>NC_081409.1:133197358-134397358 GCF_030272615.1 Cryptomeria japonica
TTTTCATGGTATGAGGTGAGTATTGGATGGACAATTGCAGCGTTATAAAATTTTGTTGGTTGAGCGCACTAATTGGAAGCGTTGAAGTTACACATTAAGAATATGGTATTTTGATTTTATTGTAATAAATACATAATGCTTAGATTGCTTAGATCTCTTGAATTGGGCATCCGGACCAGGCGTTAAGGATATGGTATATTATATTCAATACAAGCAAGACATGTGTTTGGACATATTAACAAGCTTCTGGGCTTATCGAGGACGTATCTTGCTTTCATATTCTAATGTTGAGACATATTTATGAGGTGTCTGGAACTTTATTTTCTTCGTTCATTTCCAAAGAGTTCTGAGGATTCAAAAGATATATTTATGATATTTATATTTTATTTTTATTATATTTTAAATATTGTACTGGTTATCTAATAAAGTTTGATTTATGGAATAAAAAGGGATGTAATCCATCAAATAAAATATCTGTAAATTTTATTTCTTTAATGTTAGATATTAATTGATTTTATTGGTTTTTTTTATTGTATTGAATATTATAAAGTGGATTTTGTACATGACATTATAGTGGTTTCTTTCTTTTAGTAAATATTTTTTGATAGTCATATGATAAAAGTGAATTTGCAAGAAAAAATTAAAGAGGTCAAACAACTTAAAATATTTTAAAAAATAATTACAATAAGTTAAGTTTTAGAGGGTGCCTCAAAATACAATTCCTTTTGACTTTAATAAGAAATGAACAAGCAAACATGATTCTATGATTGATTTCTTTTAATTGTGAAATTAGAATAATAGCTTTAATATGTTTGTACCTTCAATGTTCAACTACATAAAATTAACCTTAACCATGAGAAGATGATGGTTGAAAGACTTAAATTTAAGATATCTAAATGTCAACTTCCTAAAATGTTAACTTCTTCCTCTTTATCTGTGTATGCAAAACTATTAGAATAGTGAAAAACATATCTTCAAAGCATATGTCCATTTAATATTGTGTTTATCTTTGGCTAATATTTGATATCTTTATATATAATTACAAATGGTGTATTTTTGCATATAGTTATATTGAACACCTAGCCCTATCGTTAAGGGGTAAGTATAAAAGTGTATCCCACTTTTAGTTATGTTTTGCTAATAAAGCCTAGAATATACAACAAGTTTAAATTTTTAGAATATATCTTTTTGTTCATTTCATTTTTTAGAAATTCTAATATATTCTCTTTTAAGATATGTAAACAATATGCTTGTGCTTAATAGATCATGTGGTAAGGTATTGAATATTTTTTCATTAACATTTGCAAGGCATGTGAGATATTTCATAGGAATTTTAACATGGTCTTTACTGTTTGATAAAATTTGATATTTTATCATTTTAGCTCATCCCATTTGATAAGTCATTTATTTTTAGCTCACACAAAATGATTATAATGAAGAATCTCATTAAATCAAAAGTTAAAATAGAGTATTTTTAGTCTTATACATAATATATTTCATTATAAAAATGAGTATCAAGACAATTCCCTTTTATCTTAATTTCTACAAATTAAATTTACATATGTTAAATAATAATTATATTTTTATTAATGAGTAACCCAAAATTTTATAAAATAAAAAATACATTAAAATAACTTGAACAAATTTCTTGACGTAGCTATGCATTCTGGTTGATGAGAACCCATTAATTTGATCTTGTACTTCGTCGTCAATGTCGGGATGGGTGCTCCATGTTATTGACCAAAATTAGTGATCGATTGATTTTTGGGCACGCGTAAACTGATTTTTGGACATGCGTAAACTGATTTTGTCGTCGATAACAAGAAAAGACATTTACACACCAACTTTCCTTACCAATTCCAATGAATTTTCCACCTTCGTAAAGGACATGGAGTATTGTCCATGTAAATGAAATACTAAAAAGCAGATTTTTTTTGGAGACAATTTTTTCGGAGACAATAAAAGCAATTGAATTTTTTTGTATGTATGTATGTATATGTGTTCTAAATAAAATTAATATGCTATTTTTTTGGGTGAGTAATAGGCAATCGAAACTGGTAGAGCACTTTTTAGCCTGCCTGAACCTAAGTGAGGTCATCCCAATCCATCATTCTTCTCCTTATCACTCCATACAACTGCTATATCTCTACTATCATGTTATCTCTCCAAAATTTAATATATAATTAAATGTAATTTTTTTTAATATTATAATTTTTTTTAATTCTATAATATGTGTGGATATATAAATATATTAAAGTAGTTTTTATCATTATATGAAATTATATAAAATTAAACATTAATATTTATGTATATGAAATTTTCTATATCAAATGGATGTCAAATCATCAAAATTAAGAAGAAGGCTGATACAATTAATTTCAACCCTATGCTTACATTTATAGTAATTTTAAAAAAGAAAACTTTATCTATTATTATTATTCTCCTTTATATAATATATTTTTATATTAATTCTTTTATTATGATATTTTATTATTTTTTAAGTTTCAAAAGGAAAAAAAATATTATAAGGAAAGAATTAGGTCTATTCTAATTCACATTCTTATTCTTCTTCCTATATTAAGATTTCATTAAGTTTAAAAATTTTCTTTTTAAAATTTTAACTATTATAGAATAATTACATTTTGAATAAAAAATCTCTTTGATAAGTTTATACTTAAATTATACTTAAAAGATACTAGAATTAATTTAGATTATATTTTTTTGTCTTATTAAAATTTTATTTATTGTAGAATAATCATATTTTAATTTTTAATAATAAAATAAATTTCAAATTCAAACATAAATTTAAATTTTAGAGTAAGAGAGACTTTTGATTACCTGTTTCATGCTAGTAATTTAAAGATAGCATGTGTCCTTCAAGAAAATTTTTTAGGGTAGCATATCATTTGATTATTATCTAGACATCTTTATATCTCTCTCCTCTGTATATCTCCTTATCTCTCTATGTATCTCTCTCTTTCCCTTCCCCATATATCATTCTTGTTGTATCATCTCTCTATCTCTCTTTATGTCCCTCTCTCCCTATTTCTCTCTATTTGTATATCTCTCTAATTCTCTATCATCTCTCTATTTCTTCCTTTCCCCCTCTAGATATGTGTTAGATAGATCTGATACCAGAAGTACACTGAGAGCAGAGGCGGGGGGGCTAGTGAATCAGTTTACTATCAGTAATCAGAACTATTGCATATCAAGACCTTTGAACCGATGCACAAAGAAACCAACACAATGAAAGATAAAACATGAAAGCACAGTACACACAACACCAATATTTTGACATGAAAAAAATAGTAAAGGAAAAAACCATGATAGGAAACCCTACCCACAATCAGATAATACTTCTACAATAGTATGTGAAATAATTACAATGGGGATTGCACTTGCAATTATGCCAACCGCCTAGACCTCACTACTCATCACCAAGGCAAGTCTCACTGAATTACAAAGAATCAGACTACAATCTGAAAAGAATGAACTATGAAAGTAGCATCTACTTAATGATTGATATAGTTCTAGTTAAGCACATATGTTTGCCCTGCAGTACAAAACCTTCCTCAAACCTTCACTGAATGATATAACCTTGTTTGCACATAAACTACTCTCTGATAATGCAAACATAATCATCCTACCACCATATCCTCATTACATAAATAATTCACCTATAAATACAAATCATCAACCTTATTGACAAGGTCGGCTAAACCCTAAACCCATAAACCCATAATTACAAAAATTAGATCACATGATACCACCAGATCAATTTTATGATTTATATTACATAGCATGGACCTAATTCAAGTATCCAAACAATTATATCCATCCAAGATTCCCCTAGGACCAAAATCCAACACGCTCCAACCGATAGAAACCCTTAGTGCAATAACAAAAAGTTTAACCAGATCCAAATAGGACCATCATAACAGCACGCCAGTCAATGCAATACCACCAAACAATTAGGACACAATCAAGAATCACCTTTTGTTGGCAATATGTTGGATTTGGTTAGGTGTTGTTATTAATGTCAACATTATATCCCGGTTGGAGACTATCCTACCTGGACCTATCCTGGGTAGTCTTGGTGATATTCTTGGTTTTGTCTATGATTATGATCTGGTATGATCAGATCTCAGAAATCGGTTTTGGATGCTTATTTTTTATGGTTATATGCTTTCTATATTTCATTGGTTCATGATTTGGTATCCTAGTTTCTATTTCTTTTATTCTCGATTGGTATTTACCAGTATCGACTAGCTTCTAGCTTTCCTAGATTGATTTACCAGTAAGCAGTATGTGGTGATTTGGCTAGTGGATTCTGGTCCGGCTTATGGAATCAGTTTCTATCATACTGAAGGTGTTTCTTGATCATGTCCTGAACATTTGGTGACTTTTCATTAGATGGCATGTTGTTATGATGGTCCTATTTGGATCCAGTTAAACTTTATGTTATTTCACTTAGGGTTTATATCGCTTGGTGAAGCGTGTTGGATTTTGGTCTTAGCAGAATTTTTGGTGGATATAATTATTTGGATACTTGAATTAGGTCCATGCTATGTAATGTAAATCATAATATTGGTCTGGTGGTATCATGTGATGTAATTTTTGTAATTATGGGTTTAGGGTTTAGCCAACCTTTTCAACAAGGTTGATGATCTGTATTTATAAGAGACTTATTCATGTAATTTGTATGGATGGTATGGATGGGATGGTATGTCTGGATTATGAGAGAGTGGATTATGTGTGAATAAAGTCATACCATTCCAATGAAGGCTTGAAAGGTTTTGTATTTAAGAGTAGACATTTGTGCTTAACCAGAACTGTATCAAGCATTAGTAGATGCTACTTTCACAGTTCACTTTTGTCGGGATTGTAGTCCAATGATATTTGTAAGTTACTAAGACTTCTATTTGTGATGAGCAGGGCTCTCTAGTTTGTTGGCCTTTTTGCAAGTGCAAACCCCTTTGTAATTATTCACAATACTACTGTAGAGTATTCTTCTAATTGTGGGTAGGGTTTCCAACCATGGTATTTCCCTTTTCGGGTTTTCCACATTAAAATATTCTTGTTATGTGTGTTGTGCTTACATGTTATATCTCTCATTGTCTGGTGCTCCGGTATAAGGTTTAAATTGAATTTAATTGTTGTACTTGTGAGTAAAATTATTCAGCCCCCCTCTTAGTTTACTCCTAATATAAGAACATTCCAACAATTGGTATTAGAGAAAGGTCCTCTCTGTAGAAGATTACCCACTTGAGGAGATCCGATGGCATTGTCATTTAGTTCTGCATTCAATCCCTATCGGAATGAGAGTCATAGATTTGATGGTACAAATTACAAAATATGGAAGGAGTGAATGAAGATTCATCTCAGATGTCTTGAAGCTGAAGTTTGGGAATAGTGGAGAAAGGGTACACACCTCATGATCCTAATTCTAGAACACCAGCACTTATTGATGAATAGAAAAGAGTTGAAAATGATGTTAGAGAAAAAGAAGCTTTGTTGAGTGCCCTATCTAATGAAAAGTTATTGAATGTCATAGATGCTTGGAACTCTTTATGAAGGTGACCAGGTAGTAAAAATTGCAAAACTTGAAGGTTTCTTGGCAAGGTATGAAACTTTGAAGATGGAAGAAGATGAGAAGATAAGCTCTTTCATAGATAGAGTGAATGAGATTGTCATGGGTATCAAATGGTGCAGCGGATTAGTCAGTGAGGATGAGATAGTGTCAAAAGTTTTGAGAGTTCTACCTCTGGCTTACAAGATGAAGGCTACTGCTATCAATGAACTCTGAACAATGTCAAGTACCCCTATGACCAAAGATACATTACCTAGGAAATTGACTACTTTTGAGCTTGAAGAACTTGGAGATCAGAGTGCTACTAAAACTGAGATTGCATTTAAGGCATCTGCATTCGGTAAGAAGAAGATAGATTGGAAAGAGATGTATGCTAAGGATTTGAGAAAACTAAGAGAGAAGAAAGAGAACTTGAAGAGCTGGAAGTCCTGATTGATAGATGGGTAGGTGCAAGAAGTTGGGTCCCAATTTTGTGGAAGTCTACGAGCAAAAAAGTTTGTTGCTAGAAATGCCCATTTTTTTCAGAAATGGACACCCATTTAGCTTCAGGGCCCCAACCCACAAAAATAAAATGGGTGCATGTTTTGAAAAATGGGTTCCCGTTTAGGATCGGACCACCATAAAGAAATGGGTGCATTATTTTTAGAAATGGGTATCCATTTCTATAAATGTGTACCCATTTCTAAAAACGGGCACACGTTTCTTAAAATGCTACAAATTTGAAAACGGGTGCCCATTTTTTGAATTTTAAATAACGAGTGCCCGTTTCATAAAAAATAGAGTGGTAAACACACGTATTCATTTGTTTTGGCTTCGGGTTAGGCTTGGTGGGACCAAGCCTATGCTTGGACCTCCAAAAAAATGGCTAAGGCACTGGAATACCAGATTTCTGCCTTGCCGTAATGTTTTGAAGGTCTTCCCGATCGTATTTTTTGATGAAACAAAAACCCATTAGAGTTCTCATTGTCCTAATTTAAAAAATGTAAATTTCATAGTGATATGATTATTTTTACTATTTTTGCATTATTTATTAATAAAAAGGTGGTACCTAAATGTAAAACAGTGAGGTTTAGTAAAATTTTAATAACTTTTTTTGATTTTAGGTTTTTTGGAAAATAAATTAGATGACATCAATCTACATACAATTATTTTGAAGATTAAAAAAAACAATTAAAAATATGAAATTTTCATCAAATTATGGTGGTCGTACACCAGATGTTTTGAAAATTTACTTTATAGTCAATTAAAAATTAATAAATAAATATATTCAATAAAAATATAAGAAAAAATATTCTCATCAATATTTGGTGTCTTAGGTATCTTTTCACAAAAGGATTTGTAAAAATTCATTTATTTACATCAAAATATGGTGGCCATACATGTGTGGTATGGTCCTGAAACAGGCATTTTGAAAAAGTGGTTTTTAAACATGCCTACTAAAAATAAATTTCTAAGATGTGGGTACCAAAATAAATTACATATTTGAAAATTAGACTCCAAGTACTACATTTTCTATTACTGAAGTGTTTTTAGATTCAATCTCTAAGTGCCTCAAATTTTGACATTAATCGACATAAAATTTGAAAAATAGAGAAAACACTTCCACTTTTTGCCCAAAAGTGGGACTCAACTTCTTGCAGCCGCCCAGATGAATCCCTAAAGGACCAACTGGAAGTAAGTATGAAGGAAAAGTACCTTTTAAATGTTTTTCATGCAATAAGATTGGTCATTTTGCTTCTAGCTGCCATGAAAGAGATGCTAGGAATCATGAAAGATTTGTGATCAATTATAACCCTAATTCTGAAAATCAGAGCAAACCTAGATTCAGAAGGAATAAGGACAAATCATGTTATTATGTTGCTGATGATGATTTTGGTATTACTAATGATGATGATGATGATGATGATGATGATGACAAACTTGTGAGTGGAACCAGTAATGGAGCTTCCTTAGACAATTTTTTGGGTCTTTATTGCTATCAAGGATGATTCTCTAGAATCTGTCATTGAAGCAACTCATAGTGAGGAAAAGGCTTTGGCTGCTAAAATTAAAGAGGAGGGTGAATGGACAGTGGATGCTCACATCACATGACTAGTGACAAGAGAAATTTTCTAACACTACAAGAATTTGATGATGGACTAGTCAGGTTTGGAGACAACAAGGTGTGTAGTATCAAAGGCAAAGGAACAATATCATTGGATTGTAAGACTAATATTGATAATGTTTACTATGTTGAAGGCTTAAAACATAATATTTAAGTGTAGGTCAGATAGTGGATAAAGGATTTCATTTGCAATTCAAGGATGGAAAATGCAGGATCATCAACAGATCTGGATTGGAGATTGATTCCGGAACACAGACCAAAGGAAACATCTTTCATCTGAACTCTAGTAAGAAGACTTTCTTGATTGCTTAGATTGATGAAAGTTGGTTATGACATAAGAGGATATGCCATTTAAATTTTGATTTTGTAGTGAAGATCAGTTCAATACCGTTTGTCAGAGTTGCCCAAAATTATTAAACCTCATAATCCAGTATGTAGAGAATGTCAAAGGGGTAAGCAAGTTAGAACTTCTTTGAGAAGTATACATGATAAATCTAATGAAATTATTTATTTTATTCATACTGACTTGTGTGGACTAGAAAGGACTAAAATCTTTCAAGGTGATAGATATTTTATGCTACTTATTAATGATTATTCTAGAATGATGTGGGTAGCATTTTTGAAGGAAAAATATGCAGCTCTTGAGAAATTCAAAATCTTTAAAGCTATGGTTGAGACTGAGACATGATTGAAGATAAAATTCTTAAGATCAGATCATGGTGGTGTGTTTACATCCCGTGAGTTCAACAAATTTCGTAAGAGGAATGGTATTAGGAGACAACTTCCTGCACCTAGGACTCCATGGTAGAACGGATTGGTGGAAAGGAATAATAGAACAATATTGGATGCAACAAGGACTATGAACATGGAAGCTAGAATACCTGATATCTATTGGAGAGAAGTTGTCAATACGGTTGTATACACTTTCATAATAGTACATATTAAAGGTGGTACTGGTAAGACTCCTTATGAATTATGGTTTGGTCACACTCGTATTGTCAGATATTTCAGAATTTTTTGATGCAAATGTTACATTAGAAGAGATGATGCATTACGAAAGTTTGATCCTAGAAGTGATGAAGGAATATATTTGGGTTATTATACTAAGAGAAAATCATATAGATGTTTTAACAAAAGATTAAATAGGATATTGGAAAGCATAAATGTCAAGGTGGATGAGCATGGTAGTAATAAGATCAAATCTTATGATTATGGACCAGAAGATGAATTTATTAGACCAGAATCGGTAATGGAAGAATCAGTTCAGAATAGTGAACACGTTACACTGGTAGCATCAAAAAATTCAATAGTGACAGATGAGCAACAATTTGAGTCAACAAATCAAGAAAATTCAAAGACTCCCAGGTATGTAAAACTAAATCATTTTGAAGATTAGATTATTGGAGATAAAAGGAAAGGTATGATGACTAGGAGAAGATTAGCTACTGAATAGGTATGCTTAATTTCTCATATTGAATCGGAATATTTTATTGAAGTAAGAAATGATGAAAATTGGATAAAATCAATGGAAGAGGAATTAGATCAGATAGAAAAGAATAAGACATGGGAACTAGTTCCTAGACCTAAAGACAAGAACATTATTAGAACTAAATGGTTTTTTAGGAATAAATTGAATGGGGAAGGTCAAGTTGTAAGGAACAAGGCTAGATTGGTTTGCAAAGGTTATTCACAGGAAGAAGGAATTGATTATGGAGAGACTAATGCCCCGATTGCTAGAATTGAAGCGGTAAGACTTTTTCTTGCTTATGTTGCACACAAGAACAACAAAGTATATCAGATGGATGTCAAATGTGCATTTGTGAATGGAGATCTTGAAGAGGAAGTTTACATTGAACAACCAGATGGATTTTCTTTATCATAAGACAAGGTCATGGTTCGCAGACTGAAGAAAACTTTATATGGACTAAAACAGCCCCCTAGAGCATGGTATGCTAGACTGGATAAGTATCTTTCAAAATGTGGTTTTAGCAAAGGTAATGTTGATAGAAACTTATATTACAAAATTGAGCATGATGACATATTGATCATTGAATTCTTTTTGGATGATATCATTTTTGGAGGAGAAGAAGGTCTATGCATGAAATTTGTTGATGATAAGAAGAATGAATTTGAAATGTCTATGATTGGTGAGATGAAATTTTTCTTAGGTTTGCAGATTACTCATATTGATAAAGGTATTTTCATTTGTCAAACTAAGTATGTGAAGGTGTTACTTAAGAAATTTGAACTTGAGAATTCTAAACCTGTCAGTACTCCTATGATAACCGGTTGCAAATTGTCAAAGGATGGTGAATACCCTAAAGTGAATCCGAGTAGATACAAATCAATGATTGGTGGTTTGTTGTACCTAACTCAGACTAGACCTAATATAATGAATGTTGCTTGTATTGCTTCTAGATTTTAGTTAGATCCTAGAGAAACTCATGATATTGTTGTCAAGAGGATATTCAGATATTTGGTAGGTACAACAGGCTCTGGGTTATGGTATCCAAATAATGATGACTTCACACTATGTGCATATACACATTCTAATTGGGCAGGAGATGTGGATGACCAGAAGAGCACTACTAGCAGTGCATTCTTTCTTTGGAAGGAAGTTGGTTTCATGTCTTATCATGCACTTCATTGTCTACTACTGAAGCAGAATATGTAGTGGCAGCTACCAACTATACTCAAATTTTATGGATGAAACAAATGTTAAAAGATATAAGGGTAATTTATGATGATCCTATTGTTATTCACTGTGATAACACTACTTCTATTGATATATCAAAGAATCCGGTATTTCATTTCAAATCAAAACACATTTCTACAAGGTATAATTTCTTTAAGGAAAAGGTTGAAGCAAAGGAAGTCAGGTTGGTTTATGTGCCTACTAAGGAACAAATTTCAGATATTCTAACTAAATCGTTTCCCAATGACACTTTTGAACATCTTAGAGATCAGTTTGCGGTTACCAACCCTTTGGAAGAAACTTAGAGATGTAGGGATGCATCAATCTAGTAAGCATATCAGACATACTTTTCTGATCTGATTTGATGAAGATGGTGCTAATACTCAAGAGGAGTAGTCAGCTGTTTGGTTCAATATTCTTGGTTTCGTATGGGGTCATTCCAGGTAGCATGGGCAACCTGAGTCAGTTGGAATCGTTGGACCTTTCAGTCAATAAATTTTCAGGAAAAATTCCATTCGAGCTTGGATTTCTGGATTATTTGGGTTATTTAAATCTGTCTTTTAACAATCTGTCAGGGGTGATACCACAGCAAGGTCGTCATATGATAACATTTGATAAATCAGCATTTTCAGGAAATCCAAATCTGCAGGGATGCCCTGTTGAAAGCTGGAAGTGTTCTCCCCGCCATTCACAACTATCTCCTCCTACCATTGATGTCATGGAAGAGACAAAACAAGGGTTTTCATGGTATGAGCTGAGTATTGGATGGTCAGTTGCAGCAGGATTTTCGGTCGTGGTTTTGGTACTCACTTTCAATGTAAATTGAAGAACGTACTAATCGGAGATGATGAAGCTGGACATATGGTATTTTGCTTTTTAGATATGTTCAGATCTCTTTAACAAGGCATCTGGACAAGGCATTTAGGATATGGTATTTTGCTTTTATTATAATAAAAAATTGTGTTCAGAGATCTTAAGACGCTTTATAGACAAGACAATGAAGGTGTATTTTTGTTTTTCATTATAATAAATATTTTAATGTTGAGGCATCTGGGGAAGATATTTCATCTTGTTTGTTCATTTGAAAATTCAAAATATATTTCTGAGATATTATATATATATATATATATATATATATATATAATTTTTTTTTAATTTTAAACACAAAGATATATTTATTATATCTGTATATATATTATTTGAAGATTGTATTGGTTATTTTTAGATTTTAATTTATGATATAGAAAGAGATATAGTGAATAGCAAATTAAATTTTATTTATCTTTTGAATTTTAGCTCTTGTTGGTTTTTCTTTTAACTATTTATTGGCTAATATTCAATTGTGTGTAAAATCTTAATGAATATATATTTAATTATATTAATATATATTGAAGGGCTTAACATTTAAGAATTTAATGTTTTTTGTTATGTTTATTTGTATAAGAAAAATGAAGTATGTTTTTACACAAAAATGAGAAATACATTTTCATATAAAAAATGTAAAAAATCTTGAATGTCAAATAGTACAAATCATCTTTTTGCACAAAAATATATATATATATTAGATCACCTGAAATAATAAAAAATAAGAAATTCTCTTTTAAATTACATTATTTATCAATACCAAATAATTAACTAAAAGGTAATATTCATGCTTCTTTGCATGATTTGAAAACAATCATTTAATTAAAGAGCTTCCTAATAGCATGTCAAAGATCTCATAAATTGTAATGCTCGACCTATAAAACAATGAATTGAAGTGTGAGATCTCTTAGGAGTTTGAAAAAACTGATGTTTTACACTACTTACCATCCATAAGACCGTTTGAACAAAATATATGTTTTAATGAATCATTTATTTAAAGAATATTTTAAAATTATATGTTTTAATTGATATTAATTTTTTTTTAAATATTTTAAATGAAATTTATATTTATTTGTGTGTAAAATCTTAATTAGTATATGTTTAGTTAATGTAAATATTATTTTAAATTTAATGAAGATTTTAATTTGTTTTTTCTTTTTAATAGTGGTTTAACTTCTCGAGTAACTCCATGGTTAAGTGCATTTGAGTTGGAGTAGTGCTCGGATCAATGATCTTCTAAAAAGGCTCAATGCTTCACCTTTGTGAGAATCACCTAAATGAAATGAATGCTAAGTGCACACATCATTCTTATGAGAGATGGATTCTTGTGAACCACTACTTATGAAACATGACTTGATGAGTTACAAATTTGAATCTTGATAGAAATATCATAAGCATGATCTTGTCCAAACTATACACTCTTTTATCCTCTAGAACTAAAAAAGAAAAGAAAATAGAAAAAGAAAAAAAAATGCCCACTAGTTAATGCATTTATCCAACTATGCCCTGTAAAGGCCTCCCACCCCACTCTTAAGGACAATACATGTGACCTCTTCCATACATTTCTCCACCAAGCACCATCATTTGATTGGTGAAATTCATATTCCAAAAAACTATCCAAGTGAATAAGAGCATTTGTTGGAATTACAAAAATTACTAATAATTTGAGTATGCCAAGTGAACAAGGATTTAAAAATTATATTCAAAATAATATTTTAAAAAATAATTAAAATAATAATATTCAAAATAATATTTTAAAAAATAATTAAAATAATAATGACAAATATATACTTGAGTTTGACAATGGATTCACTAGGAGAATAACAAAAATAACTTTTCCTAAGATTAAAAATGAGAGGAATTAAAAAAATGTCAAAGTGAGCATAAAAATAACTCTATACAAAAACTAATTGAATTTTAAAATTTATATTCCAAAACTAAAAGGCCAAAAAAAATTTAATCCTATTTTGGATATATCTATACACAAGGTGCAATATGCTATAGATTTATTAAACTAAAAGATTCTTAAATAATATATTAATAAAAATTTCACATTGTAACAATAGAGCCAAACTATAATTTAATTTAAGAGTAAATAAATAAATTTATTGTAATTTATAATTAATTTTTTACATTATAACAACATAATAAAATCCACGATTTTTTGGATTGCCTTAAGGGCCACGATGAGCAACTCTTGGCTGCTTTTGCCTCCTCTTGGTCTAGGAGGCATGTCTCGGTGGGAGGCATTGCCTTTGATGTCTCTGAGGATACTATTGCCCAGGCTACGAAGCTGACCCTTGACGGCTGCCACTGGAAGCGTACAAGCCATCTTGCAAATAGCGAAGGTTTGAAATGATTCTTCCGTAACCGTGAATAACCCGTTAAGCTACAAGGTGGGTTTTCTCGGGAGGAGATCAAACACCCATGGAACATGATTTGCCTTATGATCATGAAGTACTTCACTCTCGAAGGCAGGCACGAGGTATTCTACTACTATCATTTGCCCCTTATTAATCACTTCCGCAACAATGATTTGCTTTGTCTGCCCTTTTATTTACTGCACTCTATTGAAAGTTTTGTTAAAGACACCATGGATCCCAAGCATGGGGATAAGTCTCCCTACCTCCTTCACTAAGGCCCCATTTATAGGTTGTATAAATTCCACGAGGCCCTTCCACCCCCCCGAAACCTTTCGTTCTCTCAGCCCCCCATGCCTACTCCTCTGCAGCTTGCGGCCCTGTCTATGGAATTCCTGAGATTCTTCCATTATCCTCATGAGGGCTTTGCTACTGCCACCATGTCCCTACCTGCTTATGCCTCGACAGTTTCCTTATCGATGGCCTCCCCCAATTTAACTCTGTCAGCCTCTCCCAGTGCTTCCTGCTCCCTGTCCAAAGCCAAAGGCAAAGCCCCTGTTAAACGCAAATGTAATGTATTTGATGACAATTCTTCCTTTGAGGATGCTAAGAATGACAATCCTTCCCCTAATTTTGAGGCTAAAAGGAGATCCTCTAGACTAGCTTGGAAAAGCTACAAAAAGAAGACCTTGGTGATCGAAAATCTGGACTCAAAGGAGGACCCCATTGGGGACAAGGAGGGAGAGGACCCTAATACCAATATGGGGGCCCCTGATGGGGATGCTGTGGATGTGGATATGACTAGGGACCCCATGGTTCTGACCACTATTGGTGCCACTAACATGGGTAATTCTGAAATGCAAACCCAGGACCCTATTGATGTTAAGGATGTGGCCCCTATGAACATGGGCACTGAGGGTGTCATGGGCGAGGAAATTTCTAATAACAAAGCCCTAGACTCTGGTAACTTGGACTCGGATTTAAAAATGGTTGAACAGGTGATGCAATCTATCCCCTTGATGGGCCTGGGTAATGACATTGATAACTCCCCTGCTGGAGATGTGCCCAAAGAGATTGAAGAGACTACGGATGACATGGCTGCTGTGAACCCCCAAGGTGTCCCTACTTTATAGTAAATGGAAAAGCTGAGCACGAATGTGATGGACATCACAGAGAGGATTGAGAACCTCAGCCCCGTGCTTGAATTGCAGGCTATCAAGGACGATGTCAATCGACTCAAGAGCAAGATGGAGACTTGGGAAGCCCAAATGGTGGGCCTTAACAAATTTCATGTGCAGGTGTTACACAGCTCGACGCTTACCCTCTCTCTATTGAGGGAACATTCTGCGGACATGGAGAAGGACAAGCAAGAGGCTAGGGACGTTTACAAGTTATTGTCGAATGAATGGAACAGTGCCATGGATGCCACTAGGGTGCGCAAGGCACCCCTGAAGTTTGTTTTTATGTTTTCTGCAGTTGTTTCTAATTTCTAAAGACTTGGTTCCTTTTTGATAATAGTTGTTGTTAAATGTTATTATAGTGTTGTTTTTGCACTATGATTTTTAATAGTTATGCTATGTAAACAGTTAGTGCCCTTGTTCTCATTGCTTTATTAATCAAAAATATTATAAAAGCATAATTTAATTTAAGATAATATAAATAAAATTAATGTAAAATATTTAATATGCATATTTTATTTATTCACCCAATATACATATATAAATGCAACACTTAAAAAAGTACAACAAATCTTTATAAGCTATTAAGAGAGTAAAAATTTATGTTAAAATTTAAAAATCCACAATATATTTTATATTCACATATCCAAAGAATGGTAGTCAATATTTGAAAAGCTAGATAAAAAAATTATGTTAAGAAATTTTTTTTTGGAACAAAATAGAAAACAAATTTTTAAGTCATGCAAAGGATGCAATACAATATATTATATTTATTTTTATAATTATAATATTATATTATTTTCATTTTTATTTATTAATTATAATTATTATATTATATTTTTTTATCATACTAGGGGAAGAGCACTGTCATAGCTAACTTCATGCACCCATAGATCCTAAACGGTACATCGTGTTTTTTATTTTTTTTCCCAGTTGTCTTCGTATGCGACTTAACTACTTATAGCTATTGATATGGCTTCTGGGTAGTAACAATGCATGTTGTGGAATTAGTTATGTGCACAAAGGTTAAAAAGTACACATTTCAAAGTGTCGCCTAATACCTAACTAAAGATGTTCTAGTAACCATCAATTCAAAATCGTTAGTACTTTTTGACAAATGTCCCAATAGTGGTGCACAAATGTTCCAATAGTCGTGCACAAATGGGCCAATTATGAACAAAAAATTACCAAAAATGATTGACTATTGGTACAAAATAATTTTATTAATGGTGTTTTCACAATGACGGTTATTGGGGAGTCAACATGACAATAAGGTGATGGTTATTGGACCTATGTTATCTATTGGTTCTCTTCCCCTAAAATTGAGCTTTGATTTTTTTAAAATTATTAAAAAAAAATAGGCCCCACAACTATCACCAATGGAAGGAGAAAAGGTAGCACGACCAGAGGAAGAAAACCGCAAAGGCAAACACGACACGTCAAACAAACTATTACTGTTTCTCGAGGTGGGCGTGGGTGTAGATACAGCAGGGAGGGCAGAGGATAGATGCCTAGGGTAGGGACCATTTTGCTATCGGGATAGCCAGTGCCTAGGAAGTAATCATAGGTAGGCAATGGCTACGCAGTGGACAAAACAACTCGCCTCATGCCATGTCTTCCCTTCATCCCATACCATCGCACATCGCCCATCCCACATCAGTCCTATTGCGCGGACGTACAGCCTCCGCTAGAACGCTTTCCAAGGTAGCTTGTCATGAAGTGAATCAGACGGGATATTTAATGTCAACTGCCCGACCTTATTCATTCTTTTTCTCAACTAAAATAGTTTATATTAATATATTTCTTTATAATTTTTTTTATTATGTTTTTAATTATATTATTAAAATAATAAATTAATAATTAAATATATATTTAATTTATAAATAAAAAGTTATATGTTTAATTTTTTAATTTTTATTATTAACCTTTAATGTTTTAATTTATATTGTTTTAAGTTTTACTCGATTTAACTTCTTTTAAAATTTTATTTTTATTGTTTATGTTTTTTATGTTTTATTTATTTATTAATTTTATTGTTTTATTTTAATAATAAGTTATATATTTAAATTTTTTATTTATTTATCTATTTTAATATAATTCTATTATAATATATAATTATGTGATTTTAACATATATGTAAATTTTAATAGTATTATTTTTTAACTTTTTAAAATACATTAGGTAAATAATAGTTTAATTTTTTAATTATATATATATTTTTTTAATAATAAATTTAATTTGAAAATAAAAGTAAAAAAGTTGTAGTTAAGTAAAAATGTGTAACTATATAAAAATTTAACATATATATTAAAAAATTATTAATATAACTTAAAAATAAAAGTAAAATATAGTTAAAAAGAAGCTTTAAGAAATATAAAAAACATGTGTAACTTAGTTAAATATTTTTAACTAACTTAGTTACTTAGTTCCTTTTATTTTTAGTTTTAGTAAATGTTTTGATATTTTTTTAACTTAAATATGTGTAACTTAGTTACTTAAATATTTTTAACTAAGTAACTTAGTTACTTTTATTTTTACTTTTAGTTAATTTTTTGATTTTTTTTTACTTAAATATGTGTAACTAATAATTAATTTTAACTTACATATGATAAAATCACTTAATTAGTTATTTATTATGGATGTTAAAATTTTACATTACTTACAAATATTTTAATTTTATTTTTAAAGTTATATTAATATTTTTTTTAATATATATGTTTAAATTTGTATATTAGTTACACATATTTTTAAATGAAAAAATATTAAAAAATATGTGTAAGTTAATATTTTTTATCTTAAATATTTTTAATTAACTTAATTACTTTTATTTTTACTTTTAGTAAATTTTTTTATATTTTTTAACTTAAATATGTGTAACTTAATTACTTTACTATGATATTTTTAATTAAGAAACTTAGTTAATTACTTTTATTTTTAGTTTTAGTAAATTTGATAATATTTTTTAACTTAAATATATATATATATATATAACTTAGTTAAAAATATTTAATTTAAAAATAAACTATTATTTACCTATATATATGAAAGTAAAAAATTAAAAAATAATATTGTTTAAATTTCTATATAATACATATATCTTAAAATCATCAATTACATATTATATATATTATAATTTGATTTTTATTAAACTAAATAGAAATAATTTATAAAAAAAACCTCTAACTTATTACTAAAAAATCTAAATATACAATCAACTATTAATTTATTATATTACTAATTGTAACTTTTAAATATATATATAATAAATTAAAAAGACATTAAAATAAGTGGAGGCGGCATGACAATAGGACGGGACAGTTTGATTGGATTGTGGCATCATGGCATGGGGACGCGTCTACTCTGGCTCCAAAACGATAGTACAGATTGACTAACACATGTGTTAGTGGCGCGTTTTACACCATCGATTTTGCAATAAACGGCTGCGATTGACTACCCTGTCACTAACATGTTGTACGAAAAGTCTATTTTGGAACCAGAATAGCTTTAGCCTGAAGGCATAAGAAGTGAAAGCATGCCCTAAGCCAGACCGTTTTGTCCCCTGCATAGCCATACCAGGCAGGTACAGGCACAAATCATGACATAATATAAATAGTTAATGTGTTGAACACACCAAAAATGACACGAAATTACATTGGAATTGCTGGATTGTGTGTTCATGACTTGTCTTGTCTTGACTACAAAGTCACTTTTAAGCAATTCCGAAAATCAATTGAGCTCTAGCATTCAACAACAATTGGGAAGTAATGGCAAGTACAAGCACAAATTATAGCGTGTTGTATACATATCGAATCTCTAGAAAACGTCATAATGAAACGCGCATTGCCATTGCACGATCAGTGCCGGATGGTGTCCTGATGACTTGTCTTGTCTAGACTGCAAAGTCAGTCACTTTAAGCGATCCAAAAATCAATTGAACATAACGTCCAACACCCATTCTGATAGGTACATAGGTAGTGTGTTGAACACGCCAAAAAATGAAATGAAACTACACGGGAATTGCTGAGTGTGTTCATGACTTGTCTTGTCTTGACTGCAAAATCACATTAAGCGATTCTGACTCGGCAGCGGACAAAATGGCCTGCCCCATGTCATGCCTTCCCTCCATCCCATGCCATCGCACATCGCCCATCCCACATCGGTCCTGCTACGCGGATGTACAGCCTCTGCTGGAATGCTTTCCAAGGTAGCTTGCCGTGAAGTGAATCAGACCGGATATTTAATGTCAACCGCCAGACCTTATTCGTTCTTTTTCTCAACTAAAATAATTTATATTAATATATTTCTTTATAATTTTTTGTTTATTATGTTTTTTAATTATATTAATAAAATAATAAAATAATATTAAATATATATTTAATTTTTCAATAAATAGTTATATGTTTAAATTTTTAATTATTATTATTAACCTTTAATGTTTTAATTTATATTGTTTTAAGTTTTCCTCGTTTAACTTTTTTTTAAATTTTATTTTTATTGTTTATGTTTTTATGTTTTATTTATTTTTTCTTTTTATTGTTTTATTTTTATTAAATTATTATTTTCATAATAAGTTATATATTTAATTTTTTAATTTTTATTTATTTTAATATAATTGTATTATAATATATAATTATGTGATTTTAACATATATGTAAATTTTAATAGCATTATTTTTTGACTTTTAAATACATTAGGTAAATAATAGTTTAATTTTTAAATTATATATTTATTTTTTTAATAATAAATTTAATTTAAAAATAAAAGTAAAAAAAGTGTAATTAAGTAAAAATATGTGTAACTAATATAAAAATTTAATATATATATTAAAAAAATTATTAATATAATTATATTCTTGATGAGAATATAGTTTGTTCTTGTCCATCTTTGTCTCAATTGTGTTGTGCTATTCCGGGACTCTAAAACATGTCACTATAGACAAATTCGTATAGTTTCTATAATAGAAATTCTTAGAATCCAAAAGTCCCATTTATTTTTTTATTATGACATAATAAATATCCTATTTCAACTATGAATGTTATATTTATGTTGATCATAAATTCATAAATGATGTACCTCATGATATAGTTTGGATCTCTTCAAACAATTAAATTGTCACCATTAGATCTTTGCAAATGGTAATATATAACTAGGGTTATGGATATGTTTTCATAGAATAGGAGACCCATTGAAAGCCATCCATCTCTATCCAAATTGAACAACCAACATACTTGTAAAAGATTGTCATGAAAATACCATTGGAGCACATGCTTTTGAGATGGCATGTTGGACCAAACAAAAAATGATGAATAGAATTTATCTTGGCATTTCCAACCAATAAGACAACATTATAGTTATTTTTTAATATTTTACTTCTTTTAATACTATTTTTTTTCTAGATTATGTAGTAGGTTGTTGGCCAGAAGTAATCAATTTTCAAAAAACAATTTTGCTCCTATAAATAATAAATAGTTTTATTTAATTTATTTTTTTTGAAACTTTTTAATTTTTTATTAAAAAAATTATATGTTAAGAGAATAGGCAATGAAAATGGAAGTGAGCCCATAAAGTTAAAAGTATTTTAAAATTAGATTAATTTAAAAGGAACTAATTAGCTCTAGTGTTGTATGTTGTACTCCTTTAATTAACGAGTCTAATTTTGCACTCTCCTAGCAGTCATTTTAATTTTCTCATTCCTCTATGCATTATAGGACCTTTTTTGCGTAATATTTAATTCATTATTATGAGTCCCATTACTTTAATTCATCAACACTTTCCTATTTCGACACTAGTTTGAAGTGTGTCCTTTCTCTTATTTTATTTTAAGTTTATATGGATCCTATCTCATTTTAAAGTTTAATGCACTTTTTCGCCCACTTAACTATTGTCAATTTTCATATAAATTACAATTCTAGTATTAAGGCCCCATTATCTCACAACCCTAAAAATTTGGGCCTATTTTGTTGGGACTATGGACAGTCTCATGTTTTTTTGTTAAAATTTTGAGAGGATAATATGTAAGCCTTTCCATTTCCAAATCCATCCTCAATATGCGAAATGATTATTCCAAGTCAACCTAAAAGTAATTTTACCTCGAGAACCTTTATAAGACATCACTCTCTAATTCATTTCAACACCTACAAATTTCATTCCAAGAGAAATTATTCTAATCCAAGAGTATACTTGCATTTAAGTAGTAGCAAGCTACAACAAGGAATATTTGAAATTATGTTTCCATGATGGATTTTATGATGATTTATCATGTTATTGCATCAACACATGGAGGACTTATCCTAAGAGCATTGCATCATCAATTGAAGGTATAATCATTTCAATTGAACATTCTCATTCAAGCATTTAAATTCAGATTTCTATTTCTTTATCATCATTATTGTTGGATTGAATCCAACTGTGGGTTTGACTAAGGAAAGACCATATAAAACATAATGCCATTTTTCTCTCCTCTTGTGCAGATTTAGACTCACAAATAGGTTTCAAGTTTAAATCGAAGACACAAGAGCATAGTAAGAACATAGACAAGACTAGTGAAGCAAATTTCATCAGAAAGGAGGAGTACTAGGGCACCTAGTGCCATAGTCCAGGTATTTCAACCTGATATTTGACTAGACAAAAGATTGAAATCTCTTAAGTTTAGTTTTGATCCTTGTTCTACACTTGGACACTTTTCAAGACTAGGGAACCTAGCTACATTGTTTGCCTAGTTTCAACTTAGATTTCTACCACATGATCCTCTCTACATTCTCTTTCCAAGTTGGTACATGTTAATTCATTTCAACATCTGCATTTTCCTATTTATGTTATTCATTGTATATATTGCATCATTCTCCATTCTAGTTTTTTGCATAGTCAATTTACAATCAATCAAGTCACTTATGAATGAATAATCAATCATTGTGACCAACTCACCAATAGGTCTGAATTTGGACTTCTTGATTTACTTGAATGTATTGTTTGTGTAAATGGATTTTCATACCTATTTTCACATAGTTAGACTAGTGAATCCCATTTCCTTACATTATATCAGCTAAGGATAAAATATTAGAGCTAGATATTTATTAATTTTTCATAAAAAAAGAGGAATAACAAAAAATCAAAGTGAAAATATAAGAATTTTGTGAGATGTGGAAATAATAATCAAAGTAGTATTTTTATTAGGGCCCACCATGAAATAACATCATTTTTTAAGTCTTCCATTTTTTAGTACTCAAACCTTTATAAAAAAGTGCTTTGTAATCATTTATCCTCATTAAAAATAACTATATTGTTGAGTGATTGGCCATTCAATTTTATTTTTTTTAAACAAATATATGAATTTTTTTTATTATGCTTTATTTTTTTGTTAGATTTATTTTTAACTCATTTCTTGCATATGCAACTATAATTCATAAATTTGAAATAAATTAACCTATTGACAACTATTGATTTTGTGATGTTTTCATTTCAATATTGTATTTGAGCATGTTTTGTTTCATAACTATGGACTCTATGCAAATCAATCATGCACTTTTTCAATGGAATCAAGGTACATGGAAACACTTCATACACCAATCTAATGAGGAGAGTGTAGTGAAAAAATTAATTTACCAACTTCTATAAAGTACAAATACATATGAACATAAATAGGCAATATACCATAATGTACATAGACAAACACCCTTTTGGTAGAAAAAGAATGATCTATAGTAGCATAATATATTATTTAGTGCACTAAAGGATTATAATACAATTAGAGAGAAAACTATTACAATAGTATGACTGCAGACACTTAAAATTGTGTCTTCCCTAGCCACATCTAATATTAGCCTACCCTAACCTATTAATTAGATAAATATTTATTGTTTATCTAATCATTTCTATATTTTACACATTATCCTACAAGATAATTTACCCTTAATTAAATAAATATTTATTATTTATTTAATTATTTTACCTTAA
This sequence comes from Cryptomeria japonica, assembly GCF_030272615.1. NCBI lineage: Eukaryota > Viridiplantae > Streptophyta > Pinopsida > Cupressales > Cupressaceae > Cryptomeria > Cryptomeria japonica. The sequence goes on from NC_081409.1 coordinate 133,220,103, forward strand.
TCCTATCCTAATCTTAATTAAATAAATATCTATTATTTTTTTAATTAATTCCATAAATTCACCTTTATCCATTTATCCTTGTCCATTCAATCCTAGCCCTCCACCTATTCTTTCACATATAAAAGAGAGAAAATGTTGGGTAGAAAGGTGTTTGCCTAGGTCAAACCCCGATTTTGGGAATTAACCTTGAAATTGAATTGAATTGAAAGCATGTTGTTAGGTAGTAGAGGCTAGAACTAAAAATGGAATGTTTATACCTTCATAAACCTTCTTGATTTTGAAATCCTCATGAAGATATTGATCTTGATTTGAAGTTGACTTTAAGAATGGAAGATCATGGATGCCATCACAAATGCATAGATTTCCAAATTACTCCTAATCTTCAATAACTTGATTTTTGATCTCTTTCTCTTTAAATTGAACTGTCTTTAGTTGTCTCATTTTATTTCTATATTGTAAAGCTTCTTCGTGCTCTCTGAAAATCGGGAGGATACCTTGCTTTTATACCTCTCCCAAGCATTTCAGAGTGCAAAACTTAGAGAATGTTGACATGAGAAGAGATCTTCCACTTAACCATATTGACCATTAAGCGGTCCAAATATGGGCCAAGACATCAAGGAGCATACCGACTTGATTGACATGCTCCTAAGAGTATGCTGATTTGATTAGCATCCTTCTTCCAAAGTGGCCCCAAATTTGGACATAAGGTCCAAAATGGGATGGAGAAGCAGAAATGAGATGCTGAATTGGGTTGGATCAATCATGTCGAGCACAAAAGGCCAAGAATGCTAAAATAGGGACTAGATAAGAAAGAAATTACATAGGGATGCAATTTATGATGCTACAACCACAAGAAAAGGAGTCTATTTATTTCAACCCAAAAAATGTAGTTTATCCCATTACGTCCACTTCTAGGTCCAAACTGTAATGCCCCGCCAGGAAACCCCGAAGGGATAAGCCACAATAACAAGAATAGAGTGCAAATTTTTTTTTTTTAAAGTTACAACACATAAGATGCAACAAGATAACAAAGATTCAGATTACAAAGCGGAAGACTTCAACTAACTCCTAAAGAGTTTCCCAACGAGATTACTTAAATTTTCACAATACACTTTACTCACACAATTAATCCAAAAGCTGAATATCTTAATAACGAGATAATTCACAATCAGGATAATTTCTTTCAAATGATGGAAATATAAATCACAAGAAAGATTCATCATTTAAGATCCATTCATAAACTTCATTCAATCTTTTCATTTAAAATTACAAACCATACATATAACATTCTAATACACTAGGATTTCATCAAAGCATAAGAGATCTTTCCAAGCATATTTAAATTCCTAACAACAACTGAGTAAGATTCGTTACTCTAAGTTACATTCATTCATATACCCACTTATTGCGTTAAAATGACGATTTCACACATGCATTACGATAAATCGCATCTCAACCAATTATGCATTCGATCCACATGGCATTCAAGATAGAACTGAATATAAACATTTAAAGTTAATTCCAATTATCCACTTAACCATTCAAACATAAGATAATCATACATGATAAAGCTGAATAAAGGAAACATAAGAGAATACACCACAAAACACCATAATGATCTCGGAGTTCATCCCTAAAGGGCTACATCTCCGGGTCTGCACAACTGCAAGACCCCCTCTGATAGATAATAAAGTTAAGAGTACAAGAGGTTACATCATACAATCCAGCCATCAAGGCGATACATAAGCAATATACAACGACCACAATGGTCAATAATACATAAACGATCCTTACAAAGAACAGGATCCAGCTGAACATAATCAAAGCTAATAACATAAGAGTCCATGAGAACATCCATAAAACTGAGCCATTACCACCCAAGGTCTAACCTGAAACCGACACTCACAAGGGCAGAGACAAAAAGGACGACTCACAAGATACTCAAAACAGGACAAAACGACAACACACTAGCAAACGTAGGGACAAGTGTCATCACACAACCTGGTATGGATACCATGGCAAGTCTTCATAGGTCCCGACCCATACACTGGTAACCCTGGCAACCTAATCCGAACTTCCGGCCCATCCAAGCCTCATGTGGACCCACACATCCTCTCGTGAAGACAAGGAAGATGGTTTGCCATTTCAGGCCTTCTCACAGCATGCCGAATCTATGATAGCATTCGTCCCATGTGTGAGGCACATTATCTTATTTAGAGATTATTTTCTAATCTACTTAGGTTATCACTTATTAGACTCACTTTCGACGGGTTATCCAGCAGCCACTTTGGGCGTGGCCCCCAATCGAAAGCCACTTTCCCATACGACACTAGACTAACTCAGACGAACTCAAACCAAGGAATACACATGGTCAGACGAACGGAGTTCAAGAAGAGAAATACAATCATCTGGTCAAACACGACTCAAAGATGAACACTTACTAATGGTACTCTAACTAGAGACCTGACAACTAAGGTCAACCATGAATCATCATTCGACTCACACAAGGAGGATATAACCAACTAAGACAACATCACAATCCATAGGCAACTCAAAATTCGAGGACTGAAATAGGAACACCAAATCATCCATACGACAGGGTCCTTTTACACAAAGCAACACATGCCATTTCATAATTAAAGGCGAATACAGAAATTAAACTCGCAAGGCAATAATCAGAAAAGACAATATTTTCTCAAATTGATTTAAGCATTAAAATCGATCAAGTTTTCTACAAGATCCAAATCAGATTACGGTTATCTACCTCAACTAGGGATAATTTGTTCTTGGTTTTCTAACTCGTCAAAGTTCAAAGCACAGAACAGACATATGAGCCATAATGAGTTTTTTAACCAATTCATATTAATCAAATTCAGACAACCATTAAACAATTAAAATAAGATATTTAATCTCCATTCCAAAACGTCATTAACATACTGGTCTAAATTCAATCTTTACAGATTCATAATTTCAATTCCAGTTACATAATATGGATTACGAAAATAAAAATGCAGAAAGAGAATCTAAATGGAGATAGTCATTCCCAATGCATAATATTCTATTCCGTTTTTAAACAATACTAACTCAATTAGCCAACTTTCCTAATCAGCTAGGAGGTAAGATCTAGATTCGTTAATCCAAGATCAATAGGAAAATAAACAACAATGTTCCATTGCGAAAATTCACATTTGAAGAACTCAATTAGAAAGAAGGCGTAAATCACCAAATGAAGTTGAAAACAATTACCCTATAACTCCATTATAAAGTTAATCGCTGCCAACTAACATTTGTCAAGTTTAATGCCTCCTTAACCACAATTAAGAACTAACTAATCACTAACATTACAATAATATTCAATATATTATAAACCCCTTTTTTTGAACTAAAAACACTTTCATTAAAACGCACTTAAAACCACGTTAAAAACAACTACGTTGAAAATTAGAAACGCATTAAAATAACACCATGTTCTTTTATTAAAAGGAAATGCTTTTTTTTTTTTTAAAAATGGCGAGCGAGCTGGGAAGGGCCGTGCCCTAACCCTAGCTCAGCGCCTGCTCAACCTGGCCAGAAGGCGGCGCCCTGCGGCCACCGCGGCCCTGCGGCCACCGCAGTGTGCCGCGGCCTGGTCTCAATGCCAGCGAAGGGGGACGGGGGAGGCATAAGGGTAGCGTGCGGGGGATGGAAAAGGGGAGGAGGAGCGGGGGAGCTCCGCTCCCCGCCTCCAACCCCAAAACACAGTTAAAACAATAAAAACGCACAGTCCGAGGGGGGTTTGAACAAAAAGCCCAGCCTGATAAATTAACACGAAACACCCAGCTCGGCGTGAAACAAAAAAAAAAATGTTTAAAATTTCAGATTAGAACACACAGTTCGGCCCTTTTTATATTATTTTGCTAATTAAAAACACACAGTCCGGTTACATTCCCAGAATGAAGTTTAAATAAAAAAACAAATTTGATAAAAACGCCCAGTCCGAAAACTAAAACAAACGCCCATCACCCAATTTGATAAGCAAATCCGATTCAATAGAAATTCGGTTTAAAAGGGACTGGTTCGGTTCAAGTTCTTGGTGATTTTCCTCCTTCCCAATATTAAAGGGATTCAAACCCCCAAATAGCAATGATGAGAACACATCTCAAATTAAAATCTCCAGCCAAATTCAAATGGACATCCAAATTGATTTTTGATAACCAGTTCAGAATCCTACCTCGATTCGCAATCCTGGTATGGCTGAGGGAGAGCCCACCTGACAGATCCAGCAGCCGTTTCTTCCTCCCAAATCTTCCAATTTTGTCTCCAAAATCTTTTCCAACCAAAATTCCTCCAAAAATCTCCCTCCCCTCCAAATTTCCCAAATTGGGTTATATGGAAGAGTTGACCCAAAATTTTCTATTTTTGGAATAAAACTTTTATTTAAAAATAATACTTAAAAATTAATCCTTTCTCACAAACACAACAAATAACTTGCCTTTTCAAATCAAAATTCGATTTCCTCATTTAAACAAATTTAACCTTTCTAATATAATAATCCAACAGATTCAATTAAATTCTATTGTGATAACCTACTAAACTTCCTTTTCAACAGCATATATAAATGCATTAATATTCAAAATCAGACATTAAATCAAATTTGCTTCCAGTTTAAAATAGGCAATTCATTAACAACGAAAATCGCATAACGAATACCTGATTAATTTAATCCATTAATCCTCAATGCACAAACGCATATATTTAATCAAGATAATTACTAAGGACTAATTAATCAAATAACCAAACACACCAAGCACACAAACCGAGAAGGTCAAACAAACAGACGACTCGCAAACCCAAACAAGAAGGGATTACCGACGACGACTGACGATGCTCACTTGAGCACGACAAAGGTCAACTGGGGTCTCACGACCACCTAATCCGACTCTAGGGATTAACAAGGGTACACTCAAACCTGCAAAACCAGGTGACGACGAACCTCGCACTCATGCGACTTCGTACCTGGAATCTCCTGCAACAAAAGATCATACATGCATACATTTATAAAATCTAATGAAAGCGTTAGTCCGATACTAAAATCACGAAATAGGTACACTGAATAACCTGCATACAACTAGTGTGAGAACCACATCAATAGCTATGCGTAAAATCAACATCTGATTATAATCATAATATCACGATAAACTAATCAAGATTAAACCAAGGTTAGAGATCGATTACGGTAGGGGTACTACATTCTCCCCCCATAGGTTCCGACTTACTCCTGGAAGTCGTGAGGCTAGATGAAGAACATGTCGTACGCATTAGCCCTGAAACTCATTCAACAAAGATCAAATTGCACATAGAAATCTTTCCATAATCAAATGAAGTATTATTGCAAAATCCTTTACAAACGCCATTATCCATTGGCAAACTACATCTAAAACCATACATTCCTTAGAATATTCTAGGAATTATCCACAATCATAGCAGAGAAAACAGGAATTTTCTTCCATTCATTACACCAAATTAAAACATTACAATGAGGTAACAACAATTACCATAATCATCGATCAAAAATGACAAGAAAACATGCCATAAGATCAATTTCCTTTACCAATCCATCTTTATCATAAGATTTAATAACATAGAACTAGCTCAAAATATCAACTTCTACAACCAAATTAGCTTTCATGAAATAAGAGCAACAAAATAAATCAATTGATTACACTTGCCAAGCATAAGAAAACCTTTCCAAAGACTATGTCCCATAACATAGCGACAAGTTAACACAATTTACTCCATGATACAAATAATAACCATCCACATAACTGGAATGCATAACAGAAAAGGCCACATGTGAGCATGTCTAATGCTTGGTCAAGGATAACATGCACGATCAGCATCTCTATGCCTGATCCCAGAACCACAATAAGATCATAAGAATCCAATATCTCACTCAAGGGCTTGATGGTGCTAGGCGCACCATAGCGGTGCTACCTTCCATACAAGACCTTTGTGAATATCCCTTGTTGAACAAGGTGGTTAGCCTCCAAGAGATAGTCACCACACATAGGTAGGTAGTGGGTACTAGCTGCGTCACAGCCTCACATACCCCCTATCCTCACAGTTCCCTATATCAACTTCCTCGCACACACTCTACCAATTCCGTATCATACGTCCTTGGAGAGGAATTTCACATTTCGACACAAGACCAGCATCCGAAAACAATAAGGATAAACCAGTTTAGCCACCAAAGTACAGATGAATAAAGATAATAAATCATCAATTCCAACAATAAGGTAAGAAAATAATCCGGAATTGCAACACCAAATCAAAGTGCAAAAGATCACAAGATCGTGGCCAAACCTTCAAAGTCAAGGTAAAATAAATTGCTGATCCCCAAAGAAATATAAAGAATATCACAACTGCACATAACAGCACTGTGTGACTAGCATCTAGCCACCAACGAGGAAGGAAGGAACAACTGACTAGCTATTGCAGTAGCTCATCATGTGGTGCGACATAGTCACACTATCCACATGGCATGGCGGTGTGCACCTCGACATCACCCCGCATCACGTCGTCACGTGGCATGGCAATACCCCAAGTGGAGAAAACACACAATGGACGTATCCCGCATGGTAGTGCACCTCGCGGAAAAAGCACGCGCAGGTCACATCCCGCATAGCGACGTATCTAGAAGGATACTCGCCGTAAGTCAGAGGTATACATGACTCTGGTCCACCCACATGCCCACCAACACATACCAACTGGTAGCACATGTGAATAAACCTACCTTTCGTGAAGACAAGGCAAAAGATGCTCCAATAGAATCCAACAATATGCTCAAAAACTGCCATCTATATGCTCAATTAAAGGATAGGAATAGGCTGGCACACATAGACCTATAAATAGATCCATCAAAAGGGAAAGTATTGAGTACACCTTGATATAGTTTAGTAGTACAACTATATCATTCCTCGAAGTAGAGAAGCTAAAGTCGCTTCGCGTCGATATTACTCGTACGCCAATCCATACTATTCAAGGAACGGTTACTTCTAATACTACCCCTTAACATACTAAGTTACCCATAACCCGAGGCTTGGTACTCAATAGGGAAACAAATAAGCAACAGCACATAAACGGTATGGTTTCCCATACTCATAAGCCGCATATCCTCCATGGTTGATTACTTCACCAATCCATGGGCACATATAATAAGCACTGGTTTCTCACAATACACACAAATACACCAGCACTGGTTTAGTCACATTACGAGGAATACTTTTCAGTACGCTAACATCTATACAAGGAAGATTCCAATTACGCTTTCTATATAAATAACTGAATCAAGCTTACTCTAGATACAAGTACTGAAATTATTAACAATTTACAATTACATAAGGAATTGACATCATTCCTATATCTTTCTCGAATCTCACTAAGCATTCATAATTAAATTACTAGCTAAGAAAATTCATTTCTAAAGCTTAAGACTTTCATCTATCACTATGAAGCCAAAAGCAACACACAATTTCCATGCTTTATAAACATTCTATTTAAATCAATGCATTCTTTAATAGCATTTCTAAAAATCTTATGATTAGGCAAAGAGAAGGAAAAGAGAGTTTGATAACCAAACTATTTCCTACAGAAACACAAGATCAATCAAGATCACGCTATTAATATTAAATTTCTCATTATAAGCCTATCATTACAATTACACGGTTTTCATTTCGCTACCGTTAAGAAGGATGAAAATTATCCTAACAAAACACTTCTAATAATCATGGTTGCAATAGGAGGTTCTAGTTTTCCAAAAAAAACAGAGATCAAGAGAAGCAATCCTTTCGATAATGCAAGACCTCATAAGAACACTCACACAAATAATACAATATAGACACATGTCATAATCTGCAACCTATTAGAGAAGATCACATTACGATCAAAGATAAGCAAGAAGCTATTACCCAAATAAAGCATATTAATGCATGCACATCAAACAAGCTTTTCCATTCGCATTTTCTAAACACATTAAGGTAATTTCATATACCCAAAAGCGAGTTCAATGGAGCATTTGCTAAAGTATATCTCCAATCAAACTGGTTTAATAAAACACATAAGACAATCTTTCGGAAAACACATTAATACTCTCTCAAAGCTACAATAACATGCTCTTTTTAGTACTTCTTCTATAAACCAAGCAGTTTCACATAATTTGACTATTCGCATAGTGATGCACCTTACTAAGATAGAATTTAATCATGCTACTCCTACAAAATACACATGGGGAATTCTTTAAACATACACATGCAGTTTCTCCCAATAATCAATATGAACTTTAAAACTCATAGCCCCTTTAATAATCTAACAACATAAGCATCATAAAGCTCACACAAGGGTTCAAGAAATCACAACCTTTTCTCTTTCGCAACCAAGAAAACTCGAATCAAAGATAATTACACATATCTTAATCATTACAATTTCTAGAAAGAGAGAGAGGAATGGTGATAATCATTTAATTTTCTACAAAATAAGCATTCAATGCACATATAAGCACTCAAACACCATCATCAAGAAGGCGAAAACAAGGTGTGAACACACACGTTATACACCCGCTAAGGTCTGCTCAATCACTCACATGAAAGAGGAGGACAAGCATACACATAAGGTCGATACACCTCACACCAATAGAGGGCACACGCGACACCAGAGATCCCAATGTTTGCGACATGGGCTCTGATACCAAATGTAATGCCCCGCCAGGAAACCCCGAAGGGATAAGCCACAATAACGAGAATAGAGTGCAAATTTATTTTTTTTAAAGTTACAACACATAAGATGCAACAAGATAACAAAGATTCAGATTACAAAGCGGAAGACTTCAACTAACTCCTAAAGAGTTTCCCAACGAGATTACTTAAATTTTCACAATACACTTTACTCACACAATTAATCCAAAAGCTGAATATCTTAATAACGAGATAATTCACAATCAAGATAATTTCTTTCAAAGGATGGAAATATAAATCACAAGCAAGATTCATCATTTAAGATCCATTCATAAACTTCATTCAATCTTTTCATTTAAAATTACAAACCATACATATAACATTCTAATACACTAGGATTTCATCAAAGCATAAGAGATCTTTCCAAGCATATTTAAATTCCTAACAACAACTGAGTAAGATTCGTTACTCTAAGTTACATTCATTCATATACCCACTTATTGCGTTAAAATGACGATTTCACACATGCATTACGATAAATCGCATCTCAACCAATTATGCATTCGATCCACATGGCATTCAAGATAGAACTGAATATAAACATTTAAAGTTAATTCCAATTATCCACTTAACCATTCAAACATAAGATAATCATACATGATAAAGCTGAATAAAGGAAACATAAGAGAATACACCACAAAACACCATAATGATCTCGGAGTTCACCCCTAAAGGGCTACATCTCCGGGTCTGCGCAACTGCAAGACCCCTTCTGATAGATAATAAAGTTAAGAGTACAAGAGGTTACATCATACAATCCAGCCATCAAGGCGATACATAAGCAATATACAACGACCACAACGGTCAATAATACATAAACGATCCTTACAAAGAACAGGATCCAGCTGAACATAATCAAAGCTAATAACATAAGAGTCCATGAGAACATCCATAAAACTGAGCCATTACCACCCAAGGTCTAACCTGAAACCGACACTCACAAGGGCAGAGACAAAAAGGACGACTCACAAGATACTCAAAACAGGACAAAACGACAACACACTAGCAAACGTAGGGACAAGTGTCATCACACAACCTGGTATGGATACCATGGCAAGTCTTCATAGGTCCCGGCCCATACACTGGTAACCCTGGCAACCTAATCCGAACTTCCGGCCCATCCAAGCCTCATGTGGACCCACACATCCTCTCGTGAAGACAAGGAAGATGGTTTGCCATTTCAGGCCTTCTCACAGCATGCCGAATCTATGATAGCATTCGTCCCATGTGTGAGGCACATTATCTTATTTAGAGATTATTTTCTAATCTACTTAGGTTATCACTTATTAGACTCACTTTCGACGGGTTATCCAGCAGCCACTTTGGGCGCGGCCCCCAATCGAAAGCCACTTTCCCATACGACACTAGACTAACTCAGACGAACTCAAACCAAGGAATACACATGGTCAGACGAACGGAGTTCAAGAAGAGAAATACAATCATCTGGTCAAACACGACTCAAAGATGAACACTTACTGACGGTACTCTAACTAGAGACCTGACAACTAAGGTCAACCATGAATCATCATTCGACTCACACAAGGAGGATATAACCAACTAAGACAACATCACAATCCATAGGCAACTCAAAATTCGAGGACTGAAACAGGAACACCAAATCATCCATACGACAGGGTCCTTTTACACAAAGCAACACATGCCATTTCATAATTAAAGGCGAATACAGAAATTAAACTCGCAAGGCAATAATCAGAAAAGACAATATTTTCTCAAATTGATTTAAGCATTAAAATCGATCAAGTTTTCTACAAGATCCAAATCAGATTACGGTTATCTACCTCAACTAGGGATAATTTGTTCTTGGTTTTCTAACTCGTCAAAGTTCAAAGCACAGAACAGACATATGAGCCATAATGAGTTTTTTAACCAATTCATATTAATCAAATTCAGACAACCTTTAAACAATTAAAATAAGATATTTAATCTCCATTCCAAAACGTCATTAACATACTGGTCTAAATTCAATCTTTACAGATTCATAATTTCAATTCCAGTTACATAATATGGATTATGAAAATAAAAATGTAGAAAGAGAATCTAAATGGAGATAGTCATTCCCAATGCATAATATTCTATTCCATTTTTAAACAATACTAACTCAATTAGCCAACTTTCCTAATCAGCTAGGAGGTAAGATCTAGATTCGTTAATCCAAGATCAATAGGAAAATAAACAACAATGTTCCATTGCGAAAATTCACATTTGAAGAACTCAATTAGAAAGAAGGCGTAAATCACCAAATGAAGTTGAAAACAATTACCCTATAACTCCATTATAAAGTTAATCGCTGCCAACTAACATTTGTCAAGTTTAATGCCTCCTTAACCACAATTAAGAACTAACTAATCACTAACATTACAATAATATTCAATATATTATAAACCCCTTTTTTTGAACTAAAAACACTTTCATTAAAACGCACTTAAAACCACGTTAAAAACAACTACGTTGAAAATTAGAAACGCATTAAAATAACACCATGTTCTTTTATTAAAAGGAAATGCTTTTTTTTTTTTTTAAAATGGCGAGCGAGCTGGGAAGGGCCATGCCCTAACCCTAGCTCAGCGCCTGCTCAACCCGGCCAAACGGTGGCGCCCTGCGGTGCCCGCAGGTCCGCGGCGCCCTGCGGCCACCGCAGTGTGCTGCGGCCTGGTCTCAATGCCAGCGAAGGGGGACGGGGGAGGCATAAGGGTAGCGTGCGGGGGATGGAAGGGGGGAGGAGGAGTGGGGGAGCTCCGCTCCCCGCCTCCAACCCCAAAACACAGTTAAAACAATAAAAACGCACAGTTCGGGGGGGGGGGGTTTGAACAAAAAGCCCAGCCCGATAAATTAACGCGAAACGCCCAGCTCGGCGTGAAACAAAAAAAAAACGTTTAAAATTTCAGATTAGAACACACAGTTCGGCCCTTTTTATATTATTTTGCTAATTAAAAACACACAGTCCAGTTACATTCCCAGAATGAAGTTTAAATAAAAAAACAAATTTGATAAAAATGCCCAGTCCGAAAACTAAAACAAACGCCCATCACCCAATTTGATAAGCAAATCCGATTCAATAGAAATTCAGTTTAAAAGGGACTGGTTCGGTTCAAGTTCTTGGTGATTTTCCTCCTTCCCAATAACAAAGGGATTCAAACCCCCAAATAGCAATGATGAGAACACATCTCAAATTAAAATCTCCAGCCAAATTCAAATGGACATCCAAATTGATTTTCGATAACCAGTTCAGAATCCTACCTCGATTCGCAATCCTGGTATGGCTGAGGGAGAGCCCACCTGCCAGATCCAGCAGCCGTTTCTTCCTCCCAAATCCTCCAATTTTGTCTCCAAAATCTTTTCCAACCAAAATTCCTCCAAAAATCTCCCTCCCCTCCAAATTTCCCAAATTGGGTTATATGGAAGAGTTGACCCAAAATTTTCTATTTTTGGAATAAAACTTTTATTTAAAAATAATACTTAAAAATTAATCCTTTCTCACAAACACAACAAATAACTTGCCTTTTCAAATCAAAATTCGATTTCCTCATTTAAACAAATTTAACCTTTCTAATATAATAATCCAACAGATTCAATTAAATTCTATTGCGATAACCTACTAAACTTCCTTTTCAACAGCATATATAAATGCATTAATATTCAAAATCAGACATTAAATCAAATTTGCTTCCAGTTTAAAATAGGCAATTCATTAACAACGAAAATCGCATAACGAATACCTGATTAATTTAATCCATTAATCCTCAATGCACAAACGCATGTATTTAATCAAGATAATTACTAAGGACTAATTAATCAAATAACCAAACACACCAGGCACGCAAACCGAGAAGGTCAACCAAACAGACGACTCGCAAACCCAAACAAGAAGGGATTACCGACGACGACTGACGATGCTCACTTGAGCACGACGAAGGTCAACTGGGGTCTCACGACCACCTAATCCGACTCTAGGGATTAACAAGGGTACACTCAAACCTGCAAAACCAGGTGACGACGAACCTCGCACTCATGCGACTTCGTACCTGGAATCTCCTGCAACAAAAGATCATACATGCATACATTTATAAAATCTAATGAAAGCGTTAGTCCGATACTAAAATCACGAAATAGGTACACTGAATAACCTGCATACAACTAGTGTGAGAACCACATCAATAGGTATGCGTAAAATCAACATCTGATTATAATCATAATATCACGATAAACTAATCAAGATTAAACCAAGGTTAGAGATCGATTACGGTAGGGGTACTACACAAACTCTAATCTTCAATAGCCTAGTTCAATTTTTTTTTATGTATTTTAGCTTTTTTGTGTTGTATTTTGGTTACCTTTTGGGTAACCTTGTTGTTTTGTTGTTCAACATGTTGTTTTGATATATTTTTTTTATCTATAATGGATTGGGGTCCTTTCCCTCTTATATTTAAGAACAAGGTTGAAATACCTTTTGTAACATTACAACCTTCTATAAGACAAACCTTAATACTTAGCCATTTGGATACCTCCAAGTTCAAGTCCACTATAACAAAAATACTATCCCCACTTCTTCTATATCTTGGACACTTTTAGCTTTGTTATGTTGTACTTTGGTTACCTTTTGGATAATCATGTTGTTTGTCCTTCAACAACATTTTTTTTTTGGATCTATTTAATAGGTTTGGGTTGTTCATCCCTTACTTTAATAAAAAATATTAAGGACAAGGTTGAAAAACCTTTCCTATCGCTACTATCTTCTATAAACTAAACCTTTATACTTAGCCATCTAGATGGCTCCAAGTTCAAGTCCATTACAACAAAAATACTGTCCCCACTTCTTATATAGCTTCAAAATTTTGGCTTATAGAGATCCTCATCCTTGACAAACACTCTAAATAAAATAAATTGGAAACAACTATGCTATTAAAAACATTGTAAGATAGCCTTGGAATATAGTAGAATAAATTGGGAATCCATGCTAGTTGAAGTGGACAAAACATATAATGTGAACCACCTATTAGTAGCCCTCTATCAATCTAGAATTTGATGATTGGAGGCATGTGGTTCTTTATAAAGTGATGGATAAACATTTTGTTTCTTTTTCTAGGCATCACTTCCTCTAAAGACAAACCACTTTTTGAAGTCATAAAATTGCACAATCCCTAATTGCTTGAATCCAACATTCTTAAATCCATCCCTCTCTTATCAAATAAATCCATGCCTTGTCTTAAAATAGAAACACTAGGTTTTATTGGAATGCTCTTAATCCATTTCGATGAGTCTAAAAAAGAATCATACTTTCTCTTCCCAAGTCTATAAATTGCTTACATGTTATCACTAATTTTTTATCATTGTCTAGTATGACAATAGGATATTTTGGAAGTCTACTCACATGAACATGTTGAGTTTAAGTATTTTGTACTAAATCTAACAACAAAAAGTTGTGGCCCCATTCCTCTTCTTTTCTTGGAGATTCACATATGCTCCATCAAATTCTACTATAAAGTTTCTAAACCTTTTTAAGAAATCTATTTTCAGCATTTATTGCAATAGCCATGACATTGATCACACTTCTTTGAGATGTTCTACCGAATACTCTAATTACTTGTGCACTAAAATAATAAAAAGAAAGAGAAAAATTATCCCCCCTCAATTTCCATTATACAAATACCTCAACAATTATTTAAAAATTCAATCAATTTCTTGTCTATATTTTCTACAAATACTTTTAAATGTAATTGAAATATAATTTAAAATCATTGATACTCTAATTCAAGATACCTAAAATAACAATATAAAGAATAAAATTATGACTATAATTTAATAAAAAGATTATACACTTTTATTTTTATTAAATAAAAAATTGAGTTACTAATCCATTTATCCAACTGTGCCCTCTAAAAGCCCCCTCTCAGCACTCTTTTAAGTGCTCCTTCCATTACATAGCCGAAAACGAAAGCAAAAGTCTTTTGTCTGTTTTATCATGACTTGGTGTGAGTCAAAAGTTTGTATTAACGAGGAGGAACTAACCCCTCAAACACGCTGCGAAATGAGATAAAATTACTATCAAATCCCTCGAACGCGCAATCAATTTTGACTATTTTGCCTGCCATTAAGTCATTGTCTCCACCTCTTCGAAATTTACGTTTTAGACAGCCTGCAAGCACTGCGTGACGTTTTTAGACAGCCTGCATGGCATAGTATAAGGATGTAGACTAGGCCGTTTCAAACACAGCTGGGTGCTAATCTCTTTTGGAGGTCTGATTATTTCAAAGCCTGCTTCCTCATTCACCAAATATCATCAAATATCCAAGACAAATCATTCGCATTTAAAAAATGTTTTATAACATTTCGATTTGAAACATTCAAAAGATTACATTTAAACTTGCATGATTAAAAATTATTATCTTCTTACCCTTTTATGACCATCAAACCAAACTTCCTTAAGAGAATTCATCATAATAATTTAATTAATTTCTTCAAATACTTAAAGATACTATTTATAATGAAGTTTTAAAAAACATGTAATTAACAAAATTCAAATTTACGATTTAAAAAATTACATAAGTTTACAAATTCAACCTAAAAAGGGACACAAACTTAGATAGAATTTAAAAAGAAAAAAAAAATGTTGTAATAATCACCATCATCACCACCACCACCACCACCACCATCATCATCATCATCATCATCATCATCATCATAACAACAACAGCATGATGCAATGCTTATAAATTTACATATATGTAAAAATAATATATTACTTCAAGTTACATTGTCCAATATATTCTGCACTAATTTGTCAGATTACAGATTGTTTTGTAGTGATCTAGAGATGCACCCAATCATTAAATAACCTAGAGATTCATAGAGCTACACCATAAAACAACAGCTGCTACTATAACAAACATTTCCTCTTCATCGATCAGAACTATTATTCACATAATGTTCTTCATTTTACTACATTCTAACTATTCATTGACATACCTATTTGTTTGGGGCTAAAAAATATTGCATTTCACATTCAAAATTCAAATTTATCTACTTGAATTAATTTACTAGAATTAACTTTTTTCTCTACTACACATTAGGAGAAAATGGGAGGGAATAGATCCCAAAGGAATCTTCCCACTACATCCTCTATTGGCTAGTCTTGCCAGGTAGGTGAGTCCATAATAGTACAAGAAAACTTAGAACAATTAATATTTCCAACACTTCCCATTTAATCTAAGCCAATAAACAAACTTATCCTTCATCTAATTTGACAATGCCTAGATTTATTCTCAATCATTGAAACCTATCCCTACTCATTAGCTTGGTGAAAATGTCTATTAGTTGTTTCTTATCTAACTAAAAAACTACATTTTAATTTTACTTTTTCTAACTAACTCTATAATAAAATGATACTTGATTTAAATTTTCTTTCGTAGTCCATGAAAAAATTAAAATTCGTCAAAGCTATGTATGAAACTGTTGGTATTATGGATGTGTTGCATTGGTTTTGTCATTGATGTCAACACTTATCAACACTTATCCTTCTGGAGATCTTTGGTTACGTTGAACTGGCACATTATGTTCATCGGCAAGTTCAGTGACTTATGCACAATCACCGGTATACCACTCATCGGTAGGTTATATTGTTCACTGGCACTGTGGATGACTTGTTATCATCTAGAGATCACTTGGTTATGTCGAAGACATGGTTTGGATACTTGGTTTTGGTATTTTGGTTATTGGTCTAATCGGGTTGACATATTTGTTATTACTAGCAAATTAGTCTAGGTTATGGACCGACATGCATTATCTATTCCAGATCAGCACAACACGTTATGGAGATGATTTAATCAACTGGATATTTTTGTAATTGTATCAAGCTTACATGATGCATCACATCTTGACTTATCTGTAATTCATTTAATTGTAATATTCTTAATTAGTCGACCTACACATTTGGTCTTAGGTTTTGGTATATATGTAAGATCTCATTTGTGAGATGATTTAAGGAAGTAATATAATAGAGGGAGAGATGTATATGGTTATGGTATTGTAACATGGTATGTGCGAATATTGAAGATCATATGAGCAAACCATAGAGAAGGTTCAAGGAAGGTTTGAAGGTGATTATCATAGCTTAATTGGTACTGAATCCAGCATTGAAGATGCTACTTTGAGCAGTACATTATCATTGGATTTAGTCATCCAATTGTAGTTACTATGACTCCTATTTTGTGATTGAGAAGTGAGCTCTAGGCGGTTGGCCTTTTTGCATGTGCAGACCCCATTTGTATACACATACTATCTGCAGTAGTATCATCTGATTGTGGGTAAGGTTTCCCACCATGGTTTTTCCCCTTATAGGGTTTCCACATACAAATCTCTGTGTTATGTGTTGTGGATGTTGTTTCTCTTTCTATTCCATGCATTAAGTTTCATTGGTATTAATATTAACTGTTAATCTGTTAACCGACATTAAGTTTGGTTTACCAGTATTATGTCTCAAGTTTGATTAAGTTATATTTGGGTTGAAATTAATAGACAATTGATTCACCCCCCACCCCCTCTCAGTTGCCTCTAGGTCCTAACAATTGGTATCAGAGTTAAGTCCTCTTTTTGCAGAAGTTTAACAACTTGAGGAGATTCTATGGCAACTAACTTTTTTAGGAAGGACAGTCTGAAACTTAATGGAACTAACTATGATATATGGAAGATCAGAATGGAGACACATTTGAATTGCATTGGAAAAGACATATGGGATGTTACAAAGAATGGCTATGTTGGTCCTACACCGAATCAACCTAATCCACCAACATTGGGTAAGGATCAAGAGAATGATTGTAAAGAAAGAGAAGCACTCTTGAGCGCCTTGTCAGATCAACAAATCATGGGATTATCGAGATTGATCTACTGCTAAAGCTATTTGGGATAAATTGGCAACATTGAATGAAGGAGATACCATTGACAAAATTGCAAAACTGGAATGCTTCTGGGTCAGGTATGAAAATCTGAAAAAATGGAAGAAGATGAAAGAATTTTTGCTTTTATGGAAAGGGTTAATGAAATTGTTTTAGGAATACAATGTTGTGGAGGTTCCTTAAGTGAAGATGAAATTGTTTCTAAAGTTTTAAGAGCATTGCCACTGACATACAAAATGAAAGTAACTGCTATTAATGAGTTGAGAACAATGCCTAATACATCAGTATCTAGAGATACCTTGGTTGGAAAACTTTCAACATTTGAGCTTGAGGAATTTGGCCCTGTTGCAAAAATTAAGATAGATTTGGCCTTCAAAGCATCATCATCATCATCATCATCATCATCATCATCATTTGATAAATCTGATTGGAAAACACTTTATGCAAGAGAACTTGAAGATATCAAGAGGGAAAATGAAGAATTGAAAGAACTTGAAGCACTATTTGCAAGGAAAATGCCTAAAGGTCCTACTGGAAGTAAGTAAGAAGGTAAAGCACCATTTAAATGTTTTAACTACAATAAAGTTGGTCATATGGCATCTAGATATCCTAATAGACATGCAATATTAAGAGAAGAAGCTAAAAGAACATATAAGCCTAACCCTGAATATCAGAGATACAAATTTAAGAAGAATAGAGACAAATCATGTTACTATGTTGATGAAGGAGTTATTGATGATTCTAATTAAGAACCAATAGACAATGGACGGGATTTTGTTGCAATAAAAGAAGATCAACCAACACCTACTATTCCACCAGTAGAGTAGGCCCTGGCAGTTAAAATTGAAGAAAAGGATGAATGGATTATAGATTCTGGATGTTCACATCATATGACTCGTGATAAAAGTAAATTCTTATCCTTTTAGGAATACAATGGAGGTCTAGTAAGATTCGGGGATGACAAAACTTGTTTGATCAGAGGAAAAGGCACTATATCTTTTGATGGTAAGCACAATACTGACAACGTTTATTATGTTGAAGGTTTGAAGCATAATCTTTTGAGTGTTGGTCAATTAGTTGAAAAGGGATTTCTGTTACAATTCAAGAATGGCAAATGCAAAATCATGAATAGAATTGGTTTGGAGATTGCAACGGTAATCAGACCAGAGATATGTTTAATTTCTCAAATTGAACCATCATATGTTATAGAGGCATGTGAAGATAAATATTGGATTAATGCTATGGAAGATGAATTAGAACAAATTGAAAAGAACAATACATGGACATTGGTTCCCCGACCTAAAGATAAAAATGTAATTGGAACTAAATGGGTATTCATAAATTAACTTAATGAAGATGGTAAGGTAATCAGAAACACAGCAAGATTAGTGTGTAAATGATATTCACAAAAAGAGGGAATTGATTACAATGAAACCTTTGAATCAGTAGCTAGAATTGAGGCAGTCAGATTATTTCTTGCATTTGTAGCACATAAGAACTATAAAGTATATCAAATGGATGTAAAATGTGCATTTTTGAATGGTGATCTTGAAGAGGAAGTTTACATTGAACAACCTGATGGATTTTCATTAACAAATGATAAAGATATGGTTTGCAGATTAAGGAAAGCTTTATATGGATTTATGCAAGCTCCTAGAGCTTGGTATGCTAGATTGGACAAATATATTTTGAAGCTTGGTTACAATAAAGGTAATATTGACAACAACTTATATTTCAAAGTGACTAATGAAGACATCTTGGTTATTGAAGTTTTTTTTGATGACATCAGTTTTGGAGGAGAAGATGGATTGTGTAAAGACTTTGCTAATAAAATGCAGGAAGAATTTGAAATGTCTATAATTGGGGAGATACAATTCTTTTTAGGATTGCAGATTTCACAGACTGATAAAGTTATATTCATATGTCAAACAAAGTACTTGAAGGAACTACTGAATAAATTTGGTATGGAAAACTTTAAACTGGTAAGTATTCTTATGACTACAACTGATAACTTGACATTGAAGGATGATTTAGCTCCTATTAATCCGACAAGATACAAATCTATGATTGGAGGTTTATTGTATTTGACACAAACAAGACCTAATATAATGAATGCAGTATGTATTGTTTCAATATTTCAGAGTAATCCTAGAGAAAATCATGAATCAACAGTGAAAAAGATTTTCCGGTATCTACAAGGCACAACAAATCTTGGTTTATGGTATCCTAAAGATGAAAATTTTGATTTATGTGCATACACCGATGCAAATTGGGAAGGGGATGTAGATGACAGAAAGAGCACCACCGGTGGGGCATTCTTTCTTGGTAACAGATTGATTTCATGGTTGAGCAAGAAACAGAGTTGTACATCATTATCAACAACAGAATCAGAATATGTTGCAGTAGCAACTAATTGTACTCAGGTATTATGGATTAAGCAAATGTTCTAGGACATAAAGGTAAAATGCAAAGAACCTATAATAATTTATTATGATAATTCAGCAGCAGTTGATATATCTAAGAATCCAGTATTTCACTCTAAAACTAAACATGTTTCTATCAAATATAATTTTCTGAAAGAGAATGTTGAAGCAAAAGAAGTGAGATTGGTTTATGTGAATACTAAAGAGAATATTACAGATATCTTTACTAAGCCTTTGCCTAAGGAAACTTTTTAATATCTCAGAGAGCAGCTTGGGGTTATACCCTCACCGGTAGAGACTTAGACAATTGATGATTCACATCAAACTGACAAAATTTACAGAGAAACTTTATTTCTGGCTTTGATGGAGGAGAGCTACTTCTTAGGGGGAGAAGTTGGATATAACAACTAGTTATTGTAATTGGTTCTATCAATTGTTTGTATTTGGCATTTGTATTGCTTTGGCATTTGATGTCAAAGGGGGAAAGATATCTATGGAAAAACATAAATTATCCTTTGGGGAGAGATTACTTATTGGGGGAGTGATATATACTCTCTGCATTTGTATTTTGATTTCTGGTATTGATCTATTCTGGAGATTGTTGGTTTTTGGTTTTTGCCATTCTATTTTGGCACCTAGATGTTTTTCCATCTTGTGTTGCCATCAATGCCAAAGGGGGAGATTGTTGGTATTATGGATGTGTTGCATTGATTTTTTCATTGATGTCAACACTTATCAACACTTATCCTTTAGGAGATCTTTGGTTATGTTGAACTGGCACATTATGTTCACCAGAAAGTTTAGTGACTTATGCACAGTCACCAGTATACCACTCACCATAGGTTATATTGTTCATCGACATTGAGGATGACTTGTTATCATCTGGAGATCACTTGGTTATGTCGAAGACATGGTTTGGGTACTTGGTTTTGGTATTTTGGTTATTAGTCTAATCAGGTTGACATATTTGTTGTTATCGGCACATTGGTCTAGGTTATGGACCAACATGCATTATCTATTCTAGATCAGCATGACATGTTATCGAGATGATTTAATCAATTAAATATTGTTGTAATTGTATCAATCCGACATGATGCATCGCATTTTGACTTATTTTTAATTGATTTAATTGTAATATTCTTAATTAGCCAACCTACACATTTGGTCTTAGGTTTCGGTATATATGTAAGATCTCATTTGTGAGATGATATAAGGAATTAATAGAACAGAGGGATGATACATGGTTATGGTATTGTAACATGGTATGTGCGAATATTGAAGATCATATGAGCAGACCATAAAGAAGGTTCATGGAAGGTTTGAAGGTGATTATCAGAGCTTAATCGGTACTGAATCCAACATTGGAGATGCTACTTTGAGTAGTACATTATCATTGGATTTAATCATCTAATTGTAGTCAGTGTGATTCCTATTTTCTGATTGAGCAATGAGCTCTAGGCGGTTGGCCTTTTTGCATGTTCAGACCCCATTTGTATACACATACTATTTGCAGTAGTATCAGCTGATTGTGGGTAAGGTTTCCCACCGTTGTTTTTCCCCTTACAGGGCTTCCACATACAAATCTTTGTGTTATGTGTTGTGGATGTTGTTTCTCTTTCTATTCCATGCATTAAGTTTCACCGGTATTGATATTAATTGTTAATCTATTAACCGACATTAAGTTTGGTTTACTGGTATTATGTATCAAGTTTGATTAAGTTATATTTGGGTTGAAATTAATAGACAACTGATTCACCGCCCCCCCCCCTTCAGTTGCCTCCAGGTCCTAACAGAAACATTGTCACAAAATATTGTGGTTCTATCTTCTCATTCTTCCTACAAATTTGTTGAGGTTGTCCTTAGCCAAAGAGGTTGGCATGTTGCATTTTCTTCTATATACTTAAGGATTCTCTGACCTACTTGCCAATGGGTGTCCTTTGGTGTCTCCATAGATCTAGATATCATACTTATTATATGCATCATATTAGACCTAATTGCTACTAAATACATCAAACTTCCAAACAAACTTTTATACATGGTAAGATCCGCATTGGTATTGCAATCTTCATTTCTCAACTTAAGACCTATCGATATTGGTTTTGGTGTAGGATTTGTCTCAAAAATTCTAAATATCTTCAAAATCTTTAGTACATGTTTTCCTTGACAAATAAAAATACCATCATGTATTTGTTTTACTTCTATACCAAGAAAATACCTCAAGAGACCTTAATCTATCATTTAAAACTATCTTTTCATGGGCTTTTTAAAATCAAGAATGAGGAAATCATCATCCCAAGTTAAATCTAAATCATCTATGTACAAGGCAACAATTAAAATATTACCATTAGCTACCTTAATGTAAAAAGTGGGCTCACTACCACCATAATTCACATCCATTTCAAATACCTTCTATTTGCACTAGGCTACAATTTCTATGACTTCCCGCATGGTTTCTATCCTTGCAAATGGAGCATATATCTCATCACAATCTCTCGCAAGTTGTTGTTTGTACTCCTTGACAACCAATCTTGTCGTATGTTGTCCTATTCTTCCTTTGGCATTGCTCTTGGTCTTGTAGACCCATTTCACCCCAATAATAGGCATGCCAAGAGGAAAATTAGATAGCTCCCTTTCTTTATTTATCTCTATTGCATCTATATCCTCATCCATGGCCTCAAACCATTTTTCCTCTTTAACAACATGCTCAAAATAAGTTGGATCATTAAGAGAAAATAATGCAAAAATTATAGTTTCATCAAAATCTTCATCATACCTTTCATTTTGGTATATCTCCCTTAGACTCATAGTCTTTCTTGTAAATAGGAAGTGAGAGTAAGGTCTAAACATTCACTACTACTATTGGGTATTTGCAGGATCATGCTGGGACAAATAGGCCCTTAAGTGGCAATGAAAATAAGAAAAATGACATTAGGCAACTTGAGGTAAATTTTTTAATAAGTTACCAACATTATTTCAAAAATATGTAAGAATAGAATCTATAGAAAATTGAATGTATTTTTCAAGCTACAATTTTATTTTTTAAGAAAAAAATATATATATTTGACGAAAATTTAAAATTTCAATGCAGTAGTACTAAAATTTTAGGAAAAAGATAAGAAACAAGTGTTTGTCTGACCACCCTAACCACAATCAACTCATAATATTTTCTTATAAGATTTTAGATATAATTAGAAGACTCATGTAGGGATGTGACATAGATTTTTTGTATTTATTTATAAATAAATAAGTAGTTATGATTATTTACTACTTTTTTAAAATATAAAAACTTGTATGTTTGACCACCATAAGTTGGTCAAAAATTTATGATTATTTATTTATCTATTTAATCCTATAGTATACGAAGTATAGAATGTGATACATGTTTTGGATTCAAAAAATGTGATACCATTTGAAAGTTATCGATATTTTTCAATTAGCCTATCAATCAAGACTTTAGTCAAAATATCGCCACTTTTTGGTCCCTCATGATCATGCGCATACCCTATTAATTTTCTATGTAGATCATGTCCAGAGCTTTCCAATCCCTCTATTATTTGATTGTGTACTAGGTCAAAGCTATCGAGAGCTCTCAGGAGTCAATTCTCTTTTTGTTTGTTGTTTATTTCCTTTCTACCTGCTTGTATTAGGAGCTGGTTGGAGTTGATTGTTTGAAAATCTATGTGCATCTAGAACTATGTAGAGTTGTCTATATCTCTCTCCAACTGATCTCTATGATAGTCTACTTAACTACCTATCTATATCTAGAGATCTCTGAAGTTTCTTGTTGCACTCCATATTTGTTGTAGCTTCATTTTGATGATCTTCAAAGTCATCTTCTTTGATCATCAATAGAGACTCTATGTGAGATACTCAAAGAGGTGCACACCAATCCATCCCATTATTCATTCTCAATGAACTCCACATCTCTATTGATCACAATCTTCTTGCTGACTAGGTTATATAGCCTATGTGATTTTGACTCAACACCATAGCCCATAAAATTAGTTTTCTCACCCTTGTCATCCATCTTTTTCCTCTTCTCCTCTGGCACATATGCATATGCCACACACCTAAACACTCTCAAGTGCTCAACTATACACTTGCATTTTTTCCATGCTTCTTATGGAATCTTGTCATCGACTACACTTGTAGGGCTTCCATTATTAAATATACTATTTTTGCTACAACCTCTCCCCAATATTCATTTGGGAGAGGACTATTTCTTTTAGCATGCTCAGGTTGTAATCTCCACAATGGTCCTATTCTTCCTCTTAGCCATTCTTTTTTTTTTGCAAAGTATACCTTTCTATTAACTCCTTCCTGGTGTTATTTTTCTTGTAAAAATTCACAAACTAATTGGAGGCATATTCTCATGGTCCTATTCTTCCTCTTAGACATTCTATTTTTTTGCAAAGTATACCTTTCTATTAACTCCTTCCTGGTGTCATTTTTCTTGTAAAAATTCATAAACTAATTGGAGGCATATTCTCCCCCTCTATTTGAACTTAGGTCCTTGATATATTTTCCACTTTCCTTCTCAGGTTGGGCCTTCATAAAAAATTTTTATCAAAAGATTTAGTTTTATGCTGCAAAAAGTAGAGTCATGTCTTATGGATGTAATCATCAATGAAGTTAATAAAATATTAGCTCTTATGAATATAATTTTTTTTCATAAGGCTACATAAATTAGTATGAACCAACTCCAATGGTGCTCTTACCCTTGTTGAGTTTCTTTAATGAAAGGGTTGCCTATGCTACTTACCCAAAATGCAAGCCTCACACTTGCTAATAGGGTATACTATCCATGGAAAACCACCAACCATTGTTTTCTTGGACAAAACCCTCAAACCAACATATCCTAAGTGTCCATACATAAGATGTCATAGTTTGGGGGGGTGTTGAATGACTACCTTATAGGTTGAATGCTTCATTGTTGTACATTTTATTTGCTTGGGAGGTGTAGCTACAAACTAAAATGACAAACATGTCTCAATATTCACTAGAAACATCTAGTGCTTAGTCATTTGAACTACTAGAACTAAATTTTTCCTACCCATCTTTGTATAAAATGATATATTCAGCCTTCTCCATCAACACTTTACATGCATTTTGGATCTGTTTTCTAGCACTCATCAAGTTGTGCTTTATATATTGTAGACACCTAAAATTGTCATGTCTAATTAAATAAATATCTTTATTTATTTAATTACTTTAGCCTAATTCTTCTATTAATTAAATAAATCTTTATTTATTTAATTAATTCATTTATCCTCTTCTAGTCTATTTCTCATTTAAATAAATACATTTATTTATTTAAATTATCCTTTTTCCTAAATTAAATAAATACTTTTATTTATTTAATTTGATCCCACTTCCTCTATTAATTAAATAAATCTTTATTTATTTAATTAATTCATTAGCCTTTTCTACCTATGACACATGTCATTCATCTCTTAATTCCTACACTACCTACCCTTTCATTATTTTCTTATTTTCTCTACCTACCCTCTAATCATAGCTGACCATTTATCTTTTACACTTCTTAATCTTATCCCTATATTTCTTATAGTGTCTTCTATATAAGGAGATACTTCCTTCATTATCAACCCTAATCAATCTAAGGACTTGATAAATTGACTACACTACGCCTTTGCACTTTCATATGCGATCCTACTTGCAACCACATTTCCGTTCTTTGTTGAGCTCTTGTGCACATAAAATCTGAGAGCAAATATATCAAGCAAGATCAATGGAGATAGGAAGAATGGAGATTCAAACCCTATTGGACATGTGATGGTATAATCTTTGTGATTCAATTTGATTAGCATGGTCTTAGGTAATCTTCATATGTTATGGTGGATCTTTCTTGTTGTTAGGCTAGGGTTTTGTGGTTGAATCTATTTAGTCTTTCAATATTGTTGTTATCTATTTTCACCGTATACATTTATATTAGGGGTAGAATACACATTCTCAATCTCCTTCTTTTCACCTTTCTTGTTGTGGATTATAATACATCCTTTTCACACAACTAGAACTATTCCATTATTCCCCATTTTAATTTCAAACTTTACAATTTTTTCAATGAAAGAAAAAATACTTTTATTACCACGCATGTGGTTGTTATAACTACTATCAAAATACCACGGCTTAGGGTTATCTTCTTCACGAATAATTCACATGATGAAGGCCATGGACTAACTACCTTCAAGCATATTCACATCAGCCACATTTGCACTTTTTCTTTGACTCATTATTGTGATTTTTCTAGCATTCACTTGCATAATGACCAAACTTATGGTAATAATAGGATTCAATATTGCTCAATTATCATACCTCTTAGTCGAGTTGTTGGTATTATTGCCTTATTTCAAGCTTTAAAAAGAGATTTTTGCTCCCTCATGGCTACATTCTCATTATGAGCTACCTCCACCAACATTTGTTGTCTAGAGTTTCCATGACCTTTGACTCTTGAGATCTATCCAAAACTCTTTATTCATCTCCTATTTCCTGTTTCCATTTTTTGGAATATGTTTGTTGGAATGCATGCATGGTGGTATGACCTTTAGGAATAATTGCTTTTAGAAACAATTTCATTTATAGGTCATTTTTTCTAGAGAATGGCCTCAAATTTCAAAGTGAAGAGTCTTGGTGAGGATCCTATCTTCAAATGTTGAGATTACTGAAGCTTTTCACAAACTAAGACCTTCAAACAAGATGGAAAAATGATCATTGGCATAATCAAGTATTGCCTATTGGGAATTAATTGTTTTCATTGTTAAATATCGTCTTGACTATTTTAATCATTGCAATGTTCTTTATTCTACAATCTGATTGAAAGTTTACCATTAATATAATCAATATCATTAATCTTGTTATTCAAAAATAAAAAATCTTTTTCTATTAACTTCATTTTCATAATTGATCTTCAATTAAATTTTACCTTTAATTTTCTAGCACTATATATATCCCTTGAACCTCTTATAGATACAAGTGCTAGTATATACTAAAAAGATGTGAAAAACATATTTATATTATAAAATTAAACTTCTTTGAAATAAAAGAAATGTAATAAATTATATGACCTTTTGATATATATTTTTTTGTTATCTCAGACGTGTCCCCGCAACTTCGCCTAGCGACCCCCCTCGCCTTGCCTTGGACTTACTTTTTGTGCCAAGTTGGGGTTCAGGGGAGGGCAAGCGAAGGTGAGACTAGTCCTTTGGGGGGCACCAGAGGCCCTTTAGCGCACCCCCTGGGTAAACATCGACCAGGAGAGTCAAACCCAGAACCACCGGAGAGCAAACCCGAGGCCCAGACCGACTCACCGACTCACCTACCCGTCGTGGGCATATGACCTTTTGATATTAAAATACAAACTTACCACTCCCGTTAATAAGACACAGAAATAATAAATATATTATATTTTTGTAACGTATGTACAAATTCTTGTATGTTCTCAAACCCAAAAGTGTTCTTGAATAGAAAGACAAATTTCACGTGTATTGTGTTTAGGCCAAAATAAAATAAATAGTGAAAGATTTACTGATAATTGTTTGTCGTTTGATTGTTGATGTCTTGCGGGTATTGTGTTTTCCAGAATCTTGGATTCCTTATATTGGAGTTTTAAATCATCTAACTTTTCTTTATTGAAAAAATAATTTAAAAAGTACAATTTTTCTTCTCGATTTAGAAAATTGAGGACTACCATTTAACTGTCAAAAGTAAATAGTGGATGACGTGTAAGTAAACGAAGTGTCAATGAATAGCAAATTTTTCGCAGTTCTATTTTCGTAAACTAACGGAGTATTGTGTGGGTTCGCTATTTTTGTTTTGTTTGATAAAACTCAAGTGCAGGATGTCAAAATCTCTAGATGGTGGTGCGTTCATTACAGCTATAGATTTCCCGAATGATGTGTCTCTGGAGTTGTTTCTATTTACACAATGCAACTTTTTCTCTTTTTAAAATAAAAGCTACAATTTAAATTAAAAAAATGAAGACTAAATTCAAAGAACAGCAGTCAAAAGTAAATGGTGGAAGATGTGTAGAATCCTGAATGATTGTTTGACAGTCGAATAGTTTTAATATTTAAGTAAAGCGTCAAGAAAACGAAGTGTCTGTGCCTAGCAATTTCTGTATGTTTTTCCGTTTCGTAAACTAGACGACTACTCTTGCTATAAAAGAATTTGTGATATTTAGCAATGAAGCAGTAATTGAGTGTGCGTGGTGCTTACAATGGCGTTTTGCACGAATAGTGTGTGTATGTTCACATCCCTCTCTCTTCTCTACTCTGCTTTCTTTTCTGTAAATTTATTATTGTTTGTCCATGGATGTCCTCTCAATGAAGCGAGAGCGCTTCTCAGTCTCAAAGCCGCCTTCAATAACGATTATGGAATGCTGAAATCGTGGAAGGGAGATGACTGTTGTGTATGGAGAGGTGTCCACTGTGATGAAATAGAATTGGGTGGACACGTTACTGAGTTGGATATTAGTAACTTTTATCTAACAGTTTGGGAGTTAGATGCAGACATTGATTCAGCCTTTTTACAATTGAAGCACCTCAGATATTTAGATTTGAGTGGCAATTATTTTCTGGGTACTTCTTTCCCTCCAGGTTTGGCCTTGTTAAAGAACTTGTCATACCTAAACGTAGCCTATGCTTATTTTGAGGGAAATATTGCACCTCAATTAGGAAATTTGTCTTCCTTGCGTTTTTTAGATTTGAGTGATAATGTTTTGTTGAATCTCAACAGCTTAGAGTGGTTACCTAGTTTGTCCATGCTAAAGTATCTTTCATTGAAAGGGATAAACATAGGATACTTCGAGCCAACATGGGAGAGTATTATTGGTAGTCTGTTCCACCTTACACATCTGGACCTCTCTGATTGTTTTTATGATTCCACCCTTCCAGTTTCTTTGCTAAACATTTCCTCACTTGCTGTTCTTAAGTTTAGAGGTAATGGGATGTCAGGATCGATGCCTAGTTGGATGGGGAACATGAGCAAATTAACTTCACTTGATCTGAGTGAGAATTGCTTAAATGGTTCCATACCCAGAAGTTTATCAAAGCCTCATTTCCTCGAATACCTTGACCTCTCACAAAATGACATTATCGGTATAATACCCGAGGCTATCGCAAATCTCACCAGTCTTAGATATCTCAATCTGTCGATTAACAACTTGACTGGTAGGATTCCTTCAAATTTAGGATACGTGGATGCTAATGTGGGAAGCCTCTCTTATTTAGACCTTCACCAAAACCAATTAGAAGGTCGCATCCCATCTGGCTTGGGTTTACTCACCAATCTCACTTATATAGATCTTAGCGGCAACAGGATTAGTGGTCCAATCCCCCCTTCTCTAGGCAATCTACCGTCTCTTATTGTTTTGGATTTACATGATAATCAATTGGAAGGAAGTATCCCAGTAAGTTTAGGAAAAATTAGCACACTAAGAAACTTATCCCTTTCCGACAACAAGATGAGTGGAGATCTTCCCTTGTCATTTGCACAATTGTCTTCACTCATCGGTCTTGATCTGAGAAACAACCAATTGAATGGAAGTATCCCTTCCTTGCTCACGCTGCCATCTTCTCTGAAGACATTTTTGCTCTCCAACAACAACATGACAGGAACATTTTCAGATCAAGTTCTCTTGCGCAATGGTTCAAGGTTGGTGGAATTGGACTTGTCTTATAGTGGGCTCAACATCGACATCGACTCTGCGCCGTGGATTCCGCCTTTTCAGCTCCGGAATTTGAATTTGAGGAGGTGTAAAATTGGAGGCCCAATTCCCAGCTGGATTTCAACTCAATTTCAACTTGAAACTGTGGACCTATCAGACGCCAATCTTGTGGAAGATCTTCCATCTTGGCTATGGGAATTTTCATCGGAATTGATTAGTTTGAACCTGTCTAACAATCACTTGGTGAGTCCTGTCACTGTTCCTT
The DNA here is from genome assembly GCF_030272615.1 of Cryptomeria japonica. Classification (NCBI taxonomy): domain Eukaryota; kingdom Viridiplantae; phylum Streptophyta; class Pinopsida; order Cupressales; family Cupressaceae; genus Cryptomeria; species Cryptomeria japonica. The sequence continues at coordinate 133,250,150 of NC_081409.1, forward strand.
CAATCCCACATACTCTGCAGGTGCTGGATCTCTCCGTAAATGAACTGAATGGCCCCTTATTGCTAGATATTCGTATGCCTGAACAACTAAGTTTGGAGGTTCTTTTACTTGCGGACAGTAAAATTAAAGGACCAATACCAGTTTCATTAGGGAATATGACATCTCTAGTTATTCTTGATTTGTCAAATAATCAGCTAAGAGGCAATATACCTGATAGTTTGGGGGATTTGGAAAATCTTCAAGTTCTGCATTTGGAGAAGAACCATTTAAATGGAGAGGTCCCTGCCAGCCTGGCCAAGCTCTCAGAACTTGTAATGCTCAACCTGGCAAGTAATGAATTGGAGGGTAAGATTCCTGATGATCTTGGAAACTTAACAGGACTTGCGTCTCTCCGTCTTGAAAAGAACAATCTTCAAGGACTTCTTCCTCCCTCTTTAGCACAACTTTCAGATCTGCAGGTGCTTGACGTAGGAGAAAACAATTTGACAGGAAAAATTCCATATTGGATTGCTGATTATTTAAGTCTTCATGTTCTTATGATGAGATCAAACAATTTCAAAGGCAAACTACCTCCACAGATCGGCGAAATGCCTAACCTTCGGCTCCTCGACCTTTCTTCTAATCTTTTATTCGGTGAAATCCCAAATACCTACTTAAATTTCTCAGCCATGGTCAATGTAAATGAAGATATGTCCGTGCTTGGAGCAGACCGTCGCCCCGTTTCTGGTGGTTCTGATCCTCTTCCTGAGCCTAGTCCTGATAGCGGTTATGATCCTCGTCCTGATGGCGGTGGTGAAGGTAATGTACATAAAAATGAAGACAAAAGATACTATATAGAGGGCTTAGATCTGATTACTAAGGGATCAGAAAGGCATTACGCTTATGTCTTATCAGGTATGACATGCATTGATTTGTCAAACAACAGATTATGGGGCCATCTTCCAAAGGAAATTGGGAATCTCAAAGCCTTGATGTTTCTAAATCTTTCTAGGAATAGTTTCAATGGGGACATTCCAGGTAGCATGGGCAATCTGAGTCAGTTGGAATCGTTGGACCTTTCCTTCAACAGTTTTTCAGGGAGAATTCCCTTCCAGCTTGGTATTCTGGATTATTTGGGATATTTAAATCTGTCTTACAACAATCTCTCAGGGGTGATACCACAGCAAGGCCCTCATATGATCACATTTGATGAAACAGCATTTTCAGGAAATCCAAATCTGCAGGGATGCCCTGTTGAAAGCTGGAAATGTTCCACCCGTCGTTCACCAGTCTCTCCTCCTAGCGTTGATGTCAAAGAAGAGACCAACCAAGGGTTTTCATGGTATGAGCTGAGTATTGGATGGTCAATTGCAGCAGGATTTTGTGCCGTGGTGTTGGTACTCACTTTCAAAGCGAATTGGAGAAAGGCGACCTTTGATCAGATGGACAGAGTTATAATATTTCTGTTAGGGGAGCCCACTAATTGGAGATGATGATGTTAGAAATTAAGGATATGGTGTTTTGCTTTCACTGTAATAAATCCATAATGTTTAGGTCTCTTGAAAAGGGCGTCTGGATCAGGCGTTAAGGATATAGTAGTTTGCTTTCAATACAAGAAGGACTTGTGTTTGGACATCTTAACAAGCCTTCTGGACAGGATATTGAACACGTATTTTGCTTTTACTGTAATACATATTTCAATGTTGAGACATCTTTGTAAGGTATCTCGAACTTTGTTTTCTTTGTATGTTCGAAATATTGTCCGAATACCTCTCCATAGTCAATTCACCTTGTTGATCCACCAGCATATGAGCCAGATCCTGGCGCATCCGAACCAGCACTGCGTACTATGGCAACAGGAAAGGCAGAGCAAGCACCACCTGTAGTGAGGGTAGAAGCATAGGGACCGGTGGAAGCGTTTGACCATCATTTCTTTATATACATCATTGAGCTCGCTTCATTCATTAGTGAATACAAGGCCCCCCCCCCTCCTACAATTCTATGGGCATACAAACACATAAAGGTAGGTGCCGCCCCATAGAATTGTAGGGGATCCTGCTGGGTGTAAAGATATGACTTAAAAAATGAAGATAGCTCTGTAACTCAAAAGAATGCTGTGTTTCTAGATGCCTTTGAACAATATGAAAGAAGGGGCAACCTTTGCTTTTGGTTCAATTGCCATCTAACCTCAATCCCGCTCTGATGAACCCTGCTCCTGGTCGTTCAACTTAACCTAATTATAGACAAAGCCCGGTAGAGCACAGACAGAGTAAGAAGCATCCCTGCCATCAATTCCATATCCAGTCCCTGTTCCATATCCATATCCTGTTGCTTAACCATAGCCAGCATCCCTTTTAGTTCGATAGCTTAGAGAGCCATCACCCCGCCTAGATAAGGACCGAGTTGGTGATCCTGATCCATTTGACTAGGAACTATAACAAGTAGAGGTTCTGGTCCTTTTAGTTGCCAATCCAGATGTGGAACCCATAGCTAGGTCAGAGGTAGAGGTGGCAGAGCCATTTTATCACCCCAGGTGAACCCGCATCAAAGGCGATAGAAACAGAGGCAAAGGAGCAAACAGGAGAAGAGGCAGTTTACTACCCGGTGAACGCGCACCCCTTCTTGTCCCAGGTTCTTTCTTAGCACCAGCATAAGGGGCAGGGGCAGGGGCAGGGGCAGGAGTTTGACCTACCAGCGAATACAAAGGTTGCATAATAGCCCATTTCATATCCTATTCCAAGGTCACCACCAGCTGGGGAGGGAAAGCTAGTTGAAGTTGATAACCTAGAGATCTGGTTTACCTTGATCCAGTGGCTCGTGAACTAGTTTACCCGGAACCAGTTGACTCAGCTATGGAATCAATTGTACCACTCATTATTGTTACAGAAAATTGTGATTATAATGCACAAAATGACTAAGGGATACTAGCCTGCTATTGCTAAATGCTAAACGGTTGTTGCATTATTTACTCTTGTAGAATAATAAGCTATTACTAGATACCATGCTATGGAAACTAGCCTAAGGTAAGGGGGTGGGACTAGCCGTTGAATAATCTAATAATAGGGCAGTCGACGATTTTATACGTAACATGCCAACTTTGGCAGGGTGGGTGGTCGAATAGTAGGGGCTGGCGAATAGGCAACCTCTAGCAGGTGTACATTAAATCAGGCTGCCCCTACCCCCCGCCCAATTCGGCAATTCAACTTGCAATGAGTTATTTATAATGTAATCATATAACAACACTAGATAAATATAGATAATAAACCTCTTGTAATAACTGATTGTATAGTAATGATAAATCATGAACTAAAGATAATAAATTAAAAGACAGACATACATTCTATTGGATGGTTGCACCATTATCTCTACAATTGGTCTACCATAGTTATCTTAGATCCATTAATCATTCTCCAACATTGTACATAAGTCAACTCAATTTCAAGCTAAGGTTGTGGAATTTACATCATCCCTTCTTTTGATACAACTCCTTCCCATCCTCTTAGTATGTCACCACCATAGGCACCTACTTCTACAAATTTAATCATCTCAAAGGATCAAAAAGATGAATAGACTAAGGATGTTACAATAATTATTTTGGAATATGTAGAAGAATAACTTAAGAGAGAAGATGATATACTGTAGAAAAATTAGTCTCCTTCTAGTAAGGCAAAATTGCAGCAAGATATTATTTTCATAGAGAAAATGGATGATGAGCCTAAAAAAGTGGACCAATAGAGAACTCAATGCCCTTTGAAGTGACCTCCTCTACAAGATACAATGCAATCACCTCTAAGGAGTCCTCATCAATAGGTATCTCAATTTCCTCCTATTTCTTTACCATTGGCCCACGTGCCCAACTTTTCTTAAGTTAGATTTATTTTTCTATAACCATTGGATCTGTTAGCAATATAAGAAATAATAAATAAAGAGAGATATCTAAAGAAGCCCAAAATTCTATCAGCCATTAGAGAAAAACAAAATAGGGAAAGGATTATTGAAATAATAACTTCTCTTGTAGATATAGATTTCAAAGAAATGAACTCTTAAGATTACCAAATGACCTAAGTCAATTTGGGTAAGCAAAAAGGGAATAATAGGTAGCCTATGTAGACTCTAGCATTGAAAATTTGAAGTTGATATTTTTTAAAGATGAATAAACTAAAAAATAACTCAAATAACAACTAAAATAATAGAGAAATTTTGTAAAAAGATTTATAGCTCTAGTGGTATTTGCACTTTGTAATTCTACAACTACCCCAATTTTGATATCTAATGGTGAGGTTGATAACTTGTAGGTGATGAAATTGAAGAACTAAAGATTAGATAGTTGGACAAGTACAATGGTAAATGGATCTTGTGAACAAATGAAATTGGATTGTAAATATAATAAGCAAGCTACTCATTTCTATCAAATTATTCAGTAATTTTTAAATGTAATAATTAAATGAGTATTATTATTATCTAAAATATTCTTAAGATTTTTAATTTATTCAATAATCATTCTATTTAATTTATTAATTATTTAATGGTTATTCTATTTTATTTATAGTATTGTCTATATTTTATTTTTATTTAAACAATCATAAATTTATATCCAATAATTTAACCAAATATTAATATTAATAGTCATTTTTATTACTATGTTGATATTATTATAGTATTTTAATTAAGTTTTTTTAAATTTTTTATAATAATATAAATATTTATTACACTAATATTATATATATATATATATATATATATATATATATATATATATATATATATATATATATATATATATATATAGTTACTCTATTTGGTCAAGAATTATCTTATTTAACTAGAAAAGTTATTTTATTTGCTATAATTAATTTATTATGTATGAGTTATTTTATTTTAATTTAGAATTATTTTAGTATTTAATTTAATTCACATTGTTTACTTCCTTTTTCATCGAATTTATTTTAAGAATTATTTTATTTATCTGAATTTCAAAATATAATTTTATTTTATTTTTGCATTTGGGAAAAGGAACGAAACAAAAAAAAATTATATTATTTATATGATACTATCATATAATATAATACAATATAAATAAATAATATAATATTTATAAATAAATAATATAATTTTATTTTATATATTGCTATATTTTGATATGATCAAAATCTGTAGTGGATGGTGCTTTCATCATCTAGTGGATTGGAACTGTTGATGTTTGGGTGGGATTGTGTTTGTCGGATGCTGTGCCTTCTTTCCTTTCTATTAAGTTGTTTTAATGACCTGTAAAACTCTTTCCAACTTGAACTAAAACTCAATATTTTTCTTCGTATATATAAAGGAAAGTGAGAACCACCAGTCAACTATGCAGCAGTCAAAAGTAAAGTGTCTTTGCATAGCAACTTCCATGTATTTTCGTTTTCGTAAACTAGACGGAGCTATAAAAGATATAAAAGTGAGATTTTCTCGTTGGATAAAGAAAACTGAGAACTATCATTTAATGATGCAGCAATCAAAAGTAGATAGTGGAATACGTGTAAAATCACGAATGATTGTTCAACAGTCAGACACTTTTAATATTCAAATAAAGCATCTAGGAAGTCGAAGTGTCTGTGTCTAGAAATTTCTGTATGTTTTCTTTGGGGTTTTCATACTAGCATTCAATATTGTCAGAAAGTAATCGCCGACAAAGTATTGGCTTTCTATAATAACAAGCAGCTAAACGCCATGAAAGTTCGTTTACCGACTCGCAATTTGTTTCCGCGAAATTTCTCTTGCTATTGATGATGGGTTGTTTCATCACTGATCCCTGGTCCCTGTTGGGGTAGCAACGCAGTGGGTCCGCTATTTTTTGATACGATCAAAATCTCTAGTGGATGGATTTTAACTGTTGACGTTTCGGTGGGATTGTGTTTCTCCGATGCTGTGCGTCCCTTTCTTTCTATTATTTCCTATAAAATCTTTCCTTTAAAACTTAAATTTTTCTTCGTATAAAGAAAACTGAGAAGTGAGATCTACCATTCAACTATGCAGCAGTCAAAAGTAAATCCTGGAAGATGCGTAAGCAAAGCGTCTCTGTGAATAGCAACTTCCATGAATTTGACTTTTCGTAAACTAGACGGAGCTATAAAAGAAATAAAGGTGAGATTTTTTCGTACGATAAAGAAAACTGACTATCATTTAACGATGCAGCAGTCAAAAGTAAATAGTGGAATACGCATAAAATCAAGGATGATTGTCTAACAGTCGAACACTTTTAATATTCAAGTAAAGCATCTAGGAAGATAAAGTGTCTGTGCCTAGAAATTCTGTATGTTTTCGTTTTCGTAAGCTAGAGGGAGTATAAAAAATATAAACCACAATGCAGAGTATAACTCTAATTGTATTTTCATAATGAAAATACTAATAATTATAATTATAATTATAAGTATAATGTTAACCTTTATTTTAATTGTAAATCATTAAATTATTCATAGACATTGTCAATTGTTGTTATTGTAAACTTATATTATTTATATCAAATTTATGTAAAAATAATAATAACCTTGATTTATTAAATCTGTATTTGAGATAAATAATAAAATTACTCTTAAACAAAATTGTTAATTATTATTATTATAAATTTAAATTATTTAAATTCAATTTATGTCAAATTATTTATAACTTTAGTTATTTAAAGTAATTTATACAAAATAAATTATAACCTTAGATTCATTTTATTATATGCAAATGAGATTGGACCCACTCATAAATTAAAAATATTATTTTTGAATCAATATGAAATTTTATTTAATAATTTATTTAATTAAAATCATCATAAAAATTTAGGTCTTTAAAATAGTGAACACTTTAATTGTGACTCTAAATTTACTTGTAACTCTATTGTTAGCCCTAACACTAACTAACGTTGACCCTAATCCTAAGTGTAACCGTAATTCTAACACTAATCATAATTGTAATAATAACCTTGATTGTAACCCTAAGCTTTATCGTTATCTAAATTTTAGTCTAACTTTAACCTTAAGTGTGACCTTAATTATAATACTAGATGTTGTGCCTATGAAGTGTGATACCTCCAGTTACAACACAAACACTCAATAGATCATTACAAGCATGGTTAGCGAATAATAAGCAAATAAATATGAACCATGACAAATCAACCTATCGACTCCTAAGAGATGCGAGTATGGATTTGCTCTCAGATCTGGATAAGCAATCCTAGTGACTTGACTACACCTAGATGGAGAATATGAAATGATAATGATATGAAAAGATGAGATTGATTATGCTAGATATATCCAAGAGACTAATTAAGCTAGGATGATGATGCAATTAAGCTAGAAAAGAGATTGATTAAACTACATGATTCAACAATTATACTAGAAAATTATCAAATTAAGCTAATGCAATTGCCTATAACAATAGTGCTCAAATGATATGCCTATAGTAACAATGCCTAAATTGATAATGAGATGGGATCCTTTGTGCTCTAAAATGGGGGATATCTATAGGATTTCCAAGGCCAAGAGTGAGGTGGCAGGAACCAATGGTCAAGATTGAGTTTGAATATATCAAGGGTGAAATTGGAGGAGGTTGGAGAAGAGGTTGGAGGAAGGGGCACTTGTCATCTCTGTGGTGACAAGTGTCAAGGAGCCTTGCTCATAAAAGGGCAATTGTCCAAGAGAGGAGACATGTGGCCAAAGTGCCATGTGTCTCAAGAAGAAAATATCCACACCATAGGAGGTTAGGATGTGCAAGATAGGATAGGGTTAGTTAAACCCAAGGTTAGGTGGAATGGGTTAGGCTAGAGGGATGGTTAGGTTAGGTGGTTAGAAGTCAGGAGGCATGTGAGTAATTTGAATGGTATCATTTTTTCCTCAATAATAATAAGAGGAATTTTTGTTTTTTAATTAGTTGTTCATTGTGACTACTATAGGTTTTCAACCATTTCTCATAAAGGAATAACAACAATGTGATTGGGAAATCTAGGTTGGAGATGAACCAAATAATTACGATTATATATTTGATCATCAAGAGAGGGTCAATATGGATATGTACTACATATGTTAATTACATCACAAGATATATAATCTTGTAGAAATTTTAATTTGATGGTACTTCAACATGATCATATGATCCATAAAATCAGCATAATGGTATGCAATCATCAAATTGATAGATTATTTATGATCTATGAAAAAATTCACAATGTTAATCTTTAAAAAACTATGTGATAGTTACAAACAAATATAAACATGATATTTAAAACTTGGTACTATTAATCCACCTCTTTTGTGAATATGTGTAATATTATTTTTATATAAATGATAATGCTTAAACTTATGCATCAAAAAAATGGTAATATATAATAATATATTATGTAAATATATTAAAAATAATATTTTTTAACATTTTTAATAAATTTATATATATTCATGTGTGTGTACATATTTATGTATGTACACATCTATTTGTATATGTGTATATAAATACATATTTAAATATACAATGGGACACAAAACATAGTTTTGATCATTATTTGTATAGAAGTATAAATATATGATAGAAATTAATGTGTAACGGTTGCATGAAAATAACATAATTCCATTTAATTGATCTAATACATTGAATCACAATTATAAAATCATGTTCAAAATAAACATGTGCAGTATTACATCAAAATTATGTCTCTCTCTCTTTAATTTCTTAATGAAAGTACATCTTTGATTCTATACTTTACTGAGAGTATGAACATAAGATCATACTCCTACTAAAGTGGGGGATAAATTTAGTGTAGTAAATTGTATACCTCTATAATTTGACACTCACTTTGGTGGTTACACCTCGTGTACCTTATTCATGTCTGACTTTTCTCAATTTCAACATTATTTCTAGAAGTTTTGTATAATCCCCTACTCAAAAACCTTATTTTGGCCTATAATATTCAGACTTGGGTTCCCAATGCTCCTCCCCCCCTGGACTAGGGTGCCCAACACCCCTATCCAATCATTTTGGCCCTAAATTTGAAATCCAAATGATTAGATTTGTAAGTAGCGAGAATGTTCTCCCTGATGTCGACCTCAACAAAAAATTAAATCTAAAAAGGTGTGAGTTGCATATAAATACAACTCCTCTACTCATTTATAACCTCAAATCTTACAAATATCAATTCCAATTGAGTATTCAATCTAACATATTAAAGGCAATTGAGCGCAATTCAAAAATCACAGATTCAAGTATTCAAGTTTCAGCAATCATGATCAAGTTTTATGTATTCCTCAATGATGAAGGAATGAATTAACATCTATCAAGAAACATCAAATTGTGTGTGAGATCATAAAGACAAGGGTTTCATATCAAAGGTATCATTTATCGTTTCAAGAATTTTCTTTAAGGTTTTCATCCTCTATCCTTTTTTAGGATAAGCTCTCTTTTCATCCAACATTTTTATAGTGGAAGTAGAAACACAAAGATGGGGTTTGTCTTATGAAATCCACTATACAACATAACCATTTTCTCTCTTTTCATGTATGCAGGTGCAAATTTAATGAATAAGAATTACATAATTTCATACAGTAAATAACATAACCATTTTATCTCAATTCATATGAACTCCAAGTATCTCAAAACTTGTACATAACATTCTACGTGGGTTTCAGTTTTGAAAAGTTTCAAATATACCAAGAAGTCTCACAATGAATTTCAATCAATGCCGGGACTTCACCTGGAATTTTAAACTGGAAATCACCGGCCGATTTGTCGGCGTAGTGGGCCAGCGGGTCCGCTATTTATGTTGTGGATGGTGCTTTCATCATAGGTGTGGCTCGCTTTCTTTGAATTGAAGTTGTTTTTACACAATGCAACTTTGGATTAAGAGAACTGAGGACTATCATTCGACGATAAAGCAGTCAAAAGTAAACAGTGGAAGACGTGTAAAATGAGTAGACGGAGTGCCTGTGCTGGCAGTTTCGTAAACTACACGGAGTATCCTTGCTATAAAAGAAATACACGAGAGTGCAGAGTACGAGCCCTCTGCGTCGTGCGTGGTGGTCACAATGGCGTTTTGCACGAATAGTTTGTGTATGCACATTTGCCTCTCTTTCCTCTACTCTGCTTTGTTGTCTATAGTTTTAAATGTGTCTGTCCATGGATGTCTCCCCAATGAATCCAGAGTGCTTCTCAGCCTTAAGGCTGCCTTTTACAATCCTGAAATTGTATACCTTTGGGAGGGAGATGACTGTTGTGAATGGATAGGTGTCGTCTGCTATGAAAAGGAATTGGGTGGACATGTTAGAAAGTTGGACGTTAGTTCCTGGGGAAACCAACTAGAAGGTCCCATCCCGTCTAGCTTGGGTTTACTCATCAATCTTACTGAATTAGATCTTAGCGACAACAGTCTCAGTGGTCCAATCCCTCCTTCTCTAGGCAATCTCCTGTCCCTAAAAAGATTAAATCTTTCCAAAAACCAGATGAGTGGAGACATTCCCTTGTCATTTGCTCAATTGTCTTCACTTGTCAGTCTCGATCTGAGTAACAACCAATTGAATGGAACTATTCCTTCTCTAGGCAATCTCCTGTCCCTAAAAAGCTTAAAGCTTTCCGACAACCAGATGAGTGGAGGCATTCCCTTGTCATTTGCTCAATTGTCTTCACTTGTCAGTCTCGATCTGAGTAACAACCAATTGAATGGAACTATTCCTTCCTTGCTCACGCTACCATCTTCTATGCAAACATTTTTGCTCTCCAACAACAGCATGACAGGAACAGTTTCAGATCAAGTGCTCTTGCGCCATAGTTCAAGCTTGGAAGAATTGGACTAGTCTTATAGTGGGTTGAATATCAACATTGAATCGACGCCTTGGATTCCGCCTTTCCAGCTGAAGACCTTGAAATTGGGAGGCTGCAAGATTGGAGGTCCAATTCCCAGTTGGATTTCAACTCAATTTGAACTTGAGGATATGGATATATCAGACGCTAATCTTGTGGAAGATATTCCATCTTGGCTATGGGAATTTCACCGGAATTGCGGAGTTTGAACCTATCAAACAATCATTTGGAGGGTCCTCTCACTGTTTCTTCAATCCCACTTCAACTGCAGTCGTTGGATCTGTCTGTAAATGAACTGAATGGCCCATTATTGCTAGATATTCCTATACCTGAACAAAACTTTAGTTTGGAGAAGCTTTTACTTGCAGACAACAAGATCGAAGGACCTATAACAGCTTCATTAGGGACCATGACATCTTTGTATATTCTAGATTTGTCAAATAATCAGCTAAGAGGCAATATCCCTGATAGTTTGGGTAATTTGACATTGCTAACAGTGCTGCGTTTGGAGAGTAACCATTTAAACGGAGAGATCCCTGCCTGCCTGACCAATCTCTCAGAACTTGTAATGCTCAATCTGGCAAGTAATGAATTGGAGGGTCAGATTCCTAAGGAGCTTGGAAATTTAGCAGGACTTGCATCTCTCCATCTTGAAAAGAACAATCTGCAAGGACTTCTTCCTCTGTCTTTAGCACAACTTTCAAATCTGCAGGTGATTGACGTCGGAGAAAACAATTTGACAGGAAACATTCCATCTTGGATTGGCACCTGTTCAAGTCTACTAGTTCTTATGATGAGATCAAACAATTTCAAAGGCAAACTACCTCCACAGATCGGCGAACTAACGGAGCTTCTTATCCTCGACCTTTCTTCTAATCTTTTGTATGGGGAAATCCCAAATACCTACTTAAATTTGGCAGCCATGGTCGTTGTAAATGAAGATATGTCCGTGGTTGGAGAAGACCGTCATGCTCCCTCAGCTCGCCGCGTTCGTCCTTGTGGTGCTCCTAGTGGTGCTCGTAGTCGTCATCCACCTAATATTCGTGGTATCACTCCTGATTCTGATCATAATTATTATGGCACTTGCGTAGATTATGTATATGGAAATGAAGACAGAAGATACTATATAGAGGGCTTAGATCTAATTACCAAGGGGTCAGAAAGGCATTACGCTTATGTCTTATCAGGTATGGCATGCATTGATTTGTCAAACAACAGATTATGGGGCCATCTTCCAGCGAAAATTGGAAATCTCAAAGGCTTGATGTTTCTAAATCTTTCTCGGAACAGTTTCAATGGGGACATTCCAGGTAGCATGGGCAACCTGAGTCAGTTGGAATCGCTGGACCTTTCTCTCAACAAATTTTCAGGAAAAATTCCATTCCAGCTTGGTTCTCTGGATTATTTGGGATATTTAAATATGTCTTACAACAATCTGTCAGGGGTGATACCACAGCAAGGTTCTCATATGATAACATTTGATAAATCAGCATTTTGGGGAAATCCAAATCTGCGGGGATGCCCTGTGGAAAGTTGGAAGTGTTCTCCACCTCATTCACCACTGTCTCCTCCTACAATTGATGTCAAGGAAGAGGCAAAGGAAGGATTTTCATGGTATGAGCTGAGCATGGGATGGTCAGTTGCAGCAGGATTTTTTGCCGTGGTGTTGGTGCTCACTTTCAAAGTGAATTGGAGAAAGACGACCTTTGATCAGATGGACAGAGCTATAACATTTCTGTTGGGGGAGCGCACTAACTGACAGTAAGGATATGGTATTTTGCGTTCATTGTAATGAATGCATGATGATTTACATTTCTTAACGGTGCATCTGGACTAGGCATACATAGTATTTTGCTACCAAAGTAGTAAAACTTGTGTTTCCATATCTTAGCACGTCTTTAGGATTAGACATTAGGGATGTATTTTTTTTATTGTTATAAATATTTTAATGTTAAGACAATCTTGCACGGCATCTACCATTAATGCATTTTATCTTGTTCATTTTTAACAAAAGTTTTGAGTATTCTAAGATATATTTATGAGAGATATTATTTTTAAAATATTGTAATGATTATTTTTAAATTTTAGTTTTATATATAAAAAGAGATGTATTTGTCAAATAAAATCTATATTTATTTTGATTTTTGAGTATTGTAAGATATATTTATGAGGTATTAATTTTAAAATATTGTAATGATGTTCAAGGGGTTGAACTTAGTTGGTTAAAGCATTGAGTTCTCAATGTGGAGACCCAAGTTCAACTCCCATGAGGGACACCTTTGTGTAGAATTCTAAGTTGTGACTCTTGGTCTTTCATTGGCACTTAGTCTTCCAATTGTTGTTTCTAGTGAGCAAAAATGAACATTGTGATTCTATGATACTTAATACAAAATATTGTAATGATTGTTTTTAAATTTTAGTTTAATATATAAAAAGGGATGCATTTGTCAAATAAAATCTATATTTATATTTGACTTTTGAATATTAGTTGTTATATAGAAAAAAATTTAAAGGGTAATGTAGTGATTTTTTTAATAAAGATTTTGTGTTGGTTGTATGATAAAAATGATTTCTAAATTAAAGACTATGAGAACCAAACAATTTAAAACTAGATTAAGAAAGAATGGCAATAAGTTGAGTTTCCGAGGGATGCCCTGTGGAAAGCTGGAAGTGTTCTCCCCGTCATTCAACACTCTCCTCCTACCATTCAAGTCAAGGAAGAGGCAAAGGAAGGATTTTCATGGTACGAGTTGAGTATTGGATGGTCAATTGCAGAAGGATTTTTTGCCGTGGTGTTGGTTCTCACTTTCAAAGTGAATTGGAAAAGGAAGACCTTTGATCAGATGGACAGGTTACAACATTTGTGTTGGGGGAGCGCACTAACTGGCGGTGTTGAAGTTAGACAGCAAGGATATGGTATTTTGCTTTCATTGTAATGAATGCATACTGTTTACATTTTCTAACGATGCATCTGGACTAGGCATACATAGTATTTTGCTACCAATGTAGTAAAACTTGTGTTTCGATATCTTAGCATGTCCTTAGGATTAGACAGTGGTGATGTATTTTTTTTTTATTGTTAAAATATTTTAATGTTAAGACAATCTTGCACGGCATCTACAATGCATTTTTAACAAAAGTTTCGAGTATTCTAAGATATATTTATCAGGTATTAATTTTAAAATATTGTAATGATTATTTTTAAATTTTAATTTAATATATAAAAAAGTATGTATGTGTCAAATAAAAGTTATATTTATTTTGATTCTTGAATATTGAATTTTGATTTTTTTAAAAGGAGTTTGTTGGTTGTTATATAGAGAATTTTTTTAAGGGTAATATGGTGATTTTTTTAATAAAGATTTTGTGGTGGTTATATAATAAAAATGATTTCTATAAGAAAAAAATTAAAGATTATGAGAACCAAAACAATTTAAAACTACATTAAGAAAGAATTGCAATAAGTTGAGTTTTCAAGGGGTGCCTTAAAACATAATTCTTTTTGCCAAATGAAGAGATGGACAAGGGAATATGATTATGTGGGTGATTTTTTTTCCAAGCAATTCTAGAATAAAATGTCAAACAATAGCTCTAATTTTCTTTATACCTTCATTATTGAGCTACTTGAGAGTAACCTCACTAATAATGAGAATACGATGGTTCAATGCTTCAAATTTAGAAAGGTCAAGGTCAACTTGTTCCTATTTGTTAATGTATGTAAAATTATTATAATGGTAAAAAACATACCTTCATTGCATTTGACAATTTAATTTTGTTCTTAGTTCTAGCTAATGACTTATTCATTTATATTACATTATAAATGGTGTATTTTTTGTATAGTTGGGGTAACATAATTAGCCTTTCTTCTAGCTAGCCCTATATTTCTGGGTGGAAGAAAAAAATGTGTCACACATGTAGGTCAAATAAAAAGATGAAAAATGAAAATCTACAATAAAAGTGTCAAGGTTTCATATAATGGTTCTTCAATAGAAGACTTTTAAATAAAATTTCATCAATAGTTGTGTCACAATATGGAACCCCATGATGAGTGACCTTTGATCTAATGGGGTTTCATTGAACCCCTTTGATCTAACCTCCTTACAAAACTATATAGGATGGGATAGTGAGTGAAATATTCAAAGGAGGTTAGAGTTTTGGTGGCTCAATAAAATCCCCTTAGATTGAACCTAATTGTGTAATTCCCTTATGGTATCATGTTTCTTTCTAGTTGATTAGATAATAACCAAAACTAAAAAACAAAGGTTGCAACTTTATCACCAATCTATGTGAATGGAACCCAAACAATAACAACTATAGAGACCAAATGAGAAGAACAAGATTCTAAAGTAGAGAAATTATTTTTTATGTTTATGTCAAAATATCTTTTACAACAAAACCTGTTACATACAAACCACTTCAAACTATCTACTGATACATTTTTAGAGATTCTATATATGTTTAATATCTAGAGATGTTGTGTAATTGGCATCCACAGTTACTACTAATGATCTTCTACTCACACATTTTTTGTTGTTGTGCTCTCTATTCTTACTAAAATAAATTATCCTTATGTATTGCACCCTAACTGTTTACTTCTCATCTTTTCTTTTCTTTTAATTTCCATTTCAATTCACCTACCATAATAAATTTCCCCTCCAAAAATTTAACCACTATTCAAAAATCAAATCTGGACATCAAAATAGAGCCCCCCAAAGTTAAATGTTCTTCCTCCTTAATCTTCAACCTTTTTCATGCTCATTCTATACTTATAGAGATAAAAAAAAATTGTTCTAGAGCTCTATTATAGATTGACCATTCTAGAGTTCTTCCAATCTCACTTTTCAAATATCACCTTTTAAAGCTCTTCCTGAACTCACTATTTTGAGACTACCTTTTAGAGATTTCAAACGTCAACCTTACAAGAGCTCAACTTATGAAGCTTCTAGATCTCTATTGTGCATGACTTATAGAGCTAACTATGAAGACTCTAAAGATTTTTCCACTATATCCATGATTCCCAAAATAATTCTCAAGTTCTCTAAACTATCTCTTGTGAGTGGCTTAATAAAAATGATTGCAAGCTAATGCTTAGACCTACAATATTAAACTTTAATTTATTCATATTCTACCAACTCTCTCATGAAATGGTACTTTCTCTCTATGCACTTTCTTCATCTATGGAAGAGTGGATTCTTTGTCAAAGATATTGATGAGATATTTTAATAAAATTTGGTTATATCATCTTCTTTTTCTTCTTTAAAACCTATTGGTGTAGGAGCACCAAGTTTTCCCTAGAAGTGATTATGGACCATTTTAGTTCTTTTGTTGAAATTCATGTAATAAGGCCATGATAAGGATATTTGAATTCTTTTTGTGTTGTATAAGGTCCTAATGACCCATTACATCCTTTGAATACACATTGTAACGCAATTTGTGCCATTGAGGTCATGTAAGCCTATAAAGACATCAAGGGTCAAACCAAGTCAAATTGTGAATTTTGATGCAATAAGGTTGTATTTGGGTGTCTAAGGTCAAAATTGATGGTTTATAATCATCTAGGGTCAGTGGGTTGAGTTTTACTTCATAAATTGCAAAAATGCAAAAGTTGCATTGCAATTTTGCAACTTTGAAAAAATTGTCAATGCAAAAAGTGTATGAAAGGTGGTTTAAGGTTAGATAAATTTCAAAAGTCAGTTATGAACATTGGAGGGAAGCTAAAATATATATACCTCTATTTCCATGACCAAGGGGTCAGTTGGATGATGTAATGAAGCACAATAAATGAAAATTTAAGTTTTACCCTGTATTTTCTGAGTTTTCACACATTACAGTCTCTTATTTTGTATTTTTCTCTATGAAATAATTATCTCATGTTTCAAGATGTACTACCTTGGTTTCCTTGTTTTTTTCATTGCAACACTCGAGTTTGTGACATGGCTTCACTGCCTCCTGTGGATTCTATAAGTCTAGTGGTTGTATCGGGCATTAATAGGTCGATCTTTTGGTGCAATGGCAACCACACATGTAACAAGTGGTATCAGAGCTTGGTCATAGGTTCAAACCCCTCACTTACATTGCAAGGGGGGGGGGATTTTTGCAAGGTTTTTGCCCATGGTCTCCTTGTGTTGTGCAACAAAGTACTCGGGTTTATGACATGGCTTAACTGCCTCCTATGGATTCTATAAATCTAGTGGTTGTATGGGACATTCACAGGTTGATCTTTTGGTGCAATGGAAACCAAACTTGTAACATATCCAGAATTGGTCATTGATTGGATGTGAAAGGGGCTTGAATCCCCTCCATTTTGTCATTGGTTTCATTTAATTTCATTCTGGTTTGAGCAAGTTGTCATAATTTTGGTGAAATTTGTCATAAATCAGGCTAGGGTTTATAACAGTACAAATAAAATGTAAAACCTCACTTTCCATCCTTGCAAAATCCCAAAAATGGATAGAAAGTTATATTTTATTGTGTTGTTTCATGTTGTAATGGTTATAATTCCCCATGATAATTTTGACACATGTTGAGGATGACACAAAGTCTGATTTTGTGTCTTAGACTACTAATGACAACAAGATTGGAGTTGTTGGGTGGATATAAGAGTGAAAGTGATCTGTGAAGGTTAGAGGAAGGTAGTAAGGGGTGTGAGGGGTTATTGCAGACCCTTTCCAAGGCATTTTGGCCATTGGTGGATCAGATTAACCATTATTAATATGACTGTCCTAAATTGAGGGTATGGTTGTCCTAAACGACTAGTGGATTGAGATATTATGAATAAGATGCAAAGAGTGGATTTGATGAGTGAGAAACAATTGGAAAAGTTGTACAGAGACATTTAGAGACCCTTTGAGGTGTTAAAAAGTCCTAGTGGGAGGAGAGGACCCTATTTTATATGATTGTCCTAAGTATTTGTGACTGTCACAAGAAGACAACGTTGTTACTGTAGCTATCTTTTGGCCTTTAAATTGGATGGAAGGGTGAAGAGTAGTGGTTTATCCATGTTGAGGAGAAGTAATTTCAAAAGCATCTAGATTTCCCTTGATTTGATGAACATCCTTTGGATATGTGTGTTGTGCCTATGGATAGTTTGGAGACCTATTAGGAGTGGATTTTGTGTGAGTGGAGTTTTGAGGGTTTGGTGTGGTTTAGGGGTTGGAGAGCCTCAAGTTGGCCTTGGGCAAGTTGAGTAAGCCTAAAATAATGTGTATCAATGGTTGGATGAGGGTTAAGAAGCATGAGTGCACTTTTGGGGTATTGAAGCCTTGTGAGCACCTATTGACTGTATGAGGGATCTTGAAGGTTCATGAAGGGTAATCACCTATTTGAGTAGGTGAGTCTAGAGAAAGATCTCCCCTAGTTTGTGTGTTGTTTGGAAGCTCTGCATCACCTGCTAGGATCATCAATAGTCAAATATCTTGACATGCTACTACATTTGATGCTATATACTAAGTTTTTGTTGTAGAAGGAGAAAATATCAGTTATTTCTTGGATGCCCAATAAATGGATCTTGAATCCAAATAGAACCCATATCTCAATGTGCTCTACATATCATGTACACTTCTCACCAAATTAATATTATTATATCTATCTAGCCCAAAATTATATGTTATTGTATATAAAACACCATATCTTAGTAAACCTAATTTTGTCATTCCAAACTCACTTATCATGGTTTCTTTGAAATCAATAATGAGAAAATCATCATTTTCCATAAAAACTAATTGATTTACATGTACAAGATAATAATTAAAATAATAGCATTGCTTACCTTGATATAGTGATTGGACTCACCATCACTTTTGATAAATCCATTTCTCAAAAAATATAATTTAATCATGTTACACCATGCTCAAGGCTCTTGTTTCAGTCCATAAAGAACTTTCTCTAGAATATAAACTTTATTTTATTATCTTGGAATGTCACAACCAAGAGTTTGTTCAATTTATATATAAATTTCTTCTTTTAGTCTTCCATTTAGGAAGGAAAATTTCACATCCATAATTAGAGCATATATTTCATCATAATTTATTCCTTGATTTTTTGGTATCCTTTAAAAACTATCCTTTTTTATGCCTTTCTATTCTTTCTTCACCATCACTCTTGGTCTTACAGACACATTTCACTCCAATCACTTGTTTTCCCATAGAAAAATTAGTTAGTGGAACTATGTTTTATTTCTCTCTATTACCTCTATTTCCTCATCCAAGACCTCACACTATTTCCTTCTTGTATAGATTCCTCAAAATAAATTGGATCACTATAAGAAGATAATGAAAAAATTTAAATTTGCATCTTATTCATCATCATTCCTTTCATTTTAATAAATCTTTCTTAATATTTTCATTATTTTTATCTTTAGGAGGTGAGACTTGTATTTAAACTCTTACTACTAGAGCTACTTAACTATGTAAGAATCTTTGAAGCTAAAATTTTTTTAGAGTTGTAATTGTCTATGGGTCCTAGAGCTGTTTAGAGAACTATGAAAATGTTGTAGGTGATCTTTTGAAGCTAACAATTGGACTCCATACCT
Source organism: Cryptomeria japonica (assembly GCF_030272615.1). NCBI lineage: Eukaryota > Viridiplantae > Streptophyta > Pinopsida > Cupressales > Cupressaceae > Cryptomeria > Cryptomeria japonica. The sequence continues at coordinate 133,269,468 of NC_081409.1, forward strand.
ATTAAATATGTGTCTTTCTACTCTTCATTTCCTTTTTCATCATAAATGGGTACCTATAGTGAAATGACTGAGGAGGTATCTATGGTGTCATCACATGAATCATTCTATACAATTCAACATCCTTTTTTATTACTATTTACTTAGTAGTAGGGGAATACAACTTATATGCCTTGTATTATTTATTGTAGCCTACAAAGATGCACTTTTCACCTTTATAATGTAACCTTTATCATTATGTTTTGACACAAATCCATATTTCATTCACCCAAACACTCTAAGGTATTCCACATACTATTTGTACTTTTTCCATGCCTCTTATGAAATTTTTTCATGCACAACCTTTGTAAGAGATATATTTATCAAATAAATTGGTGTTTCTATAGCGTAATTGTGACTTTCATTTTGGAGTCCCCTCGCTTCAAACATACTTTGTTTAAAATCTACAATAGTCCCATTCTTTCTCTTTACTACTCTATTTTACTATGAAGTGCAACTCATTGTCAACTCCTTTTTTATTGCTTCATTCCTACAAGAAATTAAAAATTCATCGGAGGTATACTCTCCCCCTCTGTCTCACCTAAGGACCTGAATAAATTTTCCACTTTCCTTCTTAACATGGGCCTTAAATACCTTAATATTCTCAAAGGATTTAGACTTGTGCTTCAAGAAGTAGAACCATCTCTTCTAATTGTAATCATAAAATAATTATTGTTTTCTATTGTTATATTTATGTAGTTGCACACAAGTTTATATGTATCAAATCAAATGGTTCTCTTACACTTCTAAAGTTCACTAATTATAAGGTTTTCCTATGCCACTTGCCTAAAATATAGACTTCACATTTTCCATAAGGAGGTCTACCTCTCATTTGAAACCTAACTTTTCCAAGAGGTGAAATTACACTCTAACAAATTCAAGTGAACAGGCAATCATTCATTCATCAAGCATTGGAGTAGAAGTAAAGTCAATTTTGTGCATTCAAGATGGAATCCATGATCAATCTTCTTTGAAGGCATTTTACAAGACATCCTAATTTCCTTGGATGAGGATCAAACACAACTTTATCAAAGTATATTTCAATTATTAGCACTTTTATTTCAAATTTGGCCTTAGCCTCAACAGGAAAGCATTTTGCAGCAATTTCCATTCCAATTTATATTTCAATTTCAAGTTTAATTCCAAAACCGAGGTTTGACCTAAGGCAAACCCCTATCCCCAACATTTGAAATCCCTCTCTTTCTATGTGCAAGAAATATATGCAGGATTTGTACTTGGGAATTATGGTAGAGTCGATAGTGATGAATAGGTTTAGCTTTTGACAGAGGGAAATTTGAAGGACCAAGGCGAATCTACACAACCTAGTCTTGAAAAATTAGTCCAAACTTATGGGAATAGGTTCTAAACATATTTTTTTGCTTAGATCTTAGTTTGTGGATTCGTGGAATTTATGTAGTAGTCATTTTTTTACAGTTGACTTCAATTAATCATACTTTTACCCTAGTTTCACAACTATCATCTAATTTTCAACTAAGAAAGATGATAATAATCAACAACCAATGAATGCAATAATAATTTTAGCCCTTTCCTTATTTGGATTGTGGCTAGATCTATTGGGTTCACTCCTCTTTCAATGTATTGGGTTAATTTGGTTAATTTAGTGGTTTTATTATCATAAACCCTAATTCCTGATTTTCCACCCAAAATAGTTATCATTTTTTCATATTATAAAATCCTAATTTCTAAGAACGTATTGTTTCTATTTCATGTTATGTGCAATTGATGCTTGTTTTTAAGATATCAACCACTAGTAATTGAAGTGTTCAAGTACTTCTAGGACAAAAATAGGTGTAAGCCTTACTGGTATAGTGCACACATCACATTTATTATATATTTCAAATGTCACACACACACACACACATTCTCAAACAATAGAATTCATGTCTATGGATCAAACAAGTTAAAATTTTAGAGGGGCAAAATTTTATAAATTGAAACAAAGATTTAATAAATTATTTCCATTCAATATAATAAATATGATTAGATTTTTCTCACTATAGATTATTAGGCACATAGTTTATTAAATTAGTTTGTTGCTTATTTTATTATCTTTTACCTTATGTATAATCATAGTAGATATTTTGTATTTTCTCTCTTATTTGCATTTAACTACTATAACATTATGAACTTGGGTAAAATTAAATCATAATAATTTAGTATAAGATTGAGAGGCTTTATGTTAAAATTAGTTATTGCATTCATTTTGTAAATTTTCTCTACTCATTCTAAATTTCTCTAATGCTTTTGATTTCTCTCTTAGAAAAGTAACCCACATCATTCTAGAATAGTCATCAATTAGCAACATAAAATATATGTCTCCCTGCAAGCTTCTTATCCTAGTAGAACCACATAAGTCGGTATGCACAAGATCTAATAATCCATTAGATGTATACATTTTTCTCTTGAATGAAATTCTTGTTTTCTTTCCCATTTGACATTCTTTACACATCGAATTAGAAGGCTTCACAATTTTAGGCAAATCTCTAACAGCTTGAGTAGAACTGATCTTAATCATAGAATCAAAATGAACATGATACATTCTCCTATGCCACAACCAACTTTCATCATTCTGCGCAATCACGCAACTTTAATCACCAGCATTCAAATGAAAGATATTACATTTATTCTTAGTTCCTGATGCAATCTCTATACTTGAGGCATTTAGAATCTTACATCTACCATTCTTGAATTATGAATCATATCTCTTATCAACCATCTGTCCAACACTCAAAAGATTATGCTTCAAACCTTCAACATATAAGACATCATTAGTATTATTCTTACCATCAAGAGAAGTAGAACCTCTAGCACGGATCACACAAGCTTTATCATCTCCAAATCTCACTAACCCACCATCATACCTTTCCATATTCACAACTTTCTTTTATCACCAGTCATATGATGTGAACAATCACTGTCAATTACCCATTCATATTTTTCTTCAATCTTAGTAGCAAGGGCTTTCTCCTCAACAATGCAGCTTGTAGGATCAAGGTATGTGCAAGATCACGGGGAGCCAAAAAGTGGCAATAAAGAAAAAAATGCACTTTCAACCTTTCCAAACATGCCAAAATCTGCTTTAACTTTTTGTTTGGGTCGGGTGAAATTTGAATTTGGTTTGGTAATACCAAACCAAATCGGATATCTGATTTGTGATGTCACTATTGTGATGTCACCATTGTGATGTCAGTAATGTGATATCATACTTTTCAAATAGGATATCCGATTTTATCAACATAAAAAATATAGTTTAGTAAAATTGCCATAACTTTTGTGTTTCTTATCGAAATTTTGATTTTTTACAGGCGTTGGAAAGGTAATTCATAGACCTATCAAATGGATGATGTAGTTTGATGATGTTATAGACCAAAAATTAATTATAATCATTTAAATTTAGTCCTTCAATTTTAAAACTTTAAATACTCACAAATTTTGCATACAAAGTCTCAGTTTTTTTTCCTATCACCTCCTTTATCTATCACTTGTTGTAAAGCAGAAAATCATGATCGAACCCTAAGTGTTCCCCCCACCACTCCAAGGAGAGAGAAAGGAGGTCACTAGGGTTGACGGTTTTCACTTAGGGGAGACTTTACATTCAAAAGAGGGGTTGAAACCCACAAGATCCAATCCCACACAATGCAAGATTGGATTTTAAATGAGTTTCAAGGGTTAAGACAGCAAGGCTACCCTCTTTTGTAAAGAATGTAGATAGAAGGATTGAGCTAGGAATGCATGTAAAGTGAGAAAGATTCACTTATAAACAGAGATAGGAATATAGGATGAAGCTGCGGACCTGGAATTAGCAGTAAAATGTCAAGACGGCACTGTCCTGCAAATTTGAGTGAAAGTTGACAGGACGATGGCGCCCGGCATGCACACGGTCCTCCGAAAAATCCGCGAAATGAAGGGGGATCTGTTCATCTCTACACAAGGATTCCAGATCTTCAATTACAGCCGCGTACCTACAACCTACACACAGAAAAGAGAGGATGATTGGGGGGTTAGGGATTAGGGGTTTGCCCTTAGGTCAAACCCTGGTTTTGGAATTAACCAAGAAATGAGAATGCTGTAAATGTAAATGATTGTAATGTAATAAAGTACTGATACCTTGTTGTAAGAATGTTTGTATTCTTACATGCGAAGGTGTAAATGTTGTTGTATGTTGTATGTTGTATGTGATCTCCTCTTCAATGGTTGCATCCTTGTCTTGAATGCAACACTTAGCCTTGAATGGAGACTTAGAATGCTCAATTGCTTGAAGGAATGCTTGAATGCTTGAATGTTAGAATGTTTGCCTAGTGCTTCCGCCTCTTGTACACATATGTCCTTCCTCCCCAAATGGGAGAGGAAATGTAGTTTATATACTTGTCAATTAGGGCTGATAGACTGATTTTTCTGACCTTAGGCGGACCAGGAAACATTATTTCCCAAATTCCAAACATAAAGACCCGAGGCCCAAAAGAGATCGGGCACAAAATAGGGCCAGGGACCAGGGCGCTGGGCGCCATGGTCCCACCTCCAGGACAACAGGGTGCAAGGAGGGATCATGCCAGTGTGCTGAAAAATGCAGTTTTCAGTGTCATGAATGAGTTTTAGGGTCTCCATTCAGGTTCAGTGTTGCGTCGCCATCATGAAGACCCAAATGCAATCAAAATTGCAAGTGTCGCAATTTGAGGACGTTACATTTAGCCCCCACTTTAGCGGGAGTATAAGCGTATGCCCATACTTCCGGTAAAGTACAGGGAAACAACATTGAAATACTTTCACCACGTCAAGGAGGCAAGACACACCAAGCCCCCAGTGGACTAAGGATCTTACGACTTCGATTGACAAAGAAAAAGGGAAGATCATGAGGGAGAACCATGACTATCAGTAGTAAGGTTCCCTCACTATGAGTCATGCAAGAGAAATACCAAAAATTTTCAAGGCAAAGCTAAGTTCGCCAAGAAATTTTCAAGTATCCTGAAGGGATAGACGGGGTGTATGCCCCCCTACGTTAAAGCAATCGCACATGCCTCAACGGGGGTGATTGCTTTAAGGTAGTGATACACATAAGAAATGAAAAGGGAAAGGAGCACGTTATCACAAAGATTTAGCCCCCAAGTGTGAGATAAACCCAAGGATAATAGACACAAAACACAAAGCATGAGGTGACTTCACTTTCCTCAGGGTCAGTATGCTGTATGATAATTCATGTATATCATATGTATGTATGCATAATTGTTCTTCATTCCCCAATCAAGGAAGGTCACCTAGAAGAAGGGAACACATGTGTCTTTTGAGTCAACATGAGAGAGACCAAAAGAGATCTCAATGCTTTGCATCATCCTCAAGTAGACAACACTAAGGACAACAAATAGAAGAATGAGAATAACATATAGAAGAAGTAACAAAAGAGAGGAGGAGAGAATCTGCTATGCTAATGAACTAGTCTAGCACGTCATCCACCCCCCGATCTTGCTGATCAATACTTCGGGAAGGCAGGAAACACGCTAGAGGAGGAACATTCAACACAGCAGATGGAGCTATCACAAGATCCAAACAAGGGCTATGTTCATGTTCCAAGCCACGTTGTTCTTGTCTAGGAGCTAGGATAAGTGCTTTAGAAAATTCGTTAGATAAATGGTTATCAACATCAACATATTCATATTCACTATCAACATGAAGAGGAGTAACATTTTCATCATGAATAACATTTTCATCTATATCATCATCAAGATTTATAAAAATAGGATCTTTAACTCGCACAGGATCAAAACCATCATGCATCTTATGTTTAGGATATTTTGGAGACAATGGAATAATGCTTGTTGAAGGTGTTTTTGGGGATTGCAAAGTTTGAGAAGCAGTTGCCTGAGCTCTAAGATGACGCTTTCATCGGCATTCACATGCAGAACGATTTTGTCTAGTCTTAGTAGGAAGTGGAGAATATTGAAGAGGAGGAATGTTCTCATCCTTATCACTTGGGTGTTTAGGTTGTGGTCTCTTAGGTTGGATAATAGGAGAAGAGGAAGGTCTCTTCTCTTTATAAAAGGAAGGAGGAGGAACTGCTCCATATAAAGGAAGAATATTTGGTTTAGGAAGGAGACCAAGTCCATCATGACGAGGAGGTATAGGCCTACTTTTAGAAAGTTTATCAGACATAGACATAGTCACATCCATAGGAATGGGCTGGGAATCTTCTTGAGGAAAGACATTAGTTTTATCTTTCAAAGGAAGAACTTCCTTCTCAAGAACGATAGGAATATCAAGTTTGGGTGTTCTAGGTTCACTTAGAGATAGGATCATATCTGTTTTCCACTTTTGATAAGATTTGAAAAGATGATCACTTCACGGTGGAAGAGATTGGAATTGTTTAGGCCAAAAATAATCAATAGGAATGCTAGAAGTTCTCTCAACTGGTTTAAAGAGACTATGATTGACAGTAACAACTTCACCATTATGGGGAAATTTCAAACATTTATGAATAGGAGAAGCAATAGCTTTCATGGAAGATAACCAAGGATAGCCTAGCTTCACATGAAATTGTTCGAATGAAGGAATAATAGAAAAGTTCACATCAAGATATTTGTTATGGACCTCAATAGGTAATGTAATAGAACCAATTGTAGGAGAAGAAAATGCATCAAATAATTTCACAATCACATCTGTTTTGTCATAGATCACTTGATTCAATTGTAAAGTAAAGAGAAATTCTTCAGTAATAACATTAACCATGCAAGCAGGATCAATAAGCACTCCACGGCAAGGTGTATTCTTGACTTTTGCAACTATATATAAAGGACCATCAGGTGCCCTGATAGTTTCACTAGAATCAAATGTGATGGAAAGTTTTTTAGGGTTTTCTTGCTGCTCTACAAAGTTATTCACATTCGGAGTCATAGACACAAGACCATCAGATGAGAAAGAGGAATCATTAGTCTCAATCACATTAGAGGTATGAGAAGGTAATGGATCAGTAAAAATCTTAAGATTTTGGTTAGGAGGAGCTACAGATGTGTTGCCTTTATCATTCATACTAGAAATAGAGATAGTATTATTATCAATCAAATCTTGAATTTTACCCTTCAAAGCAAAACATTTTTCTGTATCATGCCCAGGTTGAGGATGAAATTGACAAAAAGATTTGTTATCAAAATAGGGTGAATTAATCTTTGCAGGATCTATTTGCTTTATAGGAGGGAAAGTAAGCACATTTTGTTCCAATAACTTATTCATAATACTATGCAATGATTCATTTAAAGGAGTAAACTTTCTCTCTTTCTTGAAAAACTTAGAAATAGGAGGCACACCTGATGCTGCATTCACATTGTTGTTGATGATGTTTTCATTGACTTTAACAGACTCTCTGTTCGGTTTAAACTTTCCAAATGGTTGTTGACTACTATCACCCTTATCACTTAGAGCCATAGGATTTTCTTGTTCCATTTGACTCACAATCAGTTGATAATTGTGAAGAGTTGCACACAACTGTTGGAAAGAAGTAAACTCAGAAAATAGAAGTTTTTCTCTAATATATTTTTGTAAATTAGAAATAAAGATTCTTTGAATATCATTGTCAGGCACTGGAAAAGAAATTTGAGCACACAAATGCTTATATCTACCAATGAAATCAGTCACTTTTTCTTTAACACCTTGTTTACAATGCATTAAATCAAACAAAGTAACTTTAGGACTTATATTGTTTTGAAATTGTTGAATAAAAGCATTTGCAAGTTGTTCGAAAGAAGTAATAGAATAAGAAGGCAACGAGCAATACCATTGTAGGGCTTTATCTCTTAATGTCCTAGTAAACCATTTTGCAAGCAACCTTTGGTCATAAGCAAAATCGGTACATATTGTTTGAAAAGTCTTAACATGTGTTAGAGGATCACCTTTACCATTATAAAGCTCCAAATGCGGGATTTCAACATGTTTAGGAGGGATAGCTCAAACAATGTCAAGAGAAAGTGGGCTCGCAACATCAAATGTGGGCACACTAAACTTAGATTGATTCATAGAGGCAATTTGTTGCTGTAAAGAAGAGACAGTTTGTGCAAGATTGTTAATGGTCACTTCAGTAGAAGAGTTCATATTAGACGTGTTAGATTGTGATGGAGGTATTATGTTATTGAAAGAAGGTATTGATTGAGAGTAAGGTGGTGGGACACTATGATAGTTAGTCATAGGAGATGGTTGGAAAAGAGGAGCACTACAAGGAGGAATGGAATGGTTGAATGAATTGCCCCCTTGCGTCATGTTCATTTGTGGAGATATAATAGGAACACTTATTGAAGGAATGAATGAAGAAGTCAGATTGAATGAAGGAAGAGGGTTGATTGAAGAAGAAGGATTGCCCCCATGACTGGTGATCATAGGCAGAATGTCTTGTATAGAAGTAGTCATTATGTTTGATGTAAAGGTAGGTATGCTAGCAATAGAAGTTGTCAACGGAATAGAATGATTGACTTGAGTGGGAGGTTGTGTATAACCTAAAGTTTCGGCACAAATCTTCATAGGCATCACATTCGAATCCACAATGTGTGCAATACCACACAAAATATCAATTCCATTCTCATCACTTTGAACCATACGTTTTAGACCCTCAATTAATGAAAGAGCTTGACTATCGGGGTATTCTTGAGACATCCATTGCTGAAAATCATCAAATTGGTTATCCAATTTCAAAAGTTGTTCTACAGAAACCTCATGGAGAGCTTCTTCATCATTAGGAGGATTAGAGGAATTACCCATGTCCTCGTTAAAAAGGCTATTCAAATTAGGTTCCATCTCCTCAGTAATTAAACCTTGGAAAGACTTAATTCTAAGGCTTCGTCTAACGGGAATAGTGTAAGTAGGGCTTATTGTTGTAAAACTCATGCACTAGAGAGGGAGAGAAGATTTTGAATTTAGAGGTAGCAAATTTCAATAAAATCAGCCAATCTCCTAGATTTAGGCTGTTAAATGAAATCACGAAAATCTCTCGAAATTTCAGAAAAAATGTCAGGGACCGTGGCGAACGGAGTGCACACGGTCCTCGCAACTTTTTTTGAAATTTTCAGGGATGAAAGTTATGATGATTTTAAAGCTAATCTGAAAAAATTGAGTGATTTTACAATCTGTAGATAGGCCAAATTAAAGTTGCAATTTTAAAATTGAATCCTACCAAGATTGTTGAAAAATGCAAAATTTGAATTTTGGAAAAGAGAGGGAAACTGAAATTTTAAATTTTATGATTTCAGAGGGAATACCAAAAGCAATGCAAGCTTTGAAATTTAAAAGTTGACTCAATTTCATGCAAAATTCAAATTTGAAAGTGGAAATCAAAGTTGTTGCAATCAAACACTTAATTTCAAAAGTCAGAAATTGCAAGAATTTGAATAAAGCACTGAAATTTCAAATGAATGCCAACACACTTTTCAGATTTAGGACAGTAAGAAACACAATTTTGACACAAAATTTCAATTTCAACAATTTTTGAATGATTAGAATCCTTAATCCAAGCAATCACTAGACCAACTTTGACTTTAATTTTGAAGGTGTTAGAATTGATGAAATCAGCCAAGATTCTGGATTTTAGTAGAAAAATACAGTAAGATCTAACTCCCGAAATTTCAAAAAAAATGTCGGGGACGATGGCTCTTGGGGTGCACACGGTCCTCGTAACTTTCTTCCAAATTTTCAGGGATGAAAGATATTATGATTTTGTTGCGGAATCCAAAGTTACAGCCGATTTGGAGATGTTTTGATCAGTGAAATTGTCGGTCAAAGGTTGAATCAAGAGGGTTTTAAAAATTAGGGTTTTGACACTTAACCACTTAATTTTCAGAATTAAAGCACAAATATGAATTGATAATTTGCAATAGAAGGGTAGATCTGAAACAAGCATTAACATTTAGACATTTCGCAAGCTCAAAAAAAGAAAATTTAGGGTTTTCATGTAATTAACCTCTAAAATTTGCAAAAGATCAAACATGGAAATGTAATCAAGGCATCCAATTTTCAGATCTAACCATGAATAATCAGAAAGGATGTTCACGTCAGGTTCACCAAAATGTAAAGCGGAAAATCGCTATCGAACCCTAAGTGTTCCCCCCACCACTCCGAGGAGAGAGAAAGCAGGTCACTAGGGTTGACAGTTTTCACTTAGGGGAGACTTTACATTCAAAAGAGGGGTTGAAACCCACAAGATCCAATCCCACACAATGCAAGATTGGATTTTAAATGAGTTTCAAGGGTTAAGAAAGCAAGGCTACCCTCTTTTGTAAAGAATGTAGATAGAAGGATTGAGCTAGGAATGCATGTAAAGTGAGAAAGATTCACTTATAAACAAAGATAGGAATATAGGATGAAGCTGCGGACCTAGAATTAGCAGTAAAATGTTGAGACGGCACTGTCCTGCAAATTTGAGTGAAAGTTGACAGGACGATGGCACCCGGCGTGCACATAGTCCTCCGAAAAATCCACGAAATGAAGGGGGATCTGTTCGTCTCTGCACAAGGATTCCAGATCTTCAATTACAGCCGCGTACCTACAACCTACACACAGAAAAGAGAGGATGATTGGGGGGTTAGGGATTAGGGGTTTTCCCTTAGGTCAAACCCTGATTTTGGAATTAACCAAGAAATGAGAATGCTGTAAATGTAAATGATTGTAATGTAATAAAGTACTGATACCTTGTTGTAAGAATGTTTGTATTCTTACATGCGAAGGTGTAAATGTTGTTGTATGTTGTATGTTGTATGTGATCTCCTCTTTAATGGTTGCATCCTTGTCTTGAATGCAACACTTAGCCTTGAATGGAGACTTAGAATGCTCAATTGCTTGAAGGAATGCTTGAATGCTTGAATGTTAGAATGTTTGCGTAGCGCTTCCGCCTCTTGTACACATATGTCCTTCCTCCCCAAATGGGAGAGGAAATGTAGTTTATATACTTGTCAATTAGGGCTGATAGACTGATTTTTCCGACCTTAGGCCGACCAGGAAACATTATTTCCCAAATTGCAAACATAAAGACCTAAGGCCCAAAAGAGACCGGGCCCAAAATAGGGCCAGGGGCCAGGGCGCTGGGCGCCATGGTCCTGGGGGACCACGGCGCTGGGCGCCCTAGTCCTGAAGGACCAGGGTGCTGGGCGCCGTGGTCCCACCTCCTAGGACAGCAGGGTGCAAGGAGGGATCATGCCAGGGTGCTGAAAAATACAGTTTTCTATGTCATGAATGAGTTTCGGGGTCTCCATTCAGGTTCAATGTTGCATTGCCATCGTGAAGACCCAAATGCAGTCAAAATTGCAAGTGTCACAATTTTAGGACGTTACACTTGTCTATCTATACTTATATAATATATTTTATATATCTCTTTGTTCTCTACTTATGTCACTTATTTTCTCATTCCATGTAAATAAATAAATTCCCAAGTTATATGCATCTCTGCATATATCTCCATCTTTCTATTCATATCTCTTCCTCTCCCACTCCATCATTGTCACTCCTTATTTCTATATTTCTCTCTAATAATCTCTCTCCTCTCTATTTATCTCCCTCCTTTACCTTATCCTACCTATACTTAGATATTACTTGTCTCTATCACCTCCTTTCTCTCCCTATCTTGTCCCCTCTCTCTCTATATCCCTATAGATCTATCTTCATGTATATTTATATTTCATTATCTCTAAATCTCACTTATCCACTCCATCTCTCCCTCCATTTATCTTACTCTCTCTACCATGTTCTATCCATAACTATCTCTATCTCCATCTTCACATCTCCATCTCTTTCCCTATCAATATCTCTTTTTATATGTTCCTCTATCTTTATATATATTCCTCTATACATGATTAATCTACTTCTCTATCTCTTCCTCTATCACCCTCTTGAAGTATCTTTCCCTTTCTCTACTTTTATCTCTTTATTTACTCGATCTTTATATATCTTTTGCTCTCTCCCCACATCCTTCTCTATAGTGCCTTTATATATCTCTATATCTTCCTATTTTTCTCTCTCCCTCTCTATTTATCCCTATCTATAATCTTTATCTCTCTTTCTCACTCTCTTGCAATATCTATATATCTCTATCTATCAATATTTCTCTTCCTTTATATCTCTCTATCTCTTCCTTTTTTTATCTCTCTCTTTACCCCTCTTTGTCCATTTTTCTCCATCTCTTCATATATTTATATTTGTCTTTACCTCTCTCTTTCTCTATATCTATTCACCTCCCTCTCCCTTTATCTTCATCTTTTATCTCTATCTTCCTCTCTCCTTTTCAATATCTAGATATGTCTACCTCTTTCTATCCATCCTTTTCCTTTAGTTTTTCTCCCTCTCACTTCATACTCCTTAATATCTATATCTATATTTATGTTCTTGTCCTTTAGTTCTTTTCCCTCTCTTTAGTTCTTCATCTCTCTTCACCTTTATATCTCTCCTTATTTGAAATTAGTATATATGGTCTCCTAAGGGGTTATATCATGTCCTAAGGGGTCATAGAACATCATATGACCCCTTAGGACACAATATGACCCCTAACAACACCATATGCTCTCCTAAGGGGTCATACGGTGTCATAAGGCATCATAAAACACCATATGATGCCTTAAGATACAATAAGACCCCTAATGACACCATATGGTATCCTAAGGGGTCATAAGACACCAAATGACCCCTTAGGACACCATACAACCCCTAATGATACAATGTGGCATCCTAAAGGGTCATATTGTGTCCTAAGCAGTCATAGGACACCATATGACCCCTTAGGGCACCATATGACCCATAGCACCATATAGTGTCCCAAGGGGTCATATGGTGTCTTAAGGGGTCAAAGAATGTCATATGACCAATTAGGACACAATACGACTCATGACGACACCTAAGGGGCCATATAGTGTTATAAGGGGTCATAGGACACCATATGACCCCTTATAACACCATACAATCCCTTACGACACCATGGCATCCTAAGGGGTCATATAACACCATATGACCCCTTATAACAGAAGAAGACCCATAACGACACGATATGGTGTCCTTAGGGGTCATATGGTGTCAGGAGACACCATATGACCCCTTAGGACACAATATGACCCCTAACGATACCTAAAGGGTCATATGGTGCCCTAAGGGGTTATATGATGTCCTAGGAACCTTTAGGACATAATATGACCCCTTAGCACACCATACAACCCCTAATGACACCATATGGTGTCCTAAGGGGTCGTAGGACACCATATGACCCGTTATGACACAATATGACCCTTAACAATGCCTAAGGGGTCATAGTGTGTCCTAAGGGATCATAGGACACCATATGACCCCTAACGACACTATATGGTGTCTTAAGGGGTCATATTGTGTCCTAAGGGTTCATAGGAGACTATATGACCTGTAACGATAAAAAATGACACCTAACGATACCTAAGGGGTCATATGGTGCTCTAAGGGGTCATAGGACACAATATGACCCCTTAGCACACCATACAACCCCTAATGACACCTTATGGTGTCCTAAGGGGTCATAGAACACCATATGACCCCTTAGGACACCATACGATGCATACTGATACTATATGGTGTCCTAAGGGGTCATAGGACACCATATGACCCCTTAGAAGACCATATGACCCATAACAACATAATATGGTGTCCTAGAGGGTCATAGAACACCATACGACCCCTTAGAACACCATACAGCCCATAACGATGCCATCTAGTGTCTGAAGGGGTTATAAGACATAATATTACCCCTTAGGACATAATATGACCCCTAACGATGTCATATAGTGTCCCAATGGGTCATAGGACACCATATGACCCCTTAGGACACCATACGACATCATACCACCATTTACGACACCATATGGTGTCCTAAGGGGTCATATGGTATCCTAAGGGGTCATTTAACACCATATGACCCCTTAGAACACAAGAAGACCCATAACGACATGATATGATGTCCTAAGGGGTCATATGGTGTCATGAGACATAGTATGACCCCTTAGGAAACAATATGACCCCTAATGATACCTAAGGGGTCATATGGTGTCCTAAGGGGTTATATGATGTCCTAGGAACCTTTAGTACATAATATGACCCCTTAGCATACCATACAACCCCTACTGACACCATATGGTGTCTTAATGGGTCGTCGGGCACTATATAACCCGTTAGGACACAATATGACCCCTAACAACACCTAAGGGGTCATATCATATCCTAAGGGGTCATATAACACAATATGACCCCTTATAACACAAGAAGACCCATAACAACATGATATGGTGTCCTTAGGAGTCATATGGTGTCAGGAGACACCATATGACCCCTTAGGACACAATATGACCCCTAATGATACCAAAGGGGTCATATGGTGTCCTAAGGGGTTATATGATGTCCTAGGAACCTTTAGGACACAATATGACCCCTTAGCACACCATACAACCCCTAACAACACCATATGGTGTCGTAAGGGGTCATCGGACACCATATGACCCATTAGCACACAATATGACCCCTAAAAACACCTAAGGGGTCATATTGTGTTGTAAGGGGCCATAGGACACCATATGACCCCTAATGATACTATATGGTATCTTAAGGGGTCATATTGTGTCCTAAGGGGTCATAGGACACCATATGACCCCTAACGACACAAAATGACACCAAACGATACCTAAGTGGTCATATAGTTTTCTAAGGGGTCATAAGACACCATTTGACCCCTTAGCATGCCATATGACCCCTAATGACACCATATGGTGTCCTAAGGAGTCATATGGTGTCTTGAGGGGTCATAGAATACCATATGACCCCTTAGGACACCATACGATGCATAATGACACTATATGGTGTCCTAAGGGGTCATAGGACACTATATGACCCCTTGGAGGACCACACAACCCATAATAACATAATATGGTGTCTTACAGGATCATAGAACACCATATGACACCTTAGAACACCATACGACCCATAATGACACCATGTGGTTTCTTAAGGGGTCATAGGACACCATTTGACCCCTTAGCACACCATATGAGCCCTAATGACACCATATGGTGTCCTAAGGAGTCATATGTTGTCTTAAGGGGTCATAGAACACCATATGACCCCTTAGGACACCATACAATGCATAATGACACTATATGTTGTCCTAAGGGGTCATAAGATACCATATGACCCCTTAGAGGACCATACAACCCATAACAACATAATATGGTGTCTTAGAGGCTCATAGAACACCATATGATCCCTTATAACATCATACGGCCCATAACGATACCATGTGTTGTCTTAAGTGGTCATAGGACACCATTTGACCCCTTAGCACACCATATGACCCCTAATGACACCATATGGTGTCCTAAGAAGTCATATGTTGTCCTAAGGGGTCATTGAACACTATATGACCCCTTAGGACACCATTCGATACATAATGATACTATATGGTGTCCTAAGGGGTCATAGGACACCATATGACCCCTTAGAGGACTATACAACCCATAACAACATAATATGGTTTCTTAGAGGGTAATAGAACACCATATGACCATTTAGAACACCATACGACCCATAATGACACCATGTGGTGTCTTAAGGGGTCATAATACATAATATTACCCCTTAGGACATAATATGACCCCTAACAATGTCATATAGTGTCCTAAGGGGTCATAGGACACCATATGATCGCTTAGGACACCGTACAACCCCTTGCGATACCATACCACCCTTTACAACACCACATGGTTTCCTAAGGGGTCATAGGGTATCCTAATGGGTCATATAACACCATATCACCCCTTAGAACACAAGAAGACCCATAACCACATGGTATGGTGTCCTAAGGGGTCATATGGTGTCATCAAACACCATATGACTCCTTAGGACACAATATGACCCCTAACGATACCTAAGGGGTCATATGGTGTCCTAAGGGGTTATATGATGTCCTAGGAACCTTTAGAACAAAATATGACCCTTTAGCACACCATACAACCCCTAACAACACCATATGGTGTCCTAAGGGGTTGTAGGACACCATATTATCTGTTAGGACATAATATGACCCCTAACAACACCTAAGGGGTTATATTATTTCCTTAGGGGTCATAGGACACCATATGACCCCTAAGGACACTTTATGGTGTACTAAGGGGTCATATTGTGTGCTAAGGGGTCATAGGACACCATATGACCCCTTAGCACTCCATACGAACCCTAACGACACCATATGGTGTCCTAAGGGGTCATATAACACCATATGACCCCTTAGGACACCATACGACACATAATGACACCATATGGTATTCTAAGGGGTCATATGGTGTCCTAAGGGGTCATAGGACACTATATGACTCCTTAAAAGATCACACGACCCATAACAACATAATATGATGTCCTAGAGGGTCATAGAATACCATATGACCCCTTAGAACACCATACGACATATAACGACACAATGTGGTGTCCTAAGGGGTCATAAGACACAATATGACCCCTTAGGACATAATATGACCCCTAACAACATTATATAGTGTCCTAAGGGGTCATACAAAACCATATGACCCCATAGAACATCATGTAACCCCTCAGAACACCATATGAGCTTTTACGACACCATATAGTGTCCTAAGGTGTCATATGGTATCCTAAGGGGTCATATAAAACCATATGACCCGTTAGAACACCATATAACCCCTTAGAACATAAGAAGACCCATAACAACACGATATGGTGTCTTGAGACACCATATGACCCCTTAGGACACAATATGACCCCTAACAATATCTAAGGGGTCATATGGTGTCGTGAGAGGTTATATGATGTCCTAGGAATCTTTAGGACACAATATGACCCCTTAGCACACCATATAATCCCAAATGACACCATATGGTGTCTTAAGGGGTCGTAGGACACTATATGACCCATTAGGACACAATATGACCCCTAACAACACCTAAGGGGTCATATTATGTCCTAAGGGGTCATAGGACATCATATGACCCCTAACGATACAAAATGACACCTAATGTTACCTAAGGGGTCATATGGTGTTATAAACAGACATAAGACACCATATGACCCCTTAGCACACCGTACCACCCTTAATGACACCATATGGTGTCCTAAGTGGTCATAGAACACCATATGACCCCTTAGGAAATCATACGATGCATAATGAAACCATATGGTGTCCTAAGGGGTCATAGGACACCACATGACCCCTTAGGAGACCATACGACCCATAACAACATAAAATTGGTGTTCTAAGGGGTCATAGAACACCATATGACCCCTTAGAAGACCATACGACCCATAACGACACCATGTGGTGTCCTAAGGGGTCATAAGACACAATATGACCCCTTAGGACATAATATGACCACTAACGACATCATATAGTGTCCTGAGGGATCATAGGACACCGTATGACCCCTTAGGACATAAAATAACCCTAATGACACTTAAGGGGTCATAGGACACCATACGACACATAAAAACACTAAATGGTATCTAAGGGGTCATATGGTGTCCTAAGGTGTCATAGGACACCATAAGACCCATAGCACCATATTGTCTCCAATCATATGGTGTCCTAAGGGGTCATACGACACTATATGACCCATTAGGACACAATAAGACCCTTGATGACACCTAATGGGTCATATATTGTCGTAAGGGTTCATAGGACACCATATGAGCCCTTAGGACACCATACAACTCCTTGCGATACCATATGGTGTCCCAAGGTATCATATGGTATCCTAAGGGCTCAAATAATGTCCTAAGGGATCATATGGTGTCATAAGGGGTTTTAGGACACCATATGACCCCTTAGGACACCATAAGATCCATAATGACACCATATGATGTCCTAAGGGGTCATATGGTGTCCTAAAGTGTCATGGGACACCATATGACCTCTTAGGATATAGTATGAGCTCTAACAAAACCTAATGGATCATATGGTGTCTAATGGGTCATACGATGTCTTGTGACCCCTTAGGATACAATATGACCCCTTAGCACACCATACAACCCCCAACAACACCATATGACCCGTTCAGACACAATATGACCGCTAACAATACCTAAGGGGTCATAGGATACCATATGACCCCTTAACACACCATACAACTTGTAATGACACCATATGGTGTCCTAAAGGCTCATAAAACACCATATGACCCCTTAGGACACCATAAGACTTATAACAACATCATATGGTGTCCTAAAGGGTCATATGGTGTCGACTTATAACAACATCATATGGTGTCCTAAAGGTTCATGAGACACCATATGACCCTTTAGGACACCATACTCTCTCTCACATTATTTCTTTTCCTCAATTACCCTTGATTGCATCTCTCCTTCTATGGGTTTATAGATACTTCCCTCTCCCCCTCTACCCACCCCCTAATTAATCTCTAAGTCGCTCTTCACCTCTGTCCCCATCTCTCTTCTCTCTTTGTTGATACTTTCCCCTCTCCCCCTCTCCTCCTATCCCCTAATAATCTCAAACTCTCCCTCTCATTCTCTCTTCACCCCAATCAACCTCTCCCTCTCTCTCTTTGCCTTCCACCTAATTACCTATAGCTCTCTCTCTCACACACACTCTCTCTTCCCCCAATTAATCTCTCCTTCTCACCTCTCTCCCCCTCTCCTTTTTTTGATACTTCCCTACGCCTCTCCTTGTCCCCTCTGAATTTTGTTGCTAGAGATGAGAATGAAATGCAGAGAGACTAGTCTAGATCTTAGGGAAGAGAGAATGACATAGAGGAGGAAATTATGAAGAGGTAGAAATATAAGCACCTTGTAGAGCTTGAGAGATTTAATGAGGTATTCATTAATAGTTAGAGATATAGGTCTAGAGAGAGATGTATAAATATGGACAAAAGAGAGGGAGGAAGAAACAAATAGGTGGTGTGATAGGTTTAGGAGAGAGAGGTGGAGAAAGGAACAAACATAGGTAACATGGTTTATCAAAATTTATCGAACTCAATAAAATTCATAAATTTTCTATTATTAAGTAATTACTTATTTAGTTTATTTTGAGATGATTGTTACAAAAATTCATGCAATAGGGAAATCATATGAAAAAGTCATGAGTTTTTTATGTTTCAAAAATGAAGGATGAATTTAAATGGATTATAATTATTTTTTAAAACAAATAATTGAAAATATACCTATTCCATATCATAAAGCTCTTAATTACCTTTCCAACGCCTATAAAAAATCAAAATTTTGATATAAAACACAAAAGTTATGCCCAATTTACTAAAATATATTTTTTTTATTTTTTCAAAAATCGGATATCCGATTTTATCCAATAAAATCTGATATCCAATTTTATCCAATAAAATCTGATATCCGATTTTATCCGATATCCTATTTTATCCAATAAAATTTGATATCCGATTTTATCCGATATACGATTTTAAAACATAAATTTTTCCCTCCATATTTTGCTTGGGGTTTGCTTTGGGATTTGGCTTGGAAGTGACGAGCCTGGAAAGTCAACTGAAAAAACATGTTTTTTCAGTATTCCTTGATTTTCTAGACTTTACACCGGTGGCTGACGACTTTTTTTATACCCAAAATTGATAAAATGAAAAGGGTTTTTTAAGGACGTTCTCAACTTTCCAACAATATAAGGCTTGTCTTATTTCGACTTTAATAAATAATTATTATTTATTTTCTAATTGAATTCTGACAAAAGTCCTGATTGATAGACTGATTAAAAAATACTCATAACTTTCAAACCCCATAACATTTTTTGAATCTGAAACATGTGTCACATCCTATTCTTCGTCTACTATAGGGAAAAATAAAAAAAATTGAATTTCATAAGGTTTTGACCAAGTTAAGGTGGTCAGACGTACGAGTTTCTGAATTTTTAAAAAGCTGTAGTAAAAAATTCATAAATAATTATTTACTTTATAAAAAATTATAAAAAAATATGTGTCACATCTGGACATGAGTCTGATGCTTATATTATAAATCTTATAAAAAAATATTATGATTTTATTATGATTAGGGTGGTCAGACATACACCTACTTCTTATCCTTTTCCTGAAATTTTTGTACCACTGCATTGAAATTTGAAATTTTCATCAAATAGTATTTTTTTTTTTCAAAAAACAACTAGTAGCTTAGAAACTAAATTCAATTTTCTATAGATTCTCTTCTTACATATTTTAAAAATAATGTTCATAACTTATTCAATTTTTCATGTCAAGTTGCAAAACTCTGATTTTTTGAAATTTCATTGCCACTTAAGGGCCTATTTTGGCACACCATGATCCTGCATATATCCATCAACAAGTGCCTAATTATCTTCCTTGATAGCAATGAATACAATCTCATCTTCATAATTTACTTTCTCAGACTCATCATCTATAACACCTTCATCAGCAACATAATAACATTTCTTCTGATATTTGTACTTTTGGTTAGGCTTATAAGACTTGTCATACTTCTCATGTCTATCATACTTGTCATGCCTATCATGATTATCATGCTTATCATACTTGAGATGTTAAGAAGCATGAGTGTGGTTTTGATATATTGTACCTTGTGAGTACTAATAACCTTGTCAGGAGTCCTGTGAGGTTTTAGAAGGTTAACACCTTCTTGTGTAGGTGAGTTGGGAGAAATATGTCCCCTATTGGTTGAGTTCCTTGGATGCTCTGCAGCAAAGTGGTATCAAAGCAATGAAGTAGATTCTTGAAGGGAGTTTGAGTAGTTTAAGGCAATATGCCTACAAAAAGTGGATTAGTAGTTGCTAGGGAATTGAAAGCCCTGAAAGAGAAGGTTGTAGCCTTATAAGCTAGAGATAGGAGAAGAAGAACCAATGAAGTTGAGAGTGATCAAGAAGGATAAGAGAGTGAGAATGAAGCCCCTCAAGAGGTAGAGTTGGATCCAGAGGAAGCAAGGATATTTAGGCTCTTGAAGGTAGTGAAGGAAGGTGACGACAAAGCCAAGGCACATCTACTAATGTATGGTGGTAAATTGGATGGTGAAGAACTCATAGATTGGATTGGAGCATTGGAAAATTACTTTGAATGTGAAGAAGTGGAAGAGAATCAAAAGGTGAAGGTGGCTAAATCAATATTGAAGTCGTGATTTGTTATGGTGGGATTGTGTGCAAGAAGATAGGTGGAAGAAAGACAAGCCAAAGAGAACTTCCTAGAAAAAGATTGTGGAGAAGTTGAAAGAAAAATTCTTGTCTAATGACTACAATGTTCAGTTCTACAAGAGGCTCCAAAATCTGAAACAAAAAGATAGGGATGTGCAGGCATACACTGAGGAATTTCACAAGTTGGATATAAGAGCAGCACATGACGAAGATGATGAAGAGAAGGTGGCAAGGTATCTGAATGGGTTGAGGTATAACATTCAAGATGAACTTAGTCTCACAACACCAAGAATAGCAAAGGAGTGTTATAAGTTGGCTATGAAGGCTGAGGAAAAGTTGCAAAGAAGGCAAGAGATAAAAGGAAGAGGTAGAGGAAATACCAACAGAGGAAGAGGAAAAAGACAAACTCAAGAAGACCAAGGAGACACAATCAAAGGTAAGGAGCAAGTTACTGATTTTAGAGGAGGCTTTAGAGGCACAAGAGGAAGATTTGGAGGAGGAAGAGGTTCAACTACATTCACAGGAAGGTGCTACAACTGCAATGAAATTGGTTATCCAGAATTCAAGTGTCCAGAATGACAAGGTTCATCATCAGGAGGTGATAGAAGAAGTGAGAAAAGGGTTCAACTTGTGCAAGAAGAGGATGAAGGAAGTGTCCATACTCCAAGTCAAGGATGTGACCCAGAAGTTGGAGAGACATTGATGCTAAGGAGAACACTATTGTGGGCATCCAAAGAACCATTGTATAAGAAATCTCTCTTCAAAACCACATGTAAGTGCAAGAATAAGGTATGTAAGGTTGTAGTTGATTCAGGTTCTACTGAAAATATGGTTTCAAATGAAATGATTAGTAAGTGAAATTTACAAAGGATTCCTCATGAGTTACCATATAGGTGTTGGCAAATGCACACTCCAATGAGAAATTGTAGGTGATTGAAGGTATTGTCATTGATGGCAACCTTACAATAATATGATACGGGCAGGCACAAGAACTGGCACCAGAAGACTCTACATCGGAATACAGTTCATCGGCACCCTGACCGACAAGATTTTGTTTATTGCAAAATGTATTTAATTGTAATATCTTTTTGAAATATGACAAGGCATATTGTAATAAGGCTCATATATAAGTATGAGATCTTGTAGAACATTTGTAGTAGGATATGTGATGGATATTATGTGCGAATACTCAGGCAGATTGTAAAGTAAGGTTTATGATTATTGTAGAGCTTAAACCGATACTGGATCTAGCATAGCAGATGCCCTTTCATAGCAATACATCATCTTGGATTTGTATAATCTATTTTTGTAAGTCATTGTGACTTCCTTTTGTAATTGAGCAGTGAGCTCTAGGCACTTAGCTTTGCTGCATGTGCAGGCCCCCATTTTGTTAGTAATATTCACTTATTGGTCAGTGAGCGAATGTTGTGGGTCACAAATCCCATCGATGTTTTTCCCACACTGGGTTTCCTCGCCAAAAATATTGTGTTATGGTGTGCTTTCTTTGTTGTGGTTATTTCTCTTATTTACTACATTAATTTTGGTTTACCGGTACACTGTTTTGGAATGCTTTTCATTTAATAAGTTAAGAAAATCCATTAACCGGTTAGATACTGATTCACCCCCCCCCCCTCTCAGTATCTTTGGGAATCCTCACAATTGGTATCAGAGCCTAGTCCTCTATTTTCAAAAGCCTAACTGCTTGAGGAAGCTTCTGACACCAGTAGAGATGGAAAACTTAAGGAAGCAATTGGAAATAGCTATTTCAGACTATGATGCAGAAAAGTTGAAGAATATCAAACTTGAAGATGATTTGAAGGCTGCACAGGAAATCATTCAAGGATGCAGAAAAGATGCAGAGTAATGATGATGAGAAAGAAACCCTTAATGACCTTGTGAACAAACTAAGACAAGAAAATAGTACTATGAAGAATGAGATGCAAGACATGACTATGAGATTTTGTAAAGACATTGAAGATAGAAAGAAGAATGAAGATGACTTGGTTAGAAGACTAAATGATGCTAGAAATGAAAACACAAGACTCAATCATGAAAATGATATGTTGAAGATAGATTTGATGCATATACAAAATGACACAAATGAACTCATGAGATAGAAAGGAATCTTGGAGAATGAACTAGCTACTGCAAATCAACACAAAGAGAAATTTAATAAAAGCTCAGAGGAACTTGATAACATGTTGAAGAATCAGAAACCTAATGGAGATACAAATGGCCTTGTCTTTGAAGTTGGTGAGAGCTCTGGTACTGCAAACAACCATGATCATAGTAAACCAGTAAGACAACCTAATGCTTACAAATTCAATGGGAAATGCTTTAACTGTAACAAGTATGGTCATAGAGAAAATCAATGTAGATCTAGAAACTATCAGAATAATAATGCACCCACTAGTCAATGTTCTAAATGCAACAAAATTGGTCATAACTCAGAAAACTGTAGAATGAATGTAAGATGTTATATTTGTGGAAGATTTGGACACTTATCTAATCAATGTAGAACACATATTAGCATAGGATATGGAAAAGAAATTTAGAAAAACAATGTGACTTGTTATGCTTGTAACAAGATTGGACATATTGCAAAATTTTGTAGAAGTAAGGCATCACCGACAAATAACAAAGGACCCAGCTTGAAAGGTAAAGAGAAGGTTGATGAAGTGAAGCAATAATTTTCAAAATAATGGATTAGGAAGATAGATCAGAATGTTAGTGAAGCTATTCCTTCACTGGTAGAACAGAGTATCACTTCACTAGTAGGAGATTCTTCATCTAACTAAAGAAAATCCTTTAGGGGTATGGCAACAAACTGTAAAACATGCTAAGTTACCCTCGGTTGATGGTAAGAAGTTGGATTACTTCTTTACCGACAGATGAGTTAAGTTTTGACTTAACCAGAAGGCATTAAATATGGTAGATGAAGGAAATAACATTATAAAGCAACTGTTTTGGCTCTTTTTTTATTCACTAAGCATTCAAATTTTGAGATAGCGCGAAAATCCTGAGCGAAGGCATCCACAGTGAAAAGTGAAGCAAATTATCCAAGAAAATCATCCTAAAGGCAGAGCAAGGTATTTATAACAATGGCTTCTTCCTCTGCACCTGAATTTATTGCAAACCCTACTGTGATTGAGGTTATTAAGCACCCTAGACCCGTGTTCAAACTTATTCCCAAAATTGTGAAGAAAGATGATACCCTAGGAGCATTTTCAAAAATACCTAAGGGAGTAGTTTATGCTAAGGACCCTAGAATGTATATACATTGTCATATTGAGGAACTAGGAGATGATCAAATTAAGAACATGTACAAGACTATAATTTGTGATGCAAATGGAAATGTTAAACCGGAACACAAGATAGTGGAAACCCTAGGATTTGTGGACATTCTCAACATCCCTGATTTTCCTGAGGATGTGATAAGAATTGTGCTAAGCAGAGTACATGGGGAATTCTTTTAGTTGGATTCCATCCATAAGATTACCAAAGAGGCAGTTAGGCCAGTGACAGGATTACCTTCCACCGGTAGCGGGCTTGATAAAAGTAAAAAGGTTCCAAATGACACTGTGATGACCCTAATCAGCGCAACATTTGATAAAAGATCCCTAAGAGTCAACGATGTGAATGACATCAATGTTATATTTGTCAGTATGATTCTTGGTTATAAGGCAACACATGCAAACAAACTAAACTTTGTTTCCAGCTTATGTATCAAGAGTGCCTATGACATGGTGACTAATAATGCAAAGATTGATGTATGTGAATGGCTAAAAGATGAATTGATAGATAATTTGAAGAAAATCAAAGGTGACAAAAAGGGAACTTTCAAATTTGGCAACCCGCTTGTATGTTTAATGTTGTACATTACTAAGGAAGTACTCGGTATTGGTAGGAAAGACTTTGGTTTTGATATACCGGTAGGAAAACAACTGCTAGACTTACTGAACAACATGGGAGATGATAGGGAGAAAAACATAAATGAACATTTTCAAACTTTGAAGCAAGGATGAAGACAAGAATAAGGTTATCTCAATTCATAGTTGACAAGTATCAAAAGGAGATATGCTTTGTGATCAAGAAAGATGAAATTTGGATGGAAGCAGTTGTCCCTAGGACTGTTTGGGTCACTGAGATGGGATATGAGGGAGATGACAACATAATTGAGACTTATGCTAAAGCCCTCTTAGAAGCACCTAAGGAACCAACTGAGAAATTTTTTGGCAATGTGGAGACCATAGAAAGCAAAATCCAATCCGAGAAAAGAATCAATAAAATTGAATAGATAGTGAGGAAGGGAACAAGACAGGCAAAAGAAATAAAAGAAGATGTATTAAACAAAACTGGTATTAAGGAGAGTGAGTTGGAAGGAATACAACTGGAAGCTCATCTTTCACTGGTTGCAACTTCTTCTAATAGTGATATACCGGCTGAGTTCAAAAGGGTAGAAAGAAAAAGAAAACCCTCACCGGTACCCTCACCTAAACCCAGAAGGACAAGATAAAAGCAATAGGCAGTTAGGCCTCCGGCTAATAAATTAACACCAAAGAAAAGAAAAGAAAAACAGGCTATTGCTCCACTAGACAAACTTCTAAATGAAATAACTAAGGATGGAAAATTGAAAAATATCAGCAAGATGTATAACACACTTTCCAATGATGATAAAGAGAACATAGAGAATAGTGTAATTTTACACTTAGACATATATAAGAAATTTTTGATGGATATTGTAGATGACATACCAAATGACTTATACATAAGATTAGAAGCTAGAAGGGTAGATATTGTGGATTTAGATAAAAAGATAAAAATAGAGAAATTACTTGCAGTTCACCCAGTGAACTCCATAGAAGAGATAGATGAATTAATCAATGAGGCCAATTGGACAGTATTTTTAACTGGTCATCGACATGTAGCACTAATGGCAGGCAGAGTAAATGAAATATCAAAAGAAACTGCTAATCAATGGGATATATTTTTTGTTGAGAAAGAAAAACAAGAAGAGCTCAAAAGACCAAAGACTATCAGAGTCTACCAAAAAGATAAGGATAAGGGGAAAGGTAAAGTAGGTGGACCTCCAAGCCTAAAGATAATAGATAATTTTCCCCCACCTCCTTCTGATACTCCACCGGTACAAACTATTGACACACAACCAACAACAGAGAGTATGGAAACACCACATGAGGATACTAATCCTGGTTCTAAGGTGTTGTACACAATGAACATTGACACATGGGAAGTGAATAGTATGGTGGATAAGGAAACATCTGACAAAAGAGATGTGGCAACTGAGCCACCAGCAAGAAATATTGGAGATGAGAACATTGGAATTAGGGTAGAACAACAAACTGGAAAATCAAATGAACCCCTGGACACAAAAATGGCAGATACCACAGGTATGCATACTGATGCATCTACTGTACCACCGGCAACCACTCAAATTGAAAAACCTACTGAGTCACCAACAGTAAATAGTATAGAGGTAAATAAAGGAAAACTGGTAGTGGACAACATAGTAAAATATTCGGAGGCACAAATAGAGACATCATCAATAGAGAAAACAGAGAAACTGGCAGAGAAAAACATTGAGAAACAAGCAGAGCAATAGGATCCTTCTCAGACAGTGCCACCGACCACATCTGACAAGCCTAAGCCTTTGGTAGTAGAAATGGAAACTCAAACTGATCCTCTAGAGAAAGAGGAAAGCAAAGCTATCACTACCACTGACGAATTACAGATTGTAAAAATAGTTGGACAGTCATCCGGTACATCCATGACTGAATTTAGGCCAACAAATGTAACAGAGGTACTATTAGATTCTATAAAGAAAATCACAGAGTGTAATGCACAAGCCTATAAGGCTATAGATGACTCTTTGCCAATTTTGAAGATGATAGCTCCAAAATGTAACATAGAAAATAAAGATTCTTTGAGCCAGTTAGACACATTGTCTAAGTATATAACCGGTAACCTAATAACACTAGATCAGATAAATGAAGACACATTCAGAGAGAAAATGAATAAGGAAAAGGAAAAATTCTTTGAGGAAACAGTTAAAAAGAATAAGGCACATATAGCTACATTATTACCGGAACTTGGCACAACAATTTTGGGTTTCAAGAAACTGTATCGAGATACATGTAAAACTAACATTTTGACAGAGGACATTAATACAGAGATCAACCAAGCTCAGAAGGAAATAAATGATATTGCTGATAATTTAATAGGATCATCAGATTCAATAATGGTTGTTGAATAGGAAATTGCAGTTTTTGAGGAGAAAATTGAAAAACTAGAAAAAGAAAAAGAAAAGATAAAATCTAAGGCAAAGGATTTGAAGTGCAAACTAGGTCCTAAACTAGATAACCTCGTCTCTTTGAGAAAAGAGATTTCTGAGGCTCTGGTTCTAGGACTTAAGACACCAGAAGAGAAAATGCACACACTCACCGATACAATTCAGAGAATAGAAGCCGCATTAAAAGACAGTGAGAGATTTAGAAATAGTTTAAATTTTGCATTGGCGGACATCTATCAAATTCTAACCCACCGGTTACAAGGAACTAGGTAGGAACTCCATTCCATTGACAGTGAATGACTACCTTTGTCATTGATGCCAAAGGGGGAGTAGTTGAGGATGAGAAAAAGGATAACAGAAGAGATCATCAGCTCAAGGGGAGCACTCAATTTTGATATAGACAGTTTTGGTAAGACAAATTTTGGACAACACTTTTTGATATACTTTTTTTTGGATTTTTCTCATGAGTGTTGCCATCAATGCCAAAGGGGGAGATTGTTGGAAAATGCACACTCCAATGAGAAATTATAGGTGATTGAAGGTATTGTCATTGATGGCAACCTTACAATCATATGATATCGGCAGGCATAGGCACCGACACTGACAAACTCTACACCGGAATACAGTTCACTCGCACCCTGGCTGACAGGATTTGTTTATTGCAAAATGTATTTAATTGTAATATCTTTTTGAAAGCCGACAATGAATATTGTAATAAGGCTCATATATAAGTATGAGATCTTGTAGAACATTTGTAGTAAGATATGTGATGGATATTATGTGCGAATGCTCAGGCAGATTGTAAAGTAAGGTTTATGATTATTGCAAAGCTTAAACCGGTACTAGATCTGGCATAGTAGATGCCCTTTTGTAGTAGTACATCATCTTGGATTTGTATAATCCATTTTTGTAAGTCAGTGTGACTTCCTTTTGTAATTGAGTAGTGAGCTCTAGGCACTTGGCCTTCCTGCATGTGCAGGCCCCCATTTTGTTAGTAATATTCACTTATTGGCTAGTGAGCGAATATTGTGGGTCACAAATCCCACCAAGGTTTTTCCCACACCGGGTTTACTCACCAAAAATATTGTGTTATGGTGTGCTTTCTATGTTGTGGTTATTGCTCTTATTTACTGTATTAATTTTGGTTTACCGGTACACTGTTTTGGAATGCTTTTCATTTAATAAGTTAAGAAAATCCATTAACTGATTAGATACTGATTCACCACCCCCTCTCAGTATCTTTAGGAATCCTAACAATAGGGTGTCATGGTTGAATGATAAGCAATCTCTTTTGGTTAATGAACAAGCCATTGTTGAGTTTTCTATTGGTGATTATAAGGATAAGGTGCTTTGTGATATTGTACCCATGGACTATTGTCATTTACTTCTTGGTAGACCCTAGCAGTATGATAGGCATGCATTGTATTATGGGATAGAAAATACATACATTATTTTCACTTCTAAAGGATGATGAGGATGCAAGTACAAAGACTAGAGTGATCATGTGTGGGAAGAAGGAACTTATTTCAGTTGACAAAAACAATAAGAGTACTATAGCAGAAAAACTGAAAACAAAATCAATTGTCAAGGATGAGTGGGTGGTTGATTGGCAAGCTAATGTTTTGATTGGAATGGTAGTATTCCCTTTGGCTTAGGGTAAGGTTATTAAACCATGTGAAAGTGCAGGTACAAAGGTACAAGGTGTTGTTAAGATAGTGAATTTAATGACACATGTACAAGGACAACTTGGTCAAGGTGTTGAATAACATCATGCACATGAAGATGCAATGGAGAAAGAGGTAAAGGATAAGATTTCTCATGAAGGTAAGAGTTTGTGTGAATACAGTAGGAAAACCCCAATGCCATGTCTCATTCCAAGGACAACAAATAAACCATATTCAGATCTAAGTACCAATGTGTAGTCCCATTTACAAACCAACAAGGATATGACTCCAAGAAGCTAGCCACAACATCAAGGCTTGGAACTAGGAAGAAGACCTATAGATGAAAATGTGTTTGTAGGGCATAATGGAGTGGATATTAGTCCTTACTCATGGTACATGAGTTCTTTTCTAGGGGGGTTGTATGGTGCAAGAGCACCTAGGCTACCATCAAGCCTCTTTGAGGCAAATTTTGAATCTTTTGTGTTTTAAAGTGTGAAAGTTGTAATAAGGCCTTGAAAGGCCATATAATATTTAATAAGACCATATAAGTTGTAATAAGGTCATTGAGACCAATGGTTTGTATGTTGAGTCTTAATGGGGGCCATGTTGGCACATATTGACAAAATTGGCCTAATGTAGGAAATATGCCTCAATAGGTCATATATGATGTTTGATGATGTCTAAGGATCTATTTGGATCTATTGGTGTCATTGTTGAGTCATAGAAGTCATAGGTTGGGTCTAGGATAAAAAATTGTCAAAGTTGCCAATATTGTCAAAAATAAAAGTTGTAAAGGCATGTTTTGTTGCATGGTTGGAAGTTAGTTTGTTCAACAAGTTTGAAAAGTAGTTATTGACATTGGAAATACTTGGCTGGCCTTTAAATAAGACCTTCCTCTAACCATGGAGGGGTTGGATGCATTGGTGTGATATGTATCAAGAAGAAAATCAATTAAACCTTCGAGTTTTCTGTATTTTCTAGTGTTCGCGGGTGTAACAGTCTAAAATAGTAAAGTTTTCCATATAGTAATCACTTAATTTGCTTCAAAAGAAGATTCAATATTATGAAGGTGTGAATCCACTGACATTTTATTTTTGTCTCATTCCATTTCATTTATTCTTGAGAGAGATATCTTTTTTTTTGTAAAGAAAGTTGGAAACCCTTATTAGGGTAACCCAAGAGAGTAAAAAATTTCTTTGGGTCTTTTTCCACATTGAATAAGGAAAGTTAAAATGTGGAGAGACCCTTGTAAACTTTTATTTTTCTTTCCTTCTCAGTGCAGGGCTCCATGATGTGGAAATCACGTGTAAGAGGGTTGAAATTCACTTCATTTTTCTTGAGTCTCAGTCTGCCATAACAATGAGTTAAGGGAGTATGGTGAATGTAAGTGTAGCATTGGTACTTGAAAGATTAAAATAAGGAATTGACGGGTGTGTGGAGGTGCCAAAACATGTCTTAATGGTTGTCAAGCCAAGGTGACAAAAAAAATATGAAGAGTTTATGACTGTCTTAAACCTTTGAGTTGGTTGTCATAGGTTGATAGTATGTTGAAAATCACTGTATTTACATACTTAGAAGTTGATTTTATGTTGGTTTGAGTGAAAAGGGTGTGATAGGGTGGATTCCCATCATCATAGGTTGTATTTTAATGGTGGTAAAAAATAATAGTTCATTCAATCATGGTTTTCCATGTCTACCAAATGATTGTCCCAAAACATGTCAAGACTGTCCTATTGAGAAGTGTACTGATTGTGAATGAAAAGTAACCATGTTGGGTTGGCTAGGTGAGTATAGAGCCAAGAGTAAGGGTGTTATGAAGTCCTTTGAAATGGTGAGTATTTACTTGGCTTGAGATTTGAGACAATGCACAATTGGTAGACCTATTGGAAATGGTTCTTGTGTGAATAGAACTTAGTGGGTTTAGGTGTGACTCAGTTGTTGGAAGTCCTTAATGTGGACTTGGGAGAGTTGTACAAACCTAGTCCAAGATATATCAATGGTTTAAGAGATGTTAAGAAGCATGGGTGTGGTTTTGATGTATTGTACCTTGTGAGTACTAATAACCTTGGGAGGAGTCATGTACGGTTTTAGAGGGTTACCACCTTATTGTGTAGGTGAGTTGGGAGAAAGATCTCCCCTATTGGTTGAGTTCCTTGGATGCTCTGCATCAATCTCATTAGCAGTTACAATAACATTATGAGGAACATTGTAAACATTCATGGTAATCCTCCAATAATATTCTCCAAGGCATTTCAAATGAACTTCCATCCGCTCCTTCCATATAGTATAGTTACTTCCACCAAATCTCGAACTATCCTTGAAAATAGTTGTAGGAGCTTCCATCCCAGATCTCCTCAAGCGGTCAAGTTTTTTCTGTAGGATCTAACTCTTATACCAATTGTTGGAAGCAATAATGAAGGAAAACTGAGAGTGGGGTGAATCAGTTTTCACCAAATCAGACAAATTTAACCCAACTTAAAATCTGATCAGCAGCAACAATAGCAAGATGAACACAATAACAACACCACACATAACACAAATATTTTTTATGTGGAAAACCTAGTTAAGGGAAAAACCACGGTGGGAACCTACCCACAGTAAGATGATACTTTGCATCAGCATGTGAAAATTTTACAATGGGGAATTCACATGCATTTAGGCACATTGTATAGAGCTCATTGCTCAAAGTAACAAAGGGCTACAACCTAGGGAAGGCTCACTGAAAGAATAGCATCTCCCAATACCTGACGATAGTTATAATTAAGCATATTTGTCTACTCTACAACACTTACAACACTCTTACCACACACCAAAATATGTAATTACTTTATTCGCACATACAAAACTCTTTGATAATGTAGACACTTCACACACTCTCAAATTACATGAATATGACATCTATTTATACAGATCGTCAACCTTGACAATAAGATCGACTCAACCCAATAAGACCTAATTACAAATTCCATCACATGATACATAAATTATCCACTAAACCAATACAATTCCATCAAGGACATAGAATGGACCTAAATGAAATCCTCAAACACACAACACTGCCGAAAGCCTCGCCAAGATCAACCACAACACGCTACACCACCAAATAGGTCACATAACATGAAGAACACCACTAGATCAACAAAATTATCAATACCGTGCACAATAATCAATATAGATCATCAACACAAATGGGAAATGATTAGAAAAAACCAACAAGAATGTTAGATTCATCCGCAATAGTTGCACCAACACCACTTATCAAAATCTCATCAATCAATACACTGATACTCAAGAACACTTAAATATTAGCAACAAGATCTTAGAAAGATAACTTGCCGATCACCAAATCATGAACCATTTGAACTGAAGATACACATGAACATCCCAAATAATCTTCCAAATCCACAACACAAGATCTGATCACATCAGAGCATAATGGATCAAATACCAAACTCAAGTGCTATTAATATTTCAAAGAATCTATTATTGCATTCTAAGACTAAGCAACTAAGCATATATCAATCTAGTTTCAGTTTTTGAGAGAGAAGCTGAATGAGAAAGAAGTCAGATTGGAGTATGTATCTAAAAAGGAATAGAAGGAAGACATCTTTATGAAGCCTTTTCCTAAAGACACTTTTGAGTATCTCAAAGAGAAGTTAGGGGTGACTGTCCCTCCTGATGAGAACTAAGATGCATGGATTTGCATCAGTCCAATGAACTCAACAGAGATATCTTGTACTCTGAATCAATGAGTGGTGGCTGCTACTCAAGGGGACTACTTAGTTATATGTTTCAGATGCTCAAATTTGTACATGGAATAGAGCATAATCTATATATTCCCCTTTGTCATTGATGTCAAAGGGGGAGAAGAGCATGTTAAAAATCCTGAAGCAATTCGAGGTAAAGTGGGGTAGAGCAAAGTTTTGAGTTGTTTACCAAAGGGAGAGTTGATCTTTGTTATGAGTTGATTCTTTCTTTGCATTGATTGTTTTTCACATTCATATATTGCCATCAATTCCAAAAGGGGAGATTGTTGGATAGTCATTAGATAGAGTAATGTGTTGTCATTGATGTCAACATATTCCTCTGTGTGTTTCAGTGTTGTAGTCAGATTGAATGAGTTAGTTTGGCCAATATGTTGTAGGTGAGTTGATGCGGATTAATGGGTTTTGAGATATGTATCTTGAGTTGACTCTACACAAGTTTCAGAGGTTTGTGTGATGAATTGATCTAGTTGTGATGTTTAGTATTGTTGTTGGTATTTCAATTATTCAATGATTGGCAGGTTTCGGTAAATATGTGTATATTTCTCTAGAATTGTAATATTTTTAGTTGCAGATATTGTTTAATCATTGATGTGTGTCCTCGGTTCAAGTGGTTCATTATTTGGAAGTCCGCAAGTGAATCTTTCAAGTTGATAGTCAGTTTTGTGAGTGTTCTTGAGGTTCGATAGAGAGATGATGATGATTCTAGTAATGCGATTTGTTGTGGTTGTTGCGGTGCAATTTACATTGTTTGTGAATGTTTCTAGATCATGTGCTATGCGTATTGGTGGTCCGCATTGATCATTGTGTGTGTTATTGAATATTTCCCCTCTCTACTGAAATTCTTCATGTTAATGATCATTGTAGCATGTTGTGGATGATCGAGGCATAATTCTTGGAGGTGTTTCATATTTGTGGTGATTGTTTAGATCTAGACTATGTCTTAGCCAATGTCATTTTGGTCTGCATTCATTATTGTAGTGCATGTCATTATATTTTTGTAATATGTAACATGTGGTAAGCCAACCTTAAAACATAGGTTGATGACATGAATAAATATATGTAATAATCATTAAAAGATAGCATGCTATGTATGAACAATGTATCCAATAGGAGTGAAGTTGTGCAAAGTTGTGCGAAGAGGTGTGTAGCAGAGAAGATCAAATAGTGAGCTTAACCAGAACTGTACTCAAGCATGTTGAGATGCTATTTTATCAGTTCATGATTCTCCGTATGTAATTTGAATTCTTTTGTAAGACGATGAGCCTTCCTATAAGGTAGTTAACCTTCCCTAAGGGTTGTAGCCCTCCAGGTTTTGTAATTTGAGCAGTGAGCTCTAGGCAATGTGCTTGAATGCATGTGCATTCCCCATTGTAATATTTCACTTACTCCTAATAGTGTATTATCTCATTGTGGGTGTGTTCCCACTATGGTTTTTCCCTTAACCGGGTTTTCCACGTCAAAAATCTTGGTGTTATGTGTATTATTGATGTGGTTTTTTTTGCATGCTTTAACTATTCATTATCAGATCTTCTTTCTGGTTTATGTTGTAGTAAGTTTTGGACCAAACTGATTCACCCCCCTCTTAGTTTGCTGCATTGTTGCCAACAAAATCCTCTTTATATACTTGCCCATTGGGAAAATTGACTTATTTTTCAACATGAGCCCATAGGGAGAGGGAATCTCGTTCATTTTTTAAATGTAAAACTGGGTTTAAAGGGGCCCCAATTTAGGGACAACCAAGGTGTAGTGCCCTGGTCACAGTGAGGACCAAGGTGGTACACTTTGGTCCTACCCTATTTTGGGTTAGGATTAAGGTGCGTAATGAGTGTAAAATAAAAATTTTTGGCATTTATAACAGGCATGAGCATAATCAGGTCTTCGAATAGGCCAAGGGGCGAAAACACTAAGGTGAAGACCCAAATGTGGTCAAAATTGCAAAGGGTTGTGATTTAGGACATTGCACTATGTTATTAGTTGTTGCTGAATAATAGTTAATTTTTTATTTCAAATTAACTTGTTTGCATATGTTGCAATGGATATGTTTCATATTGTACAAATAGCCAAAATTCCATACAAGTTTAATAATGAAAATTATTTCAAGATTCCACAGTCAATGCATATATAATTTTATGTCTTGTCAATTACTATGTTGTTGATAGAATAGGTATTTTATTATTTTTTTCACAAAGTAGGTATTTTCTCTGTTGCTATTCCCTGACAATTTTATTTCCCTTTCCAAAATTCTAATGTTGTAGTTTAGGCTTGAAATTTTTTGATTTTGTATGTCTTTTCATGCTATTAACTTTGTGCTTGTGCAATAAAATTCAATCTGATAGCTTATAGTGACATACATGCTCACCATTATACATTGATTGTTTCTAATTGCCTAATGAATAGTTAATAAAGCTTTATGATTCTTTTGTCTAACCATTAAACTCCTTTTTCTTATCTATGATAGGAAACATGTTCTCAAATCTAAACTGAATCATAGGCTAGAGAACTGGTGGTTCCAAATTAAATGCTATACAACTTCCTTTTCCTTGTTACTTGATATATGACTCTGCATCTTTTAGTTTTTTTCTCCAATTTCTTGCTAAAGCTTCGTTTGTTGTTGACACACACATTTCGCTGCTGCATTTCCACCTTGCAGACAAAACCAAATCTGTTTGCTGCTTCCATCTATGGTAGTGTAGATTCAATTTGTCGAATTTCACACTACTTTTATCCCTCATTAAAACACGAGTAAATACTGGTTCATATTTACATGGTTTTCAATTTTTATGCAAAATAGCATTTCATTTTTAACCACTTTATCTCATTTTGCATTTCAGTTTTGTAGGTCTTCATTTAATAAGCTTTTCATATGTTTTTGAGGTCTCTTAGGGTCTCATCTTCTTATAGAAACACGGGGTATAGCAACTTCTAGAGTAAATCTTGTACTCTTCTTCTTTGTGGGCACTTTCAAATCCAATATAAAAAAATTTAGTGTACATGTGAACCTTTGAAAAAGATACCTTGATATGCTCTTATGCTTCTGCAAGTGCCTCAGGATAAGGAAATTTTGCATAGCCTTTAAAGTAATTTCAAATTTTCCTTTGGCGAGTTTTATGTTCTCTATGTTACTTCCTTTCCCGGTCATCCCTGGCTTAAGTTCTTTTCTCATGGGTTTCTTCTTGTTTGAAAATAGCCCCTTGTATTAGCGCTTTCATTTCAACCAGTAACTATAGAATTTTATTTACCCTATGTCTTTCACTCTTTTCACAATGTTTCAATCTTATGTGCCAAGTATTTGGTCCCTTCTACATGGTATCCTAGGGATATAATTTAACTACATGTGCTACAAGTTGTTTTTAATATGAACTTGGTTATAATGTTGCTTGACACGCGTTGAAATGTTTCACATGGTTGGCCGAGCTTCCAAGTTTTATCCAGCGTGGCAAGCTAGTAACTCCTCAAGAGGTAACTCAGGACTCGGTGAAAATCTTTCTGGCTTTTTACCGAGCCCCAAGTGGTGTATCTTCCACAACGATTCCAAACATATGTAACTCGGGCACTCAGCAAGTCATTTCATAAGATTTCACTAAGTTTTGAACCTTCTATAATTGTTCAGAGATTAATATTCTTGGGGCTCTGTGAAATCCTTCATTGGGTTCAAGCGAGTCTCCAAGAGATAGCTACTAGATGATATGTCAAGTAAATCAGTAATCCTTTAAAATATTTCCATTTCCTAGGTGACTTTTCAAGTAAACCCCAGACAAAGTGCCTTATCCACGGATGAAAAGAGCACATCAAGCCAACTCAGGGCTCATTAAGAGGTCATTTCTTAGTCGATCAGTTTAAGGAGAATATACAAGTTAGTATATACCTAGTGACTAATAATGAGTTATCAAAATTTCATAGGGTCTCACGAATTGACAACAAGCTAGGATCATTAACCCCACTGGCAGAAATCCAAGAGTATCACAAAAAATTCCAGTAGCCCAATAATGTCAGTACGAGAAATGTCAGGGTAGGTGAGTCATTTAAAAATGTTAGATTTTGGCTACCACTTGAGAAACGAAAGCATGTGTTTTTTAGATATCCTATATCCAAAAACAACAAAAAGGACCACCTCACATGGATTGATGCAATGTTTGGATAAATCAAAAGCTTAAAGGTATGCAGACTTGACATCCAATTGCAGTCTCTTCGAGACTTTCAACGAGAAGGAAATTAAGTGAGTTGGCAAATCAATCATCTCTAGACATTATTTCTCATTAAGGCGGCTATATTATGCATGTACACTACATCACTAAACCTTGAGACATAGGTGCATCTTCAGAAATGGATCATTTTTGTTGAGAAATTTCCCTTATGTTGCTTGCAGAAGTTCAATAATGAAATAATGGAGAAGGAAGTTGAATTCTTGCGTAAAGAAGGATGGTTTGGTGATATTAGAAGAGTCATGTCATAGGAAATTTGCAAAGGTCTTGATATGAAGGAGACATACAATTTACCTTCTAGCCAGTGGGTTATTAAAATTGCTAAGGTAGCTAGAGGGATATTAAAAGGCATAAGTGCAACTATGAGTTTCAGCTATAGTTGCAAATAATTCCAATCTCTTTGCCAACCATCATCATTCCCTCATGAAGGTTGGACTATGAGGAGAGTCATGGGTGAACATTGAGAATGTGAGTTTTGAGCAAGGCATACCTATTTGATCATGACTCTCAAAGTTCTCCCCTACCAGAGAATGCATCCTAGAAACTCTCCACATTAGGTGCCAAAACTATGTGATGGTGGCACAGCTCAAAGAGTAGTTTGTTTCTCAAAAAGATTTTGAGTTTTTGTACCAAATCTTTCATATATCTTTTCATAGTGGCCTGATAGTTTTTCTTGTAGACAAAATAGAGCCAACAAGTTTTAACTGGAGAATATTCTCTTAGGAGTGGATCATTGGCAAGTAAAAAATTTCCACATGTAAACAACTTGTAGCTTGTTGCATTCCTTGTGGTTATAAAAGAAGTACCATGGTCGTGGGAAAAGGGTTCTAAAAATTTGGTATTAAGTTAGTGTAGAATAGAACCATGCTGATTTTTTCAGGTGGTAGGTATTAGCTCCATGTTGTAAAAGACTTTCCAATGAACAACTGAGATCAGTTTACAATATGAATAATAGAATCATAAAAATTGTCTCCATCTTGTATGTTCATTGATATATGAATTCAGTATATGAGGTATATTTGAATTTTTCATTTTAGTTTCCCTCAAGAAGAGAATTTAAATTTTATTTGGTCATATAACAATAACATTGAGTACTATCGGCAATAATGCAGAAAACTGAGGGGGGGAGTGTGAATCAACTTTCTCAAAACCTTAACACAACTTAAACACAAATTCAGATCTGATATTTAATAGTGAAAGCATAAATCAACACCACATCAATAACACACATAACACCAAGACTTTTTACTTGGAAAACCTGGTGAAGAGAAAAAACATGATGGTAACACACCCACAATGAGATGATACCCTATTAGGAGTATATGAAATATTGCAATGGAGAATGCACATGCATTCAAGCACACTACCTAGAGCTCACTGCTCAAATCATAAAATAAGGAGGGCTACAACCTTTAGGAAGACTCGTTGTCTTATAATAACATTCAGAGTACATCCAAACGATCATGAACTGATAAAATAACATCTCCTCATGCCTGAGTACAGTTCTAGTTAAGCACAAACACTTAATCTTCTCTTTCACACTTCTTCACACTTCTTCATAGCTACCGAGAGTATTAAATCAATCTATACATGTCCTCAACCTATGAGAGATAGGTCGGCTCAACACTCATCACCTAATTATAAAATATCATTCTACATGCTACAATAATGCATGCGAACCAAAACATTGTCAGCTAAGACATTGTATGGACACAAATCAACACCTCGAATATGAAACACCTCTAGGAATTATGCCTTGAAC
Organism: Cryptomeria japonica; assembly: GCF_030272615.1. Taxonomy (NCBI): domain Eukaryota; kingdom Viridiplantae; phylum Streptophyta; class Pinopsida; order Cupressales; family Cupressaceae; genus Cryptomeria; species Cryptomeria japonica. Next base: position 133,308,342 of record NC_081409.1, read on the forward strand.
ATCTACAACATGCTACAACCATCATGTCGGCCAAGAATGTGAAGAACACCATTGAACGAAGAAAAACATCCATAATGCGCACAATGATCAATGCAGACCAGCAACACAAATAGGACACAATCTAGAAACATCCACAAGCAACATGAATCACCACAACAACATCTCCACCAACTCAAATTACTAGAATCATCGGATCATCACACCGAATCTCAAGAACACCAATATAACTAACTAACAAACTAAAAGATTCACTTACAGACCTCTGAATCATGAACCATATGAATTGAGGACACATATGAACATCCCAAATACACTTCACACATCAAAAAATGAAGATATTATAATTTTGGAGAAATATGAATCAAAATCTAGAAAAATGAACAATATTGAACAACTAAAAAACCCATTAATCAACTAGAGATACATATCTCAAAACCCATTAATCCATAGTAGCTCATCTGCAACACACATGCCAAACCAACTCACTCAATCTAATTGCAACACTGGAACATGTTGACATCAACGACAACACATTACTCAACAAACTTCTCAGCAATATCCAACAAGTACATAATATGGATCTATAAGTAAGGTTTGGTGATCATATCGGAGGAATTGTTAATATACGATATTAACAAATTTGAAGTCCACTGGTGTACATGAAATTACTTGTAGCAATCTTATATAACTTTGTGTTTGACCCCATGGCCTAAGAGTAAGCACTGGTCTATTCTTGGAGTTGACACACTTTCAACAAAAAATCAAAATATCTTTAAATCCCTTTTAATTACATGTTGCTTAATGTAGGATTAGTTTAGTTTTGTTCTCAGTATTATGCAAGAAGTATGGGATTCATGCTTGAGAATGGTGAAATATAAACACCCACTATTCGTAAACCTAAGAGTCATTCACTCTTTAAGATCTATAGTTTTTATAGTATAAAATGAGTTAATCATGGATGCATTTCTAATGAATTAGGAATACCCTCCTGTATTTGGTGGAGCTCGAAGTGAAGAAGGTTGTGAACAGTCTTGTTATGTTGTGTTTTCTTATCCTTCATCTGTGGATAGGTTGGATTAATTAACCTAGATTTTTAATCCCATTATTAAGGTTTTATGATTTCTCTTAGGATTGAGGGTAGCAAGAAAAATTGTCAAAATTCTTGTCCACATAAGCATGTTTTAATAGCTTCATTTCCTTTATTGTAAATAAATACATTTCATTGTCTACATTTATAAATAAATATATATGTATTTTAAGTTAAAAGAAAGTTAAAATTTGGTATGTGTGCTATTTTTTAGGCATTTATTCTGCAATTCATTGAGTGGAAGCTTTGTAACAAGTTTTGGGAAGTTAAGAAATCGGATTGCTCTTGATCTTTCTGGCAACAAGTTTAGTGGGAAAATACCTAGCTCGCTTGCCCATCTTTCCAAACTTCGTTCCTTGTAAGTCATTATTCTCATGAGCCTTTATTATCCAACCAATGATGCCTGCTATTATTGAAATTTTGATAACTTCAAGCATGTCACTAACATATATTTTCATAACCTGAATTTTTCAAAAACATATTAAACAATCAACTCGGTGGCTCTTTTCCAATAGGAGGGTGACCCTCAAGATTTGGATATAAGAGTTAATATAGGTTCTTCACTTGATTGTATCTATTAAACTATGATATAAACTACCTATAGATATACATGTCTTTTGTGTGCTTGAAACGAAGGAAATTTTGTAAAATCACTACAAAGGAAAAGTGATTATTTCTATTTTAGGATTTCTCACAATTTATTGTGTGGTTTCTTTGGCTTTTTTGTCAAACAAACATTAAACTACATTAATTTATATACCAATAATTACAATGTGTCTCCTAATTAAGCCTTTCATACTACATTTTTATGACTTTCATACCCTTTTCATGCTCACACATTTTATTCATACAAAATATATAAAATGCATATTATGCAGATTCAATTTGTGGAAATGCACACTACTCCTATCCCTCATAAAAACATAGGTAAGTATTGGTTCATATTTACATGGTTTTCATATTTTAGGAAAAATAACATTTCATTTTTAATCACTCTATCTCATTTTGTTTTTCAGTTTTGTTGGCCTTAATTTTATATGATTTTCAAATTTTGTTGAGGTCTCTTTAAATCTCATCTCCTTGTACAAACATAAGTTATAGCCACTCCCAGAGTAAATATTTTGGTTCATATTTACATGGTTTTTATAATTTAGGCAAAACAGTGTTTCATTGTTAACTCCTTTATCTCATTTTTCTTTTAAGTTTTGTAGGGCTTCATTTTATATACTTTTTATATATCGCTTAGGTATCTTTAGGCCAAATCTAGCTAATTCCAAATTAAATCTTATACGCTTGTGCTTGTCCACATAAACATATGTTAACAAATTCGTTTCCTTTATTCCAAATAAATACATTTCATTGTCTGCTATTTTTCCATGCATTTATTCCATAATTCATTGAGTAGAAGCTTGCTAACAAGTTTGGGGAAGTTGAAAAAATTGATTGCCCTTGATCTTTCTGGCAACAAGTTTAGTGGTAAAATACCCATCTCACTTGCCTATCTTTTCAACCTTTGTTTCTTTTAAGTCATTATTGTCTTTAGCCTTGATTATCCAAGAAAAAAAGTGTACCATTATTGGAAATTTGAGAACTTCAAGCATGTTACTAACATATATTTTCATAACTTTAAATTTTTAGAAATGTCTCACACTATCATTGACTAATATATATTTTTGTAACTTCAATTTTTGAGAAATCTCTCAAACAATCAACTCAATGGTTGTGTTCCAACAAGAGGATCACTATCAAGATTTGGATACAATAGGTAAGAAAAAGTCTTCACTCAATTGTATCTCTTAAATTATGTGATGCTCTGCAAAAAGGATTAGAAAATCTACTTGATGGCAACACACATGAGCGCAAGAAACAAATGTTAGTGTTAGCAACAAAAGATTATCCTAAATAGGCATATCAAGAGAGATATTAAGCATGAAATAGAGAGCATACAAACATATAATATATAAACTATACTCCTCCGAATGCTAATCAAGATGCTCATAGTTGCACCTCCCTTGTTCCTCTCCTCTCCAAGTTCCACATGAGTGTAGATCTCAGCTTTTAGCACTATCCATGGATGCCATATGGAGATTCAAGATGGTTGATAATAATAAATAAATCCTATGTAAGTGTAGATAGTGATGCTATATAAAAGCTCTATGCTAATACCAGTATAACAACAATACTCTAATGCTTCCTTCTTTGCTTGAGGAGAAGGGTTCTATTTATAGAAGAAATGGGGAAATGAAGGGTTAAGATTGAGCAATCTTAACAAGGGTTAGGATTGAAAGATATTTTATCCATTTGAGACTTTCAACCCAATCCCATGTTGACAAGTGTCACCATGAGGAGACTTGAGAGGAGAGATAAGGAGCATTAAATGCTTGAGGTGACATGATGGTTACCCTAGGGGGTTGGGTTAGGGTTAGGTTAATGGATATTTTTTTTATCCAAGGGATAAATGAATGTGCAAGGGTTAAATGGTTACCTTATTCAAAGAAATAAATTCTTTGAAGAGACCCATGAGTCAAAAGGATGGTTAAGTTAGAAGAAAGTCTCTAACCAAAGGTAAAAGGTTAGTTAACCATAAATGGTTATGTAAGAGCCTTTAATGGTTTGGAAGACTTTAGAGGTTAACCATTTAAAGACTTAAAGCCTTAAATGCCTTTCAAAGACTTTGAGGGCTTTGAGAAGTGACTCCAAGTTGCTTAGGAATGTGACAATAATTAGGATAGGATTAGGCTAATTAGAAGGACTAAGAAGAATCTAGAAGGGATTTAGGCATGCAAGTGGATTTTGTAGGAGAATGCAAGTGGGAGGAAGTTTGGAATTTTCAATTAAAATAAATTCAATTAAATGGTGTAATTTGCATTTGGGTAGATATTCAAATAAATATTAATTTATTTAAATGTGAATGTGAATTTTGGATTCTATTTAAATAAATCTTAATTTATTTATATGAGAAAAAGGAAGATAAAGCATTAAATGCTTGAAGACTTTGAGGAAAACCTTTAAAGGCTTAAGAAGACTCTAGAAAGAAGCATTTAAGTTTGAAGACTTTAAGGGAAACCATTAAAGGCTCAAGAAGACTATAGAAGGAAGCCATTGAGTTTGAAGACTTTAAGGGAAACCATTAAAGGCTTGAGAAGACTCTAGAAGGAAGCCATTAAGTTTGAAGACTTTAAGGGAAGCCATTAAAGGTTTCAAGTGGGTGAGGATAAATAGGATTTTAAATAAATAATTTATTTATTTAAAATAGTTGTGCAACTTGCATTTGTAGGAAAATGCAAGTGGGTGGAGGAAAAAGGTGATTTAAATAAATGTAAATGTTAATTTATTTAAATGTGAGAGGTGGGATTTTGGGGGATTTAAATAAATATTAATTTATTTAAATGTGAGAGAAGGGATTTTGGGGAATTTAAATAAATATTAATTTCTTTAAATGTGAGAGAAGATTTAATTAAACAAATATGATTTATTTATTTAATTAATGGTTTGAATTTGGTTAAGTGAATTGAATCAAATAAATTCAATAATTTATTTAATTAATAGGAGAAGAGGGTTTAGATGAATTAATTAAATATTAATTTAATTAATTATTGATTGATGGTTAAATAATCAAATAAATACTAAATATTCATTTAATTAAGTGGACAAATTTATGTTTCTACATTATGATATAGGTTATGCATTAACATCCATATGACTAGAATTTTTTTCTATTTTGTTGCATGTTATCTTATGTGAAAGTTTTAAAAGAAAAATTGGGCTTTGCAATGGTGTTGTGCATAAGCCATTTTGAAGAATGCAATAAAATGGAAAGCATTACATGACTTAAACGATTACTATTAAGAAATATAAATTACCTTCTAGCCCTAATTTACATGCTATACGATCTTAAATGATCACTCGTACATATAATTTTGATTTATAAAAGATAATATTAATGCCTTGACTTTTGTTAGTACAATACTTTTATTGATAAAGTTGAAAAATTCAAGCTATTTGTGCTTTTGTCTATACACACACACACATTTTGAATGGGTTGTGGTTATTCCTTGAAGGTTTTGCGGGATAACCCTTGGATTGCATGTGTGCATTGATATAGTTTCAGTTCATTTGGTTTATATCTTAATAATGAAAAAAGACGTGCTCATGTATATGTTTGTACAACAAATTGACTTCTTTTCACAAGCTATTTAAGATTTTACCAATGAACATGCTATATATCTATTAGTATCTTCCTATGCTATTATAAGATGTCCTAAATGATTACCATTCTTTGGTAAGTCCTTTTATTGCTATGGATATAAACTAAGTCACCTTTTTAACTTTGATTTGAAGGCATATATTAATCTTTCATTTATGCTATTTGCAAATAAAATAAGAGCTGCATAAATGATCCTTTTGAGCTAATTATTTTCTTAATAAAATATACATGAAAAACAACTTTTATTTTGCAGATTAAATAATAGCAACACGAATAATCAATTGCTTTCATTTAATGCGAGCTATTTTATTTTTTGTAATGTTAATAACTAACTTGCTATGATAGGCTTTTCGATGTACAAAGTGCATTGCCTTTCTGTTAGTATTTTGTTTATAATGGCATCAATAAGATTGTGTACAACTTCCCATAGTCATGATAAAGAATTATATCTATATTTAATATTTCAAATCTAAAGCACTCATCAACATGGTAACAATACTATGGATTGAGATGGCATTGTGTAGACATGTCTATGTATTATGAATACGATTTAGTTTTGTTTCATATAATTGTAGTGAAGAATATAGAATGTCTAGTAGACAAGGGTGTACATATACAAATACATATCACTATGTAAATATCAATAGCTTATTATCTCAAACATCTATGGAGATAAAGTGATTTGCATACTATGCTTATTAGTTTTTAGATTGCATTTTGACTCTCAAAATAGTTCTACCAAGTAATCTTTAAATGGTTTACAATTGTTTTGTTTCATATATACATTTACATATATGCATGTAGATGTCACTTATACATACACACATTAACATGTGTGTTTGTGTGTGTGTGTCTGTATACTAACGAAAAGGATTAAATTTTTATTTTCATTATTGCACATAAAAATATCTCAATTCTTCACATTTTCACTCTACATAAATTCAAATCTTACATATATAAATATATGTGCCTACATTTAACTAATATCAACTAATCTTTAAAGTGTGTTCAATTATGGTGTTTCATATATACATCACATATATGGTTCTGGATGTTACTTATAAATAGACACATTCATGTGTGTGTGTGTGTGTGTGTGTGTGTGTGTGTGAGAGAGAGAGAGAGAGAGAGAGAGAGAGAGAGAGAAAATAAAAGATTTAATTTTATTCTATTATACAAAAAATATTATGTATGTGAAATATTTGTCTTGAATATGACATTTAAAAAAAAGCAATCATGGAAATTTTAAATACAAAAGATTTATTTGTTTTGTTGCATATAAACACATTTTGATTTTTACTTTTTTTCTTTGCAAAAAATGTAAATCTTACATTTATAAATGTGTATGCCTTCATTTAACTAATAAAAACTCATACAGAATCTATGATTGATTTTGCCCCAGTGCATAAATCACGTGTCAATGTGTTTATTTTTGGTGATATACACATGCATGTATATGTTGCTTGTATAGATTCATCCCTATACACATATAAAATTTATTCTCTTTATTGTGCATAAATACATTTTGCTGCTCACATTTTTACTTTACAAAAATACAAAATCTTACACATATAAATGTGTGTGTGTGTGTGTAGAGAGAGAGAGAGAGAGAGAGAGAGAGAGAGAGAGATAGAGAGAGATTATTAAAAAATGATATTGATTGTATGATTGCTCTATCCACACACACATAACACCAATATTTTTGATATGGAAAACCCAATCAAGGGAAAAACCATGGTGGGAACTTACCCATAGTATGATGATACCTTATTAGAAGTATATGAAATGTTACAATGGGGAATGCTTATGAATTCAAGCACATTTCCTAAAGCTCATTGCTCAAAAATAAGAAAGGGCTATTGGCAACAACAATGAAGGAAAATTGAGAGGGAAGGAGGGGGGGATTCAGTTTTCACCGGATTAGATAATTTCAACCTTAAATGCAAATTTGATCAATTGCAGCAATAACAAGCATAAGAAAAATAATACCACACACATAACACCAAGATTTTTGACATGAAAAACATATTCAAGGGAAAAACCATGGTGGGACCCTACCCAAAATGAAATGATACTCTATAGTAGTATGTGAAATAATTACAATGGGGAATGCACATGCATTCAGGCACACTGCCTAGAGCTCACTGCTCAAGATATAATAACCCGGAAGGCTACAACCCTCAGAGAAGGTTCACTACCTTACAAGGAAGTCTCACTGACATATAAAATCATTCAAACAACATTCTGGAATCAAATGAACTAAAAGAATAGCATCTACAAATGCTTGATGATAGTTCCGGTTAAGCACAATTGTCTACTCTACAACTCTTCAATCTTTGCTCAATCACAACACTGGAAGATTTATTCACTTGTTCGCACATACAACTCTTTGATAATGCAAATACTTCACCGATACATAAATTACATAAATAATGCATCCATATATATTGATCATGAACTTTGACAACAACGTCGGCTCAACCCTATGAATCTTAATTACAAAAATCTCATTACATGATACAAATATAAACTAGCAAACCAAAGAAATTTCTTATCTAGATATACGAAAGAGATGGAAGATGAAGAAAGAGAGCTTGAGGAGACTAAAGCACTTATTGCTAGAAGATTTCCTAAAGGTGTTAGTAAGTATGAAGGGAAGTTACCTCTTAAATTTTTTTCATGTTTAGGAGATGAATTTGTGTTCATTTCTATTAAGGAAGATGATCTTGTAACTTATGAAGAGAAAGTTTTAGCTACTAAAGTCATGGAGAAAGATGAATTCATGTGTAATTGAAAGTGGTTTCTCTCATCATATGACAGGTGTTAAGAGTAAATTTGTGAATTTGGAAAGGTATGATGGTGGTATAGTAAGATTCGGTGATAATAACGCTTGTGTAATCCATGGTAGTGGTTCTATTTCTCTTGATGGTAAGCATAATACCGATGATGTGTTGTATGTTGAAGGTTTAAAGAATAATATTTTGAGTGTTGGACAGATGGTTGATAAGGGATACAACTTGTAATTCAAGAATGGGAAATGTGAGATCTTGAGTAGCTCTAGAATTGAGATTTCATTAGGAACAAAGAATAAAGGTAATCTCTTTCACTTCATTGATGGTGGTAAAAGTTGTCTGATTGCTCAGATTGATGAAAGTTGGCTATATCATAAAAGGATGTGTCATGTTAATTTTGACTGCATGATTAAGATAAGTTCTATTAATGATTAAGATACATTTTACTCAAGCATTAATAGATCTACCAAATTTTATAAAACCCTCTAATCCGGTATGCAAGGAATGTCAATTATGGAAGCAAACAAGAGTTATAAGAGAAAATAATATAATTCCAATGGATTGTTGGATCTTGTGTATACTAATTTGTGTGGTCCTTCTAGAGTGAGAAGTTTGCAGGGTGATAGGTATTTCATGTTGTTGATTGATGACTATTCAAGAATGATGCGGGTTACCTTCTTAAGGGAGAAGTCTGAATCATCGAAGAAGTTGAAGATTTTTAAAGCTAGAGTTGAAACTAAAACTGGAATAAAGATAAAGTGCCTAAGATTTGATAGAGGTGGAAAATTCACTTCTGGTAAGTTTAATGAATACTATGAAGAGCATGGAGTTGAGAGACGATTATCTTCTCCTAGGACACCACAACATAATGGTGTTGTAGAGAGGAAGAATATAATAGTTCAAGAAGTTGCTAGAACCATGATGATTGAAGAAAATATTACAAATATATTTTGGAGAGAAGCTATAAATACTACAATCTACACTCTTAACCAGGTAAATGTCAAAGGTGATACTGGTAAGTCTTGTTATGAGTTATGGTTTGGTCATGTTCCTAAAGTTAGATATTTTAGAATTTTTGGTAGTAAATGCTATATCAAAAGAGATGAAGGTCTTGGAAAGTTTGATGCTAGATGTGATGAAGGAATCTTTCTAGATTATTAAACTAAAAGTAAAGCCTACTGGTGTTATAATAAAAGATTAAGAAAGATGGTTGAAAGTGATAATGTGAAGGTTGATGAATGAAATATAAGATATATTAGATGTTACGGATATGATTCTGATGATCAGATGCTATTTTAGATAAAGGAAAGGCAGTGCAGACCCTAAGTCAAGTTCCAGTTGATCTAGAAAAGATAGAGAATCAAGGAGAAAATGTAGATGTTAATGCAGAAGAAAGAGTTCAAGAACTTGAAATTCAAGAAAATCCTAAAAATCCCCAGACTGATATGTGAGGTGGAATCATTCAGAAAAATAGATTATTGGTGATAATAATGAAGGCATGATGACTAGGAGTTATTTATGATGAGCCTATTGCTATATATTGTGACAATTCAAGTGCTATCAATATTTCAAACAATCTGGTGTTTTATTCCAAGACAAAGCATATATCAATCAAGTTTCATTTCTTTAGAGAGAAGGTGAATGAGAAAGAAGTCAGATTGGAGTATGTATCTACAAAATAACAGATTGCAAATATCTTTATGAAGCCTTTACCTAAAGATACTTTTGAGTATCTCAGAGAGAATTTAGGGGTAATTTCCCCTATCGATGAGAACTAAGGTGCATGGATTTGCATTAGTCTGGTGAACTTCATAGTGATATTTTATGCTCCAGATTGATGACTGTGGCTGGAACTCAAGGGGGTAGTTAGTTTAGATGTTCATATTTGTGGGAGAGAAGCTTGATTCCTGAGCCTTTGTCATTGATGTCAAAGGGAGAGAGAAGCATGTGAAAACCCTGAAGTATTATGAGTTTTTTGGGGAGCCGATCCTTGTGATTTTGAGAGAGATTGTTGAGAGTTGATTTATTTCTTTCCATTATTTCTTTTTTACATTCATATGTCACCATCAATGCTAAAGGGGAGATTCTTGGATATTGGCTGATATGTTGTCATTGACGTCAACATATGTGGAGATTGTTGATAAAGAGATTGTTGGAAAGTTTATTTTTGTGTATTGCAATGTTGTAGTTTGATTGGATGAATTGGTTTAGCCTATGTATTGAAGATGAGCTATGCGGTTCAAATGGTTTTTGGTATGTTGTCTAGAGATTGTTCATTCCCATTTGCAAAGGTCCGCATGATGATTTGATCAAGTTATGAGATCCAATATTCTGATTTTATGCAGTCATTCATGTTATCTGCTATTTTGGTTTGTGCTCTGTATTGCCCTATAATTACCATTTCTTTGGTTGTAGATGTGTGGAATGTGTTCTTGACATTGAAGTGTATCCTCAGTTATCTTGGTTTATGATTTGGATATCCACAAGTGAATCTTTCGGGTTGACAATTAGTTATGTTGATTTCTTGATCTTTGTTAGAGAGATAATGATGATTCTGGTAATCCAAGTTGTTGCGGTTGTTGTGATGAAATTCACATTGCTTGTGAATTTCTCTAGATCATGTTATATACATATTGGTGGTCCACATTGATTATTGTGTGTGTTATTGAAGATTTTCCTTGTCTGGTGATGTTCTTCATGTTATGTGATGTTATTGGTGGTTGTAGCATAATTGTTGGAAGTGTTTCATGTTTGCAGTATTGATTTGGGTCCAGACTATGCCTTAGCTGATAATTTTTTTGGTCTGCATGTATTGTTGTACTATGTGAGGATATTATTTTGTAATTTGTATTGAGGGTTTAGTCAACCTATATTTCATGGGTTGAAGGGTTTGTATAAATATATGTAGTAGTCATTGTAAGTGATCATGTTATGTGTGAATATTTTATCAATCATTCAGTAGCAGGGAAGATATACAAAGTTATATGAAGAAGTGTGTTGCAGTGAAGATTTGTAAGTGAACTTAACTAGAACTATACTCAACCATATGGAGATGCTATTTTCATAGTTCATATGATTTGGATTGTATTCCAAATGTTTTTGTAAGTCAATGAGACTTCCTGTAAGGCAGTGAACCTTCCCTTAAGGTTGTAGCCTTTCTGGGTTACTTATTTTGAGCAGTGAGCTCTAAGAACTGTGCCTGAATGCATATGTATTTCCATTGTAATATTTACATTTACTCCAAACAGGGTATTATCTCATTGTGGGTAGGTTCCCACCATGGTTTTTCTCTTAACTGGGTTTTCCACATAAAAAATCTTGGTGTTATGTGTGTTATTGATGTGGTGTTGATTCTTGCTTTAACTATTCATTATCAGATTTGTTTTATGGCTTAAGTTGCAGTAGTTTTGGGTGCAAACTGATTCACCCCCCCTCTCAATTTGCTGCATTGTTTCCAACAATAACTTCACTTGCCAATCAAACTAGCACTAAAAAACTGAGCTAGAATACTACACAAACCAAATGAACATGTCCTCCGAGCTGCAACACTTGAATCCACATATATGAGAACCACCAAGCATTCTCGAGACCAGTTTTGACAAACAAGCTCAATGTTAAAAATAATAAGAACCAACTATACCATTTGAGCAATAGAGTTCTTGAAACCCTGATAATGCAATATACATAGATCATAAAAATTATATCTAGATTCACATTTATAATCTTCACAAACCAGACGAATGTAAAGCATTCTTCCTCGAGGATATTAAATACGCTTTATTGCATATTGAAACTTCCACTACAATAGCCTTTGGAAAACACCTCATACTTACTAAACATCACCACCAAACCACACAACAACATCTAAATACTCACTTCAAGACCATCTACAACATTTGCACCCCACACAGTGATATCAGTGACAACACCAGACAGGTTGACATCAATGACAACACAAATCAACATAACTCAAGTTTCCAACATGCGTTTCATTCCTTTCAGTGATTTTTTTGATGAGTGGCCACTAAATTATCTGGCATCTTACCCATGAAGCTATAAACATAATTTTTTTCACAATCACACCAATAGATAGAGTGCAAAAATTAGAATAAAAACCATTCAACAACAACTATATTGGACAAACTATGAAACATCAAGGAGACAATTCAAATACAAATGCACTTCTCACAATTCAACTTTCATAAGTATATCCAATAAAAGACAACTAAAAAATCACACATATACACAATTATATACATACAAAGCCTCAACAAGAACTTATATGAAAGAGTTATTATCCCAAAGAGCAATTATTTTCTCTTCTAAAGACTATTAAGAAAGGGACATCTTCCCTTCCTTCCAAGTATAGCAACTACTAGGATAATCTCTTCTACACTACTCAAGTTGATCCACATTGCTTCAATTATTAACTCAAAAAACTAGCACTTATGTAAACATACAGTAAGAACTATTTGATAGAGGGTTATATAGTAAACTCAAGGCCCTAGAGATGAACCCAAAGCTCTAGTACCATATATGTAAGGACCTACATAATATTAAAAAACTAATAAGTTATACAAATACACTTAATCAGACACACAATTAAGCATAAATATTGAAAAAATTCTCAAAATGCAAAAGAACAGAGACTTGATATTAGATTTTGATATAATATTTGAGTAGGAAACTAATGACTAGACAAAAAAAAGGAATTTTTTTTCCTTTAAATGAGACCATAAGGTTGTATACAGAGAGTACAATATTGATGATAACCATTTTATGTACTCTTGATATATAAGATATCGCTTGGGCACATTATGTGCAATAATATTATCTGAGCACTTTCCACTCAACCTTGGAGCTTTATGCTTCCCTAAAATTCTTCAATATACATGTTTAGAATACTTTTCCCTCCATAAGGATTCCCAACAATCTTAAACTAGTACGAGTAATAGAAAATGTACACCATGATATATGTAAATTCTAAATGATAATGTAGTGATATGGGAGAGATTTTGAGACACAATAGTCAAATTAGAAACATAAATTAAATTAAATTGATAAAACATTTTTTGACCAAAGCATCTTTTTTTTTCTATTTTCCAACAAATAGATTAGGGTGCATATCTATTCTTCTTTGTTCTCTATATTTGATATTGTTTGATCTCACACAAAACACATTGAATATACAAGATGCACTATGCACCCATAAGCATACAGTAGGATCAAAACATCATCCAAGTAATATCAACATGGTATTTATACTTCAATATAGACACCGATTCGATAGAGAATAATCCCTGAGAACTATTTCATAAAATCTAGGATCGTGAATGTTAGCAAAGTTTAGTAGCAACTAAGATGATTGTAAAAATACAATGAAAAACTATACCTCTTTTAATTGTGTCTAAATTTTACCTTAATGAGATTAAGATTATCTGGGCAATGACATGGATATCAATCCAATAATATCAAAACACTTTTACTAACTTGTATGTTATGATAATCCAAACAAAAGTCCCATCTAATATACTATTGTACGTACAAATCAATAAACTTCTATAACTCTAAGTTCTTAAAGACTGAGTATGCTAGATCAAGGTGATTATATGAGCATTACCTACTACTAACTTTCTATTTCCTTAATAATGAGATAGAGAGTTTGGGGGTAAGTGAAAAGTATTGACTGGTTCTAAATTAATTATTGAGCTCATTTGATTTGTCTCTCTTAAAGATAGTTGCGTACAATAACTTACAGATTAAAGAAATAATAACAAATTTCAATTCTCTCCATACTTGATATAACACACACAAAATTGATTACTCCATATATCTCAATTATCTTCTATTCTTCCCTCTCCCTCCTCACATGACTTCGTGCTTGTGTTCTCCTATAGTTGCCTTAGAAGGATGAATTCCATATCTCATAATATCTTCACCCTTACAAGCCTTGTCTTTTCTTTTAAAGTTGGTGTATATTGTACTCTACAAGAATATCTTGCCCCTTCTTGTGATCCCCCCTTTTGATATTGCAGACCCCCCTTGATATACCTCCCATTCTCCCTTACCTAATTAGTTTTTCTTCTTCTCCTCTTTTCGTACCATTGTAACTAAACTCCTTTTGTAAGTCCTAGATCTTTTTCCCACCAAAAGACTTATAAGAGTTCTCAAAATTTCTTTATTCCCCACTCAAAATATTTACTATTTTTATTTCCTTTATAGAATAAAATAATTTAAGGATTTTAACTATAACTCCTACTACTAATTTATAACTAAAATAAATTAAATTGCTAATAAAAGTAAACAATTTTCTCTAACTCTAATAATGAATCATTTTAATTTTTCATATAAAATAAAATAAATAATTTAAAATTTCTAAATCATTAATTGATAAAAGAATTTAGAGCAATAAATTAAGTTATGACACCATATTTCAAAAAAACAACTCTTTATAATAGTTAATAGATATGCAAAACCCAATATCTAAGAGACAAAATAGATAGATATTTTACTTGACAATGACTACATCCCCTTTTATACCATAAATCAAAATTTAAAAATAGCCATTACAATATTTTAAAAATACATTATGTAAATACATCTTTAAATTTTAAATAAAAATGAAAAATTGATGTCTTGTTAATGTATCTTTGAATCCTTAGAATCCTTGGAACTGTTACAAATAGATAGAAAGATAGAATACATTCAAGATTCCTTGTAAATATTTTTTCAACATTATATATTTATTACAATGAAAGCAAAATACATCCCCTTTGTCTAGTCTTTAAGGTTTATTAAGATGTATAAACACAAGTTCTTACTTCACTGAAAGCAAAATATTATATGGCTACTCCATATGCCCTATTAAGAAATCTAAATAGTATATACTTATTACAATGAAATCAAAATAACATATCCTTAATTTCTTAATTTCATGACCTTAGTGCACTCCCCTAATAGAAATTTTATAATTATGTCCAATTGATCAAAGGTCTTCTCTCTCCTATTCACTTTGAAGGTGAATACCAACACCACGATAAAAAAATCTTGTTGCAATTGACCTAGATATACACAAAAGTACACCATCTATAGCTATAAAAATATATTAAGGATGTTCTTTTCACCTTTATAATAGTATACCATACATTCGCAAATAGAAATAAGTTAGCCTTTGATCTTTCCTAAATCTAAAATCATTAAGCATCATCTTCTTATAACTATAAATATTTCTTCCAAATAACTCAATAATGAAGGTATAAAATACACTAAAATAACTATTCAACCTTTTATAGAAAATAACTTACAAAAATTCACCCACATAATGGTGTTTACTAGCCCATTTCTTAACTTGAGTGAAAAATTGTGTTTTGATACATCTCTTTAAATCTCAACTAAATGCAATTATGTTTAAATCTAATTTTTAGTCGCTTGATTCTCTTCATCTTCAATCTTTTTTGTCTTTTTGTCTTTTTTTTTTGTATTGAACAAAGCAATTTACAACGAATAGATGCCACCAATATATAGCTAATAAAAATGAATAAACCACCCACTGTTACACTCTTTAACTTTGTCCAAAATTATTACAAATTTGAATTTGCATTACTTTCTTTTTTATTTGTTGGACTTGGTCCATAGTTTTGGCATTCCTCTTTGATAAATCCTAAAGCTATGAGAAAAGAAAGACAATTTGAAAAAAGATTTGAAAATAAAGTTTAGAACAATAGTTGTTGACAACAATTGTTAGAAAATATAATAATACATCTAATTATCGGAATAGTTGTCTCATAGCAATTGTTAGAAAATGTACATCTAATTATCCAAATATTGTGTTTATTTATTTGTTAATCTTTTCCTCTTACCAAAATCTATTATCAAATTTACTTTTATTGTTATCAGGTATCCTTTTAAAAATTTAGTTTTTAATACCTAATACATTAAAAAATAAATAAATTGGGGAACTAAAGAAAGGTAGATAGTCATCTTCAATTGAAATGCCAAAAATGTAGAAGACAACTTGAAATTGTAAAGTACGATACACTTAGAGAAGGTAAATTATATGATTTTTAAATATAAAGATTAATGAATGCCATATCATTTATAGCACCAATACTCCGTGTGTTTCACGAAAAGGAAAATAAATAGGAATTTCTAAATATAAACATATTGTAGATAGGTGACAAGCATAGATTATGAGGTGGTAAACATACTTAATTTGTTTAACACGCCAAAATGAAATGAAACTACATGGGAATTGTTGGATTGTGTGTTCACAACTTGTCTTGTAAAGACTACAAAGTTACTTCAAGCGATTTTGAAAATCAATTGAGCACTAGGCATTCAACATAATGTCTACCAACAATCCTCACATTGACTGGTAAGTCATTGTAGGTACAAAGGAGATGAATCACTAGCCAAAATGGCAATGAGAAATATAAACCAAGACCCATAAGCTTAATAAGCATGGTAAAACCAAGGGAAGTTCGTTACACACAACAGTCTCTATCTACCTACCTTATGTTCGGTGTCAAATAATTTGTGCAATTTAAATCTTTTAATCATCATCTCTTTCCAATTATTAAGATTACTTTTAAGAAGTTCAATAATAAAGGTATGAAGCACACTAGAATTATTGTTCTTGACAATGATCTAGAAAAGAAATCTGCACAATCATGCATACTTGTCCATCTCTTTTGGCTCATGTGCTTTTTTATGTTTTCTTGCTAAAAAAATTTCTATCATACAACCATCACAAAATCTTTATTAAACAAGATAATCACAACAATCTTTAAAAAACTCCACTCTATAATAATCAATAGATTCTCATTTTTTTTTTTTTTAAAAAAACTATAATGTTCAATAAACTCTTCATATTTTCTAGAAAGATTCCATATTAAAAAGACAAAATAAATAGAGATTTTATTTGATAGCAATTATATTCTTTCATGTCTTAAATCAAAATTAAAAAAACACAATACAATATTCAAGAAAATTTAAAAAATTTAAATAATATTGATAGATATATCTTTGAATTTCATAAATATTTTATTCGAAATTTTATGTAATAGCATGCACATTCCTATTTATTCTATTTATCAATAATTAAATATCACCAATACAATATTTTAAATTATTAACTTCAAAATATACCTTTGAATCTTTAAAAACTCTTAGCAAATGAACAAGTAAGATTAAATATATTCAAAACTGAGCGTCATAACTATTTGAAGACTAAATATTTATAAAGTGAAATCAAAATACGAAGACCTTTAAGATGTCTAAACAGAACTTTTTTGCTATAGTTAAAAGCAAAATGATATATCTTTTAACGCCTAAAGCTGTCTAAACACAAATTTTTACTATATTGAAAGGAAAATACTATATGGATGGTCCAGATGTCCGTTTAAGAGATCTAAGCATTATGTATTTATTACAATGAAAACAAAAAACGTTATCCTTAATGCCTAACTCCAACGCTTCCAATAAGTGCGCTGCCTCAACAGAAATGTTATAATTCTGTCCATCTGATCAAAGATCTTTTTTCTCCAATAGCTCTTACATAATAAATTAATTATAGCAAATACAATATCTTTTCTAATTAAATAAGATAATTCTTGACCAATTAGAGTAGCTTTAAGTAGATATATCGATTCATATAATATTAACATTGATATTTTTTTTTTTTTTGATCGATAACCAGGATAGATTTATATTGCTTAAAAAGGAAAGATTACATGCTTAAAGTTGTTCATCAGCATGCCACTACATGGGGTCTTGCCCCTACAAAACCAATAGAACCCAAGAAAGACATCGGACCTACATGTCCTACCACCTCAAAAACAAACCCTATAGAAGTACTTCCCCACCCAAACCCGACTACCCTAAGGGACCGGCCTATCGAAACCAACCAAGGGCCTCTTCCCTTGAGAAATTAGGAATGCCCTGACTGGGGCCTGCCACATGAGTCTCCCGCCCGCCAACTATCATGGTTCCCAGCCTGCCATCTCGAAGAAAACTGTGCTCCACCACCTTCGCCTGCTTCCAAGGAATTTGATGACGGATAAGTGGCCACCCCTCTTCATCCAATGGAGCCTCCGACTTAATTGGGGTCTATTTACCATGGATTTTTTCTCTTTCCACCGGTCCCAGCTCCCGCACAAACTTCACCATGTCCCTCCACCCCTTTCTTGCATCCTCCAACTAGACCTCCACAGCTCGGGAAGCTGACCAAACCACCAACGGCTGCACATCACCCATTTCCCCACCAATCCACTGCCATGGTCCTTGCAACACTCTCAAACCTTTGCCTATCTCTACATGAGCCACCACCTCCTCCAGCCCTCCTGACCACTAGATCTCAGCACCAAGGATGTCACTCGTAGCACTTCCTTAGATGAATCACCCACCATCAGGGCTAACACCACAAATAAAGACAAAATGTCCAGATTTGTACGTGATCGGCAGTCAGACACCAGAAATTCTTCCCCAACCATCAAGCGCACAACCCTCCAAAACACTTCCCCATCAACCCTGAAAACATTCAACAGTCGATTGCATGAAATTGAACCATGGAATGCAGGCATTTGTTCATCTGTAGATAGGGAGAAATTGGTTTTCATCCTTCCCCACACTCTCATCCAAAACCTATACTCACAAACAAAACCAACAACAACCACTGCAAAGTGCTAGAAAACCAAGAGACTAGGCCCTAAAATAGCCAACGCCACATCAAGAAATAATTACTCCACACGTAGCTCCTCAAACCATGCATCATTAGCTAATCAGCCCAACAAATGCTACCATCATCACTCCTACACCGTCATTGTAACTTGCAACTAGATCGTAGTTCACAAGCCACAAGAAACATCACTTCCCACAAAATCCAGTGTCAAAAACAAATCACACCAAACTCAAAAACACAACTCGGGTTCACTTCCCACTTCTTAAGCACAATCAACCAAACTCACGAGGACATACATTTCGTAAGTCCTCAAATAAATTAAAGTTTCTATCCAAAGATCCATTAGCTCCAACATTCGAAAGCTTGTCTGCCTCAACATTTGCTTCCCTGAGCACATGTGAAACCTTAAAATCATCAAACCTGCATAGAAGGAGATTCATTCTTCTAATGTGTTTGTCAAGTTGCCAAGCCTCCATCTAACCTTTAGGAATCCCATTTAGCACAATCTAGGAATCCCCCTCTAGGTGGAGTTTCTTCACTTCCAATTTCTTTGCCATAAGAATGGCTTCTATAGCCGCTTGACACTTGGCTTCATTGTTCGTACCATCCACCAACCTCTTAGCTCCAAAAGCTAGAATGCTTCCACATTTGTCACGAGCTATGACCCCTACCCCGGAGATCTTGAGATTCCCACTAGAAGCCCCATCAAAATTGACCTTGATCCAGCCCTTAGCTGGCAGAACCCACTCCTGACTTTTGTCACCCTTCCTGTGAGGATTTACCCTCAAAAGCCCATTAACAGGCCAACATTAATATATATATTAACATTAATATTAACATTAATATTAACATTAATATTAACATTAATATTAACATTAATATTAACATTAATATTAACATTAATATTAACATTAATATTAATATTAATATTAATATTAGAATTAATATTAATATTAATATTAATACTAAAAAATAAAAATAAACTTAATTAAAATATATTATATTATAACTTATAATTATATCAACATAATTATTGTTATAATAATAATATAATGACTATTAATATTAATATTTTGCTAAATTATTGACTATAAATTAATAGTAATACTCATTTAATTATTACATTAAAAAATTGCTTCATAAGTTGATAGAAATGAGTAGTTTGCTAAGTATATTTACAACCCAACTCCATTTGTTCATAAGATCCATTTATCATTGTACTTATCTAACTATCTAATGTTTTGTTCTTCAATTTCATCACCTACAAGTAATCAACCTCACTCTTAGATATCAAAATTGGGGTATTTGTAGAATTACAAAGTGAAAATGCCATTGTAGCTATTTCTAAATTATTTAAGTTGTTCTTTGAGTTATTTTTTAGTTTATTCATATTTAGAAATTATCAACTTCAAATTTTCAATGGTAGAGTCTAGATAGGCCACCTATTCTTCCCTTTTTGTTTATCCAAATTGACTTAGGTCAGTTGGTAATCTTTAGGGTTCATTTCACTAACATCTATATCTACAAGAGAAGTTCTTATTTCAATAATCCTTTCCCTATTTTGTTTTTCCCTGATGGCTAAGATAATTTTGGGCTTCTTCTGATATCTCTCTTTATTTATTATTTCCTATATTGCTACTGGATCCAATGGTTGCACTTGTGCAATCCTTTTATAGAAAAATAAATCTAACTTGAGATTAGTTGGGCACATGGACCAATGGTAAATAAATAGGAGGAAACTGAGATACCTATTGATGACGACTCCTTAGAGGTGATTGCATTGTATCTTGTAGAGGAGGCCTCTTTAGAGGGTATTGAGTTGTCTATTGGTCCACTTTCTTAGCCTCATCGTCTATTTTCTCTTTGAAAATGGCATCTTGTTGCAATTTTGCCTTTCTAGAAGTAGACTAATTTGTCTACAATATATCATCTTCTTTCTTAAGCTATTCTTCTACATATTCGAAAATAAGAATTGTGACATCCTTAGTATGTTTGTCCTTTTGATCCTTTGAGATGATTAAAGTTGTAGAAGTAGTTGTCTATGGTGGTGACATACTAGGAGGATGAGAAGGAGTTCTATCAAAAGAAGGGATGATGTAAATTCTTCAACCTTAGCATGAACCTTAGTTGACTTATGTACAATGATGGAGAATGACTAATAGATTTAAGTTAACCATGTTGGACAAATTGTAGAGATAGTTGTGCAACCATCCAATAGAATATATCTCTATCTTTTAATTTGTGATCTTTAGTCCATGATTTATCATTACTATACAATTGATTATTTCAAGAGGTATACTATCAATATTTCTCTACTATCAAAGAAAAGGTTGGATTTCACAACGTTACTATTTAGGTAACAAATATATGTGCTACCCCGAAAAATTTACTCCTCATTTTATTTTGTTGTAGGGTTCTTATATGATTTAATTGTAAATAACTCAGTGCAAGTTGAATTACAACTTGTGTTTTTCAACCTATATAAGCTCATTTCATGGTGGGTTAGATGTGTTTTTTTCTCACTTGATGTTATCTCAAATGAATTATTTAATATGACAACCTTCCTCTTTAGGTTATATAAGCATGTGTACTAAAAAATAGTTTATATTCCTCATTTTATATTTTTGATAAAGATAAACGAGTTTTACAGGGACCCGAAACCAAAAGTTTTACAAAACATGGTCATCAACCAATAAGACATAAACCAACAACAAAACAGGGGAACACCACAGACTAAACACAAAAGCAAACAGAAACAACAACCAACAAAACAAAACACAGAAAAACTCTCAGTTAAGCGAGTGCACCAGTCCTTGCTCTTCTAGATGATAGCCTTGTTGATTGCCTCCTATTCTTCCATAATGAACCTGGAGGTACCCTTATTGCTTCTCCTACTTTTGGTCCTGGAACTAGCGCCCATAGTTTTGTTACCACCAACAACAAAGTCTTCACCGCCCAGATCTTTCTTTCTATTACTGTCATTAGGGTCACTGTCATTAGGATTGGATCTATACTCCACTACAATGGAATTGATCTTTTCCAGCCCCTCCATACTATTATTCATGGCCTCCTTACTTATGCCAACCAAATTCTTAAGATTATTCTTGATCTCCTCCATAGATTGTCAACCTTCTCAATTCTTTGCTTATGTTTACATTTCATAACCTCGACATCATGGGAAAGGTTTTGGGTCATGATCATGAGCTTCTTAGAATTGCTAGGCTCAGGCGAATCAGTGAAGATATCAATTATCTCCTTAATCCTGACCACTTTGAGGGTATCAATCTCCTTCCCCACCCACTTCCAATAGTTCTCTTGGCTTCTAGTCGCTTCCATCACCAGATTCATCAGAGAACCATCCTTCTGTAAATCACTATCCATATCTTTAGGCAGAGTCCCCTACTTCTCCTTCAGGACATTAAGAGGAATGTCCAAATTGATTTCCTAGTCCAAGGTCTTGGGAGAATAGTCTTTAGCAACCAACTTCTTATTTTTGGAATAAGGCTCAATTTTAGAAATCATCTTGCTGGTCGATTTATATTTACTTGTAGCCCATTTGGGGAGGTTCTTTCTGCTATGGTTTCCAAGAGTGACCAACATCTCACCCTCTTCAACCGGCTTATAATTAGGGTCAACAAGGGGTTTGGTGCTCCCACTATCCTCCATCTCCATATCTAAATCAGAGACATCTTGAACATTAATATTAGGGATTTGTCCTTTCTTAGAGAGAGAAGGCATAACTTCAAGGGCTTTGGTGTATTCCATAATAAGCACAATAAGCCCTTCATGGAGGACTAGATTATTGGGATTCTCAACATATTTTTCAAGACTATTCTCCAAAGAAGTAACCAGATAGAAAGAAATCAAAATAACTTTGCCATGTCTAAAGTGATTCAAGATGGTAAAATGATAAGAAAAGATACTGGCATATCTTCCATCAAGTGTTGTTGTACCTCATGATGAACTTAGCCATGTCTGCCCAGGGAGCCATAAGATCCTTTCTGTTGTAGCCACCATCAGCAATTTTTTAAACTATTGAACACTCCTTATCTTTATCAAAACAATTTGCCATGTCTTCCTCCCCTGTTTTTATGTCTCTGTGAAACCCCATGCCTTTCATAGCCAAACCCGTAACCATAGCCACCAGGGTTTCATCCAGCTGATAATCAGCACCATAGGCCCTCAAAACCCCTTTCTTCCACCTATTGACAAACTTTTTTGTGAGTAGAGGAGAAGGGCCATGGAGTCTTTCCAAGAAGGTAACCATTCCCCCATCAACAATTTCCTACCACACTTCCTTATTTTTCTTCCATTTATCAAAAGTGGGTGGTTCTTGCCTATTCTTGTCCCCACCCATAATGGTCCAGGTCACCAAATAGAAATAGGAAATGGGCCACACCAGAAAAGTCTCCAAATAGAAGCGGGACAGCGGCCACACAAGAAGATAGAAAATCTAGGCACAAGGGAAGTTTCTAGATCTTCGGATAGGGAAATCGAAAGGAAACCATTTACCCACCAACTTAATCAAGTCATGGTTGTTCTTCATTGGTTACCACAAGTGGTTGGTATCATCATAAGCCAGGTCACACAAGATTTTTGGGAAAGAGTCTCGATTGCTCCATCATTTTGCCGCCACATAGCCCACCGCCATATTGACCAATAAATCCGCCGCTTTATTGCCTTCCCAAAAAATGTGAGAAATTTTGAATTCATCTAGCTCTTTAATCATATCACAACAATCTTTGATCAAGTTGGTGATAGTCCAACTAGGCTCCATACACCCATTCAAACAATTGATAATGTTGAGTGAGTTAGATTCCAGCAAGACCTTTCTAAAACCTTCCCTTTTAGCCATGTGTAACCCAAAATGGGCAGCACTAGCCTCCGCAAAATGGTTAGACTAGGTGCCTGGAGGGAGTGCCACCACAGAAACCAGTAGACCCATATGATTCCTAGCCACTCCCCCACACCCAGCTGACCCAGGATTACCTTTAGCCACCCCGTCCACATTGATTTTGATCCATCCCACAAGGGGGATGTCATAGAACATTTTATCTGCACTGTTTAATTTTATGCACAGGAATGGATATATTCTAGCCAATTTGCCACTATTTGATAGTATCCCACTCCTCCTAGAGAGTAGGGAGGGGATGGTCATTCCTTCTACTAAGGCAGGAGTGAAGAAAATTCTCCTTGATAGCATTTTTTATTCTAATAGCCACAACAGGCGCAGGAGATTCTAAATCTCTAAAAACTCTATTGTTTCTTTCTTTCCAAATACCCCATCAAATACGAGGAAGAGACATTTTCCAGAGGACTCCCAAAGCCTGATTGTGGAAGGGGAACTTCATTCAAACCACAACCTTTGAACAAAATTAGGGAAGACCCAATTAGTGTTCCAGATATCAAGGAAGAAACTCCAAATGTCCATGGAAAAAGAGCAGTGCAACAACAGATGACCAACATTTTCCTTCGTTTCTTTACATAGCAAGCATCTATTAGTAATAGGGAGACTTCTTTTACAGAGGTTGTCAATGGTAGAAATATTACTCTGCATGAAAAGCCAGAAAATAATGTTAATTTTTGGAATTAAAAGATTATTCCAGATAGCAACCCAGAAGGGGGAGGGAGAAAAATTTCTGGAGATGAACTTGTAGGCATCAGCAACCTTGAATTTCCCTGAAGAGAAGAAATTCTAGAATACTTCATCCTCCACATGGGAGCAAGGGATATGAATATAGTTTAACCAGGGTTGTAAAGGTATCAAAGCATTATCCACAGATTTGAGATCTAACCAGGCTCCATCTCTAATGTAATCAGCCACCCAAGAGCCAATTTTTCTAAGACATAATTCTTTGAAAGGAGGAGCCCAAACAGAATCTGAAAGGGGGCCATCACCAATCCACAAGTCCTCCCAAAATATGATTTTAGTAGCATTCCCCAACAACCATCTACAACCATGCTAAATAATATTGGTGGAACCAAAGAAATTTCTCCATAAATCAAAGATAGAGTTGGGAAGGTCATAAGATTCCAGCATGTTTTGAATACCCTGGATGTGGTATTTATGTTTGAAAATGTCAATCCATTAATTATTCTCTTTAAGACATCTCCATAATTGCTTGGCCATCAAGACTTTCTTGAAATCTCTCAGATTTCTAATGTCTAGCCCCCCCATGGACTTGGGAAGGAAAACTTGTTTCCAAGCCACAAGATGCAACCTATTCTTAATTTCAGTCCTAGTCCACAATTTTTTTTTTTTGAATTATTTCCAGTCTATCAGAAATTTTGGTGGGAATTTTGAATAAACTCATAGCATACACCGGGAGGCTCTATAGTGTGGCTTTGAGTAGCTAGAGCTTACCAGCTTGGCTTCACAAATCACCTTTCCACCCAGCCAACTTATTATGGAATCTATCAATAAGATTCTTCTAGAAGGAATCTGGGGCCGGACCATGGTAGAGGGGTAGACCTAAATAAGAGTCAGGCAGAACCCCAACTTTACACCCTAGAATCATGGCAATCTTCATTTTCCTATGCTCTTGGGTGTTAAAGAAAAAAATTGAGCTTTTAGCCAGGCTAATTTTTGTCTAGTGCCTTGCTCATAAATATCCAAAGTCTTTTTTAAATTCTTAGCTTCTTTAACCGAACATTCCCCCATCAACAAAGTATCATCCACAAATTATTAGTGAGAATGGGTAGAGGCTTGAGAAGAGGGTTGTAAGCCCAAAAGATTACCTTTTCTAACTTCTCTTTAGATAATTTTACTCAGAGATTCACTCGTTAGAATGAAGAGGAAAGGAGATAAAGGATCCCCATGTCTAATGCCCCTTGATGCAGAGAAAAAACCAGAGGCAGCTCCATTGATCAAGACAAAAAATTTGGGAGTGGACACACGTTGATCAATAATCTAGATGAAGTTATTTCCAAATCCAAACACCCTAAGAATCCTGAGAAGAAAACTCCAATTGACTCTATCAAAAGCTTTCAACAGATCCATTTTCAGAAAAAATAAAATAAAATAAAATAAAAATAAAAAATAAAAAATAAAAACTCATTGTTTATTGATAGATAAGGAGTGAATGTTCTCATGCACCACAATAATGGAATCCAAAATCTACCTCCGAGGAACAAACCCATTCTGGGGTTTTGAAACTAAAGAGGGGAGGTATTTTTTAAGCCTAAGCACTAGGATCTTGGTGAAAATTTTATAGATATAATTGCAAAGACTAATAGGTCTAAAATCCTAAAAAGAAAGGGCATTAGGTTTCTTGGGAATGAGGACAAAGAAGGTGGCATTCAGCTCCTTTAGAAGAGAGCTGGACCCAAAAAACTCTTATGCAGCGTTGACCACATCAAAGCTTAAGATTTGCCAAAAGTTTTGAAAGAAGAATCGAGGAAAGCCATCAGGGTCGGGGACTTTGTTACCTTCAAAAGAGAAGACCACATTGTGAACTTCATCATGAGTGGGGATTCTAGTTAGCTCCAAGTTCAAATCCTGAGAGACAAAGTTGGGAATTTCCTGCAAGATCTCATCTTGGGTGAAAGAATTAAGAGGATCTTCAACTGATAAGAGATTAGTGAAGTAGCTGATGGCTTCTTGCAAAATCTCTTCATTCTTATCAATCCATCTCTAGCCAACCTGAATTTTACTAATTCTATTAGCAGTCCTATGCTTGAGGGTCGTCATATGAAAAAACTTAGTTTTTTGTCACCACTTTTAAGCCATAAGGCTCTATATCTCTGCTTCCAGTATCCCTCCTCTTTGGAAATAATATCATGTAGTTTAGTTAAAATCTTAATTTCTTTGTTCGAGACATCATGATCAAACCCAAAATCTTGGATATGCTTTTGAACCTCCTCAAGATCTAGCTTGAGCTTATCTTTAATTTTAAAAATATTACCAAAAAGAGGACTTGTTCCAACGTTGAATATTGGACCTGATATTGGATAACTTCTTGGCAATACAAAACATGGCTGTACCCTGGATATCAATATTCCACTACTCCACAATTTTGTCATGGATGTCAGGGGCCATTAGCCACATTTTCTCAAATTTGAAGGGGTACGCATTTCTTCTAGACAATGAAGTCAAACAAATAGGGAAGTGATCAGATCCTAATCAGCTCAAGACATTGAGTTTACAGGAAGCATTCTGAAACCAATTAGGAGAGACAAGGCCCCTATCCAACTTAACCTGAATAAGATCATCCCCAATGCATCTATTAGACTAAGTGAATTTAGCCCCAATAAGATCCAGGTCCAACAGGCTCAAAAAATTAATCATGTTAGCCAAGTCTTGTCTACTATCAATAGAAATGGGCATGCCCCCGGATTTCTCCAAGTTTGAGAGAGGGGTGTTGAAGTCACCTAGAAGAATCCATTTCTCATTAGGGAAAAGTGATCTACCATGGCAAATGGAAGACCAGAGAACTTTCCTAGTAGTTCTCCCGTTAGGAGCATAGATGTTGGAAATAATCTAGGGGGATCCATCTTTAAGATTATAGAACCTAGTAGCAATGTGATTAGGAGAAGAGAGAACCACCTTACCACATAACAATCTTGGATTCCAAAGAGTGGCGATACCGCCTGAGGCACCATCAGCATCAACACAGTGAACACCATAATCTCCAAAAATCACCAATTTAATCTTTTCCACTTTATTATCAGTCATTTTAGTCTCTTGAACAAGGCAAATATATGTCTTATGATCATGCTTATAGGGATGATTTAGACCCCTTATATTCCACAAAATAATTTTCATTTAGAAAGAGAGGGGGATCTCATCCCCATTTTTTGTAATGTTCTCTAGGCTCTGTCTGCAATGGAAGCCTGACTCTTCCTATCTCTACTAACTACATTGGGTGGCCTCCCCACCCCCCTTGAATCTGACCCACAGTCCACTTTTTGTCTATTTCTGTTTAAAAATCCCCCCAGAGATCGAACTAGATTGGCCAGTAGGGGAGTTCTATCCTCTTTTTTTGGGTTTGACCTCAATAAAAGGACATGAGTCCTCTTGGGATGATTCTAGAGTGAGAGAAACCTGGGGTATCTCCACAATAGAGTTACCCATATCAATGACTAGCTGAATGCGAATATCCAGGACAAATCCATTAGCATTAATTGTATTCCCTTTCTCATAGGGAGCATTCACAATAGGGGATTCTCAAACATTCTCATCCAAAAGTGGAGGGTTAGGAGCAGGTGCCACAGGTACATTTGAAGCAGCTCCAGGAAAGACCCCATCATCCACTATTGGGGGAGGGATAGAGGGATCAACTTATCCATTTGAATCATTGCACAATCCTTCAAGAGGAGGAATAGAGGGCAGAGCATCCCTCATCTCTAAGAGTGGCTTGTCATTCCTCTTTCTCCATTCCTTCTTTGGCTTAGACAAACACTGCCTGGCCCAATGACCCATTTTTTTGCAATGGAAAAACGCAAAAGGGATGGATTCATACTCCACTTTCTACACCCATCCGTCCAACTTAGAGAAAAGATCAATCTCTCCTGGAAGATTTGTAGATTGTTTGGTATTGACACACAATTTGGCATACACAAGGCGTCTTTTAGTTGCAGTCCTTGGGTCAACTAAAATTAGCTCACCAAAACAAACTGCAATTCCCGCAAAAATCTCTTCTCCCCAGAACTCCATGGGTAAACCTAGCAATCTAACCCATATTGGGGCTTCATTACATTCCCAATCTTTGGGATTAAATCTTGGTTCCCAATTTTTTGGGGCCAGCGAGGCTTTTCCCAGCATCTAGGGCCCACCCGCCAAAACCGATCAGAGATCTTCCTCACAAGTAAATGAAAAAGAGAAGAAACCACCAACCACAGAAAAAACATCAATTTGACCCTTACCCTTACATTTTCTAGACACCCAGTCTCTAACAACCTCAATATTGGCACGTGGTCCAAAAACGTTACCCACCAAGACTAAGTTCATGTGAGCCATATTTTGATCCACAATACAGTCTGAGATAGAGATAGAGAAAGCACCAAACTCCAGGTCAACTTTATGTAGAACCAACAAAATGGCCTTACCCTTAAGCTTAAACCCAAATAAAGAAGCCCATTTCCTATTGCACTCCGTAGATGGAATCTTAAAAAATACCTCTGCATTATTGGGGCCCTCAACACCACTAGGATTGTCGAATATGATAGATCTACCATTGGTAGTATTCGACAGGGTACCACCATCCCAAGTATCATTTGAGGCCCCATCTGTGGGATCAGGATCCGATTCGGAAGAAGAGCAAGTCATAAGGGAAACCCCTGGACCCCCAACACATGAGAAATCCACACCAGGTCCATTAAAATTCAAACCTGAATGAGCCAAAACTCCCACTCCTGCTCCTGCTCCAGCCATATTTTTCTTAAAATTTATGGTTTGAGCCAAGGATGTAAGCACTATAGGCAAGAAGCCCCACTATTTCTCCAAGGTTCTCCCCAAGGTAAAGCATGCTCCATTGTTGACACAGTAGAGATGAACCCGTGGGGTTTGAACCTAGGTTGTAGGCACTACAGGCAAGAAGCCCCACCATTTCACTAAAGGGTCATCCCCTTAAATTTATGGTTTGAACCAAGGATGTAAGCACTACAGGTAAGAAGACCCACTATTTCTCCAAGGTTCTCCCCAAGGTAAAGCATGGTCCATTGTTAACACGGTAGAGATGAACCCGTGGGGTTTGAACCTAGGTTGTAGGCACTATAGGCAAGAAGCCCCACCATTTCACCAAAGGGTCATCCCCATATTCCTCAATTTATGTTGTTGCAAGGTTGTGATATAATTTCCCTATAGGCTACATGCACAAAGATGGTGGTAAGAAAAGTGGACATCATCCAAAAAAAACATGTAAAAACAAGTAGCGCATACGCGGTTCTAAAATTTGAAATGACCACGTACGCATTAGGTTTGTTGTTTCCAAGCCTAAATACGGTAGCACGTACACATTGCTTTTAGGGAAAGTAGCGTGTACGCGCTACCTCTAGGAAAATGAGCGCGTACGCACTGCTTATAAGAAAATAAGCGTGTATGCGCTAATAATCCCAAAAGAACTACGTATGTGGTACCTGTCAAAAAAAGTTTTAAAAAAATGGGTCTTATTTTCTCGTGAAAGGCGCGTTTTTAGCTTGTTTTTTCTTCATTTTCTCTCCTAAACCACGAAAGGGGTGCTAGATTTCTCCTCCAGACACTATGGATCAAGGTTAGTTTTTGTTAATTTTTGTCTTTCTTTCTCATTTGTTCAATTTGTTTTAAATTTTGAATTTAATTTCATTAATTTTGATTAGGTTTTTTCATTTTTTGTTTCAAAAACTAGATTCTTCTATTCCACAACAAGAACAACCAAATGTACCTCCTAAAAACCCACAAGATACATGCCCAATTCCTCCTTTTGACTACACACCTGAAACAAAGGAGCAATTAATTAATTAGTTAGGACAAAATACGTCTAAAATCAATAGACTAATTAATAAGACGAAAACATTTTAACTTGAACATCATCAATCCCTCGCCACTAGCCTAGAAACATTAGCTAGTGGTGCCATAGCTATTTCCACACAAATTACCAAATGGGGAAACTTTAGGGATAGGTGTCGTCAATTGTATGCCGATGGGCTATCATACGAGGGAGTAAAAAACAAAAATATTAGTAAACAAGAAATATGTGCCCTTTTCACTGATCCCAAAATTGGTCAGTTGTTACCTCTTAATGCAAAGAGATTTCCCATACATTGGTGTACCAATGTGCAGATGAAGAATCTTTTTTGGCAAAGGTGGTGGATGGTCTTTGATGATCCACCTTGTAATAATTATGAGGTGCCATTGTATTTTTTAAGAAAAGTATACTGTGAATTTGTGTTCAATGTGTGCCAAAACTATTTTGACATGAGAGAGTTCCATGGTAGAGGTGGCATTTTTACCCAAGATAGACCTGGAGTCCTAGGCAAATACCCACAGAGACTCGTCACCCCCTAGCACCCAAACCCAAGGTGCATCAGGTTGTCCCAGTAGAGTTGAAAGAATCGATGGAGCTACAGACTCTTCAGGTAGCCACATCATTAATTAATGCCATCATCCAATATGGGACGTCATTAGCACACCCTATTGTATTCGATGATGAGCCATTAGTTGCTCCAGGTGGCGACAGAGAGCCCATCCAACATATGTCTATCAGTTTCTCGGGGATATGCTTGGGGATAGATGATGTAGCCGGTGCAGATGGATTCACATCTCATCCGTGCATGATTTGTGGGAGTAGATGTCAAACCTGCATGGCTAATGATTTCACGCTGACAGATGAGTTAATGGACATCGTGTTTGCGCATCAGCGATAGACACAGGTGTGTAGATTTGAATTCATAGCATTTTATTTATCAATGACTTTAAATTTTTAATTATATAAATGAATTTTCATTTATACATCGACTTAAATTGAAACAAATAATATGCATTTTAGGATGCAGCAGCAATATCCCATACTCCTCCCCTAGTTACTACAGCTACAACTTCGATGTCTGAGGTATAAATTTTGTAACATGTTAAAATATAATAGTACACTTTGAATTCAGAAAAAATACAAGATATACTAACTATCTTTAATACTTGGTGCAATTTTTGGTTTGTAGGCGTTGATAGGGGACCAAATGTCCCAAATTGATGACATCACGCTCTAAGCAATTGATTTTGGCTTACAAGGCTATACGGTATCATATTTTTGTAAAAGCCTTTTTATGTATTGTTTGGATGGAATATGCAAGTCATTTCATTTTATATTTTTAAAATTATGTTTAATATATTATTTGTACTTGTGAGATTTTACCAAGATCTAGAGGCAATGGAAAGCACAAAATAGAGAGACAAAATATATGATAGGAATAAATTGTATTCTATCAAGATGCAGAATATGATCAACTGGATCATTACAAGATATAGATTGATTTCCCATGATTGTCTATACAAACAAAGTAGATGAGCCTACTTATATAGGCAAGGCTAGTGGATATGTGAGCACACAAACATGACATGTGGCTCAATAAAAAACAAGGGTAGGTAGGAGAAACAATATAATATTCCACATGAGGTGGATCACCCACTAAATGTGGAGTGTAACAACAAGATCAACACCATAAAAGGTGGAAATTCTCCTACACACACTATCCCAATGTGGCACAAACACCCGAGTGTCTCATACCTAAACTACTATGAAATGCATTTCCTAAGTAAACTTAAGTAAGGTATAATAATATCCATGATGAATAACTATTTACACCAACAGTACTCATATCTCATGTTAATTTTGTTTTTTTAGGGTACCCCCTCTGCATCTAGGGCTCATCCTAATAAAAAGAATTCCTCGAAGACACCAAAATGTCAGAAGAAGGTAATTGAACACATTTTTAGTTGTACAATTGTTTGAAAATGTTGAAATCAAGTATTAGTTGGGGTTTGTAGATTGATTATTGTTTTTTGTCTATTTTACATGTACAAGGGCCATTGAGCTATGTGGATTTGTTGAATGCACCTAATTCACCTGTGGATCAAGAGAGGGTGGAGGTATGTACCTCTACTTTATTTTCTTGATTTCATGATTATATGCATGCGTACATGTGAACTTAATCTTATAATTTTTTCATACAAGAAATATCCATAACTATTTCATCAATGATGAACCCTCCTCTATGCATTGGAGAAGCATCTCAGGATCCAGTACACTTTTGTTTGATATACTACATTAATTGTTTTGAACCTACAATACTTATCATTAGAATAATTGTATTTAATCTTTGAACATCTTTTGTATAGGTAATAGCGACAATTTCTCCATCGATGGTGAGCCATCTTCAGTCCATTGGAGAAGCATCTCAGGAACGGGTATGTCATTGTTCTCTATATTATAGCTTTTAAATGTTTTTGATATATTTATGTTAGTACATTGTATTAATTGTACATTTAATCTACAATAGACCCCTTCGCAGTACGGCCATAACATGGATCCATTTAAGTATGTCTTCAAGAAAACTCCTAAGAGTGACAAGGAGAGGAGAGTAAAGACATTAGCTCCTAGATTAGCCGATGAGGTAATCTACATTTCAATTGCAAAGGAATTATAGTTAAATGCATAGTTATGTTGTTAATTGTGAACTATTTTCTACAAAAGAATTTTAACTTGGCTTTTGAATTGTGGTTTTACAGCCATCTACAGAGCCATATACTACATCGAAGAGGCTTGATTTTGATGATCCACCACAAGTTTAGGATAATATAGTGTTACTTTTGGTCACAGAATTTTGCTCTTAGTTTCAGACTATTCCTACTAGCCCTTCAAATCGGGTAATTCAACAATAACTCAAAACTTTCCCAAAACACTTGGAAAAAAAATTGCATATTCAGATACCCATTTGTAAGTTATTTAACATATCTTAGAATTAGACTTAGTTATTTATAATCAAACAGTACAAATTTATAATCAAATAGTACAAGTTTATTATAAATGTATTTATAATCAAATGGTACAAATTTGGGCTCTCAAAATTTGCAAATTAACCCCATGAACACTTTCATATATAAAATTTGGCATCTTATATAAACAATCAAGCTCATTACTATTTATATTTACAAAATTTTGCATCTAAATATGTAAACTACAACTCGTTGTTTTCTTATACAAAAATTAGCATCTAGATATGCACATTACAACTCATTAATGTTTTTTTATACAAAATTTAGCATCTAGATATGCACATTACAACTCATTGATATTTTTATATAATAAATTTGGCATCTACATATGCACATTACAGCTCATATGCATGTAGAGCACATCCAAAAAAGTGAAGTTACAACGTTTTGCAAAAGATATATACAAAATTGTCAAAATTATTCTACCATATTGTAGAATTATTCTTCTAGATGGCCCAAAATCAATCAAGTGAACCTTTTGGAACAGCTCTAACCCTTAGTGTCTCAAGTATTGCCTCATGGTCTGATTCATGAACTTTCCACAAATCCTTGTTAAGAGGTCTACCATGATATTTAATCAAATAAATATTTGTTGCAACAAGAAGGTTTAAGTAATGAAGAATATGTCTATGTGTCTCAAAGTCTTCAAACAACCAAGCATTAGAACTTTTGATAGGATACTTGCATTTTATAGAAGGATAAGTTAATGCCAAAATCAATACAATGACTCCTAAATAAATGAGTTTAAGAGGTCTCAATACAACTCAACACAACAATGGTACCTTCTAAGCCATGTCCCTGTCACAACAATGGATCCTATTGGGTACTCAATACCCTCTCCATCATCCACTGTAGAAGTCAATTTCTTTTTGGCCTCAATACAATGACACAAAAATTAATTTGTTCCTTCTTCGTTGTTCTCATCTAGAATAACTGCATATACATCACATGCATTTAATAGAAGGATATAAGTTAATACCAAAATCAGCATAAGTTAATACTAATAAATTAAGCTTAAAATTGTAGCAAATTGCAACCCTTTACCTAGTTCAACTATGTCTGATACATAGTCAAAATCCACTGATGCTTCAATCTGGTTCATTTGTAGTGCTCTATGAAGTTGATATGTATCTAGGGTTTTCAAAGGTCTACAAGACCATTGGTCATCCCACTCTTTTGATTCACATTCATCCCACAAAAAATGCATACATGAAGAGAAAAAGCATGCAATCTATCTAGTATAAATAACTAGTGATGTTGCATTTGAACATCTAAATGAATGCATGTCACTTGATCTAGTAAATGTACAACAATCTAGATAGTTTTCAATGTAAGATTCACTTATTAACCAAAAATATCTAGAAACCATAGACTTACCTGCATTACCTGGTCCCATCGTAGAGTTACACCATTGCACAATTGTTTTTGCATCTATTAACATTGCACCACCTTCATACTTCAATTCCTCTCTAGTAAGAGCTCTTTTCACACATGCTCCCACACCATCATGCTCTCCCTTTCCATTCCCTACCTCAATGAAATTCCAAAAATGTTGCACACCACTTGTCACATGCATCCTAGTCAACTAGTAGAACATCCTTGCATTCTTGAATTGTGCAGTGCAATTGTCCAACCATATTAAGTGTCGGTTGTATCTTATATCTCTTTCCCTTAAACTATCATAGAAGACTGTAAAGTATCCTTGCACAAACTCTGAGAAATGAGTACGATCATTGCTGATATAGAAGTGATATTCTCTTATAACCTTTCTGTCCTCCTCGGTGCTATCATGTGCATGCATGAATGCTATGTGTACAAAAATTATAACTTCTGTAGAGTGGTAATACATAGATTGTACTTTATTTTGCAACTTTAGTGTATAATTCTCAGCAAAATCAATGATAGAGACAATAGTGTCGAGGGGGAAAGTGTCCTTACACAACTTGAATTGCTCATCTAACCACCTAGCTCTATGTGTGTGACCTATGTACTCATACACTAGTTTCTCTTGAAACATCTTCATAAAATCAGCTACGCATATATCCCTTTTCACTAACTCACGCCTCTTTAATTATTTTCCATCTTTAACACCATATGTGACTAACTTATATTTTCCAATAGAAACTAGTTCATTACCAATTTCATGTGTGCTATCCACATGTAGGCATCTATGCAACTATTGCAAACCGCCACATGTTGGACAAAAACCTCTCAAACACATCATCTTATAGTAAATGCACCCGTCATCTTGTCTACATAGTACACTTGAGATAAATTGTCTCAGTGACCTAGGAGGTTCTTGTAGACCACATTCCTACAAAACATCATTATTGTGAAAAGTACAACATATATAGTGATAAATATCATAATGCATGGAAAATTCAACATGGACCCTACAACAACATGTAGTACGTGCATGATTAATCTTAACATAAAATGGTTTTGTCATCTGAAAAAATCTTTGACTAATTTCAATCTAAGTAAGGCTTTGAAGAAACCTTTCATAAAATTGTGTTTGAGTGGTATCTAAATAGTGTTTTG
Organism: Cryptomeria japonica; assembly: GCF_030272615.1. Taxonomy (NCBI): domain Eukaryota; kingdom Viridiplantae; phylum Streptophyta; class Pinopsida; order Cupressales; family Cupressaceae; genus Cryptomeria; species Cryptomeria japonica. The sequence goes on from NC_081409.1 coordinate 133,344,114, forward strand.
GATGTGGCTTGCGATTACTAATTCCAATTCGCCTTCTAACAACATCTCTTTGGCTGGGTGAAACCCTTGTGTTGTCATGCCAATATTTCTCAATTAACATTTTTAGTGCTCCAACAACAACTTTGTCCTTGTGTGGGAGTTTACCCAAGAATGCCCAAAGGGAATTATTGTTAGGATCCTCGATTTTATCTTGCCTCTCTAAGGCATAGGGTAATGTGGTTCTACTTATCCTTAATGACTTGCTTGTTTTGCTTATTAAATGATATTTTTTCATTTCCTTTCCCATTATGGTTTATGTGAGGACACAATGAGTAACATTAGCATCTTTAGTGTGTGATTTCAAACCAATGGCTTGGTATGGATCAAAAAGATTTCTCACAATGGTTCTTTCACTATTATTTTCGGATGTTCTTAACCCCAAAATTTTTATTGTCTCTCTAAATTTCAGTTTTTTAGTCATTTCAACAACTAATTGGCATCTTCCACTTTGATTTAAGTTTTCAAAATGGTTATTAAAAATTCTTCTAACCAATCTTCTACAAGTTCTTTTGAATATTTTATCACGCATTGGCTTCACAATATTTTCATCAATATCTATTAGGAACTTTGGTTTTCTATGAATTATTCTAAGAGGTGTTAAGATTGGTGCATGCTCTTCATTTTCATTAGGTGCATTATGTGCATTGATCACATCATATTCAAATGGTATATCTTCTTCAATTTCATTAACATGTGCATTCACCAAATCATTTTCAAATGGTGCATGTTCATTGCAGTCATTAGATGCATTCATCATATATATATTTGAATTGGTGTATGTTAATCATTTTGATTTGGTGCATTCATCATATCAATTTTAATTGTTGAATGTTCATCACTTTCATTAGGTGCATTATATGTCATACCTTCACGTAATCTCTTCATACGCTCCCTTTGTCTTTCCTTTGATGCCTCTCTTTGTTCATTTTTCCCTCTCTTGTTCTCTCCCATTGTCCTACACATAACATCATGATGATAATCCACAATCAAATAGAAAAAAAACAACAAATGATCATCATTTTGTTATAATCTAAAGTAATAATAATAAAATAACTTAAAAAAAAAACCAAAATACAAGACAAATCAATCATGATCAAAGAAAAAAAACAACAAATGATCATGATTTTGTTATAATCTAAAGTAACAATGATAAAATAACTTCAAAAACAATCCAATATATGAGACAAATCAATCATTCCAAAGCAAAAGTGACAAAAGAATATGAAAACCTAATTGTTACTGTCCCAGAAAATCATGTGCAGAAGCAGTGGGGCCTTCAAATAACTTGCAATGGTGGTTTTTAGGTCACTGGGACTAAAATATGTTAGCATTCACAATTTCTCATAACCCGTACGGGTTATGTAGAAATAGAAGTTTTGGCCTTAGTTCTACATAACCTGTACAAGTTATGTAGAACTAGGAAAAGGAGAGGGAGAGAGGGAGAGAGGGAGGGAGATTGGGAAAAGGATGGACAGGGAGAGAGAGGGAGATAAGTAAAAGGAGAGGGAGAAGGAGAGAGGGGGGGATGGAGAGATGGAGGGAGATTGGGAAAAGGAGAGGGAGAGAGGGAGGGAGAGGGAGATTGGGAGAAGGAGAGTAGGATAAGGAGAGGGGGATGGATGGAGAGGGAGAGAGAGGGAGATTAGGAAAAGGAGAGGGGGAGAGGGAGAGAGAGAGGGGGGATGGAGAGAGGAAGGGAGATTGGGAAAAGGAGAGGGGGAGAGGGAGAGTGAGGGAGATTGGGAAAAGGAGAGGGGGAGAGGGAGAGGGAGGGGGAGAGAAAGAGAGAGAAGGGGGAGAGGGTGAGAATAGGATAGGATAATGTGAGAGAGAGAGAGAGAGAGAGAGAGAGAGAGAGAGAGAGAGAGAGAGAGAGAGAGAGAGAGAGAGAGAGAGAGAGAGAGAGAGAGAGAGAGAGTAGGAGGAGGAGAGGGTGAGAGACATGAGGTAGAGAGATAACAAGAAGGAGAAAAGGGTGAGAGAATCTAAAAAGAGAGAAGTGTGAGGGGGAGAGAGATGAGATAGAACTCGAGGAAGATAATTAGGGCTCAGAATAGACAAAGACAATGATGGGGGAAGGAAGACAAGAGAGAGGGGAAAATAAGAGATACATGCATGTATAAAAACATATATCTATATAAATATATGTATAGATAACTATAGATATGCATATATACATACATAAACACATATTATCTAGGTATGTTTAAGACATGTGTAGTAAATGCTAAGTTTACAAGCATACATTATTATATCTTCATAACCCATACGGGTTTTGTGAAACAAAAAAAAATGTTTGTAGTTCTTCATTACCCATACAGGTTTTGTGAAACAAAAAAAAATATAGTACTTTTTGTTTTTCAAAACCCGTGCAGGTTTTAGCTTGGTAAGAGGGTTGGAAAACGACACTAAGGCTTGCAAGCCCATTTTCCCCCCTTTTTTGTCCCTTTACACGTTTTTTCATCCTCCAACATGATTTCTTGACTTCATCATCATCAGGTTTACAAATGATCAAGTAGGTATCTCTACAATTACCACCATAATCTCACACATCTTCTTAGTTTTCTAACCATATAAATTTTTCTATTTTTGGACAACATTAGCATAGTAAACTTTAATTTTCTTTATCAGTGCCTTGATAGTCCTCGTAGACACATGTCTACCATTTTTTTAATAACTTTTGATATACTTGACCAAATTCAAAATAAATTACATATTATTGTTCTACACTAGATTCTATACACCATAAAAAAAAATTGCATTTTTGATTATTTTGATGCAAGTTATGCCCAATGCACGAATAGGTACCAAATTTTCAGGATGCGGTCACTTCCAAAAATCATTAAAAAAAAATACTCAATGAAAAATTACAAAAAAATACATGACTTCTAGATCTCACACTTACCTATCATCCTACCAAAGGGTTTTGCAAAATACTAAATCTAACTATATATTTTGTGCAGCGCATGAAAATAGCTATGTTATATTTTTCTAAAAAAATCAGGAATAGTTTTTCGTGCATGAAAGGTTTGACCCTCTTAATCTTATGAAATTTTAAAAAAAATTAGTAGTTTACAAACTAGATTCAGAGTACTACAATTCTTATTCTTTTCTCGGCTTCTAGTTTTAAGTGCATGACCTTCTAAATAGCTCTTTGAAGTTTAGGTTTACCTGTTTTCAGAAAAAAAATAGTGGCCACTTATACCCCCCTTTTTGTTCACCATCTTGGTGCACTTACCTGTAAGTCTACAGTTAAATCTCCAATGGTATTTGCAACCTTGGCTTTAGTGATTCAGATTGGGTAGGTAGTATGGATGACCTTAAGTTGAACTTTGTATGCCTTATTTTTTATTTTTCTAGTTTTTGATACAAGTTACAACGACAGAGTCGAATCTGAGATCAAGAATGTAAACCCAATCAGAAGTTCATTTCAAATGAGTGGTGTGAACCACTCGAGCATTAATGCCTAACGTTAACACATGACAAGGATCACACATTGATAAGGAAATTTTCAAGACAAAACAAAATATCCTTAATATTATGATTCATCATTCATGTAACATCTGAAATTAAAAATGGAGACAATCCTACCAACAATAATATAGTGGTCTATTCATTAAGTAATTAAAAAATTATTGAGAGTAAGTGTACATTCTAATTTATTTCACAATGAAACCAACCTACACAAATAGACAATACAAATCTCTCTTTCTACTCTCCCCGAAGATAAGAAAATTTTAGAATCCTTCTTTACAGCCTTGGTTTTCCTTTAATAATCATAAGGAATGCACCAAGCTATAGGGCGTTTGAAATAATGTGTAAAATGTATTGCATTTATACAATGTTGTAAAACTGCCAAGCCAGTTTACATGAAGTCTTTGGTGCCGAGACACATAAATCTTCCATGGATGCCAACTACCTTATGAGCCATGTCACTATCGCACAAGTGTGGTTATTGATGAAAATAATACCAGGATACACGATTCTTATTGCATTTACTACTATGAGAGAAATTTGATAGTTTTGATCAAGCAGGAATGCTTGACTCCAAAACCTCTCTCATGTCTTCACCCAACTTTCTCTTTGTATTCTACCCATTATAAGGGGGAAATGGCGATTGGAAGAGAGATCACAATTATTTGCAACTACAACCAAAATCTATAGTTGCACTCAAGCCTTTTTAAATACCTCTGTGAGCCTTTGGCTATTTTAAAATCCCTCTTGGTACAAGGTAAGTCATCAATATGCTTTACTTCATGGCATCTACAAACCTTTAGCCATATCTCCTTATTCCAGAATTCACTTGCACCTTATATGCACTTCATTTTAAAACCTCTGCAACCAAGGCAACAACACTTCCTAAAAACTTATCCTAGAAATATGTCTATCTTCTACAATCTTAAATGGAGCATGAAAATTATATAACTTCTATCTTTTACATTCTGAAATGCAACATGTGAATAATGACCCTATTTATCTATTTGCGAGGTGGCAGCAACTGACAATTAGGTCTATACTTTGGATTATCCCACATACTATGTTAATATATGTGAGATGTACTTTCTATCATTTCTTGATAGAAAATATACCACAAGAAAGATTTCATTCCAATAGTCCTGACACTTGTACATGACTCACGGACCTCAACACAGATTAATACTAGTAGCTTCTCATTGAATATTGAGTTTGTGCTATCCTTCGTATTTTTGTTCCTCTGACACATGTAGTGTTTTCTATGCAAAAGGATAGCAGAGAATTCTCGATCAAGATTTCATACATGCAAAAAAGCATTTCTAAAAGATTTCATATGGATATGTAAGAAATAGCTAAGATATGATGTGTTTGCTATATTAGTTTTTTTTCCAATTAGTAATGAAATATTCGCCTTAATTATTCTACAATTTTTATGTGATTGAAAAACATTCACCAATGTGATTATTATTTTCTCCCAAAAATAATGAAAGATTTGCCTTAATATTTCTACATTTTTCATGCAATATGAAAATAATTGGCAATGTAATTATTATTTTCCCCCAAAATAATGAAATATTCACCTTAATTTTTCAAAAACAATCACACAATAGAAAAATATTCGCCAATAAAATTAATTTTTTTCCCAAAAAGACTGAAAAAATTGCCTTAATTTTCATACAATTCTTATGCAACTGAGAAAATTTCGCCAACGAAATTTTAATATTTTTTCCTTATTTAAAAAAAAAAAATCGCAAAAAAAAAAAAATCCCCCAAAATAATGAATGATTTACAAGGATTTTACACCTTTACCCAGTAGGGGATTTATTAAAGTTATCCTTGCTGAATATAGTTTCCTTTTCCCCCAAGTGAGGTGACAATGGAGGCTTATGTTGTTGTCCAAGTATAATTGGAATTGAAGATGCCCCACTACACATGACAAAGAAGCCCCATTAAAGTGAAACTACTAGTATCATAGGATGAGGAGCAACATAATAAGGTTAATGGATTGTTAAGGCACTACCTCTTCACCAAGAAAAACTATAAGGTCGATTGTAAGAGGTATACGAGCTTGATCATATTGGTTTTAAATAAATTATGTAAAAGATTTACAATTTCCAAGATAATGAGAATAGCAACAATGAAAAATAAAATAATCATCACCTTCTTTATTCGTATTGTTATGTCTTATGAAAGGAGAAACAACATTCTTATCATACTTCAATATCGAAAATATTCTTGTAGCTAACTTGTCTTGATTGTCAATAGGAGTAGGTCTTCTCTCTTAAGATATATGACAAGGATTATTTTCTATTATTTTGAGAGTTCCATTATCAATTAGCCCTTGTATTTACTTTTGAAAATTAGGACATTCATTTGTATGATGATCATTAGTTTTATGATATGTGCATAAAGGATTGTTTGAGGAAGAAACACCTTTAGATGGATGATAGAGTTTATGTCTTACAAAATAGTCCTTAATATTTTGAACTTTGAGAAATCATCATGAACTTCTTTAAATTTTGTAGTTTAAGGACATATAGAAGGATCAAAGAGATAAGTAGATGAAGAAGGAATATCCTTTACAGAGAGATTCTCCTTTCTATTATCATGCATGTCCTCTTTGATAGGTTGGGAAGGAAGATCCTTATCATTGAAGGCTTCATCTTTACTTAATATTTTGATTAATAAAAGTGAGTGTAATGGTGGAAAAGATGATGTGAAAAAGAGATCAAGAGGAAAGCTTCCCTTTCCCTCCAAAAAGAGATGAGAGTTTCACTACAGATTTCCCTTCAAAAACTTTTCACTCATTAAATTGGAAGAGGGAGGAAGAATTCAATAGATTCAACCTCCAAGGAAGAATATTGAATTCTGAATGATGAATTGATTGAATTGTGTATTAAACTAAGCACAAAAGTGACAAAGAAGTGATTATAACTCAATATCAAGATATGGGATGAAGTTGTGCACCTGGATCTGGCAATAAAATGTCAAGATGAAGTCGCCCTATGAATTTGAGAAAAAGTTGCTCAGACCATGGCGGGAATGTACATGGTCCTTCAAAAAATTTGTGAAATGAAAAGGGTTTTTCTACCTCTGCAAATGGAGTCCAAATCCAAAAGTACAGTTGCACACTTGCAACCTACACACAACAAAGAGAGGAAAAGGAATTGGGATTGGGGGTTTAACTTTAGGTCAAACCTCAGTTTTAGAATTAGCCAAGTAATGAAAGAGAGTACTTGCAAGTAAATGTAAATGAAAGACTGAATTGTAAATCACCTCAAGGGAGGTTATGATAGAGATGTTGATAGAATTTCTTAAATGAGGTTGAATGTTGAAATGGATCTCCTCTTAAATGGTTGAATCCTTGACTTGAATGCAACACCTAGCCTTGAAGGGACACTTGAGATTCTCAATGCTTGAAAGGGATGCTTGAATGCTCAAATGCTTGATTGCTTCAATGTGTGATCTCATGTGTTCTAACCTTATGCAAATGGATGGGAAAATGTATCATTTATACTCGACAATTAGGGTTACTAAAGCTGATTTTTGTCAAGGTCGACATTGAGGAAGGTTTCTTGGCTAATGCACAACCCACAATGCAGATTCAGGGAAGGGTCCTGCCCAAAATGGGGTAGGGACAAGGGCACCACTCCCCTATCTTGGGAGGACAAGGGAGCCACACCCCTTTCTTATGGGGGATAGGGGTGCCACACCCCTGTCCTACCCTTTTCTCCAAGGTAGAGAATAGACAGGGTGGTGCAAAGGTAAGGGGAGAAGCAATTTTTGGGGGCTGAGTAATCTCTAGTCTCCGATTAGGCTAGAGGGTTTGATCTCGCATGTGTGAGGACCCTAATATTGTCTAAAATTTCTACGGTCACAATTTTATGACACTATAGTGGGATACACCTGTACCATTACATAACCATAGAGAAACACCAAGAGTGTATGACGAATGCACAAGCAACAAAAAAAACCCACCAAAACACTAAAAAAACCTACCAGGGTAACCCAAAAGCCAACAAATACACTAGAAAAATAGAAAAATATAGAGAAATTGAAACCCACAAAAAAATAGAACAATGCCAAATTAGGTATGGCTATAACCAAAGATACTATAGGGATAGAACTTGTAGCTAGGGACTCCATATGTTTTCACTTCCTTTCCATTGTCCTTTCTATCTCAGCATGGATGGCCTATAGGGGGGCACTTTGCATATTACTTGCATTCTTTTAAGCAAGGGTAACCTCCTCAATCTCCTTTTTGAGCACATTTTAAATACTTAATGTTATGTGTGGAGAAAGATCATTAATAAAATGCATAACATCATCTTCCCTACAAATATGTTGATGGTTAATATAAGCTCTAGGAGAATAAGGATGATTTAGATAGATTGATACACCAACATTGTGATCTTGCCCCTCTTGTGCTAGAGTATGTGTATGAGAATAAGATGGTGTCATGTTTCTCTTGAATGATTGCTCTTCATTGGAGAGATCATTGATAGGACTATTGACTCTATTATCATTATCATGAGATACCCTAGGAGAGGTACAAGTGTTAGCTTTGTCAATATCATATTTAAGATTATCATTCTCTATGAAATATTTTATGTGATCTACACATGTAATGCATTTTCTTAAAAGTATCATCATAAAACAACACACAACATGGATTAAATTTCTAAGATATGATTTTCAAATGGGAAATATCTTTGAAATTCTAAAGATTCCATATACAAAAGTACTATGGATGAAGAGAAGTACTGTAAGGTGAAAGAAACCATTATCCAACACATGATTTGGATAAATGTAACTAAGAATCAATGTAATCATATGTAAAATATAGAGCCAACTAGATTTAATAAATTCTATAAAGAAAAACCCTAAATTAGATCTGAGAACATAATTGAAAAATTATGCAACCCACAAGTCAATTTTAGAAAAATAAATTAATGTTTTTATGAAATTGACCTCTAAATTTATGCAATTTAATTGAAAATATGAATGTTAAAGTGCATAGAAATCAAATTAGAGACAAGGAATCAGAGATGGGCATATAAGAAGTCAGGTTAACAAAAATATAAAGGTGTAATTTTGAATTACTGTTTCACCAACTAAGATAATAAAAATAATAAATTAATAAATTAACCATACATTGAAAGAAGGGGTTAAATCCAATAGATCTAGGGGCTATTTGATTGGAAAAGGTGCTAAGAATATTGATTAGATTTACCAATTTTTGAGTCTCCTTTCTTAGTTGAAATTGGATTATAAACATTGAAATTAGGGCAAAAAAAGGGATAATTAAAGCAAGTTGATGAAAAAAGAATGCTATAGATGTCCCATATAGGCACAGACTAGTATCTAGGCTAAAGATGAGATTTAGAACCTGTTCCCAAAAGTTTGGCCTACTTTTTGGGGAACGTGTAGTATAGATTCACCCTGATCCTCCATTTTTTTCTCTATCAAAAGTTGAACCTATTTGTCATCAACAACTCTATAGGAATCTCTAAGTGCCATTTGTGATCTTTTTCCCTACACACAAAAAGAGAAGAAGAATATTTTGGATGGGGGTTTGCCTTAGGTCAACCCCTGGTGTAAGAATTAAACTTTAATAATATAATGTAAATATTAAAGTAAATGTTAGGAGTTATACCTCAGATCTACAATGGTTGGTAAAAGGATTCATGATGCAATTCTCTTGGAATGTAACAAAAAATATTAAATGTAATGGAATGAAAAACACATGGACATGAAAAACCTAATCAAACACACATGCTTGTATGAAGATTGATGTAACTTTGCTCCATAATGCTTGAAGGATGGAATTTTGCCTTGAATTGTTAAGAATGCTTAATGATGAATACCATGATGGATTCTTCTCAATTACTTTTAGGTCTTATTTAAAATTATTTGATAGGATGTCTTAAATATATATGGTTCCTTAGGCAAATTTATGATTAGGCCAACTTCTAATGGTCAAGTGTAGTCACGGGGATCAAATTCCATTGGGGAAGGGGAGAGTAAACCCCATTTCAAATTGGGTCTTGTTTAAGGGGAATGAGGGAGTTTTTGGGGTGTCATGGTCTAGGACAAAGGTGCTCCATGCCTTGGTCCTCAGATAAATAAGACTAGTCAATCAGAAAACAAGGACAACCAACTCTAGGATGAGGCCCAATTTATGGTGTAAAAATGTGACATCAAAAGTTGGATTAAAGAGGACCAAAATAGAACTAGGAGGAATGGAAATAGGCCATGATAAATTAGGAGCACAAACATGACATGTAAATTGTATCGGCTATAATTTATAATGCTATAGAAAGTAAGGCTCTACTAAACTTTTCAGCCATAATAGTTCTAGAAGCAATATGCTACTAGAGGAGATTTTCTTAGGCCTCATCAAGATCCAAGGCTCTTATTATCCTTTGGAAATGTGTTTCAAGCCCTTGTGTATTAATACAATTAAGGCCAAGATCAATAGGCTCATGCAACATAATTTCTACACAACTCAATGAAACCCTTTTCCTTGATTCAAAGAGAACTATAGGAAATCTTTAAGTAATTACTCTACATTGAGATAATAATGAGTGGTCGCAAGCACTTTTGAGAAAATATATAGCTTATATAAAAGGGAAAGAACCTTGATAATATAAAAGTGGATCTTTATCTTGATGTTACCTAGAAAAATATTGCTAGACAGCTATAAAAGAGGTTTAAAATTATAATGGTATGACAAAAAAACCTAGATATTTATCCATGGTCAATCCATTTCCAACTGAAACAATCGGGAAAAACTTTGTTCATGGTTGGTAAGATGTACTTTTTCTACTCATTTGAAGTTATCTCAAATTTAAAAGTTGGAAATTACAACATTCCTCTTTATAATTTTGTTTCTAATTATTTCATTTTTTCTAATTATAATTATGTAATTTATTAAAGATAAAGGTTGTGTTAACCAGCCATTCATTCTAAATAAAATTAAATGAGAAAAAAAAAATTATTTTATCAACTATCATCTAAGCTTCTACATTTTTTAAACACATTATGAAGTTTAAACAGGTACTTCATATTTATAATGCCATCATATCACAAACATAAAACAACATAAAATAATGAATACATTTTTTAGGGTGCACATATCTAATTTACCTTGAATTCCAACCATTCATTTGAGATAACATCAAATGACCATAAAAAAATATCAAGTATCGACCATGAACTAAGCTTGTGCAAGTTGAAAAAAAAATGTGTATTCTAACTGGCAACTTAATATATACAATGAAATCTTATCGTAAGCTTACAAAAACATAACCTAAGGAATACAATTTTGTTTGGGTGCACATACTTCTATTACCCAAAGAGGAAGGTTGAGATATCCAGCCAAATGAGGGAAAGAAAACACATCATATCACCTTTAGACTAAGTTTCTACAAGCTAGAAAACACAATGTGTATTTGAACCTGCAACTGCATATATATATATAGGGAAATTTTAACACAACCTTGTAACAACATAAAATGAAAAATATATAATATTTTTTAGTAAACATGCCTTTATAACCTAAAGAGGAAGGTTGTGATATCAAATAATTCATTTGAGATAACATCAAGTGAGAAAAAAACACATCTTACCAACCATGAAATGAGCTTGTATAGGTTCAAAAACACAATGTGTAATTCAACTTGCAATGAGTTATTTATAATGTAATCATATAACAACACTACAACAACATAAAATGAGGAATAAATTATTTTGGGGGTGCACATATAATTTTTAGCTAAAGAGTAAGGTTGTGAAAATCAACCTTTACTTTGATAGTAGAGAAATATAGATAATATACCTCTTGTAATAACCAATTGTATAGTAATGATAAATCATGAACTAAAGATAATAAATTAAAACATTCTACTAGATGGTTGCACCACTATCTCTACAATTGGTCCACCATAGTTAGCTTAAATCCATTAATCATTCTCCATCATTGTACATAAGTCAACTAAAGTTCAAGCTAAGGTTGCGAAATTTACATCATCTCTTCTTTTGATAGAACTCTTTCCCATCCTCCTAGTATGTCACCACCATAGGCACCTACTTCTACAAATTTAATCATCTCAAAGGATCAAAAAGATGAATAGACTAAGGATGTTACAATAATTGTTTTGGAATATGAAGAAGAATAACTTAAGAGAGAAGATGATATATTGTAGACAAATTAGTCTCCTTCTAGTAAGGCAAAATTGCGACAAGATATTATTTTCATAGAGAAAATGGATGATGAGCCTAAAAAAGTGGACCAATAGACAACTCAATGCCCTTTGAAGTGACCTCCTCTACAAGATACAATGCAATCACCTCTAAGGAGTCCTCATCAATAGGTATCTCAATTTCCTCCTATTTATTTACCATTGGCCCACGTGCCCAACTTTTCTTAAGTTAGATTTATTTTTCTATAGCCATTCGATCTGTTAGAAATATAAGAAATAATAAATAAAGAGAGATATCTGAAGAAGCCCAAAATTCTCTTAGTCATTAGAGAAAAACAAAATACAAGAAAGAATTATTGAAATAAGAACTTCTCTTGTAGATATAGATTTCAAAGAAATGAATTCTTAAGATTACCAAATGACCTAAGTAAATTTGCGTAAGCAAAAAGGGAATAATATATGGCCTATCTAGACTATAGCATTGAAAATTTGAAGTTGATAATTTCTAAAGATGAATAAACTAAAAAATAACTCAAATAACAACTAAAATAATAGAGAAATTTTGTAAAAAGATTTATAGCTCTAGTGGTATTTGCACTTTGTAATTCTACAAATACCCCAATTTTGATATCTAAGAGTGAGGTTGATAACTTGTAGGTGATGAAATTGAAGAACCAAAGATTAGATAGCTGGACAAGTACAATGGTAAATGGATCTTGTGAACAAATGAAATTGTGTTGTAAATATACTAAGCAAGTTACTCATTTCAATCAAATTATTATGCAATTTTTAAATGTAATAATTAAATGAATTATTATTATCTAAAATATTCTTAAGATTTTTAATTTATTCAATAATTATTCTATTTAATTTATAAATTATTTAATGGTTATGCTATTTTATTTTTATTTAAACAATCATAAATTTATATCCAATAATTTAACCAAAATATTAATATTAATAGTCATTATTACTATTACTATGTTGATATAATTATAATATTTTAATTAAGTTTTTTTTTTTTTATAATAATATAAATATTTATTATACTAATATTACACACACACACACACAAACACACACACACACACACACACACACACACACACACACACACACACACATATATAAAGTCACTAGAAAAGTTATTTTATTTGCTATAATTAATTTATTATGTAAGAGTAATTTTATTTTAATTTAGAATTATTTTAGTATTTAATTTAATTCACATTGTTTACTTCCTTTTTCACTGAATTTATTTTAAGAATTATTTTATTTATCTGAATTTCAAAATCTAATTTTATTTTATTTTTGCATTTGGAAAAAGGAACGAAACAAAAATATTTTATATTATTTATATGATACTATCATATAATATAATAGAACATAAATAAATAATATAATATTTATATTGTATAATATATTATATAATATTAATATCTATATTGTATTTATATATGTAATAGATTAGCTTATGAATATAAAATAAAAGAATTAAGGACAAAAAGATTTAAAAACAAATACTTTCAAAAATCAAGAAGGGCGATAACATAAAAGGGTGGCAACAAATTTGTAAACGCTGAGCTTTAAAAAATAACTAGTGTGAATGGACTAGGGCAACAGATTTTCATGTTTGCTCCATTAGTGACGTGTCTTGCAAAGTCAATGATGACACCAAGTAGACAGTGGGTATGATTGGATGTATGCATGTATTTTTTATGTATCTTTTGTGTGGAGAATAGGAGAGAGGCTCCCAATTTCTTACACCAGCTTACTTGGCAAGTTGTCTTTTTATAACTAAGGTTTCAAGGCGACATCATAAAATATGATGCCACATCAACATGCTTTTTGTTAAGGTGTCCAAAACAGTCCACAAAAAAAGTGAGACTAATAATGATGCAAAAAGGGCCCCCATACATGTGCAACTGATGTGGCATCACATAATTAGTTTCTTTTATAGCTAAGGGTATATTTCATTGAATTATGCGTATTCATCATAAGCAATAATAACTTTAAAGTAACAACTATTGGTAAAAAGTTGTCAAAAAATTGGACGTTAGATAAACAAGTATGAGTATTAAACAATAATAACTTTAAAGTCACAACTATTGGTGCAATGTTGTCAAAAATTTGAACATTAGATCAACAAGTATTATTATTAAATCATGCTATCACAACAAGTAAAATGTGCTCAACTACTAGATCTTCTCCTTTAATATCTCTTCGATATGAAAGTCTGCCCTTTTTTTTTAATCTGTTTGAAATCTCTAATAAAACGATTTAGCCAAAAAAAAAATTATATTAAAAAAGCCAAAACAAAAACTAAAAACTCAACTCTTGGAATATAAGTATGAAAGTCACTGGTCTACTATATTTTGATATGATCAAAATTTGTGGGGGATGGTGCTTTCATCATCTAGTGGATTGGAACTGTTGATGTTTCGATGGGATTGTGTTTCTCGGATGTTGTGCCTTCTTTCCTTTCTATTAAGTTATTTTAAAGACTTGTAAAACTCTTTCCAAATTAGGGATGGCTATAACCAAAGTTACTGTAGGTATAGAACCTGTAGCTAGGGACTCCATACATTTTCACTTCTTTTCCATTTTCCTTTCTATCTCATCCTGGATGGCCTATAGGGGGGCACTTTGCATATTAGTTGCATTCTTTTAAGCAAGGGTAACCTCCTCAATTTTCTTTTTGAGCACATCTTAAATACTTAATGTTATGTGTGGAGAAAGATCATTAATAAAATGCATAACATCATCTTCCCTACAAATATGTTGATGGTTAATATAAGCTCTAGGAGAATAAGGATGATTTAGATAGATTGATACACCAACATTGTGATCTTGCCCCTCTTGTGCTAGAGTATGTGTATGAGAATAAGATGGTGTCATGTTTCTCTTGAATGATTGCTCTTCATTGGAGAGATCATTGATAGGAGTATTGACTCTATTATCATTATCATGAGATACCCTAGGAGAGGTACAAGTGTTAGCTTTATCAATATCATATTTAAGATTATCATTGTCTATGAAATATTTTATGTGATCTACACATGTAATGTATTTTCTTAAAAGTATCATCATAAAACAACACACAACATGGATTAAATTTCTAAGATATGATTTTCAAATGGGAAATATCTTTGAAATTCTAAAGATTCCATATACAAAAGTACTATAGATGAAGAGAACTATTGTAAGGTGAAAGAAACCATTATCCAACACATGATTTTGATGAATGTAACTAAGAATCAATGTAATCATATGTAAAATATAGAGCCAACCAGATTTAGTAACCTCTATAATGAAAAACCCTAAATTAGATCTGAGAACATAATTGAAAAATTATGCAACCCACAAGTCAATTTTAGAAAAATAAATTAATGTTTTTATGAAATTGACCTCTAAATTTATGCAATTTAATTGAAAATATGAATGCTAAAGTGCATAGAAATAAAATCAGAGAGAAGGAATCAGAGATGGGCATATAAGAAGTCAGGTTCACCAAAATATAAAGGTGTAATTTTGAATTATTGTTTCACCAACTAAGATAATAAAAATAATAAATTAATAAATTAACCATAAATTGAAAGAAGGGGTTAAATCCAATAGATCTAGGGGCTATTTGATTGGAAAAGGTGTTGAGAATATTGATTAGATTTACCAATTTGCGAGTCTCCTTTCTTAGTTGAAATTGGATTGTAAACATTGAAATTAGGGTAAAAAAAGGAATAATTAAAGTAAGTTGATGAAAAAAGAATGCTATAGATGTCCCATATAGGTATAGACTAGTATCTAGGCTAAAGATGAGATTTAAAACCTGTTCCCAAAAGTTTGGCCTACTTTTTGGGGAATGTGTAGTATAGATTCACCATGATCCTCCTTTTTTTTCTCTACCAAAAGTTGAACCTATTTGTCATCATCAACTCTATAGGAATCACTGAGTGCCATTTGTGATCTTTTTCCCTACACACAAAAAGAGAAGAAGAATATTTTGGATGGGGCTTCGCCTTAGGTCAAACCCTAATGTAAGAATTAAATTTTAATAACATAATGTAAATATTAAAGTAAATTTTAGGAGTTATACCTCATATCTACAATGGTTGGTAAAAGGATTCATGATGCAATGCTCTTTGAATGTAACAAAAAATATTAAATGTAATGGAATGAAAAACACATGGACATGAAAACCCTAATCAAACACACATGCTTGTATGAAGATTGATGTAACTTTGCTCCATAATGCTTGAAGGATGGAATTTTGCCTTGAATTGTTAAGAATGCTTAATGATGAATACCATGATGGATTCTTCTCAATTACTTATAGGTCTTATTTAAAATAATTTGATAGGATGTCTTAAATATATATGGTGCCTTAGGCAAATTTATGATTAGGCGAACTTCTAATGGTCAAGTGTTGTCACGGGGATCAAATTTCATTGGGCAAGGGGAGAGTAAACCCCATTTCAAATTGGGTCTTGTTTAAGGGGGAGGAGGGAGTTTTGGGGTGTCGTGGTCTAGGACGAAGGTGCTCCATGCCTTGGTCCTCCAATAAATAAGACTAGCCAATCAGAAAACAAGGACAACCAACTCTAGGATGAGGCCTAATTTATGGTGTAAAAATGTGACATCAAAAGTTGGATTAAAGAGGACCAAAAAAGAACTAGGAGGAATGGAAATAGGCCATGATAAATTAGGAGCACAAACATGACATGTAAATTGTATCGGCTATAATTTATAATGATATAGAAAGTAAGGCTCTACTAAACTTTTCAGCCATAATAGTTCTAGAAGCAATATGCTACTAGAGGAGATTTTCTTAGGCCTCATCAAGATCCAAGGCTCTTATTATCCTCTGGAAACATGTTTCAAGCCCTTGTATATTAATACAATTATGGCCAATATCAGTAGGCTCATGAAACATAATTTCTACACAACTCAATGAAACCCTTTTCCTTGATTCAAAGAGAACTATAGAAAATATTTAAGTAATTACTCTACCTTGAGATAATAATGAGTGGTCGCAAGCACTTTTGAGAAAATATATAGCTTATAGAAAAGGCAAAGAACCCTGATAATATAAAAGTGGATCTTTATCTAGATGTTACCTAGAAAAATATTGCTAGACAGCTATAAAAGAGGTTTAAAATTATAATGGTATGACAAAAAAACCTAGATATTTATGCATGGTCAATCCATTTCTAACTGAAACAATCTGGAAAAACTTTGTTCATGGTTGGTAAGATGTACTTTTTCTACTCATTTGAAGTTATCTCAAATTTAAAAGTTGGAAATTACAACATTCCTCTTTATAATTTTGTTTCTAATTATTTCATTTTTTCTAATTATAATTATGTAATTTATTAAAGATAAAGGTTGTGTTAACCAGCCATTCATTCTAAATAACATTAAATGAGAAAAAAAAAATCATTTTATCAACTATCATCTAAGCTTCTACATTTTTTAAACACAATGTGAGATTTAACCAAGTACTTCATATTTATAATGCCATCATATCAGAAACCTAAAATAACATTAAATAATGAATACATTTTTAGGGTGCACATATCTAATTTACCTTGAATTCCAACCATTCATTTGAGATAACATCAAATGACCATAAAAGAATATCAAGTATCGACCATGAACTAAGCTTGTGCAAGTTGAAAAAAAAATGTGTATTCTAACTTGCAACTTAATATATACAATGAAATCTTATCGTAAGCTTGCAAAAACATAACTTGAGGAATACAATTTTGTTTGGGTGCACATACTTCTATTACACAAAGAGGAAGGTTGAGATATCCAGCCAAATGAGGGAAAGAAAACACATCATATCACCTTTAGACTAAGTTTCTACAAGCTAGAAAACACAACGTGTATTTGAACCTGCAACTGCATATATATATAGGGAAATTTTAACACAACCTTGTAACAACATAAAATGAAAAATATATAATATTTTTTAGTAAACATGCCTTTATAACCTAAAGAGCAAGGTTGTGATATCAAATAATTCATTTGAGATATTATCAAGTGAGAAAAATACACATCTTACCAACTATGAAATGAGCTTGTATTTTTTCAAAAACACAATGTGTAATTCAACTTGCAATGAGTTATTTATAATGTAATCATATAACAACACTACAACAACATAAAATGAGGAATAAATTTTTTTGGGGGTGCATATACATTTGTTAGCTAAAGAGTAAGGTTGTGAAAATCAACCTTTACTTTGATAGTAGAGAAATATAGATAATAAACCTTTTGTAATAACTAATTGTATAGTAATGATAAATCATGAACTAATGATAATAAATTAAAAGATAGACATACATTCTATTGGATGGCTGCACCACTATCTCTACAATTGGTCCACCATAGTTATCTTAAATCCATTAATCATTCTCCATCATTGTACATAAGTCAACTAAAGTTCAAGCTAAGGTTGCAGAATTTACATCATCCCTTCTTTTGATAGAACTCCTTCCCATCCTCCTAGTATGTCACCACCATAGGCACCTACTTCTACAAATTTAGTCATCTCAAAGGATCAAAAAGATGAATAGACTAAGGATGTTACAATAATTGTTTTGGAATATGTAGAAGAATAACTTAAGAGAGAAGATGATATATTGTAGATAAATTAGTCTCCTTCTAGTAAAGGCAAAATTGCAACAAGATATTATTTTCATAGAGAAAATGGATGATGAGCCTAAAAAAGTGGACCAATAGACAACTCAATGCCCTCTGAAGTGACCTCCTCTACAAGATACAATGCAATCACCTCTAAGGAGTCCTCATCAATAGGTATCTCAATTTCCTCCTATTTATTTACCATTGGCCCACGTGCCCAAATTTTCTTAAGTTAGATTTATTTTTCTATAACCATTGGATCTATTAGCAATATAAGAAATAATAAATAAAGAGAGATATCTAAAGAAGCCCAAAATTCTCTTAGCCATTAGAGAAAAACAAAATACGGGAAAGAATTATTGAAATAAGAACTTCTCTTGTAGATATAGATTTCAAAGAAATGAACTCTTAAGATTACCAGATGACCTAAGTCAATTTGGGCAAGGAAAAAGGGAATAATAGGTGGCCTATCTAGACTCTAGCATTGAAAATTTAAAGTTGATAATTTCTAAAGATGAATAAACTAAAAAATAACTCAAATAACAACTAAAATAATAGAGAAATTTTGTAAAAAGATTTATAGCTCTAGTGGTATTTGCACTTTGTAATTCTACAAATACCCCAATTTTGATATCTAAGAGTGAGGTTGATAACTTGTAGGTGATGAAATTGAAGAACCAAAGATTAGATAGCTAGACAAGTACAATGGTAAATGGATCTTGTGAACAAATGAAATTGGGTTGTCAATATACTAAGCACGATACTCATTTCTATCAAATTATTAAGCAATTTTTAAATGTAATAATTAAATGAGTATTATTATTATCTAAAATATTCTTAAGATTTTTAATTTATTCAATAATTATTCTATTTAATTTATAAATTATTTAATGGTTATTCTATTTTATTTTTATTTAAACAATCATAAATTTATATCCAATAATTTAACCAAAATATTAATATTAATAGTCATTATTACTATTATTATGTTTGTATTTAATTATAATATTTTAATTAAGTTTTTTTTATTTTTTTATAATAATATAAATATTTATTATACTAATATTACACACACTCACACACACACACACACACATATATAAAGTTACTAGAAAAGTTATTTTATTTGCTATAATTAATTTATTATGTAAGAGTAATTTTATTTTAATTTAGAATTATTTTAGTATTTAATTTAATTCACATTGTTTACTTCCTTTTTCACCGAATTTATTTTAAGAATTATTTTATTTATCTGAATTTCAAAATCTAATTTTATTTTATTTTTGCATTTGGAAAAAGGAACGAAACAAAAATATTTTATATTATTTATATGATACTATCATATAATATAATAGAATATAAATAAATAATATAATATTTATATTGTATAGTATATTATATAATATTAATATCTATATTGTATTTATATATGTAATAGATTAGCTTATGAATACAAAATAAAAGAATTAAGGACAAAAAGATTTAAAAACAAATACTTTCAAAAATCAAGAAGGGCGATAACATAAAAGGGTGGCAACAAATTTGTAAACTCTGAGCTTTAAAAAATAACTAGTGTGAATGGACTAGGGCAACAGATTTTCATGTTTGCTCCGTTAGTGACTTGTCTTGCAAAGTCAATGATGACACCAAGTGGACAGTGGGTATGATTGGTTGTATGCATGTATTTTTTATGTATCTTTTGTGTGGAGAATAGGAGAGAGGCTCCCAATTTCTTACAGCAGCTTACTTGGCAAGTTGTCTGCTTATAACTAAGGTTTCAAGGCCACATCATAAAATACGATGCCACATCAACATGCTTTTCGTTAAGGTGTCCAAAACATCCCAAAAAAAAAGTGAGACCAATAGTCATGCAAAAAGGGCCCCCATACATGTGCAACTGATGTTGCAACACATGATTAGTTGCTTTTTATAGCTAAGGGTACATTTCATTCAATTATGGGTATTCATCATAAGCAATAATAACTTTAAAGTAACAACTATTGGTACAATGTTGTCAAAAAATTGGAAGGTAGATAAACAAGTATGAGTATTAAGAAATAATAACTTTAAAGTCACAACTATTGGTGCAATGTTGTCAAAAATTTGAACATTAGATCAACAAGTATTAGTATTAAATCATGCTATCACAACAAGTAAAATGTGCTCAACGACTAGATATTCTCCCTTAATATCTCTTTGATATGAAAGTTTGCCCTTTATTTTTAATCTGTTTGAAATCTCTAATAAAATGATTTAGCCAAAAAAAAAAAAATTATATTAAAAAAACAAAAACAAATACTAAAAACTCAACTCTTGGAATATAAGTACAAAAGTCACTGGTCCGCTATATTTTGATATGATCAAAATTTGTGGGGGATGGTGCTTTCATCATCTAGTGGATTGGAACTGTTGATGTTTCGGTGGGATTGTGTTTCTCGGATGCTCTGCCTTCTTTCCTTTTTTTTAAGTTGTTTTAATGACCTGTAAAACTCTTTCCAACTTGAAATAAAACTCTTTCCAACTTGAACTAAAACTCAATATTTTTATTAGTATATATAAAGGAAAGTGAGAACCACCAGTCAACTATGCAGCAGTCAAAAGTAAAGTGTCTTTGCATAGCAGCTTCGATGTATTTTCCTAAGCTAGAGGGAGTGTAAAAAATATAAACCACAGTGCAGAGTATAACTCTAATTGTATTTTCATCATGAAGATACTAATAATTATAATTATAATTATAAGTATAATGTTAACCTTTATTTTAATTGTAAATAATTAAATTATTCATAGACATTGTCAATTGTTGTTATTGTAAACTTATATTATTTATATCAAATTTATGTAAAAATAATAATAACCTTGATTTATTAAATCTGTATTTGAGATAAATAATAAAATTACTCTTAAACAAAATTGTTAATTATTATTATTATAAATTTATATTATTTAAATTCAATTTATGTCAAATTATTTATAACTTTAGTTATTTAAAGTAATTTATACAAAATAAATTATAACCTTAGATTCCTTTTATTATATGCAAATGAGATTGGACCCACTCATAAATTTAAAATATTATTTTTGAACCAATATGAAATTTTATTTAATAATTTATTTAATTAAAATCATCATAAAAATTTAGGTCTTTAAAATAGTGAACACTTTAATTGTGACTCTAACTTTACTTGTAACTCTATTGTTAGCCCTAACACTAACTAACCTTGACCCTAATCCTAAGTGTAACCGTAATTCTAACACTAATCATAATTGTAATAATAACCTTGATTGTAACCCTATGCTTTATCCTTATCTAAATTTTAGTCTAACTTTAACCTTAAGTGTGACCTTAAATATAATACTAGATGTCATGCCTGTGAAGTGTGATACCTCCAACTACAACACAAACACTCAATAGATCATTACAAGCATGGTTAGCGAATAATAAGCAAATAAATATGAACCATGACAAATCGACCTATCGACTCCTAAGAGATGCGAGTATGGATTTGCTCTCAAATCTGGATAAGCAACCCAGTGACTTGACTACACTCAGATGGAGAATATGAAATGATAATGATATGAAAAGATGAGATTGATTATGCTAGATATATCCAAGAGACTAGTTAAGCTAGGATGATGATGCAATTAAGCTAGAAAAGAGATTGATTAAACTACACGATTCAACAATTATAATAGAAAATGATCAAATTAAGCTAATGCAATTTCCTATAACAATAGTGCTCAAATGATATGCCTATAGTAACAATGCCTAAATTGATAGTGAGATGGGATCCTTTGTGCTCCAAAATGGGGGATATTTATAGGATTTCCAAGGCCAGGGGTGACGTGGCAGGAACCAACGGTCAAGATTGAGTTTGAAGATATCAAGGGTGAAATTGGAGGAGATTGGAGAAGAGGTTGGAGGAAGGGACACTTGTCATCTCTATGGTGACAAGTGTCAAGGAGCCTTGCTCATAAAAGGGCAAGTGTCCAAGAGAGGAGACATGTGGCCAAAGTGCCATGTGTCTCAAGAAGAAAATATCCACACCATAGGAGGTCAGGATAAGGAGGTTAGGATGTGCAAGATAGGATAGGGTTAGTTAAACCCAAGGTTAGGTGGAATGGGTTAGGTTAGAGGGATGGTTAGGTTAGGTGGTTAGAAGTTAGGAGGCATGTGAGTAATTTGAATGGTATCATTTTTTCCTCAATAATAATAAGAGGAATTTTTTATTTTTAATTAGTTATTCATTGTGACTACTATAGGTTTCCAACCATTTCTCATAAAGGAATAGCAACAATGTGATTGGGAAATCTAGGTTGGGGATGAACCAAATAATTACGATTATATATTTGATCATCAAGAGAGGGTCAATATGGATATATACTACATATGTTAATTACATCACAAGTAAGATATATAATCTTGTAGAAATTTTAATTTGATGGTACTTCAACATGATCATATGATCCATAAAATCAGCATAATGGTATGCAATCATCAAATTGATAGATTATTTATGATCTATGAAAAAATTCACAATGTTAATCTTTAAAAAACTATGTGATAGTTACAAACAAATATAAACATGATATTTAAAACTTGGTACTATTGATCCACCTTTTTTGTGAATATGTGTAATATTATTTTTATATAAATGTTAATGATTAAACTTGTGCATCCAAAAAATGGTAATATATAATAATATATTATGTAAATATATTAAAAATAATACTTTTAAACATTTTTATTAAATTTATATATATTCATGTGTGTACATATTTATGTATGTACACATCTATTTGTATATGTGTATATAAATAAATATTTAAATATACTTGATGGGACACAAAACATAGTTTTGATCGTTATTTGTATAGAAGTATAAATATATGATAGAAATTAATGTGTAATGGTTGCATGAAAATAACCTAATTCCATTTAATTGGTCTAATAAATTGAATCACAAGTATAAAATCACATTCAAAATAAACATGTGTAGTATTACATCAAAATTATGTCTCTCTCTCTTTAATTTCTTGATGAAAGTACATCTTTGCTTCTATACTTTACTGAGAGTATGAACACTCCTACTAAAGTGGGGCCTAAAATTAGTGTAGTAAATTGTATAACTCTATAATTTGACATTCACTTTGGTGGTTACACCTCGTGTTCATTATTCATGTCTGACTTTTCTCAATTTCAACATTATTTCTAGAAGTTCTGTATAATCCCCTACCCAAAAACCTTATTTTGGCCTATAATATTCAGACTTGGGTTCCCAATGCTCCTCCCCCCCTAGACTAGGATTCCCAACACCCCTATCCAATCATTTTGGCCCTAGATTTGAAATCCAAATGATTAGATTTGTAAGTAGCAAGAACGTGCTCCCTGATGTTGACCTCAACAAAAATTTAAATCTAAAAAAGTGTAAGTTGCATATAAATACAACTCCTCTACTCATTCAGAACCTCAAATCAAACAAATATCAATTCCAATTGAGTATGCAATCTAACATATTAAAGGCAATTGAGCGCAATTCAAAAATCAAGGATTCAAGTATTCAAATTTCTGCAATCATGATCAAGTTTTATGTATTCCTCAATGATGAAGGAATACATTGACATCAATCAAGAAACATCAAATTGTGTGTGAGATCATGAAGACAAGGGTTTCATATCAAAGGTATCATTTATCATTTCAAGAATTTTCTTTAAGGTTTTCATCCTCTATCCTTTTTTAGGACAAGCTCTCTTTTCATCCAACATTTCTATAGTGGAAGTAGAAACACCAAGATGGGGTTTGTCTTATGAAATTCGCTATACAACATAACCATTTTCTCTCTTTTTATGTATGCAGGTGCAGATTTAATGAGTAAGAATTACACAATTTCATACAGTAAATAATCTTAAGCTTTGAACAAGAAAAAACTACTAGACTGTGTGGAATTGCTCCAATGTATAATACTCTCAGATTGATTTTCATAGAGATAGATCTAAAAATCCTTTTAATATAGAATATGGAACTTTCTCTTAATGAAGACACCTTGATACTAGGGTTACCAACTCCATAATCTAACATATTTTGTTTTATATTGTTATTATAACTTCTCTCTCCTATTTCTAGATCTGTACTATTTATTGATTTCTAATTTTGTATATTGTTGTTTATGTTGAAAGTTATCAATTTCTTATTGTTTTTCCTAAGTATTGCATAATCATAATCAAATTAAATTAAATCAATTTCAATGTAAATACAGTAACAATTATCCAAGGTGTTCATCTCTCCTTTAGGATGAAAGTTAGACGTTGATTGTTCCCCAATGAAATGATGAGATATAGAAATGGTGAATGAATAATATCTTAGTTTTCACTCCTAAGCTTAGACCCGATTTCCAAACATTTCACACATAAATATTTTGAAAGAAAAAAATTACAATATAAAGAGCGGCGTTTCATAAAGCTTTGTTTTTAACAATTTATCAACAACAAAATTATAGTTTCAATTTCACAAATGACTATATTATAAACATTATTTTATTTTTTCGAAGCATATAATCATAAAATATAATGTAAAAATTTCATTAGTTTGTATCATTTTAAAATCCGATACATATATGTCATTTTTATTGATTCAAGTTAAAATGTTGAATCAATGTTGGTCATTTCCTTTATAAAAGTGTAACGCAACTTTGTACTCTAACCCTTCAGCTGCGTTTTCATCAACCTTATTTGCATTTTGTTTTGATTGGTCATACTAATGTTTCCAACTTTTAGTTGTGTAATGAGGATTTTTATCTAGTAATATTAATACTATAATGCATTACTTTTATGATACCTTTATTTGAGTTGCTCGTATTTTCCTTTTCTTCAAGGTTGGAGTATGACCTACTTTCTCTCTCTTGATTGTTCCCTTCTAGATATGTCTACTTTGAAACTCCCCCTTCTAGAATTTCTTCTAGCTTTTCCTCTAAATTTTCTATTCGATTTGATTCTTCCTATCCCTCTACCCCTAGTATTATCTTGAGACTTGAATCATTTATCTTGGGAAGAAGGTGCAAACATGTTCAAGCATTGCTCATGTGTTTGCAAGGAATCCATTGAAAGTCACCCATTATCATCTTAATTTTCTAAGAAATCAATTGTGATAATTTTATTTAACTTAATCACCCTATCTCAACCATTAGGAACACCTTTCTAGGGCCTACAAAGCCTATGGTGGAGAAGAGTTATTTTTCTCACCATTTTAAATTAAATTTATTCCATTAGTCTATGTCCTGAGATCCATTGTTTATTCTTGTGGGCTAAAATTTTTTGGGAACCAACACTCTCAATTTTTTGAAATAATTTCAATGAACACCTTGTGTTTAGAATATAGAAGATTGAAGATGAGGTTCCAAGGATACTCTAGGAGGATTATATATATATTTTTCATCTAATATTATTTACTCATTCAAATTTATTTTAGTTCAATGTATTGCACATTTGGTTTTCCCTAATTGGTTTTTTAATGAGAAGTGAAATTGGTGTAAATTCTATCATTTCCCCCTCGCTTCTAATAAGAGTAGGTCAAATGGTTTTTTATTAGTTGTCCATGGCTGTTAGTATGAGTTGACAAGTACTTCTCATAGAGGAATAAGAACTAAAGAGACTAGGTAATCTAAGGTGGAGATGAATCTATTGATGACGGGTCCATTTTTCATCAACAAGAGTGTGTCAATATGGTTATGTAGTACATATGTTGATTATACCAAATAAAAAGCATATATTATTAGAGGAATGTTGAAAATATGATACCTCAACATGGTCATGTCAGAGTGATAGCTTAATTTTAAAAACTATCAATTTTAGAATACTAAATTTTATAAAGATGTATAATATCAACCAAAAGCTCTATATCAACTTATGATCCATTTTATTAAATTAATATGGTTTGACCAATCTAGTTTGTGTTAGTAGTTAAGTTCTCACAAGAAGTTTCACTTATGTATCATTTTAATTATTTTTTGCAAGGGCCCTTTATAAACATTGTGTTATTAAGATCTTTATGGTGTAATATATTTTCTTAACATTTTTACCCAATAAAAATAAGTTTTTATCATTGAGGAGATCAAGCTTCCCAATTTGCATTATAATTTTAGAAGTAAAAATTAAAAAAATGGACACATAATGGCAATAAAAATGCCTAATGTGCACTATGAGTCATAAGCTTTTTCATATAGGTATAAACATTTTTGTACAATCTATAGTTTCAATTGACACTTTGTTTTAAGTTAATGGCATGTAGAAAAATTATTACATATCATCATCATGTTTGATATGATGATTGTAAAAGAATTGTAATCTACAAAATTGACGTAATGATCTATATTTTTGTCAATTAATATAATATTCATGATCTATGAAAACCCTCGCAATTTTTTTTTGAATAAAACATATATTAATTACTAACAAGTATACAAATACTATTGAAAACTTTGTAATATCTAATAATATATTATATAAAATATATTAAATTTAATATTATTCAAACATTTTATATGTGTGTGCAGGTGTATAGGAAAATACATGTATAAATATATAAATATACATGTGTGTGTTTTATGATATGAATAGAGTTATATTAAACTGATTAAATGTTTTTATCCTATCTGAAATATGCCCACTCACACTATCGTTAAGTCTACTTGAGAGACATTTCACTTTTTATCTCAATTCATATGAACTCCAAGTATCTCAAAACTTCCTTGTACATGACATTCTACGTGGGTTTCACTTTTGAAAAGTTTCAAATATACCAAGAAGTCTCACAATGAATTTCAATCAATGCCGGGACTTCACCTGGAATTTTAAACTGGAAATCACCGGTCGATTTGTCGGCATAGTGGGCCAGCAGGTCCGCTATTTATGTTGTGGATGGTGCTTTCATCATAGCTGTGTCTCGCTTTCTTTGAATTGAAGTTGTTTTTACACAATGCAACTTTGGATTAAGAGAACTGAGGACTATCATTCGACGATACAGCAGTCAAAAGTAAACAGTGGAAGACGTGTAAAATGAGTAGACGGAGTGCCTGTGCTGGCAGTTTCGTAAACCACAAGGAGTATCCTTGCTATAAAAGAAATACACGAGAGTGCAGAGTACGAGCCCTCTGCGTCGTGCGTGGTGGTCACAATGGCGTTTTGCACGAATAGTTTGTGTATGCACATTTGCCTCTCTTTCCTCTACTCTGCTTTGTTGTCTATAGTTTTAAATGTGTCTGTCCATGGATGTCTCCCCAATGAATCCAGAGTGCTTCTCAGCCTTAAGGCTGCCTTTGACACTCCTGCAATGCTAAACCTTTGGGAGAGAGATGACTGTTGTGAATGGAGAGGTGTCGTCTGCAATGAAAACGAATTGGGTGGACATGTTAGAAACTTGGACCTTAGTTCCTGGGGATTTATATCAAAAGATATTCCACCTCAACTTGGAAATTTGACTTCTTTGCGTTATTTATACCTTCAAGGAAACCAACTAGAAGGTCCCATCCCATCTCGCTTGGATTTACTCATCAATCTTATTGAATTAGATCTTAGTGGCAACAGTCTCAGTGGTCCAATCCCTCCTTCTCTAGGCAATCTCCTGTCCCTAAAAAGATTAAATCTTTCCAAAAACCAGATGAGTGGAGACATTCCCTTGTCATTTGCTCAATTGTCTTCACTTGTCAGTCTCGATCTGAGTAACAACCAATTGAATGGAACTATTCCTTCCTTGCTCACGCTACCATCTTCTATGCAAACATTTTTGCTCTCCAACAACAGCATGACAGGAACAGTTTCAGATCAAGTGCTCTTGCGCCATAGTTCAAGCTTGGAAGAATTGGACTTGTCTTATAGTGGGTTGAATATCAACATTGAATCGACGCCTTGGATTCCGCCTTTCCAGCTGAAGACCTTGAAATTGGGAGGCTGCAAGATTGGAGGTCCAATTCCCAGTTGGATTTCAACTCAATTTGAACTTGAGCATATGGGTATATCAGACGCTAATCTTGTGGAAGATATTCCATCTTGGCTATGGGAATTTTCACCGGAATTGCGGAGTTTGAACCTATCAAACAATCATTTGGAGGGTCCTCTCACTGTTTCTTCAATCCCACTTCCACTGCAGTCGTTGGATCTGTCTGTAAATGAACTGAATGGCCCATTATTGCTAGATATTCCTATACCTGAACAAAAATTTAGTTTGGAGAAGCTTTTACTTGCAGACAACAAGATCGAAGGACCTATAACAGCTTCATTAGGGACCATGACATCTTTGTATATTCTAGATTTGTCAAATAATCAGCTAAGAGGCAATATCCCTGATAGTTTGGGTAATTTGACATTGCTAACAGTGCTGCGTTTGGAGAGTAACCATTTAAACGGAGAGATCCCTGCCTGCCTGACCAATCTCTCAGACCTTGTAATGCTCAACCTGGCAAGTAATGAATTGGAGGGTCATATTCCTAAGGAGCTTGGAAATTTAGCAGGACTTGCATCTCTCCATCTTGAAAAGAACAATCTGCAAGGACTTCTTCCTCTGTCTTTAGCACAACTTTCAAATCTGCAGGTGATTGACGTCGGAGAAAACAATTTGACAGGAAACATTCCATCTTGGATTGGCAACCGTTCAAGTCTACTAGTTCTTATGATGAGATCAAACAATTTCAAAGGCAAACTACCTCCACAGATCGGCAAACTAACGGAGCTTTTTATCCTCGACCTTTCTTCTAATCTTTTGTATGGGGAAATCCCAAATACCTACTTAAATTTGGCAGCCATGGTCGTTGTAAATGAAGATATGTCCGTGGTTGGAGAAGACCGTCATGCTCCCTCAGCTCGCCGCGTTGGTCGTTGTGGTGCTCGTAGTCATAATGCTCATAAACATGATGCTAAAGATGGTTATGATCATTGTGGAACTGACGCAGATTATGTATATGGAAGTGCAGATTATGTATATGGAAAGGAAGACACAAAATACTATAGAGAAGCCTTAGATCTAATTACCAAGGGGTCAGAATGGCATTACGCTTATGTCTTATCAGGTATGACATGCATTGATTTGTCAAACAACAGATCATAGGGCCATCTTCCAGCGAAAATTGGAAATCTAAAAGGCTTGATGTTTCTAAATCTTTCTCGGAACAGTTTCAATGGGGACATTCCAGGTAGCATGGGCAACCTGAGTCAGTTGGAATCGCTGGACCTCTCTCTCAACAAATTTTCAGGAAAAATTCCATTCCAGCTTGGTTCTCTGGATTATTTGGGATATTTAAATATGTCTTACAACAATCTGTCAGGGGTGATACCACAGCAAGGTTCTCATATGATAACATTTGATAAATCAGCATTTTGGGGAAATCCAAATCTGCGGGGATGCCCTGTGGAAAGTTGGAAGTGTTCTCCACCTCATTCACCACTGTCTCCTCCTACAATTGATGTCAAGGAAGAGGCAAAGGAAGGATTTTCATGGTATGAGCTGAGCATGGGATGGTCAGTTGCAGCAGGATTTTTTGCCGTGGTGTTGGTGCTCACTTTCAAAGTGAATTGGAGAAAGACGACCTTTGATCAGATGGACAGAGCTATAACATTTCTGTTGGGGGAGCGCACTAACTGACAGTAAGGATATGGTATTTTGCGTTCATTGTAATGAATGCATGATGTTTTACATTTCTTAACGGTGCATCTGGACTAGGCATACATAGTATTTTGCTACCAAAGTAGTAAAACTTGTGTTTCCATATCTTAGCACGTCTTTAGGATTAGACATTGGGGATGTATTTTTTTTATTGTTATAAATATTTTAATGTTAAGACAATCTTGCACGGCATCTACCATTAATGCATTTTATCTTGTTCATTTTTAACAAAAGTTTTGAGTATTCTAAGATATATTTTTGAGAGATGTTATTTTTAAAATATTGTAATGATTATTTTTAAATTTTAGTTTTATATATAAAAAGAGATGTATTTGTCAAATAAAATCTATATTTATTTTGATTTTTGAGTATTCTAAGATATATTTATGAGGTATTAATTTTAAAATATTGTAATGATGTCCAAGGGGTTGAACTTAGTTGGTTAAAGCATTGAGTTCTCAATGTGGAGACCCAAGTTCAACTCCCATGAGGGACACCTTTGTGTAGAATTCTAAGTTGTGACTCTTGGTCTTCCATTGACCCTTAGTCTTCCAATTGTTGTTTCTAGTGAGCAAAAATGAACATTGTGATTCTATGATACTTAATACAAAATATTGTAATGATTATTTTTAAATTTTAGTTTAATATATAAAAAAGGATGCATTTGTCAAATAAAATCTATATTTATATTTGACTTTTGAATATTAGTTGTTATATAGAAAAAAATTTAAAGGGTAATGTGGTGATTTTTTTTAATAAAGATTTTGTGTTGGTTGTATGATAAAAATGATTTCTAAATTAAAGACTATGAGAACCAAACAATTTAAAACTAGATTAAGAAAGAATGGCAATAAGTTGAGTTTTCAAGGGATGCCCTGTGGAAAGCTGGAAGTGTTCTCCCCGTCATTCAAGTCAAGGAAGAGGCAAAGGAAGGATTTTCATGTTACGAGTTGAGTATTGGATGGTCAATTGCAGCAGGATTTTTTGCCGTGGTGTTGGTTCTCACTTTCAAAGTGAATTGGAAAAGGAAGACCTTTGATCAGATGGACAGGTTACAACATTTGTGTTGGGGGAGCGCACTAACTGGCGGTGTTGAAGTTAGACAGCAAGGATATGGTATTTTGCTTTCATTGTAATGAATGCATACTGTTTACATTTTCTAACGATGCATCTGGACTAGGCATACATAGTATTTTGCTACCAATGTAGTAAAACTTGTGTTTCGATATCTTAGCACGTCCTTAGGAATAGACAGTGGGGATGTATTTTTTTTTTATAGTTAAAATATTTTAATGTTAAGACAGTCTTGCACAGCATCTACAATGCATTTTTAACAAAGTTTCAAGTATTCTAAGATATATTTATCAGGTATTATTTTAAAAATATTGTAATGATTATTTTAAAATTTTAATTTAATATATAAAAAAGTATGTATGTGTCAAATAAAAGTTATATTTATTTTGATTCTTGAATATTGAATTTTGATTTTTTTAAAAGGAGTTTGTTGGTTGTTATATAGAAAATTTTTTTAAGGGTAATATGGTGATTTTTTTAATAAAGATTTTGTGGTGGTTATATAATAAAAATGATTTCTATAAGAAAAAAATTAAAGATTATGAGAACCAAAACAATTTAAAACTACATTAAGAAAGAATTGCAATAAGTTGAGTTTTCAAGGGGTGCCTTAAAACATAATTCTTTTTGCCAAATGAAGAGATGGACAAGGGAATATGACTATGTGGGTAATTTTTTTTCCAAGCCATTCTAGAATAAAATGTCAAACAATAACTCTAATTTTCTTTATACCTTCATTATTGAGCTACTTGAGAGTAACCTCACTAATAATGAGAATGCGATGGTTCAATGCTTCAAATTTAGAAAGCTCAAGGTCAACTTGTTCCTATTTGTTAATGTATGTAAAATTATTATAATGGTAAAAAACATACCTTCATTGCATTTGACAATTTAATTTTGTTCTTAGTTCTAGCTAATGACTTATTCATTTATATTACATTATAAATGGTGTACTTTTTGTATAGTTAGGGTAACATAATTAGCCTTTCTTGCAGCTAGCCCTATATTTCTGGGTGGAAGAAAAAAATGTGTCACACATGTAGGTCAAATAAAAAGATGAAAAATGAAAATCTACAATAAAAGTGTCAAGGTTTCATATAATGGTTCTTCAATAGAAGACTTTTAAATAAAATTTCATCAATAATTGTGTCACAACATGGAACCCCATGATGAGTGGCTTTTGATCTAATGGGGTTTCATTGAACCCCTTTGATCTAACCTCTTTACAAAACTATATAGGATGGGATAGTGAGTGAAATATTCAAAGGAGGTTAGAGTTTTGGTGGCTCAATAAAATCCCCTTAGATTGAACCTAATTGTGTAATTCCCTTATGGTATCATGTTTCTTTCCATTTGATTAGATAATAACCAAAACTAAAAAACAAAGGTTGCAACTTTATCACCAATCTATGTGAATGGAACCCAAACAATAGCAACTATAGAGACCAAATGAGAAGAACAAGATTCTAAAGTAGAGAAACTATTTTTTATGTTTATGTCAAAATATCTTTTACAACAAAACTTGTTACATAGAAATCACTTCAAACTATCTACTGATACATTTTTAGAGATTCTATATATGTTTAATATCTAGAGCTATTGTGTAATTGGCATCCACAGTTATGACTAATGATCTTCTACTCACACATTTTTTGTTGTTGTGCTCTCTATTCTTACTAAAATAAATTATCCTTGTGTCTTGCACCCTAACTGTTTACTTCTCATCTTTTCTTTCCTTTTAATTTCCATTTCAATTCACCTACCATAATAAATTTCCCCTCCAAAAATTTAACCACTATTCAAAAATCAAATTTGGACATCAAAATAGAGCCCCCCAAAGTTAAATGTTCTTCCTCCTTAATCTTCAACCTTTTTCATGCTCATTCTATACTTATAGAGATAAAAAAAAATTGTTCTAGAGCTCTATTATAGATTGACCATTCTAGAGTTCTTCCAATCTCACTTTTCAAATATCACCTTTTAAAGCTCTTCCTGAACTCACTATTTTGAGACCACCTTTTAGAGATTTCAAATGTCAACCTTACAAGAGCTCAACTTATGAAGCTTCTAGATCTCTATTATGCATGACTTATAGAGCTAACTATGAAGACTCTAGACATTTTTCCACTATATCCATGATTCCCAAAATAATTCTCAAGCTCTCTAAACTATCTCTTGTGAGTGGCTTAATAAAACTGATTGCAAGCTAATGCTTAGACCTACAATATTAAACTTTAATTTATTCATATTCTACCAACTCTCTCATGAAATGGTACTTGCTCTCTATGCGCTTTCTTCATCTATGGAAGAGTGGATTCTTTGTCAAAGATATTGATGAGATATTTTAATAAAATTTGGTTATATCATCTTCTTGTTCTTCTTTAAAACCTACTGGTGTAGGAGCACCAAGTTTTCCCTAGAAGTGATTATGGACCATTTTAGTTATTTTGTTGAAATTTATGTAATAAGGCCATGATAAGGATATTTGAATTCTTTTTGTGTTGAATAAGGTCCTAAGGACCCATTACATCCTTTGAATACACATTGTAATGCAATTTGTGCCATTGAGGTCATGTAAGCCTATAAAGACATCAGGGGTCAAACAAGGTCAAATTGTGAATTTTGATGCAATAAGGTTGTATTTGTGTGTCTAAGGTCAAAATTGATGGTTTATAGTCATCTAGGGTCAGTGGGTTGAGTTTTACTTCATAAACTGCAAAAATGCAAAAGTTGCATTGCAATTTTGCAACTTTGCAAAAATTGTCAATGCAAAAAGTGTATGAAAGGTGGTTTAAGGTTAGATAAATTTCAAAAGTCAGTTATGAACATTGGAAGGAAGCTAAAATATATATATACCTCTATTTCCATGACCAAGGGGTTAGTTGGATGATGTAATGAAGCACAATAAATGAAAATTTAAGTTTTACCCTGTATTTTCTGAGTTTTCACACATTGCAGTCTCTTATTTTGTATTTTTCTCTATGAAATAATTCTCTCATGTTTCAATATGTACTAACTTGGTTTCCTTGTTTTTTTCATTGCAACACTCAAGTTTGTGACATGGCTTCACCACCTCCTGTGGATTCTATAAGTCTAGTGGTTGGATCGGGCATTAATAGGTCGATCTTTTGGTGCAATGCTAACCACACATGTAACAAGTGGTATCAGAGCTTGGTCATAGGTTCAAACCCCTCACTTACATTGGGGGGGGGGGGGGGTGGGGATTTTTGCAAGGTTTTTGCCCATGGTCTCCTTGTGTTGTGCAACAAAGTACTCGGGTTTATGACATGGCTTAACTACCTTCTATGGATTCTATAAATCTAGTGGTTGTATGGGACATTCACAGGTCGATCTTTTGGTGCAATGGAAACCAAACTTGTAACATATCCAGAATTGGTCATTGATTGGATGTGAAAGGGGCTTGAATCCCCTCCATTTTGTCATTGGTTTCATTTAATTTCATTCTAGTTTGAGCAAGTTGTCATAATTTTGGTGAAATTTGTCATAAATCAGGCTAGGGTTTATAACAGTACAAATGAAATGTAAAACCTCACTTTCCACCCTTACAAAAGCCCAAAAATGGATAGAAAGTTATATTTTATTTTGTTGTTTCATTTTGTAATGGTTATAAGTCCCGATGATAATTTGGACACGTGCTGAGGATGACACAAAGTCTGATTTTGTGTCTTAGACTACTAATTACAACAAGATTGGAGTTGTTGGGTGGATATAAGAGTCAAAGTGATCTATGAAGGTTAGAGGAAGGTAGTAAGGGGTGTGAGGGGTTATTGCAGACCCTTTCCAAGGCATTTTGGCCATTGGTGGATCAGATTAACCATTATTAATATGATTGTCCTAAATTGAGCCTATGGTTCTCCTAAACGACTAGTGGATTGAGATATTATGAATAAGATGCAAAGAGTGGATTTGATGAGTGAGAAACAATTGGAAAAGTTGTGCGGAGACATTTAGAGACCCTTTGAGGTGTTAAAAAGTCCTAGTGGGAGGAGAGGACCCTATTTTATATGATTGTCCTAAGTATTTGTGATTGTCACAAGAAGACAACGTTGTTACTGTAGCTAGCTTTTGGCCTTTAAATTGGATGGAAGGGTGAAGAGTAGTGGTTTATCCATGTTGAGGAGAAGTAATTTCAAAAGCATCTAGATTTCCCTTGATTTCATGAACATCCTTTGGATATGTGTGTTGTGCCTATGGATAGTTTGGAGACCTATTAGGAGTGGATTTTGTGTGAGTGGAGTTTTGAGGGTTTGGTGTGGTTTAGGGGTTGGAGAGCCTCAAGCTGGCCTTGGGAAAGTTGATTAAGCCTAAAATAATGTGTATCAATGGTTGGATGAGGGTTAAGAAGCATGAGTGCACTTTTGGGGTATTGAAGCCTTGTGAGCACCTATTGACCATGTGAGGGATCTTGAAGGTTCATGAAGGGTAATCACCTATTTGAGTAGGTGAGTTGGGAGAAAGATCTCCCCTACTTTGTGTGTTGGTTGGAAGCTCTGCATCACCTACTAGGATCATCAATAGTCAAATATCTTGACATGCTACTACATTTGATGCTATATACTAAGTTTTTGTTGTAGAAAGAGAAAATATCAGTTATTTCTTGGATGCCCAATAAATGGATCTTGAATCCAAATAGAACCCATATCTCAATGTGCTCTACATATCATGTACACTTCTCACCAAATTAATATTATTATATCTATCTAGCCCAAAATTATATGTTATTGTATATAAAACACCATATCTTAGTAAACCTAATTTTGTCATTCCAAACTCACTTATCATGGTTTCTTTGAAATCAATAATGAGAAAATCATCATTTTCCATAAAAACTAATTCATTTACATGTACAAGATAATAATTGAAATAATAGCATTTCTTACCTTGATATAGTGATTGGACTCACCATCACTTTTGATAAATCCATTTCTCAAAAAATATAATTTAATCATGTTACACCATGCTCAAGGTACTTGTTTCAGTCCATAAAGAGCTTTCTCTAGAATATAAACTTTATTTTATTATCTTGGAATGTCACAACCAAGAGTTTGTTCAATTTATATATAAATTTCTTCTTTTAGTCTTCCATTTAGGAAGGAAAATTTCACATCCATAATTAGAGCATATATTTCATCATAATTTATTCCTTGATTTTTTTTGTATCCTTTAAAAACTATCCTTTTTTATGCCTTTCTATTCTTTCTTCACCATCACTCTTGGTCTTACAGACACATTTCACTCCAATCACTTGTTTTCCCATAGATAAATTAGTTAGTGGAACTATGTTTTATTTCTCTCTTTTACCTCTATTTCCTCATCCAAGACCTCACACTATTTCCTTCTTGTATAGATTCCTCAAAATAAATTGGATCACTATAAGAAGATAATGAAAAAATTTAAATTTGCATCTTATTCATCATCATTCCTTTCATTTTAATAAATCTTTCTTAATATTTTCATTATTTTTATCTTTAGGAGGTGAGACTTGTATTTAAACTCTTACTACTAGGGCTACTTAACTATGTAAGAATCTTTGAAGCTAAAATTTTTGGGTCCTAGAGCTGTTTAGAGAACTATGAAAATATTGTAGGTGATCTTTTGAAGCTAACAATTGGACTCCATACCTATTAAATATGTGTCTTTCTACTCTTCATTTCCTTTTTCATCATAAATGGGTACCTATAGTGAAATGACTGAGGAGGTATCTATGGTGTCATCACATGAATCATTCTATATAATTCAACATCCTTTTTTATTACTATTTACTTAGTAGTAGGGGAATACAACTTATATGCCTTGTATTATTTATTGTAGCCTACAAAGATGCACTTTTCACCTTTATAATGTAACCTTTATCATTATGTTTTGACACAAATCCATATTTCATTCACCCAAACACTCTAAGGTATTCCACATACTATTTGTACTTTTTCCATGCCTCTTATGAAATTTTTTCATGCACAACCTTTGTAAGAGATATATTTATCAAATAAATTGGTGTTTCTATAGCATAATTGTGACTTTCATTTTGGAGTCCCCTGGCTTCAAACATACTTTGTTTAAAATCTACAATAGTCCCATTCTTTCTCTTTACTACTCTATTTTACTATGAAGTGCAACTCATTGTCAACTCCTTTTTTATTGCTTCATTCCTACAAGAAATTAAAAATTCATTGGAGGTATACTCTCCCCCTCTATCTCACCTAAGGACCTGAATAAATTTTCCTCTTTCCTTCTTAACATGGGCCTTAAATACCTTAATATTCTCAAAGGCTTTAGACTTGTGCTTCAAGAAGTAGAACCATCTCTTCTAATTGTAATCATAAAATAATTATGGTTTTCTATTGTTATATTTATGTAGTTGCACACAATTTTATATGTATCAAATCTAATGGTTCTCTTACACTTCTAAAGTTCACTAATTATAAGGTTTTCCTATGCTACTTGCCTAAAATATAGACTTCACATTTTCCATAAGGAGGTCTACCCCTCTCATTTGAAACCTAACTTTTCCAAGAGGTGAAATTACACTCTAACAAATTCAAGTGAACAGGCAATCATTCATCCATCAAGCATTGGAGCAGAAGTAAAGTCAAGTTTGTGCATTCAAGATGGAATCCATGATCAATCTTATTTGAAGGCATTTTACAAGACATCCTAATTTCCTTGGATGAGGATCAAACACAACTTTATCAAAGTATATTTCAATTATTAGCACTTTTGTTTCAAATTTGACCTTTCCCTCAAACGGAAAGCATTTTGTAGCAATTTCCATTTCAATTTATATTTCAATTTCAAGTTTAATTCCAAAACCGAGGTTTGACCTAAGGCAAACCCCTATCCCCAACATTTGAAATCCCTCTCTTTCTATGTGTAGGAAATATATGTAGGAGTTGTACTCGAGAATTACGGTAGAGTCGATAGTGATGAATAGGTTTATCTTTTGAAGGAGGGAAATTCGAAGGACCAAGGCGAACCTACATGACCTGGTCTTGAAAAATTAGTCCAAACTTATGGGAATAGGTTCTAAACATATTTTTTTGCTTAGATCTTAGTTTGTGGATTTGTGGAATTTATGTAGCAATCATGTTTTTACAATTGACTTCAATTATTCATACTTTTACCCTAATTTCACAACTATCTTCTAATTTTCAACTAAGAAAGATGGTAATAATCAACAACCAATGAATCCAATAAGAATTTTAGCCCTTTCCCTATTTGGATTGTGGCTAGATTTATTGGGTTCACTCCTCTTTCAATGTATTGGGTTAATTTGGTTAATTTAGTGGTTTTATTATCATAAACCCTAATTCCTGATTTTACACCCAAAATAGTTATCATTTTTTCATATTATAAAATCCTAATTTCTAACAACATATTGCTTCTATTTCATGTTATGTGCAATTGATGCTTGTTTTTAAGAGATCAACCACTAGTAATTGAAGTGTTCAAGTACTTCTAGGACAAAAATAGGTGTAAGGCTTACTGGTATAGTGCACACATCACATTTATTATAGATTTCAAATGTCACACACACACACATTCTCAAACAATATAATTCATGTCTATGGATCAAACAAGTTAAAATTTTAGAGGGGCAAAATTTTATAAATTGAAACAAAGATTTAATAAATTATTTCCATTCAATATAATAAATATGATTAGATTTTTCTCACTATAGTTATTAGGCACATAGTTTATTAAATTAGTTTGTTGCTTATTTTATTATCTTTTACCTTATGTATAATCATAGTAGATATTTTGTATTTTCTCTCTTATTTGCATTTAACTACTATAACATTATAAACTTGGGTAAAATTAAATCATAATAATTTAGTATAACATTGAGAGGCTTTATGTTAAAATTAGTTATTGCATTCATTTTTGTAAATTTTCTCTACTCATTCTGAATTTCTCTAATGCTTTTGATTTTTCTCTTAGAAAAGTAACCCACATCATTCTAGAATAGTCATCAATTAGCAACATAAAATATATGTCTCCCTGGAAACTTCTTATCCTAGTAGAACCACATAAGTCGGTATGCACAAGATCTAATAATCCATTAGATGTATACATTATGCTCTTGAATGAAATTCTTGTTTTCTTTCCCATTTGACATTCTTTACACATCGGATTAGAAGGCTTCACAATTTTAGGCAAATCTCTAACAGCTTGAGTAGAACTGATCTTAATCATAGAATCAAAATGAACATGATACATTCTCCTATGCCACAACCAACTTTCATCATTCTAAGCAATCACGCAACTTTAATCACCAGCATTCAAATGAAAGATATTACATTTAGTCTTAGTTCCTGATGCAATCTCTATACCTGAGGCATTTAGAATCTTACATCTACCATTCTTGAATTATGAATCGTATCTCTTATCAACCATCTATCCAACACTCAAAAGATTATGCTTCAAAACTTCAACATATAAGACATCATTAGTATTATTCTTACCATCAAGAGAAGTAGAACCTCTAGCACGGATCACACAAGCTTTATCATCTCCAAATCTCACTAACCCACCATCATACCTTTCCATATTCACAACTTTCCTTTATCACTAGTCATATGATGTGAACAATCACTGTCAATTACCCATTCATATTTTTC
The DNA here is from genome assembly GCF_030272615.1 of Cryptomeria japonica. Taxonomy (NCBI): domain Eukaryota; kingdom Viridiplantae; phylum Streptophyta; class Pinopsida; order Cupressales; family Cupressaceae; genus Cryptomeria; species Cryptomeria japonica. The sequence continues at coordinate 133,383,836 of NC_081409.1, forward strand.
TTCAATCTTAGTAGCAAGGGATTTCTCCTCAACAATGTAGCTTGTAGGATTAGGGTATGTGAAAGATCAAGGGGGGCCAAAAAGTGGCAATAGAGAAAAAAATGCGCTTTCAACCTTTCCAAACATGCCAAAATCTGCTTTGACTTTTTGTTTGGGTCGGGCGAAATTTGAATTTGGTTTGGTAATACCAAACTAAATCGGATATCTGATTTGTGATGTCACTATTGTGATGTCACCATTGTGATGTCAGTAATGTGATATCATACTTTTCAAATCGGATATCCGATTTTATCAACATAAAAAATATAGTTTAGTAAAATTGCCATAACTTTTGCATTTCTTATCAAAATTTTGATTTTTTATAGGCGTTGGAAAGGTAATTCATAGACCTATCAAATGGATGATTTATTTTGATTATTTTATAGACCAAAAATTAATTATAATCATTTAAATTTAGTCCTTCAATTTTAAAACTTTAAATACTCACAAATTTTGCATACAAAGTCTCAGTTTTTTTTCCTATCACCTCCTTTATCTATCACTTGTCTGTCTATACTTATATAATATATTTTATTTATCTCTTTGTTCTCTACTTATGTCACTTATTTTCTCATTCCATGTAAATAAATAAATTCCCAAGTTATATGCATCTCTACATATATCTCCATCTTTCTATTCATATCTCTTCCTCTCCCACTCCATCATTGTCACTCCTTATTTCTATATTTCTCTCTAATAATCTCTCTCCTCTCTATTTATCTCCCTCCTTTACCTTATCCTACCTATACTTAGATATTACTTGTCTCTATCACCTCCTTTCTCTCCCTATCTTGCCCCCCCTCTCTCTATATCCATATAGATCTATCTTCATGTATATTTATATTTCATTATCTCTAAATCTCACTTATCCACTCCATCTCTCCCTCCATTTATCTTACTCTCTCTATCATGTTCTATCCATATCTATCTCTATCTCCATCTTCACATCTCCATCTCTTTCCCTATCAATATCTCTTTTTATATGTTCCTCTATCTTTATATATATTCCTCTATACATGATTAATCTACTTCTCTGTCTCTTCCTCTATCACCCTCTTGAAGTATCTTTCCCTTTCTCTACTTTTATCTCTTTATTTACTCGATCTTTATATATCTTTTGCTCTCTCCCCACATCCTTCTCTATAGTGCCTTTATATATCTTTGTATCTTCCTATTTTTCTCTCTCCCTCTTTATTTATCCCTATATATAATCTTTATCTCTCTTTCTCACTCTCTTGCAATATCTATATATCTCTATCTATCAATAATTATCTACCTTTATATCTCTCTATCTCTTCCTTTTTTTATCTCTCTCTTTACCCCTCTTTGTCCATTTTTCTCCATCTCTTCATCTATTTATATTTGTCTTTACCTCTCTCTTTCTCTATATCTATTCACCTCCCTCTCCCTTTATCTTCATCTTTTATCTCTATCTTCCTCTCTCTTTTTCAATATCTAGATATGTCTACCTCTTTCTATCCATCCTTGTCCTTTAGTTTTTCTCCCTCTCACTTCATACTCCTTAATATCTATATCTATATTTATGTTCTTGTCCTTTAGTTCTTTTCCCTCTCTTTAGTTCTTCATCTCTCTTCACCTTTATATCTCTCCTTATTTGAAAATTAGTATATATGGTCTCCTAAGGGGTTATATCGTGTCCTAAGGGGTCATAGAACATCATATGACCCCTTAGGACACAATATGACCCCTAACAACACCATATGGTCTCCTAAGGGGTCATATGGTGTCATAAGGGGTCATAAAACACCATATGACCCCTTAAGATACAATAAGACCCCTAATGACACCATATGGTTTCCTAAGGGGTCATAAGACACCAAATGACCCCTTAGGACACCATACAACCCCTAATGATACAATGCGGCATCCTAAAGGGTCATATTGTGTCCTAAGCAGTCATAGGACACCATATGACCCCTTAGGACACCATACGACCCATAGCACCATATAGTGTCCCAAGGGGTCATATGGTGTCTTAAGGGGTCAAAGAATGTCATATGACCAATTAGGACACAATACGACTCATGACGACACCTAAGGGGCCATATAGTGTCATAAGGGGTCATAGGACACCATATGACCCCTTATAACACCATACAATCCCTTACAACACCATATGGTGTCCTAAGGGGTCATATAACACCATATGACCCCTTATAACACAAGAAGACCCATAACGACATGATATGGTGTCCTTAGGGGTCATATGGTGTCAGGAGACACCATATGACCCCTTAGGACACAATATGACCCCTAACGATACCTAAAGGGTCATATGGTGTCCTAAGGGGTTATATGATGTCCTAGGAACATTTAGGACATAATATGACCCCTTAGCACACCATACAACCCCTAATGACACCATATGGTGTCCTAAGGGGTCGTAGGACACCATATGACCCGTTATGACACAATATGACCCCTAACAATGCCTAAGGGGTCATAGTGTGTCCTAAGAGGTCATAGGACATCATATGACCCCTAACGACACTATATGGTGTCTTAAGGGGTCATATTGTGTCCTAAAGGTTCATAGGAGACTATATGACCTGTAACAACAGAAAATGACACCTAACGATACCTAAGGGGTCATATGGTGTTCTAAGGGGTCATAGGACACAATATGACCCCTTAGCACACCATACAACCCATAATGAGACCATATGGTGTCATAAGGGGTCATAGAACACCATATGACCCCTTAGGACACAATACGATGCATACTGATACTATATGGTGTCCTAAGGGGTCATAGGACACCATATGACCCCTTAGAAGACCATATGACCCATAACAACATAATATGGTGTCCTAGAGGGTCATAGAACACCATACGACCCCTTAGAACACCATATGGCCCATAACGATGCCATCTAGTGTCTGAAGGGGTCATAAGACACAATATTACCCCTTAGGACATAATATGACCCCTAATGATGTCATATAGTGTCCCAATGGGTCATAGGACACCATATGAGCCCTTAGGACACCATACGACATCATACCACCCTTTATGACACCATATGGTGTCCTAAGGGGTCATATGTTGTCTTAAGGTGTCATAGAACACCATATGACCCCTTAGGAGACCATACAATGCATAATGACACTATATGGTGTCCTAAGGGGTCATAAGATACCATATGACCCCTTAGAGGACCATACAACCCATAACAACATAATATGGTGTCTTAGAGGGTCATAGAACACCATATGATCCCTTATAACACCATAAGGCCCATAATGACACCATGTGTTGTCTTAAGGGGTCATAGGACACCATTTGACCCCTTAGCACACCATATGACCCCCAATGACACCATATGGTGTCCTAAGGAGTCATATGGTGTCCTAAGGGATCATTGAACACCATATGACCCCTTAGGACACCATTCGATACATAATGATACTATATGGTGTCCTAAGGGGTCATAGGACACCATATGACCCCTTAGAGTACTATACAACCCATAACAACATAATATGGTTTCTTAGAGGGTAATAGAACACCATATGACCTTTTAGAACACCATACGACCCATAACGACACCATGTGGTGGCTTAAGGGGTCATAATACATAATATTACCCATTAGGACATAATATGACCCCTAACAACATCATATAGTGTCCTAAGGGGTCATAGGACACCATATGATCGCTTAGGACACCATACAACCCCTTGCAACACCATACCACCCTTTACAACACCACATGGTTTCCTAAGGGGTCATATGGTATCCTAATGGGTCATATAACACCATATCACCCCTTAGAACACAAGAAGACCCATAACCACATGATATGGTGTCCTAAGGGGTCATATGGTGTCATCAGACACCATATGACTCCTTAGGACACAATATGACCCCTAACGATACCTAAGGGGTCATATGGTGTCCTAAGGGGTTATATGATGTCCTAGGAACCTTTAGAACAAAATATGACCCTTTAGCACACCATACAACCCCTAACGACACCATATGGTGTCCTAAGGGGTTGTAGGACACCATATAACCCGTTAGGACATAATATGACCCCTAACAACACCTAAGGGGTTATATTATTTCCTTAGGGGTCATAGGACACCATATGACCCCTAAGGACCCTTTATGGTGTACTAAGGGGTCATATTGTGTGCTAAGGGGTCATAGGACACCATATGACCCCTTAGCACTCCATACGAACCCTAATGACACCATATGGTTTCCTAAGGGATCATATGGTGTCCTAAGGGGTCATATAACACCATATGACAACTTAGGACACCATACGACACATAATGACACCATATGGTGTCCTAAGGGGTCACATGGTGTCCTAAGGGGTCATAGGACACTATATGACTCCTTAAAAGACCATACGACCCATAACAACATAATATGATGTCCTAGAGGGTCATAGAATACCATATGACCCCTTAGAACACCATACGACATATAACGACACAATGTGGTGTCTTAAGGGGTCATAAGACACAATATGACCCCTTAGGACATAATATGACCCCTAACAACATTATATAGTGTCCTAAGGGGTCATACAAAACCATATGACCCCATAAAAAACCATATAACCCCTCAGAACACCATACGACCCTTTACGACACCATATGGTGTCCTAAGGTGTCATATGGTATCCTAAGGGGTCATATAAAACCGTATGACCCCTTAGAACACCATATAACCCCTTAGAACATAAGAAGACCCATAACGACACGATATGGCATCCTAAGAGGTCATATGGTGTCTTGAGACACCATATGACCCCTTAGGACATAATATGACCCCTAACGATATCTAAGGGGTCATATGGTGTCCTGAGAGGTTATGTGATGTCCTAGGAATCTTTAGGATACAATATGACCCCTTAGCACACCATACAATCCCAAACGACACCATATGGTGTCCTAAGGGGTCGTAGGACACTATATGACCCGTTAGGACACAATATGACCCCTAACAACACCTAAGGGGTCATATTATGTCCTAAGGGGTCATAAGACATCACATGACCCCTAACAATACAAAATGACACCTAATGATACCTAAGGGGTCATATGGTGTTATAAACATTCATAAGACACCATATGACCCCTTGGCACACCATACCACCCTTAATGACACCATATGGTGTCCTAAGCGGTCATAGAACACTATATGACCCCTTAGGAAACCATACGACGCATAATGAAACCATATGGTGTCCTAAGGGGTCATAGGACACCACATGACCCCTTAGGAGACCATACGACCCATAACAACATAAAATTGGTGTTCTAAGGGGTCATAGAACACCATATGACCCCTTAGAAGACCATACGACCCATAATGACACCATGTGGTGTCCTAAGGGGTCATAAGACACAATATGACCCCTTAGGACATAATATGTCCACTAACAACATCATATAGTGTCCTAAGGGGTCATAGGACATCGTATGACCCCTTAGGACATAAAATAACCCTAATGACACTTAAGGGGTCATAGGACACCATACGACACATAACAACACTAAATGGTATCTAAGGGGTCATATGGTGTCCTAAGGTGTCATAAGACACCATAAGACCCATAGCACCATATTGTCTCCAATCATATGGTGTCCTAAGGGGTCATACGACACCATATGACCCATTAGGACACAATAAGACCCCTGATGACACCTAATGGGTCATATATTGTCGTAAGGGTTCATAGGACACCATATGACCCCTCAGGACACCATACGACTCCTTGCGATACCATATGGTGTCCCAAGGTATCATATGGTATCCTAAGGGGTCAAATAATGTCCTAAGGGATCATATGGTGTCATAAGGGGTTTTAGGACACCATATGACCCCTTAGGACACCATAAGATCCATAACAACACCATATGATGTCCTAAGGGGTCATATGGTGTCCTAAAAGGGTCATGTGACACCATATGACCTCTTAGGATATAGTATGAGCTCTAACAAAACCTAATGGATCATATGGTGTCTAAGGGGTCATACGATGTCTTGCGACCCCTTAGGATACAATATGACCCCTTAGCACACCATACAACCCCCAACGACACCATCTGACCCATTCAGACACAATATGACTCCTAACAATACCTAAGGGGTCATAGGATACCATATGACCCCTTAACACACCATACGACTTGTAATGACACCATATGGTGTCCTAAAGGCTCATAGAACACCATATGACCCCTTAGGACACCATAAGACTTATAACAACATCATATGGTGTCCTAAAGGTTCATGAGACACCATATGACCCTTTAGGACACCATATTCTCTCTCACATTATTTCTTTTCCTCAATTACCCTCGATCTCATCTCTCCTTCTATGGGTTTATAGATACTTCCCTCTCCCCCTCTACCCACCCCCTAATTACTCTCTAAGTCTCTCTTCACCTTTGTCCCCATCTCTCTTCTCTCTTTGTTGATACTTTCCCCTCTCCCCCTCTCCTCCTATCCCCTAATAATCTCAAACTCTCCCTCTCATTCTCTCTTCACTGCAATCAACCCCTCCCTCTCTCTCTTCGCCTTCCACCTAATTACCTATAGCTCTCTCTCACACACACTCTCTCTTCCCCCCAATTAATCTCTCCTTCTCACCTCTCTCCCCCTCTCCTTTTTTTGATACTTCCCTATGCCTCTCCTTGTCTCCTTCTCACCTCTCTCCCCCTCTAGATCTTAGGGAAGAGAGAATGACATAGAGGAGGAAATTATGAAGAGGTAGAAATATAAGCACATTGTAGAGCTTGAGAGATTTAATGAGGTATTCATTAATAGTTAGAGATATAGGTCTAGAGAGAGATGTATAAATATGGACAAAAGAGAGGGAGGAAGAAACAAATAGGTGGTGTGATAGGTTTAGGAGAGAGAGGTGGAGAAAGGAACAAACATAGGTAACATGGTTTATCAAAATTTATCGCACTCAATAAAATTCATAACTTTTCTATTATTAAGTAATTACTTATTTAGTTTATTTTGAGATGATTGTTACAAAAATTCATGCAATAGGGAAATCATATGAAAAAGTCATGAGTTTTTTATGTTTCAAAAATGAAGGATGAATTTAAATGGATTATAATTACTTTTTAAAACAAATAATTGAAAATATACCTATTCTATATCATAGAGCTCTTAATTACCTTTCCAACGCCTGTAAAAATCAAAATTTTGAAATAAAACGCAAAAGTTATGCCCAATTTACTAAAATATATTTTTTTTATTTTTTCAAAAATCGGATATCCGATTTTATCAAATAAAATCGGATATCCGATTTTATCAAATAAAATCCGATATCCGATTTTATCCGATATACGATTTTAAAACATAAAATTTTCCCTCCATATTTTGGTTTGGGTTTGCTTTGGGATTTGGCTTGGAAGTGACAAGCCTGGAAAGTCAACTGAAAAAACGTGTTTTTCAGTATTCCTTGATTTTCCAGAATTTACACTGGTGGTTGACGACTTTTTTTATGGCCAAAATTGATAAAATGAAAAGGGTTTTTTAAGGACGTTCTCATCTTTCCAACAATATAAGGCTTGTCTTATTTTGACTTTAATAAATAATTATTATTTATTTTCTAATTGAATTCTGACAAAAGTCCTGATTGATAGACTGATTGAAAAATACTCATAACTTTCAAACCACATAACATTTTTTGAATCTGAAAAATGTGTCACATCCTATGCTTCGTCTACTATAGGGAAAAATTAAAAAAAATTGAATTTCATAAGGTTTTGACCAAGTTAAGGTGGTCAGACATAGGAGTTTCTAAATTTTTAAAAAGCTGTAGTAAAAAATTCATAAATAATTATTTACTTTATAAAAAATTATAAAAAAATATGTGTCACATCCGGACATGAGTCTAATGCTTATATTATAAATCTTATAAAAAAAAATAATTATTTGATTGTGTTTAGGGTGGTCAGACATACACCTACTTCTTATCTTTTTCTTGAAATTTTTGTACCACTGCATTGAAATTTGAAATTTTCATCAAATAGAATTTTTTTTTTTCAAAAAACAACTAGTAACTTAGAAACTACATTCAATTTTGTATAGATTATCTTGTTACATATTTTTAAAATAATGTTCATAACTTATTCAATTTTTCATGTCAAGTTGCAAAACTCTGATTTTTTGAAATTTCATTGCCACTTAAGGCCCTGTTTTGGCACACCATTATCCTGCACATATCCATCAATAGGTGCCTGATTATCTTCCTTGATAGCAATGAATACAATCTCATCTTCATAATTTACTTTCTTAGACTCATCATCTATAACACCTTCATCAGAAACATAATAACATTTCTTTTGATATTTGTACTTTTGGTTAGGCTTATAAGACTTGTCATACTTCTCATGTCTATCATACTTGTCATGCCTATCATGCTTATCATACTTTGACATTCTCTTAGGACACCTAAAAGAAAAATGTCCTATCTTATTACATGAAAACAATTTTAAAGGTAACTTTCCCTTATACTTACCAACACCCTTAGGTAATCTCTGACCAATCAATGCTTCAAGCTCTTCCAATTCTCTTTCTTTCTCTTCAATCTCTCTTCTTTCTTTTTCAAATCTAGAAATCCTACATGAACTCTCTCCCGGATCATACTTTTTTCTTCCTGAATATAGATTCTCTAAATGCAGTCTCAGTCTTACCATGTGATTCTCCAAGTTCACTCAGCTCAAAATCAACAATCTTTCCAACCAACATGTCTCTAGTCATAGTAGTCATAGTCTAGATCTCATCAATTGCAGCGACATTATGTTTATAAGAAGGAGGCAAAGATCTCAACACCTTAGGAAAAATTTCATCCTCATCAAGGATTCCACCAGCATATCTAATGTTTAGGACAAGTTCATTCACCTAAGCAATAAAGGATATAATGCTTTCATCTTCACTCATTTTCAGCATTTCATACTTCTCTTTTAAGCTCTATAATTTAGCCACTTTCACCTGTTTATCTCCTTCATACAAGGTCTCTAATTTCTTGCAAATCTCATGATCATTCTGCAATCCCATCATATTAGTCACTTATGAATCTGTCAAGGCACTCAACAATGCTTCTTTAGGTCTTACGTTATGTTCAACATCCTTGATCTCTGGTGTAGGAGCACCTAGGCTACCATCAAGCCTCTTTAAGGCAAATTTTGAATCTTTTGTGTTTTGAAGTGTGAAAGCTGTAATAAGGCCTTGAAAGGCCATATAAGATGAAATAAGACCATATATGTTGTAATAAGGTCATTGAGATCAATAGTTTATATGTTGAGTCCTAATGGGGGCCATGTTGGCACATATTGAGAAAATTGGCCTAATGTGGGAAATATGCATCAATAGGTCAAATATGATCTTTGATGATGTCGATGGATCTATTTGGATATATTTGTGTCATTTTTGAGCCATAGAAGTCATAGGTTGGGTCTAGGATTAAAAATTGCCAAAGTTGCCAATATTGTCAAAAATAAAAATTGTAAAGGTAATTTTTGTTGCATGGTTGGAAGTTAATTTGTTCAAAAAGTTTGAAAAGTAGTTATGGACATTGGAAAGACTTGGGTGGCCTTTAAATAATCCCTTCCTCGAATCATGGAGGGGTTGGATGCATTGGGGTGATATGTATCAAGAAGAAAATCAATTAAATCTTTGACTTTTCTACATTTTCTTGTGTTCGCAGGTGTAACAGTCTGAAATACTAAAGTTTTCAAAATAGTAATAAATCAATTTGCTTCGAAAGATGATTGAATATGATGAAGGTGTGAATCCACTGACATTTTCTTTTTGTCTCGTTCCATTTCATTTATTCTTGAGAGAGATATCTTATTTTTTTGTAAAGACTGTTGGAAACCCTCATTAGCGTAACCTGAGACAGTCAAAAATATCTTTGGGTCTTTTGCCACGTTGAATAAGGAAAGTCAAAAATGTAGAGAGACCCTTGTAAACATGTATTTTTCTTTTCTTTTCAGTGCAGGGCTCCATGATGTGGAAATCACGTGTAAGAGGGTTGAAATTTACCTTTTTTTTTTCTTGAGTCTCAGTCCGCCATAACAGTGAGTTAAGGGAGTATGATGAATGTAAGTGCAGAGCTGGTCCTTGAAGGATTAAAAGGAGGAAATTACGGGTGTTGGGAGGTGTCAAAACATGTCTCAATGGTTGTCAAGCCAAGGTGAGAAAACAAACATGAAGAGTTTATGATTATCTTAAACCTTTGAGTTGGTTGTCACAGGTAGACAGTGTGTTGAAAATCACCGTATTTACATAATTAGAAGTGGATTTGATGTTAGTTTGAGTGAGAAGGGTGTGATAGGGTGGATTCCCATCATCATAGGTTGTATTTTAAGGGTGGTAAAAAATAATAGTTCATTCAATCATGACTGTCCTTGTCTACCACATGATTGTCCCAAAACATGTGAAGATTGTCCTAAAAGCAGTGTACTGATTGTGAATAAAAATTAACCATGTTGGGTTGGTTGGGTGAGTATAGAGTCAATATTAACGGTGTTATGAAGTCCTTTAAAATGGTGAGTAGTTACTTGTCTTGAGAGTTGAGACAATGCACAATTGGTAGACCTATTCGAAATGGTTCTTGTGTGAATAGAACTTAGTGGTTTAGGTGTGACTTGGTTGTTGGAAGTCCTTAATATGGACTTGGACAAGGTGTACAAAACTAGTCCAAGATATATCAATGGTTGAAGAGATGTTAAGAAGCATAAGTGTGGTTTTGATATATTGTACCTTGTGAGGAGTCCTGTGAGTTTTAGAGGGTTACCACCTTATTGTGTAGGTGAGTTGGGAGAAATATCTCCCCTATTGGTTGAGTTCCTTGGATGCTCTGCATCAAAGTGGTATCAAAGCAATGAAGTAGATTCTTGAAGGGAGTTTGAGTAGTTTAAGGCAATATGCCTACAAAAAGTGGATTAGTGGTTGCTAGGGAATTGAAAGCCCTAAAAGAGAAGGTTGCAGTCTTAGAAGCTAGAGATGGGAGAAGAAGAACCAATGAAGTTGAGAGTGATCAAGAAGGATAAGAGAGTGAGAACGAAGCCCCTCAAGAGGTAGAGTTGGATCCAGAGGAAGCAAGGATATTTAAGCCCTTGAAGGCAGTGAAGGAAGGTGACCACAAAGCAAAGGCACATCTACTAATGTATGGTGGTAAATTGGATGGTGAAGAACTCATAGATTGGATTGGAGCATTGGAAAATTACTTTGAATGTGAAGAAGTGGAAGAGAATCAAAAGGTGAAGGTGGCTAAATCAAGATTGAAGTCATGATTTGTTATGGTGGGATTGTGTGCAAGAAGATAGGTGGAAGAAAGACAAGCCAAAGAGAACTTCTTAGAAAAAGATGGTGGAGAAGTTGAAAGAAAAATTCTTGCCTAATGACTACAATGTTCAGTTCTACAAGAGGCTCCAAAATCTGAAACAAAAAGATAGGGATGTGTAGGCATACACTGAGGAATTTCACAAGTTGGATATAAGAGCAGCACATGATGAAGATGATGAAGAGAAGGTGGCAAGGTATCTGAATGGGTTGAGGTATAACATTCAAGATGAACTTAGTCTCACAACACCAAGAATAGCAAAGGAGTGTTATAAGTTGGCTATGAAGGCTGAGGAAAAGTTGCAAAGAAGGCAAGAGATAAAAGGAATAGGTAGAGGAAATACCAACAGAGGAAGAGGAAAAAGACAAACTCAAGAAGACCAAGGAGACACAATCAAAGGTAAGGAGCACCAACAGAGGAAGAGGAAAAAGACAAAGTCAAGACGACCAAGGAGACACAATCAAAGGTAAGGAGCAAGTTACTGATTTTAGAGGAGGCTTTAGAGGCACAAGAGGAAGATTTGGAGGAGGAAGAGGTTCAACTACATTCACAGGAAGGTGCTACAACCACAATGAATTTGGTCATCCAGCATTCAAGTGTCCAGAATGACAAGGTTCATCATCAGGAGGTGATAGAAGAAGTGAGAAAAGGGTTCAATTTGTGCAAGAAGAGGATGAAGGAAGTGTCCATACTCGATGCTGAGGAGAACACTATTGTGGGCATCCAAAGAACCATTGTATAAGAAATCTCTCTTCAAAACCACATGTAAGTGCAAGAATAAGGTATGTAAGGTTGTAGTTGATTTAGGTTCTACTGAAAATATGGTTTCAAATGAAATGATTAGTAAGTGAAATTTACAAAGGATTCCTCATGAGTTACCATATAGGTGTTGGCAAATGCACACTCCAATGAGAAATTGTAGGTGATTGAAGGTATTGTCATTGATGGCAACCTTACAATAATATGATACTGGCAGGCACAAGAATCGGCACCGGAAGACTCTACATCGGAATACAGTTCACTAGCACCCTGGCTGACAAGATTTTGTTTATTGCAAAATGTATTTAATTGTAATATCTTTTTGAAATCCGACAAGGCATATTGTAATAAGGCTCATATATAAGTATGAGATCTTGTAGAACATTTGTAGTAGGATATGTGATGGATATTATGTGCGAATACTCAGGCAGATTGTAAAGTAAGGTTTATGATTATTGCAGAGCTTAAACCGGTACTCGATCTGGCATTGCAGATGCCCTTTTGTAGCAATACATCATCTTGGATTTGTATAATCTATTTTTGTAAGTGATTGTGACTTCCTTTTGTAATTGAGCATTGAGCTCTAGGCACTTAGCCTTGTTGCATGTGCAGGCCCCCATTTTGTTAGTAATATTCACTTATTGGCCAGTGAGCGAATATTGTGGGTCACAAATCCCATCGAGGTTTTTCCCACACTGGGTTTCCTTGCCAAAAATATTGTGTTATTGTGTGCTTTCTTTGTTGTGGTTATTTCTCTTATTTACTACATTAATTTTGGTTTACCGGTACACTATTTTGGAATGCTTTTCATTTAATAAGTTAAGAAAATCCATTAACCAGTTAGATACTGATTCACCCCCCCCCCCCCGCCCCCCTCCTCTCAGTATCTTTGGGAATCCTCACAATTGGTATTAGAGCCTAGTCCTCTATTTCCAAAAGCCTAACAGCTTGAGGAAGCTTCTGACACCAGTAGAGATGGAAAACTTAAGGAAGCAATTGGAAACAGCTATTTCAGACTATGATGCAGAAAAGTTGAAGAATATCAAACTTGAAGATGATTTGAAGGATGCACAGGAAATCATTCAAGGACTTCAAGAAAATATTAATATTGCAAGGAAAAAAAGAAGAAAAATTTCTGAAAAGATGTAGAGTAATGATGATGAGAAAGAAACCCTTAATGACCTTGTGAACAAACTAAGACAAAGAAATAGTACTATGAAGAATGAGATGCAAGACATGACTATGAGATTTTGTAAAGACATTGAAGATAGAAAGAAGAATGAAGATGACTTGGTTAGAAGACTAAATGATGCTGGAAATGAAAACACAAGACTCAATCATGAAAATGATATGTTCAATACAAATTTGATGCATATACAAAATGACACAAATGAACTCATGAGACAGAAAGGAATCTTGGAGAATGAACTGGCTGCTGCAAATCAACACAGAGAAATTTAAGAAAAGCTCAGAGGAACTTGATAACATGTTGAAGAATCAGAAACCTAATGGAGATACAAATGGCCTTGTCTTTGAAGTTGGTGAGAGCTCCGGTACTGCAAACAACCATGATCATAGTAAACCGGTAAGACAACCTAATGCTTACAAATTCAATGGGAAATTCTTTAACTGTAACAAGTATGGTCATAGAGAAAATCAATGTAGATCTAGAAACTATCAGAATAATAATGCACCCACTGGTCAATGTTCTAAATGCAACAAAATTGGTCATAACTCAGAAAACTGCAAAATGAATGTAAGATGTTATATTTGTGGAAGATTTGGACACTTATCTAATCAATGCAGAACACATACCGGCATAGGATATGGAAAAGCAATTCAGAAAAACAATGTGACTTGTTATGCTTGTAACAAGATTGGGCATATTGCAAAATTTTGTAGAAGTAAGGCATCACCGACAAATAACAAAGGACCCAACTTGAAAGGTAAAGAGAAGGTTGATGAAGTGAAGCAATAATTTTCAAAACAATGGATTAGGAAGACAGATCAAAATGTTAGTGAAGCTATTCCTTCACTGGTAGGAGATTCTTCATCTAACTGAAGAAAATCCTTTAGGGGTATGGCAACAAATTGTAAAACGTGCTAAGTTAGCCTCGGTTGATGGTAAGAAGTTGGATTACTTCTTTACCGACATATGAGTTAAGTTTTGACTTAACCAGAAGGCATTAAATATGGTAGTTGAAGGAAATAACATTATAAAGCAAGTGTTTTGGCTCTTTTTTTATTCACCAAGCATTCAAATTTCTAGAGAGTGCGAAAATCAGAAGCGAAGGCATCCACAGCGAAAAGAGAAGCAAATTATCCAAGCAAATCATCCTAAAGGAAGAGAAAGGTATTTATAACAATGGCTTCTTCCTCTACACTTGAATTTATTGTAAACCCTATTGTGATTGAGGTTATTAAGCACCCTAGACCTGTGTTCAAATTTATTCCCAAAATTGCAAAGAAAGACGATACCCTAGGAGCATTTTCGAAAATACCTAAGGGAGTAGTTTATGCTAAGGACCATAGAATATATATACATTGTCATATTGAGGAACTAGGAGATGATCAAATTAAGAACATGTACAAGACTATAATTTGTGATGCAAATGGAAATGTTAAACCGGAACACAAGATAGTGGAAACCCTAGGATTTGTGGACATTCTCAACATCCCTAATTTTCCTGAGGATGTGATAAGAATTGTGCTAAGAAGAGTACATGGGGAATTCTTTTAGTTGGATTCCATCCATAAGATTACCAAAGAGGCAGTTAGGCCAGTGACAGGCTTACCTTCCACCGGTAGCAAGCTTTATAAAAGTAAAAAGGTTCCAAATGACACTGTGATGACCTTAACCGGCACAACATTTGATAAAATATCCCTAAGAGTCAACGATGTGAATGACATCAATGTTATATTTGTCAGTATGATTCTTGGTTATAAGGCAACACATGCAAACAGACTAAACTTTGTTTCCAGCTTATGTATCAAGAGTGCCTATGACATGGTGACTAACAATGCAAAGATTGATGTATGTGAATGGCTAAAAGATAAATTGATAGATAATTTGAAGGAAATCAAAGGTGACAAAAAGGGAACTTTCAGATTTGGCAACCTGCTTGTATGTTTAATGTTGTACATTACTAAGGAAGTACCCGGTATTGGTAGGAAAGACTTTGGTTTTGATATACCAGTAGGAAAACAATTGCTAGACTTACTGAACAACATGGGAGATGATAGGGAGAAAAACATAAATGAACATTTTCAAACTTTGAAGCAAGGATGAAGACAAGAATAAGGCTATCTCAATTCATAGTTGACAAGTATCAAAAGGAGATATGCTTTGTGATCAAGAAAGATGAAATTTGGATGGAAGCAGTTGTCCCTAGGACTGTTTGGGTCACTGAGATGGGATATGAGGCAGATGACAACATAATTGAGACTTATGCTAAAGCCCTCTTAGAAGCACCTAAGGAACCAACTGAGAAATTTTTTGGCAATGCGGAGACCATAGAAAGCGAAATCCAATTTGAGAAAAGAATCAATAAAATTGAACAAATAGTGAGGAAGGGAACAAGACAGGAAAAAGCAATAAAAGAAGATGTATTAAACAAAACTAGTATTAAGGAGAGTGAGTTGGAAGGACTACAACTGGAAGCTCATCTTTCACCGGTTGCAACTTCTTTTGATAGTGTTATACCGGCTGAGTTCAAAAGGGTAGAAAGAAAAAGAAAACCCTCACCGGTACCCTCACCTAAACCCAGAAGGACAAGATAAAAGCAACAGGCAGTTAGGCCTCCGGCTAAGAAATTAACACCAAAGAAAAGAAAAGAAAAATAGGCTATTGCTCCACTAGACAAACTTCTAAATGAAATAACTAAGGATGGAAAATTGAAAAATGTCACCAAGATGTATAACACACTTTCCAATGATGATAAAGAGAACATAGAGAATAGTGTAATTTTACACTTAGACATATATAAGAAATTTTTGATGGAGATTGTAGATGACATACCAAATGACTTATACAAAAGATTAGAAGCTAGAAGGGTAGCTATTGTGGATTTAGATAAAAAGATAAAAAAAGAGAAAATACTTGCAGTTCACCTAGTGAACTCCACAGAAGAGATGGATGAATTAATCAATGAAGCCAATTGGACAGCATTTTTAACTGGTCACCGACATGTAGCACTAATGGCAAGCAGAGTAAATGAAATATCAAAAGAAACTGTTGATCAATGGGATATATTTTTTGTTGAGAAAGAAAAATAAGAAGAGCTCAAAAGACCAAAGACTATCAGAGTCTACCAAAAAGATAAGGAGAAGGGGAAAGGTAAAGTAGGTGGACCTGCAAGCCTAAAGATAACAAATAATTTTCCCCCACCTCCTTCTAATACTCCATCGGTACAAACTGTTGACACACAACTGACAACAGAGAGTATGGAAACACCACATGAGGATACTAATCCTGATTCTAAGGTGTTGTACACAATGAACATTGACACACATGAAGTGAATATTATGGTGGATAAGGAAACAACTGACAAAATAGATGTGGCAACTGAGCCACCAACAAGAAATATTGGAGATGAGAACATTGGAACTAGGGTAGAACAACAAACTGGAAAATCAAATGAACCCCTGGACACAAGAATGGCAGAACAACAAACTGGAAAATCAAATGAACCCCTAGACACAAGAATGGAAAATACCACAGGTATGCATACTAATGCATCTACTGTACCACCGACAACCACTCAAACTAAAAAACCTACTGAGTCACCATCAGTAAATAGTACAGAGGTAAACAAAGAAAAATCGGTAGTGGACAACATAGTAAAATATTCAGAGGCACAAATAGAGACATCATCAATAGAGAAAATAGAGAAACTGGCAGAGAAAAACATTAAGAAACAAGCAGAGCAACAGGCTCCTTCTCAGATAGTGCCACCGACAACATTTGACAAGCCTAGGCCTTTGGTAGTAGAAATAGAAACTCAAACTGATCCTCCAGAGAAAGAGGAAAGAAAAGCTATCACTACCACCGATGGATTACAGATTGTAAAAATAGTTGGACAGTCATCCGGTACATCCATGACTGAATTTAGGCCAACAAATGTAATAGAGGTACTATTAGATTCTATAAAGAAAATCACATAGCGTAATGCACAAGCCTATAAGGCTATAGATGACACTTTGCCAATTTTGAAGATGATAGCTCCAAAATGTAACATAGAAAATAAAGATTCTTTGAGCCAGTTAGACACATTGTCTAAGTATATAACCGGTAACCTAATAACACTAGATCAGATAAATGAAGACACATTCAGAGAGAAAATGAATAAGGAAAAGGAAAAATTCTTTGAGGAAACAGTCAAAAAGAATAAGGCACATATAGCTACATTATTATCGGAACTTGGCACAACAATTTTGGGTTTCAAGAAACTGTATCAAGATACATGTAAAACTAACATTTTGATAGAGGACATTAATATAGAGATCAGCCAAGCTCAGAAGGAAATAAATGATATTGCTGATAATTTAATAGGATCATCAAATTCAATAATGGTTGTTGAACAGGAAATTGTAGTTTTTGAGGAGAAAATTGAAAAATTAGAAAAAGAAAAAGAAAAGATAAAATCTAAGGCAAAAGATTTGAAGTGCATGTTGTGAATGATCGAGGCATAATTCTTGGAGGTGTTTCATATTTGTGGTGATTGTTTAGATCTAGACTATGTCTTAGCCAACATCATTTTGGTCTGCATTCATTATTGTAGTGCATGTCATTATATTTTTGTAATATGTAACATGTGGTAAGCCGACCTTAAAACATAGGTTGATGAAATGAATAAATATATGTAATAATCATTAAAAGATATCATGCTATGTATGAATAATGTATGCAATAGCAATGAAGTTGTGCAAAGTTGTGCGAAGAGGTGTGTAGCAGAGAAGATCAAATAGTGAGCTTAACCAGAACTATACTCAAGCATGTTGAGATGCTATTTTATTAGTTCATGATTCTCCATATGTAATTTGAATTCTTTTGTAAGGTGATGAGCCTTCCTATAAGGTAGTTAACCTTCCCTAAGGGTTGTAGCCCTCCAGGTTTTGTAATTTGAGCAGTGAGCTCTGGGTAGTGTGCTTGAATGCATGTGCATTCCCCATTGTAATATTTCACTTACTCCTAATAGTGTATTATCTCATTGTGGGTGTGTTCCCATTGTGGTTTTTCCCTTAACCGGGTTTTCCACGTCAAAAATCTTGGTGTTATGTGTATTATTGATGTGGTTTTTTTTGCATGCTTTAACTATTCATTATTAGATCTTCTTTCTGGTTTATGTTGTAGTAAGTTTTGGACCAAACTGATTCACCCCCCTCTCAGTTTGTTGCATTGTTGCCAACAAAATCCTCTTTATATACTTGCCCATCGGGAAAATTGACTTATTTTTCAACATGAGCCCATAGGGAGAGGGAATCTCGCTCATTTTTTAAATGCAAAAATGGGTTTAAAGGGGCCCCAATTTAGGGACAACCAAGGTGTGGTGCCCTGGTCACAGTGAGGACCAAGGCGATACACCTTGGTCCTACCCTATTTTGGGTTAGGATTAAGGTGCATAATGAGTGTAAAATAAATTTTTTTGGCATTTATAAGGGGCATGAGCATAATCAAGTCTTCGAATAGGCCAAGGGGTGAAAACACTAAGGTGAAGACCCAAATGTGGTCAAAATTGCAAAGGGTTGTGATTTAGGACATTGCACTATGTTATTAGTTGTCACTGAATAATAGTTAATTTTTTATTTCAAATTAACTTGTTTGCATATGTTGCAATGGATATGTTTCATATTGTACAAATAGCCAAAATTCCATACAAGTTTAATAATGAAAATTATTTCAAGATTCCATAGTCAATGCATATATAATTTTATTTCTTGTCAATTACTATGTTGTTGATAGAATAGGTATTTTTTTTTTTTTTTCAGAGAGCAGGTATTTTCTCTGTTGCTATTCCTTGACAATTTTATTTTTTCCTTTCCAAAATTCTAATGTTGTAGTTTAGGCTTGAAATTTTTTGATTTTGTATGGCTTTTCATGCTATTAACTTTGTGCTTGTGCAATAAAATTCAGTCTGATAGCTTATAGTGACATACATGCTCACCATTATACATTGATTGTTTCTAATTGCCTAATGAATAGGTAATAAAGCTTTAAGATTCTTTTGTCTAACCATTAAACTCCTTTTTCTTATCTATATCAGGAAACATGTTCTCAAATCTAAGCTGAATCATAGGCTGGAGAACTGGTGGTTCCAAATTAAATGTTATACAACTTCCTTTTCCTTGTTACTTGATATATGACTCTGCATCTTTTAGTTTTTTTTCTCCAATTTCTTGCTAAAGCTTCATTTGTTGTTGACACACACATTTCGCTGCTGCATTTCCACCTTGCAAACAAAACCAAATCTGTTTGCTGCTTCCATCTATGCTAGTGTAGATTCAATTTGTCGAATTTCACGCTACTTTTATCCCTCATTGAAACACGGGTAAATACTAGTTCATATTTACATGGTTTTCAATTTTTATGCAAAATAGCATTTCATTTTTAACCACTTTATCTCATTTTGCATTTTAGTTTTGTAGGTCTTCATTTAATAAGCTTTTCATATGTTGTTGAGGTCTCTTAGGGTCTCATCTTCTTATAGAAACACGGGGTATAGCAACTTCTAGATTAAATCTTGTACTCTTCTTCTTTGTTGGTACTTTCAAATCCAATATAAAAAAGTTTAGTGTACATGTGAACCTTTGACAAAGATACCTTGATATGCTCTTATGCTTCTGCAAGTGCCTCAGGATAAGGAAATTTTGCATAGCCTTTAAAGTAATTTCAAATTTTCCTTTGGCGAGTTTTATGTTCTCTATGTTACTTCCTTTCCCGGTCATCCCTGGCTTAAGTTCTTTTCTCATGGGTTTCTTCTCATTTGAAAATAGCCCCTTGTATTAGTGCTTTCATTTCAACCAATAACTATAGAATTTTATTTACCCTATGTCTTTCACTCTTTTCACAATGTTTCAATCTTATGTGCCAAGTATTTGGTCCCTTCCACATGGTATCCTAGGGATATAATTTAACTACATGTGCTACAAGTTGTTTTCAATATGACCTTGGTTATAATGTTGCTCGACACACATTGAAATGTTTCACATGGTTGGCCAAGCTTCCAAGTTTTATCCAGCGTGGCAAGCTAGTAACTCCTCAAGAGGTAACTCGGGACTCGGTGAAAATCTTTCTAGCTTTTTACCGAGCCCCAAGTGGTGTATCTTCCACAACAATTCCAAACATATGTAACTCGGGCACTCAGCAAGTCATTTCATAAGATTTCACTAAGTTTTGAACCTTCTATAATTGTTCAGAGATTAATATTCTTGGGGCTCTGTGAAATCCTTCATTGGGCTCAAGCGAGTCTCCAAGAGGCAGCTGCTAGATGACATGTCAAGCAAATCAGTAATCCTTTAAAATATTTCCATTTCCTAGGCGACTTTTCAAGTAAACCCCAAACAAAGTGCCTTATCCATGGATGAAAAGAGCACATCAAGCCAACTTAGGGCTCATTAAGAGGTCATTTCTTAGTCGATTAGTTTAAGGAGAATATACAAGTTAGTATATACCTAGCGACTAATAATGAGTTATCAAAATTTCATAGGGTCTCGCGAATCGAAAACAAGCTAGGATCATTAGCCTCATTGCTAGAAATCCAAGAGTATCACAAAAAATTCTAGTAGCCCAATAATGTCAGTACGAGAAATGTCAGGGTAGGTGAGTCATGTAAAAATGTCAGATTTTGGCTACCACTTGAGAAAGGAAAGCATGTGTTTTTAAGATATCCTATATCCAAAAACAACAAAAAGGACAACCTCACATGGATTGATGCAATGTTTGGATAAATCAAAAGCCTAAAGGTATGCGGACTTGACATCCAATTACAGTCTCTTTGAGACTTTCAACGAGAAGGAAATTAAGTGAGTTGGCAAATCAATCATCTCTAGACATTATTTCTCATTAAGGCGGCTATATTATGCATGTACACTACATCACTAAACCTTGAGACATAGGTGCATCTTTAGAAATGGATCATTTTTGTTGAGAAATTTCCCTTATGTTGCTTGCAAAAGTTCAATAATGAAATAATGGAGAAGGAAGTTGAATTCTTGCGTAAAGAAGGATGGTTTGGTGATATTAGAAGAGTCATGTCATAGGAAATTTGCAAAGGTCTTGGTATGAAGGAGACATACAATTTACCTTGTAGCCAGTGGGTTATTAAAATTGCTAAGGTAGCCGGAGGGATATTAAAAGGCGTAAGTGCAACTATGAGTTTCAGCTACAGTTGCAAATAATTCCAATCTCTTTGCCAACCATCATCATTCCCTTATGAAGGTTGGACTATGGGGAGAGTCATGGGTGAACATTGAGAATGTGAGTTTTGAGCAAGGTATACTTGTCTGATCATGACTCTCAAAGTTCTCCCCTACCAGAGAATGCATCCTAGAAACTCTCCACATTAGGTGCCAGAACTATGTGATGGTGGCATGGCTCAAAGAGTAGTTTGTTTCTCAAAAATATTTTGAGTTTTTGTACCAAATCTTTCATGTATCTTTTCATAGTGGCCTGACAGTTTTTCTTGTAGACAAAATAGAGCCAACAAGTTTTAACTAGAGAATATTCTCTTAGGAGTGGATCATTGGCAAGTAAAAAATGTCCACATGTAAACAACTTGTAGCTTGTTGGATTCCTTGTGGTTATAAAAGAAGTACCATGGCTGTGGGAAAAGGGTTCTAAAAATTTGGTATTAAGTTAGTGCAGAATAGAACTGTGCTGATTTTTTCAGGTGGTAGGTATTAGCTCCATGTTGTAAAAGACTTTCCAATGAACAAGTGAGATCAGTTTACAATATGAATAATAGAATCATAAAAATTGTCTCCATCTTGTATGTTCATTGATATATGAATTCAATATATGAGGTATATTTGAATTTTTCATTTTAGTTTCCCTCAAGAAGAGAATTTAAATTTTATTTGGTCATATAACAATAACATTGAGTACTATCGACAACAATGCAGAAAACTGAGGGGGGAAGTGTGAATCAGCTTTCTCAAAACCTTAACACAACTTAAACACAAATTCAGATCTGATATTTAACAGTGAAAGCATAAATCAACACCACATCAATAACACACATAACACCAAGATTTTTTACTTGGAAAACTTGGTGAAGAGAGAAACCACGATGGGAACACACCCACAATGAGATGATACCCTATTAGGAGTATATGAAATATTACAATGGAGAATGCACATGCATTCAAGCACACTACCTAGAGCTCACTGCTCAAATCATAAAATAAGGAGGGCTACAACCTTTAGGAAGACTTGTTGTCTTATAATAACATTCGGATTACATCCAGATGATCATGAACTGATAAAATAACATCTCCTCATGCCTGAGTATAGTTCCAGTTAAGCACAAACACTTAATCTTCTCTTTCGCACTTCTTCACACTTCTTCATAGCTACCGAGAGTATTAAATCAATCTATACATGTCCTCAACCTATGAGAGATAGGTTGGCTCAACACTCATCACCTAATTATAAAATATCATTATACATGCTACAATAATTCATGCGAACCAAAACATTGTCAGCTAAGACATAGTATGGACACAAATCAGCACCTCGAATATGAAACACCTCTAGGAATTATGCCTCGAACATCTACAACATGCTACAACCATCATGTTGGCCAAGAATGTGAAGAACACCATCAAACGAAGAAAAACATCCATAATGTGCACAATGATCAATGCAGACCAACAACACAAATAGGACACAATCTAGAAACATCCACAAGCAACATGAATCACCACAACAACATCTGCACCAACTCAAATTACTAGAATCATCGGATCATCACACCAAATCTCAAGAACACTAATATAACTAACTAACAAACTAAAAGATTCACTTACACACCTCTGAATCATGAACCATATGAATTGAGGACACATATGAACATCCCAAATACACTTCACACATCCACAAATGAAGATATTATAATTTTGGAGAAATATGAATCAAAATCTAGAAAAATGAACAATATTGAACAACTGAAAAACCAACCGCAATACCGGAACTCACAACTCGATCAGATCAACATGTGAACCTCTGAAATTTCCACTTAATCAACTAGAGATACATATCTCAAAACCCATTAATCCGTAGTAGCTCATCTGCAACACACATGCCAAACCAACTCACTCAATCTAACTGCAACACTGGAACATGTTGACATCAACGACAACACATTACTCAACAAACTTCTCAGCAATATCCAACAAGTACATAATATGGATCTATAAGTAAGGTTTGGTGATCATATGGGAGGACTTGTTAATATACGATATTAACAAATTTGAAGTCCACTGGTGTACATGAAATTACTTGTAGCAATCTTATATAACTTTGTGTTTGACCCCATGGCCTAAGAGTAAGCACTGGTCTATTCTTGGAGTTGACACACTTTCAACAAAAAATCAAAATATCTTTAAATCCCTTTTAATTACATATTGCTTAATGTAGGATTAGTTTAGTTTTGTTCTTAGTATTATGCAAGAAGTATGGGATTCATGCTTAAGAATGGTGAAATATAAACACCCACTATTCGTAAACCTAAGAGTCATTCACTCTTTAAGATCTATAGTTTTTATAGTATAAAATGAGTTAATCATGGATGCGTTTCTAATGAATTAGGAATACCCTCCTGTATTTGGTGGAGCTCGAAGTGAAGAAGGTTGTGAACAGTCTTGTTATGTTGTGTTTTCTTATCCTTCGTTTGTGGATAGGTTGGATTAATTAACCTATATTTTTAATCCC
Organism: Cryptomeria japonica; assembly: GCF_030272615.1. Taxonomy (NCBI): domain Eukaryota; kingdom Viridiplantae; phylum Streptophyta; class Pinopsida; order Cupressales; family Cupressaceae; genus Cryptomeria; species Cryptomeria japonica. Next base: position 133,407,914 of record NC_081409.1, read on the forward strand.
ATTATTAAGGTTTTATGATTTCTCTTAGGATTGAGGGTAGCAAGAAAAATTGTCGAAATTCTTGTCCACATAAGCATGTTTTAACAACTTCATTTCCTTTATTGTAAATAAATACATTTCATTGTCTACATTTATAAATAAATATATATGTAGTTTAAGTTAAAAGAAAGTTAAAATTTAGTATGTGTGCTATTTTTTAGGCAGTTATTTTGCAATTCATTGAGTGAAAGCTTTGTAACAAGTTTTGGGAAGTTAAGAAATCAGATTGCTCTTGATCTTTCTGGCAACAAGTTTAGTGGGAAAATACCTAGCTCACTTGCCCATCTTTCCAAACTTCGTTCCTTGTAAGTCATTATTCTCTTGAGCCTTTATTATCCAACCAATGATGCCTAGTATTATTGAAAATTTGATAACTTCAAGCGTGTCACTAACATATATTTTCATAACCTGAATTTTTCAAAAACATATTAAATAATCAACTCGGTGGCTCTTTTCCAATAGGAGGGTGACCCTCAAGATTTGGATATAAGAGTTAATATAGGTTCTTCACTTGATTGTATCTATTAAACTATGATATAAGCTACCTGTAGATATACATGTCTTTTGTGTGCTTGAAACGAAGGAAATTTTGTAAAATCACTACAAAGGAAAAGTGATTATTTCTATTTTAGGATTTCTCACAATTTATTGTGTGGTTTTTTTGGCTTTTTTGTCAAACAAACATTAAACTACATTAATTTATATACCAATAATTACACTGTGTCTCCTAATTAAACCTTTCATACTCACATTTTTATGACTTTCATACCCTTTTCATGCTCACACATTTTATTCATACAAAATATATAAAATGCATATTGTGCAGATTCAATTTGTGGAATTGCACACTACTCCTATCCCTCATCAAAACACAGGTAAGTATTGGTTCATATTTACATGGTTTTCATATTTTACGCAAAACAACATTTCATTTTTAATCACTCTATCTCATTTTGTTTTTCAGTTTTGTTGGCCTTAATTTTATATGATTTTCAAATTTTGTTGAGTTCTCTTTAAATCTCATCTCCTTGTACAAACATAGGTTATAGCCACTCCCAAAGTAAATCTTTTGGTTCATATTTACATGGGTTTTATAATTTAGGCAAAATAGTGTTTCATTGTTAACTGCTTTATCTCATTTTTCTTTTAAGTTTTGTAGGGCTTCATTTTATATACTTTTTATATATTGCTTAGGTATCTTTAGGCCAAATCTAGCTAATTCCAAATTAAATCTTATACGCTTGTGCTTGTCCACATAAACATATGTTAACAACTTCGTTTCCTTTTTTTCAAATAAATACATTTCATTGTCTGCTATTTTTCCATGCATTTATTCCACAATTCATTGAGTAGAAGCTTGCTAACAAGTTTGGGGAAGTTGAAAAAATTGATTGCCCTTGATCTTTCTGGCAACAAGTTTAGTGGTAAAATACCCATCTCACTTGCCTATCTTTTCAACCTTTGTTTCTTTTAAGTAATTATTGTCTTTAGCCTTGATTATCCAAGAAAAAAAGTCTACCATTATTGGAAATTTGAGAACTTCAAGTGTGTTACTAACATATATTTTCATAACTTTAAATTTTTAGAAATCTCTTACAGAATCATTGACTAATATATATTTTCGTAACTTCAATTTTTGAGAAATCTCTCAAACAATCAACTCAATGGCTGTGTTCCAACAAGAGGATCACTATCAAGATTTGGATACAATAGGTAAGAAAAGGTCTTCACTCGATTGTATCTCTTAAATTATGTGATGCTCTGCAAAAAGGATTAGAAAATCTGCTTGATGGCAACACACATGAGCACAAGAAACAAACGTTAGTGTTAGCAACAAAAGATTATCCTAAACAGGCATATCAAGAGAGATATTAAGCATGAAATAGAAAGCATACAAACATATAATATATAAACTATACTCCTTCGAATGCTAATCAAGATGCTCATAGTTGCTCCTCCCTTGTTCCTCTCCTCTCCAAGTTCCACATCAGTGTAGATCTCAACTTTTAGCACTATCCATGGATGCCATATGGAGATTCAAGATGGTTGATAATAATAAATAAATGCTATGTAAGTGTAGATAGTGATGCTATATAAAAGCTCTATGCTAATACCAGTATAACAACAATACTCTAATGCTTCCTTCTTTGCTTGAGGAAAAGGGTTCTATTTATAGAAGAAATGGGGAAATGAAGGGTTAAGATTGAGCAATCTTAACAAGGGTTAGGATTGAAAGATATTTTATCTATGTGAGACTTTCAACCCAATCCCATGTTGACAAGTGTCACCATGAGGAGACTTGAGAGGAGAGATAAGGAGCATTAAATGCTTGAGGAGACATGATGGTTACCTTAGGGGGTTGGGTTAGGGTTAGGTTAATGGATATTATTTTTATCCAAGGGATAAATGAATGTGCAAGTGTTAAATGGTTACCTTATTCAAAGAAATAAATTCTTTGAAGAAACCCATGAGTCAAAAGGATGGTTAAGTTAGAGGAAAATCTCTAACCAAAGGTAAAAGGTGAGTTAACCAGAAATGGTTATGTAAGAGCCTTTAATGGTTTGGAAGACTTTAGAGGTTAACCATTTGAAGACTTAAAGCCTTAAATGCCTTTCAAAGACTTTGAGGGCTTTGAGAAGTGACTCCAAGTTGCTTAGGAATGTGAAAATGATTAGGATAGGATTAGGCTAATTAGAAGGAGTTAGAAGAATCTAGAAGGGATTTAGGCATGCAAGTGGATTTTATACGAGAATGCAAGTGGGAGGAATTTTGGGATTTTCAATTAAAATAAATTCAATTAAATGGTGCAATTTGCATTTGGGTAGATATTCAAATAAATATTAATTTATTTAAATGTGAATGTGAATTTTGGATTCTATTTAAATAAATCTTAATTTATTTATATGAGAAAAAGGGAGATAAAGCATTAAATGCTTGAAGACTTTGAGGAAAACCTTTAAAGGCTTAAGAAGACTCTAGAAAGAAGCATTTAAGTTTGAAGACTTTAAGGGAAACCATTAAAGGCTTAAGAAGACTATAGAAGGAAGCCATTGAGTTTGAAGACTTTAAGGGAAACCATTAAAGGCTTGAGAAGACTATAGAAGGAAGCCATTAAGTTTGAAGACTTTAAGGGAAGCCATCAAAGGTTTCAAGTGGGTGAGGATAAATAGGATTTTAAATAAATTATTTATTTATTTAAAATAGTTGTGCAACTTGCATTTGTAGGAAAATGTAAGTGGGTGGAGGATAAAGGTGATTTAAATAAATGTAAATGTTAATTTATTTAAATGTGAGAGATGGGATTTTGGGGGATTTAAATAAATATTAATTTATTTAAATGTGAGAGAAGGGATTTTGGGGGATTTAAATAAATATTAATTTCTTTAAATGTGATAGAAGATTTAATTAAACAAATATGATTTATTTATTTAATTAATCGTTTGAATTTGGTTAAGTGAATTAAATCAAATAAATTCAATAATTTATTTAATTAATAGGAGAAGAGGGTTTAGATGAATTAATTAAATATTAATTTAATTAATTATTGATTGATGGTTAAATAATCAAATAAATACTAAATATTCATTTAATTAAGTGGACAGATTTATGTTTCTACATTATGATATAGGTTATACATTAACATCCATATGACTAGAATTTTTTTCTATTTTGTTGCATGTTATCTTATGTGAAAGTTTTAAAAGAAAAATTGGGCTTTGCAATGGTGTTGTGCATAAGCCATTTTGAAGAATGCAATAAAATGGAAAGCATTACATGACTTAAACTATTACTATTAAGAAATATAAATTACCTTCTAGCCCTAATTTACATGCTATACGATCTTAAATGATCACTCGTACATATAATTTTGATTTATAAAAGATAATATTAATGCCTTGACTTTTGTTAGTATATTACTTTTATTGATAAAGTTGACAAATTCAAGCTATTTGTGCTTTTGTCTATACACACACACATTTTGAATGGGTTGTGCTGTTTCCTTGAAGGTTTTGTGGGATAACCCTGGGATTGCATGTGTGCATTGATATAGTTTCAGTTCATTTGGTTTATATCTTAATAATGAAAAAAGGCGTGCTCATGTATATGTTTGTACAACAAATTGACTTCTTTTCACAAGCTATTTAAGATTTTAGCAATGAACATGCTATATATCTATTAATATTTTCCTATGCTATTATAAGATGTACTAAATGATTACCATTCTTTGGTAAGTCCTTTTATTGCTATGGATATAAACTAAGTCACCTTTTTAACTTTGATTTGAAGGCATATATTAATCTTTCATTTATGCTATTTGCAAATAAAATAAGAGTTGCATAAATGATCCTTTCGAGCTAATTATTTTCTTAATAAAATATACATGAAAAACAACTTTTATTTTGCAGATTAAATAATAGCAACACGAATAATCGATTGCTTTCACTTAATGCATGCTATTTTATTTTTTGTAATGTTAATAACTAACTTGCTATGATAGGCTTTTCGATGTGCAAAGTGCATTGCCTTTCTATTAGTATTTTGTTTATAATGGCATCAATAAGATTGTGTACAACTTCCCATAGTCATGATAATGAATTATATCTATATTTAATATTTCAAATCTAAAGCACTCATCAACATGGTAACAATACTATGGACTAAGATGGCATTGTGTAGACATGTCTATGTGTTATGAATACGATTTAGTTTTGTTTCATATAATTGAAGTGAAGAATATAGAATGTCTAGTAGACAAGGGTGTACATATACAAATACATATCACTATGTATATATCAATAGCTTATTATCTCAAACATCTATGGAGATAAAGTGATTTCCATACTATGCTTATTAGTTTTTAGATTGCATTTTGACTCTCAAAATAGTTCTACTAAGTAATCTTTAAATGGTTTACAATTGTTTTGTTTCATATATACATTTACATATATGCATGTAGATGTCACTTATACATACACACATTAACATGTGTGTTTGTGTGTGTGTGTCTGTATACTAACAAAAAGGATTAAATTTTTATTTTCATTATTGCACATAAAAATATCTCAATTCTTCACATTTTCACTCTACATAAATTCAAATCTTATATATATAAATATATGTGCCTACATTTAACTAATATCAACCAATCTTTAAAGTGTGTTCAATTATGTTGTTTCATATATACATCACATATATGGTTCTGGATGTTACTTATAAATAGACACATTCATGTGTGTGTGTGTGTGTGTGTGTGTGTGTGTGTGTGTGTGAGAGAGAGAGAGAGAGAGAGAGAGAGAGAGAGAGAGAGAGAGAGAGAGAGAGAGAGAGAAAATAAAAGATTTAATTTTATTCTATTATACAAAAAATATTATGTGTGTGAAATATTTGTCTTCAATATGACATTTTAAAAAAAGCAATCATGGAAATTTTAAATACAAAAAAAATATTTGTTTTGTTGCATATAAACACATTTTGATTTTTACTTTTTTTCTTTGCAAAAAATGTAAATCTTACATTTATAAATGTGTATGCCTTCATTTAACTAATAAAACTTTTTATAGTTTATGTGGCAAAAACATGCATAAATTTTGTTGCTTATGCACATCTATCTTTGTATGGATAAAAATTTTATTTTCTTTATTTCACATAAATACATTTTGATGTCCACATTTCCACTTTACAAAAATACAACACACACACACACACACACACACACACACACACACACACACACACACACACACACACACACACACACACACACACACACACACACACACACACACACACACCTGCATATAAATATATATGGATAAATGCATTGAAAAAATAATAATAACCCTTTATATAGACCCCCTCCCAATAATACAATGGAATGCAAAATCTGATCAATAAGAATCTAATAGCACTTTCTTTAAATGTGCATTTTACACACTATATATATATTATGTTGCCCAAGAAGAGTTATTAAAAACTCATACGGAATCTATGATTGATTTTGCCCCAATGCATAAATCACATGTCAATGTGTTTATTTTTGGTGATATACACATGCATGTATATGTTGCTTATATAGATTCATCCCTATACACATATAAAATTTATTCTCTTTATTGTGCATAAATACATTTTGCTGCTCACATTTTTACTTTACAAAAATACAAAATCTTACACATATAAATGTGTGTGTGTGTGTGTAGAGAGAGAGAGAGAGAGAGAGAGAGAGAGAGAGAGAGAGAGAGAGAGAGAGAGAGAGAGAGAGAGAGAGAGATTATTAAAAAATGATATTGATTGTATGATTTCTCTATCCACACACACATAACACCAATATTTTTGACGTGGAAAACCCAATCAAGGGAAAAACCATGGTGGGAACTTACCCATAGTATGATGATACCTTATTAGAAGTATATGAAACGTTACAATGGGGAATGCTCATGAATTCAAGCACATTTCCTAAAGCTCATTGCTCAAAAATAAGAAAGGGCTATTGGCAACAACAATAAAGGAAAATTGAGAGGGAAGGAGGGGGGGATTCAGTTTTCACCGGATTAGATAATTTCAACCTTAAATGCAAATTTAATCAATCGCAGTAATAACAAGCATAAGAAAAATAATACCACACACATAAAACCAAGATTTTTGACATGAAAAACGTATTCAAGGGAAAAACCATGGTGGGACCCTACCCAAAATGAAATGATACTCTATAGTAGTATGTGAAATAATTACAATGGGGAATGCACATGCACTCAGGCACACTGCCTAGAGCTCACTGCTCAAGATACAATAACCCGGAAGGCTACAACCCTCAGAGAAGGTTCACTACCTTACAAGGAAGTCTCACTGACATATAAAATCATTCAAACAACATTCTAGAATCAAATGAACTAAAAGAATAGCATCTACAAATGCTTGATGACAGTTCTGGTTAAGCACAATTGTCTACTCTGCAACTCTTCAATGTTTTCTCAATCACAACACTGAAAGATTTATTCACTTGTTTGCACATACAACTCTTTGATAATGCAAATACTTCACCGATACATAAATTACATAAATAATGCATCCATATATACTGATCATCAACCTTGACAACAAGGTTGGCTCAACCCTATGAACCTTAATTACAAAAATCTCATTACACGATACAAATATAAACTAGCAGACCAATATTATGATATAAATAACATAAAATGGATCCAAATCAAATACTCAAATATGCAACACCACCGGAATCATCTCTAGGATAAACTGCAATAGGCCACACCACCAAATAAGTCATATGTCATGAAGATCACCACTAGATCAATAAAATCACCAACATGGAACACAATGATCAATGTAGACCATCAAATCAAATAGTACACAACTAGGAAACATCATCAAGCATGTTAGAATCATTTTTAATAGCTGCACCAACACCAGTTACTCAAATCTTCATTGATCAACATCTAAAACTCAAGAACACTCAAATAGCAGCAATTGCCACGTGGAAAGATGACTTGCAGACCACTAAATCATGAACCATCTAACATGAAGATACACATGAACATTAAAAATCATCTCCCAAAATCTTAACTCAAGACTGATCACATCGAAACATATCGGAGGAAATATTGGATTCTACAAAACAGAACTCAGAAATACCAAACCATCAACCGAATCAAATGATATGATCAATCAAACTCCCGGATCACTAAGACCAATAAAGAATGATACAAGAATACTAGAAATACTCCATTATTGAACCACAAATCCAATAAACCAATCCAAACAATCTCTACAACCACCGGAACACCAAAATACATGAATATATTGACATCAATGACAACAACATATCCTAGGAGTAGCAATATCCAACAATATCCCCCTTTAGCATTGATGGAAACATATGAATGTGAAAAACAATCAATGCAAAGGGTATGTGTAGAATCATGGTGTACCAAAACAAGCCCTTAACTGGCAATGAAATTTCTTATCTAGATATACGAAAGAGATGGAAAATGAAGAAAGAGAGCTTGAGGAGACTAAAGCACTTATTGCTAGAAGATTTCCTAAAGGTGTTAGTAAGTATGAAGGGAAGTTACCTCTTAAATTTTTTTCATGTTTAGGAGACAAATTTGTGTTCATTTCTATTAAGGAAGATGATCTTGTAACTTATGAAGAGAAAGTTTTAGCTACTAAAGTCATGGAGAAAGATGAATGTGTAATTGAAAGTGGTTGCTCTCATCATATGACAGGTGTTAAGACTAAATTTGTGAATTTGAAAAGGTATGATGGTGGTATAGTAAGATTCCGTGATAATAAAGCTTGTGTAATCCATGGTAGTGATTCTATTTCTCTTGATGGTAAGCATAATACTGATGATGTGTTGTATGTTGAAGGTTTAAAGAATAATATTTTGAGTGTTGGATAGATGGTTGATAAGGGATACAACTTGTAATTCAAGAATGGGAAATGTGAGATCTTGAGTAGCTCTAGAACTCAGATTAGGAATAAAGAATAAAGGTAATATCTTTCACTTCATTGATGGTGGTAAATGTTGTCTGATTGCTTAGATTGATGAAAGTTGGCTATGACATAAAAGGATGTGTCATGTTAATTTTGACTGCATGATTAAGATAAGTTCTATTAATGATTAAGATATGTTTTACTCAGGCATTAATAGATCTACCAAATTTTATAAAACCCTCTAATCCGGTATGCAAGGAATGTCAATTAGGGAAGCAAACAAGAGTTATAAGAGAAAATAATATAACTCCAATGGATTGTTGAATCTTGTGTATACTGCTTTGTGTGGTCCTTCTAGAGTGAGAAGTTTGCAGGGTGATAGGTATTTCATGTTGTTGATTGATGACTATTCAAGAATGATGTGGGTTACCTTCTTAAGGGAGAAGTCTAAATCATCGAAGAAGTTGAATATTTTTAAAGCTAGAGTTGAAACTAAAACTGGAATAAAGATAAAGTGCCTAAGATTTGATAGAGGTGGAAAATTCACTTCTGGTAAGTTTAATGAATACTATGAAGAGCATGGAGTTGAGAGACGATTATCTTCTCCTAGGACACCACAACATAATGGTGTTGTAGAGAGGAAGAATAGAACAGTTCAAGAAGTTGCTAGAACCATGATGATTGAAGAAAATATTACAAATATATTTTGGAGAGAAGCTATAAATACTACAGTCTACACTCTTAACCGGGTAAACGTCAAAGGTGATACTGGTAAGTCTCGTTATGAGTTATGGTTTGGTCATGTTCCTAATGTTAGATATTTTAGAATTTTTGGTAGTAAATGCTATATCAAAAGAGATGAAGGTCTTGGAAAGTTTGATGCTAGATGTGATGAAGGAATCTTTCTATATTATTAAACTAAAACTAAAGCCTACTGGTGTTATAATAAAATATTAAGAAAGATGGTTGAAAGTGATAATGTGAAGGTTCATGAATGAAATATAAGATATATTAGATGTTACGGATATGATTCTGATGATCAGATGCTATTTCAGATAAAGGAAAGGCAGTGCAGACCCTAAGTCAAGTTCCAGTTGATCTAGAAAAGATAGAGAATCAAGGAGAAAATGTAGATGTTAATGCAGAAGAAAGAGTTCAAGAACTTGAAATTCAAGAAAATCCTAAAAATCCCTAGACTAATATGTGAGGTTGAATCATTCAGAAAATTAGATTATTGGTGATAATAATGAAGGCATGATGACTAGGAGTTATTTATGATGAGCCTATTGCTATATATTGTGACAATTCAAGTGCTATCAATATTTCAAACAATCTGGTGTTTTATTCCAAGACAAAGCATATATCAATCAAGTTTCATTTCTTTAGAGAGAAGGTGAATGAGAAAGAAGTCAGATTGGAGTATGTATCTACAAAATAACATATTGCAAATATCTTTATGAAGCCTTTACCTAAAGATACTTTTGAGTATCTCAGAGAGAATTTAGGGGTAATTTCCCCTCCCGATGAGAACTAAGGTGCATGGATTTGCATCAGTCTGGTGAACTTCACAGTGATATTTTATTGTCCAGATTGATGAGTGTGGCTTGTACTCATGGGGGTAGTTAGTTTAGATGTTCATATTTGTAGGAGAGAAGCTTGATTCTCGAGCCTTTGTCATTGATGTAAAAGGGAGAGAGAAGCATGTGAAAACCCTGAAGTATTTTGAGTTTTTTGGGGAGCCGATCCTTGTGATTTTGAGAGAGATTGTCGAGAGTTGATTTCTTTCTTTGCATTATTTCTTTTTTACATTCATATGTCACCATCAATGCTAAAGTGGAGATTGTTGGATATTGGCTGATATGTTGTCATTGATGTCAACATATGTGGAGATTGTTGATAAAGAGATTATTGGAAAGTTTATTTTTGTGTATTCCAATGTTGCAGTTTGATTGGATGAATTGGTTTAGCCTATGTATTGCAGATGAGCTATGCAGTTCAAATGGTTTTTGGTATGTTGTCTATAGATTGATCATTCCCATTTGCAGAGGTCCGCATGATGATTGGATCAAGTTATGAGATCCAATATTCGGATTTTATGCAGTCATTCATGTTATCTGCTATTTTGGTTTGTGCTCTGTATTGCCCTATAATTACCATATCTTTGGTTGCAGATGTGTGGAATGTGTTCTTGACATTGAAGTGTATCCTCAGTTAGCTTGGTTCATGATTTGGATATCCACAAGTGAATCTTTCAGGTTGACAATCAGTTATGTTGATTTCTTGATCTTTGTTAGAGAGATAATGATGATTCTGGTAATCCAAGTTGTTGCGGTTGTTGTGATGAAATTCACATTGCTTGTGAATTTCTCTAGATCATGTTATATACATATTGGTGGTCCACATTGATTACTGTGTGTGTTATTGAAGATTTTCCTTGTCTGGTGATGTTCTTCATGTTATGTGATGTTATTGGTGGTTGTAGCATGTTGTGGATGATCAAGGCATAATTGTTGGAAGTGTTTCATGTTTGCAGTATTGATTTGGGTCCAGACTATGCCTTAGCCGATATTTTTTTGGTCTACATGTATTGTTGTACTGTGTGAGGATATTATTTTGTAATTTGTATTGAGGGTTTAGTCAACCTATATTTCATGGGTTGAAGGGTTTGTATAAATATATGTAGTAGTCATTGTAAGTGATCATGTTATGTGTGAATATTTTATCAATCATTCAGTAGCAGGGAAGATATACAAAGTTATACAAAGAAGTGTATTGTAGTGAAGATTTGTCAGTGAACTTAACTAGAACTATACTCAAGCATATGGAGATGCTATTTTCATAGTTCATATGATTTGGATTGTATTCCAAATGTTTTTGTAAGTCGATGAGACTTCCTGTAAGGTAGTGAACCTTCCCTTAAGGTTGTAGCCTTTCTAGGTTACTTATTTTGAGCAGTGAGCTCTGGGAACTATGCCTGAATGCATATGTATTTCCATTGTAATATTTACATTTACTACAAATAGGGTATTATCTCATTGTGGGTAGGTTCCCACCATGGTTTTTCTCTTAACTGGGTTTTCCACATAAAAAATCTTGGTGTTATGTGTGTTATTGATGTGGTGTTGATTCTTGCTTTAACTGTTCATTATCAGATTTATTTTATGGCTTAAGTTGCAGTAGTTTTGGGTGCAAACTGATTCACCCCCCCTCTCAATTTGCTGCATTGTTTCCAATAATAACTTCACTTTCCAATCAAACTAGCACTAAAAAAATGAGCTAGAATACTACACAAACCAAATGAACATGTCCTCCGAGCTGCAACACTTGAATCCACGTATATGAGAGCCACCAAGCATTCTCGAGACTAGTTTTGACAAACAAGCTCAATGTTAAAAATAATAAGAACCAACTATACCATTTGAGCAATAGAGTTCTTGAAACCCTGATAATGCAATATACATAGATCATAAACATTATATCTAGATTCACATTTATAATCTTCACAAACCAGAGGAATGTAAAGCATTCTTCCTTGAGGATATTAAATACGCTTTATTGCATATTGAAACTTCCACTACAACAGCCTTTGGAAAACACCTCATAATTACTAAACATCACCACCAAACCACACAACAACATCTAAATACTCACTTCAAGACCATCTACAAAATTTGCACCCCACACAGTGATATCAGTGACAACACCAGACAGGTTGACATCAATGACAACACAAATCAACATAACTCAAGTTTCCAACATGTGTTTCATTCCTTTCAGTGATTTTTTTGATGAGTGGCCACTAAATTATCTGGCATCTTACCCATGAAGCTATAGACATAATTTTTTTTGCAATCAGACCAATAGATACAGTGCACAAATTAAAATAAAAACCATTCAACAATAACTGTATTGGACAAACTATGAAACATCAAGGAGACAATTCAAATACAAATGCACTTCTCACAATTCAACTTTCATCAGTATATCCAATAAAAGACAACTAAAAAATCACACATATACACAATTATATACATACAAAGCCTCAACAAAAACTTATATGAAAGAGTTATTATCCCAAAGAGCAATTATTTTCTCTTCTAAAGACTATTAAGAAAGGGACATCTTCCCTTCCTTCCAAGTATAGCAACTACTAGGATAATCTCTTCTAGACTACTCAAGTTGATCCACATTGCTTCAATTATTAACTTAAAAAGCTAGCACTTATGTAAACATACAGTAAGAACTATTTGATAGAGGGTTATATAGTAAACTCAAGGCCCTAGAGATGAACCCAAAGCTCTAGTACCATATATGTAAGGACCTACATAATATTAAAAAACTAATAAGTTATACAAATACACTTAATCAGACACACAATTAAGCATAAATATTGAAAAAATTCTCAAAATGCAAAAGAACAGAGACTTGATATTAGATTTTGATATAATATTTGAGTAGGAAACTAATGACTAGACAAAAAAAAGGAATTTTTTTTCCTTTAAATGAGACCATAAGGTTGTATACAGAGAGTACAATATTGATGATAACCATTTTATGTACTCTTGATATATAAGATATCGCTTGGGCACATTATGTGCAATAATATTATCTAAGCACTTTCCACTCAACCTTGGAGCTTTATGCTTCCCTAAAATTCTTCAATATACATGTTTAGATACTTTTCCCTGCATAAGGATTCCCAACAATCTTAAACTAGTACGAGTAACAGAATATGTACACCATGATATATGTAAATTCTAAATGATAATGTAGTGATATGGGAGAGAGTTTGAGACACAATAGTCAAATTAGAAACATAAATTAAATTAAATCGATAAAACAATTTTTGACCAAAGCATCTTTTTTTTTTCTATTTTCCAACAAATAGATTAGGGTGCATATCTATCCTTCTTTTTTTTCTATATTTGATATTGTTTGATCTCACACAAAACACACTGAATATACAAGATGCACTATGCACCCATAAGCATATAGTAGCATCAAAACATCATCCAAGTAATATCAACATGGTATTTATACTTCAATATAGACACCGATTCGATAGAGAATAATCCTTGAGAACTATTTCATAAAATCTAGGATCATGAATGTTAGCAAAGTTTAGTAGCAACTAAGATGATTGTAAAAATGCAATGAAAAACTATACCTCTTTTAATTGTGTCTAAATTTTATCTTAATGAGATTAAGATTATCTAGGCAATGATATGGACATCAATCCAATAATATCAAAACACTTTTACTAACTTGTATGTTATGATAATTCAAACAAAAGCCCCATCTAATATACTATTGTACGTACAAATCGATAAACTTCTATAACTCTAAGTTCTTAAAGACTGAGTATGCTAGATCAAGGTGATTATATGAGCATTACCTACGACTAACTTTCTATTTCCTTAATAATGAGATAGAGAGTTTGGGGGTAAGTGAAAAGTATTGACTGGTTCTAAATTAATTATTGAGCTCATTTGATTTGTCTCTCTTAAAGATAGTTGCGTACAATAACTTAAAGATTAAAGAAATGATAACAAATTTCAATTCTCTCCATACTTGATATAACACACACAAAATTGATTACTCCATATATCTCAATTATCTTCCATTCTTCCCTCTCCCTCCTCACATGACTTCATGCATGTGTTCTCCTATAGTTGCCTTAGAAGGATGAACTCTATATCTCATAATATCTTCACCCTTACAAGCCTTGTCTTTTCTTTTAAAGTTGGTGTATATTGTACTCTACAAGAATATCTTACCCCTTCTTGTGGTCCCCCCTTTTGATATTGCAGACCCCCCTTGATATACCTCCCATTCTCCCTTACCTAATTAGTTTTTCTTCTTCTCCTCTTTTCATGCCATTGTAACTAAACTCCTTTTGTAAGTCCTAGATCTTTTTCCCACCAAAAGAATTATAAGAGTTCTCAAAATTTCTTTATTCCCCACTCAAAATATTTACTATTTTTATTTCCTTTATAGAATGAAATAATTTAAGGATTTTAACTATAACTCCTACTACTAATTTATAACTAAAATAAATTAAATTGCTAATAAAAGTAAACAATTTTCTCTAACTCTAATAATGAATCATTTTAATTTTTCATATAAAATAAAATAAATAATTTAAAATTTCTAAATCATTAATTGATAAAAGAATTTAGAGCAATAAATTAAGTTATGACACCATATTTCAAAAAAACAACTCTTTATAATAGTTAATAGATATGCAAAACCCAATATCTAAGAGACAAAATAGATAGAGATTTTACTTGACAATGACTACATCCCTTTTTATACCATAAATCAAAATTTAAAAATAGCCATTACAATATTTTAAAAATACATTATGTAAATATATCTTTAAATTTTAAATAAAAATGAAAAATTGATGTCTTGTTAATGTATCTCTGAATCCTTAGAATCCTTGGAACTATTACAAATAGATAGAAAGATAGAATACATTCAAGATTCCTTGTAAATATTTTTTCGACATTATATATTTATCACAATGAAAGCAAAATACATCCCCTTTGTCTAGTCTTTAAGGTTTATTAAGATGTATAAACACAAGTTTTTAATTCACTGAAAGCAAAATATTATATGGCTAGTCCATATGCCCTATTAAGAAATCTAAATAGTATATACTTATTACAATGAAATCAAAATAACATATCTTTAATTTCTTAATTTCATGACCTTAGTGCACTCCCCTAATAGAAATTTTATAATTATGTCCAATTGATCAAAGGTCTTCTCTCTCCTATTCACTTTGAAGGTGAATACCAACACCACGATAAAAAAATCTTGTTGCAATTGACCTAGATATACACAAAAGTACACCATCTATAGCTATAAAAATATATTAAGGATGTTCTTTTCACCTTTATAATAGTATACCATACATTCACAAATAGAAATAAGTTAGCCTTTGATCTTTCCTAAATCTAAAATCATTAAGCATCATCTTCTTATAACTATAAATATTTCTTCCAAATAACTCAATAATGAAGGTATAAAATACACTAAAATAACTATTCAACCTTTTATAGAAAATAAGTTACAAAAATTCACCCACATAATGGTGTTTACTAGCCCATTTCTTAACTTGAGTGAAAAATTGTGTTTTGATACATCTCTTTAAATCTCAACTAAATGCAATTATGTTTAAATCTAATTTTTAGTCGCTTGATTCTCTTCATCTTCAATCTTTTTTGTCTTTTTGTCTTTTTTTTTTTGTATTGAACAAAGCAATTTACAACGAATAGATGCCACCAATAGATAGCTGATAAAAATGAATAAACCACCCACTGTTACACTCTTTAACTTTGTCCAAAATTATTACAAATTTGAATTTGCATTACTTTCCTTTTTATTTGTTGGACTTGGTCCATAGTTTTGGCATTCCTCTTTGATAAGTCCTAAAGCTATAAGAAAAGAAAGACAATCTGAAAAAAGATTTGAAAATAAAGTTTAGAACAATAGTTGTTGACAACAATTGTTAGAAAATATAATAATACATCTAATTATTGGAATAGTTGTCTCATAGCAATTGTTAGAAAATGTACATCTAATTATCCAAATATTGTGTTTATTTATTTGTTAATCTTTTCCTCTTACCAAAATCTATTATCAAATTTACTTTTATTGTTATCAGGTATCCTTTTAAAAATTTAATTTTTAATACCTAATACATTAAAAAAATAAAAATTGGGGAACTAAAGAAAGGTAGATAGTCATCTTCAATTGAAATGCCAAAAATGTAGAAGACAACTTGAAATTGTAAAGTATGACACACTTAGAGAAGGTAAATTATATGATTTTTAAATATAAAGATTAATGAATGCCATATCATCTATAGCACCAATATTCCGTGTGTTTCATGAAAAGGAAAATAAATAGGAATTTCTAAATATAAACATATTGTAGATAGGTGACAAGCATAGATTAGGAGGTGGTAAACATAGTTAATTTTTAACACGCCAAAATGAAATGAAACTACATGGGAATTGTTGGATTGTGTGTTCACAACTTGTCTTGTAAAGACTACAAAGTTACTTCAAGCGATTTTGAAAATCAATTGAGCACTAGGCATTCAACATAATGTCCACCAACAATCTTCACATTGACTGGTATGTCATTGCAGGTACAAAGGAGATGAAATCACTAGCCAAAATGGCAATGAGAAATATAAACCGAGACCCGTAAGCTTAATAAGCATGGTAAAACCAAGGGAAGTTCGTTACACACAACAGTCTCTATCTACCTACCTTATGTTCGGTGTCAAATAATTTGTGCAATTTAAATCTTTTAATTATAATCCCTTTCCAATTATTAAGATTACTTTTAAGAAGTTCAATAATAAAGGTATGAAGCACACTAGAATTATTGTTCTTGACAATGATCTAGAAAAGAAATCTGCACAATCATGCATACTTGCCCATCTCTTTTGGCTCGCGTGCTTTTTAATGTTTTCTTGCTAAAAAAATTTCTATCATACAACCATCAAAAAATCTTTATTAAACAAGATAATCACAACAATCTTTAAAAAACTCCACTCTATAATAATCAATAGATTCTCATTTAAAAAAAACAAAAAAAAACTATAATATTCAATAAACTCTTCATATTTTCTAGAAAGATTCCATATTAAAAAGACAAAATAAATAGAGATTTTATCTGATAGCAATTATATTCTTTCATGTCTTAAATCAAAATATAAAAAAAACAATACAATATTCAAGAAAATTTAAAAAATTTAAATAATATTGATAGATATATCTTTGAATTTCATAAATATTTTATTCAAATTTTATGTAATAACATGCACATTCCTATTTATTCTATTTATCAATAATTAAATATCACCAATACAATATTTTAAATTATTACCTTCAAAATATACCTTTGAATCTTTAAAAACTCTTAGCAAATGAACAAGTAAGATTAAATATATTCAAAACTGACCGTCATAACTGTCTGAAGACTAAATATTTATAAAGTGAAAT
Organism: Cryptomeria japonica; assembly: GCF_030272615.1. NCBI lineage: Eukaryota > Viridiplantae > Streptophyta > Pinopsida > Cupressales > Cupressaceae > Cryptomeria > Cryptomeria japonica. The sequence continues at coordinate 133,425,430 of NC_081409.1, forward strand.
CAAAATACGAAGACCTTTAAGATGTCTAAACAGAACTTTTTTGCTATAGTTAAAAGCAAAATGATATATCTTTTAACGCCTAAAGCTGTCTAAACACAAATTTTTACTATATTGAAAGGAAAATACTATATGGATGGTCCAGATGTCCGTTTAAGAGATCTAAGCATTATGTATTTATTACAATGAAAACAAAAAACGTTATCCTTAATGCCTAACTCCAACGCTTCCATCCAATCATACCCACTCACCACTTGTTTTAATCATTGAGTTTACAAGACACGTGACTAACGAGCAAACATGAAAATCTGTTTAAATTTTTTTATTTTTTGGTAGGTAATAGGCCAAGAGTCACAACTTAGAATTCATTTTAAATGTCCCTATTGGGAATTGAACTTGGGTCTCCACAATGAGAACCCAGTGTTTTAACCAATTAAGCTAAACCCCTTGGACATTTTTATAGAAATATATTAATATTATATAATCTATTATAGATATAAATATAATATAGATATTAATATTATATAATATATTATACAATATAAATATTATATTATTTATTTATATTCTATTATATTATATGATAGTATCATATAAATAATATAAAATATTTTTGTTTTGTTCTTTCCTTTAAATGCAAAAATAAAATAAAATAAAATTAGAGTTTGACATTGAGATAAATAAAATAATTCTTAATATAACTTCAAGTGAAAAAGAACTAAACAATGTGAATTAAATTAAATACTAAAGTAATTCTAATTTAAAATAAAATAGCTCTTACATAATAAATTAATTATAGCAAATAGAATATCTTTTCTAATTAAATAAGATAATTCTTGACCAATTAGAGTAGCTTTAAGTAGATATATCGATTCATATAATATTAACATTAATATTTTTTTATTTTTTTTGATCTATAACCAGGATAGATTTATATTGCTTAAAAAGGAAAGATTACATGCTTAAAGTTGTTCATCAGCATGCCACTACATGGGGTCTTGCCCCTACAAAACCAACAGAACCCGAGAAAGACATCGAACCTATATGTCCTACCACCTCAAAAACAAACCCTATAGAAGTACTTCCCCACCCAAACCCGACTACCCCAAGGGACTAGCCTATTGAAACCAACCAAGGGCCTCTTCCCTTGAGAAATTAGGAATGCCCTGACTGGAGCCTGCCACATGAGTCTCCTGCCCGCCACCTGTCATGGTTCCCAGCCTGCCATCTCGAAGAAAACTGCGCTCCACCACCTTCGCCTGCTTCCAAGGAATTTGATGACGGACCAATGGCCGCCCCTCTTCATCCAATGGAGCCTCTGACTTAATTTGGTTCTGTTTACCATGGATTTTTTCTCTTTTCCCTGGTCCCAGCTCCCACACAAACTTCACCACATCCCTCCACCCCTTTCTTGCATCCTCCAAATGGACCTCCATAGCTCAGGAAGCCGACCAAACCACCAACGGTTGCACATCACCCATTTCCCCACCAATCCACTGTCATGGTCCTTCCAGCACTCTCAAACCTTTGCCTATCTCTACATGAGCCACCACCTCCTCTAGCCCTCCCGACCACTAGATCTCAGCACCAAGGATGTCACTCGCAACACTTCCTTAGACGAATCACCCTCCATCAGAGCTAACGCCACAAATAAAGACAAAATGTCTAGATTTGTACGTGATCGGCAGTCAAACACCAGAAATTCTTCCCCAACCATCAAGCACACAACCCTCCAAAACATTTCCCCATCAACCCTGAAAACATTCAACAGTCGATTGCACGAAATTGAACCACGGAATGCAGGCATCTGTTCGTCTGTAGATAGGGAGAAATTGGCTTTCATCCTTCCTCACACTCTCATCCAAAACTTGTACTCACAAACAAAACCAACACCAACCACTGCAAAGTGCCAGAAAATCAAGAGACTAGGCCCTAAAATAGCGAGCACCACATCAAGAAATAATTACTCCATGCGTAGCACCTCAAACCATGCATCATCAGCTGATCAACCCAACAAATGCTACCATCACCACTCCTATGCCATCATTGTAACTTACAACCAAATCGTAGTTCACAAGCCACGAGAAACATCACTTCCCACAAATCCAGTGTCAAAAACAAATCACACCAAACTCAAAAACACAACTCGGGTTCACTTCCCACTTCTTAAGCACAATCAACCAAACTCACGAGGACATACATTTCATAAGTCCTCAAATAAATTAAAGTTTCTATCCAAAGATCCATTAGCTCCAAAATTCGAAACCTTGTCTGCCTCAACATTTGCTTCCCTGAGCACATGTGAAACCTTAAAATCATCAAACCCGCATAGAAGGAGATTCATTCTTCTAATGTGTTTGTCAAGTTGCCAGGTCTCCATCCGACCTTTAGCAATCCCATTCAGCACAATCTAGGAATCCCCCTCCAGGTGGAGTTTCTTCACTTCCAATTTCTTTGCCATAAGAATGGCTTCTATAGCCGCTTGACACTTGGCTTCATTGTTCGTACCATCCACCAACCTCTTAGCTCCAAAAGCTAGAATGCTTCCACATTCGTCACGAGCTATGACCCCTACCTCAGAGATCTCAAGATTCCCCCTAGAAGCCCCATCAAAATTGACCTTGATCCAACCCTTAGCTGGTAGAACCCACTCCTGACTTTTGTCACCCTTCCTGTGAGGATTTACCCTCAAAAGCCCATTAACAGGCCAACATTAATATATATATTAACATTAATATTAACATTAATATTAATATTAATATTAATATTAGAATTAATATTAATATTAATATTAATACTAAAAAATAAAAATAAACTTAATTAAAATATATTATATTATAACTTATAATTATATCAACATAATTATTGTTACAATAATAATATAATGACTATTAATATTAGTATTTTGCTAAATTATTGACTATAAATTAATAGTAATACTCATTTAATTATTACATTAAAAAATTGCTTCATAAGTTGATAGAAATGAGTAGTTTGCTAAGTATATTTACAACCCAACTCCATTTGTTCATAAGATCCATTTATCATTGTACTTATCTAACTATCTAATGTTTTGTTCTTCAATTTCATCACCTACAAGTAATCAACCTCACTCTTAGATATCAAAATTGGGGTATTTGTAGAATTACAAAGTGAAAACGCCATTGTAGCTATTTCTGAATTATTTAAGTTGTTCTTTGAGTTATTTTTTAGTTTATTCATATTTAGAAATTATCAACTTCAAATTTTCAATGGTAGAGTCTAGATAGGCCACCTATTCTTCCCTTTTTGTTTACCCAAATTGACTTAGGTCATTTGGTAATCTTTAGGGTTCATTTCACTGACATCTATATCTACAAGAGAAGTTCTTATTTCAATAATCCTTTACCTATTTTGTTTTTCCCTGATGGCTAAGATAATTTTGGGCTTCTTCTGATATCTCTCTTTATTTATTATTTCCTATATTGCTACTGGATCCAATGGTTGCACTTGTGCAATCCTTTTTATAGAAAAATAAATCTAGCTTGAGATTAGTTGGGCACATGGACCAATGGTAAATAAATAGGAGGAAACTGAGATACCTATTGATGACGACTCCTTAGAGGTGATTGGATTGTATCTTGTAGAGGAGGCCTCTTTAGAGGGTATTGAGTTGTCTATTGGTCCACCTTTTTAGCCTCATCGTCCATTTTCTCTATGAAAATGGCATCTTGTTGCAATTTTGCCTTTCTAGAAGCAGACTAATTTGTCTACAATATATCATCTTCTTTCTTAAGCTATTCTTCTACATATTCGAAAATAAGAATTGTGACATCCTTAGTATGTTTGTCCTTTTGATCCTTTGAGATGATTAAAGTTGTAGAAGTAGTTGTCTATGGTGGTGACATACTAGGAGGATGGGAAGGAGTTCTATCAAAAGAAGGGATGATGTAAATTCTTCAACCTTAGCATGAACCTTAGTTGACTTATGTACAATGATGGAGAATGACTAATAGATTTAAGTTAACCATGTTGGACAAATTGTAGAGACAGTGGTGCAACCATCCAATAGAATATATCTCTATCTTTTAATTTTTTATCTTTAGTCCATGATCTATCATTACTATACAATTGATTATTACAAGAGGTATACTATCAATATTTCTCTACTATCAAAGAAAAGGTTGGATTTCACAACCTTACTATTTAGGTAACAAATATATGTGCTCCCCAAAAAAATTTACTCCTCATTTTATTTTGTTGTAGGGTTCTTATATGATTTAATTGTAAATAACTCAATGCAAGTTGAATTACAAATTGTGTTTTTCAACCTATATAAGCTCATTTCATGGTGGGTTAGATGTGTTTTTTTCTCACTTGATGTTATCTCAAATAAATTATTTAATATGACAACCTTCCTCTTTAGGTTATATAAGCATGTGTACTAAAAAATAGTTTATATTACTCATTTTATATTTTTGATAAAGATAAACAAGCTTTACAGGGACCCGAAACCAAAATTTTTACAAAACATGGCCATCGGCCAATAAAACATAAACCAACAACAAAACAGGGGAACACCACAGACTAAACACAAAAGAAAATAGAAACAACAACCAACAAAACAAAACACAAAAAAACTCTCAGTTAAGCAAGTGCACCAGCTTCTTGCTCTTCTGGATGGTAGCCTTGCTGATTGCCTCCTATTCTTCCATAATGAACCTGGAGGTACCATTATTGCTTCTCCTGCTTTTGGTCCTGGAACTAGGGCCCATAGTTTTATTACCACCAATAACAGAGTCTTCACCGCCCAGATCTTTCTTTCTATTATTGTCATCAGGGTCATTGTCATTAGGATTGGATCTGTACTCCGCGACAATGGAATTGATCTTTTCCAACCCCTCCATACTATTATTCATGGCCTCCTTACTTATGCCAACCAAATTCTTAAGATTATTCTTGATCTCCTCCATAGATTGTCAACCTTCTCAATTCTTTGCTCATGTTTACATTTCATAACCTTGACATCATGGGAAAGGTTTTGGGTCATGATCATGAGCTTCTTAGAATTGCTAGGCTCAGGCGAATCAGTGAAGATATCAATTATCTCCTTAATCCCGACCACTTTGAGGGTATCAATCTCCTTCCCCACCCACTCCCAACAGTTCTCCTGGCTTCTAGTCGCTTCCATCACCAGATTCATCAAAGAACCATCCTTCTGTAAACCACTATCCATATCTTTAGGCAGAGTCCCCTACTTCTCCTTTAGAACATTAAGAGGAATGTCCAAATTGATTTCCTGGTCCAAAGTCTTGGGAGAATAGTCTTTAGCAACCAACTTCTTATTTTTGGAATAAGGCTCAATTTTAGAAATCATCTTGCTGGTCGATTTATATTTACTTGCAGCCCATCTGGGGAGGTTCTTTCTGCTATGGTTTCCAAGAGTGACCAACATATCACCCTCTTCAACTAGCTTATAATCAGGGTCAACAAGGGGTTTGGTGCTCCCACTATCCTCCATCTCCATATCTGAATCAGAGACATCTTGAACATTAGTATTAGGGATTTGTCCTTTCTTAGAGAGAGAAGGCATAACTTCAAGGGCTTTGGTGTATTGCATAATAAGCACAATAAGCCCTTCATGGAGGGCTAGATTATTGGGATTCTCAACATATTTTTCAAGACTATACTCCAAAGAAGAAACCAGATAGAAAGAAATCAAAATAACTTTGCCATGTCTAAAGTGATTCAAGATGGTAAAATGATAAGAAAAGATACTGGCATATCTTCCATCAAGTGTTGTTGTACCTCATGATGAACTTAGCCATGTCTGCCCAGGGAGCCATAAGATCCTTTCTATTGTAGCCACCATCAGCTATTTTTTTAACTCTTGAACACTCATCTTTATCAAAACGATTTGCCATGTCTTCCTCCCCTGTTTTTATGTCTCTGTGAAACCTCATGCCTTTCATAGCCAAACCTATAACTGTAGCCACCAGGGTTTCATCTAGCTGATAGTTAGCACCATAGGCCCTCAAAACCCCTTTCTTCCACCTATTGACAAACTTTTTTGTGAGCAGAGGAGAAGGGCCATGGAGTCTTTCCAAGAAGGTAACCATTCCCCCATCAACAATTTCCTACCACACTTCCTTATTTTTCTTCCATTTATCAAAAGTGGGTGGTTCTTGCCTATTCTTCTCCCCGCCCATAATGGTCTAGGTCACCAAATAGAAATAGGAAATGGGCCACACTAGAAAAGTCTCCAAACAGAAGCGGGATAGCGGCCACACAAGAAGATAGAAAATCTAGGCACAAGGGAAGTTTCTAGATCTTCGGATAGGGAAATCGAAAGGAAACCATTTACCCACCAACTTAATCAAGTCATGGTTGTTCTTCATTGGTTACCGCAAGTGGCTAGTATCATCATAAGCCAGGTCACACAAGATTTTTGGGAAAGAGTCTCAATTGCTCCACCATTTTGCTGCCACGTAGCACACTGCCATATTGGCCAATAAATCCGTCACTTTATTGCCTTCCCAAAAAATGTGAGAAATTTTGAATTCATCCAACTCTTTAATCATATCACAACAATTTTTGATCAAGTTGGTGATAGTCCAACTAGGCTCCATACACCCATTCAAACAATTCATAATGTTGAGTGAGTCAAATTCGAGCAAGACCTTTCTAAAACCTTCCCTTTTAGCCATGTGTAACCCAAAATGGGCAGCACTAGCCTCTGCAAAATGGTTAGACTAGGTGCCCAAAGGGCGTGCCACCACAGAAACCAGTAGACCCATATGATTCCTAGCCACTCCCCCACATCTAGCTGACCCAGGATTACCTTTAGCCACCCCATCCACATTGATTTTGATCCATCCCACAAGGGGGATGTCATAGAACATTTTATCAACACTGTTTAATTTTATGCACAGGAATGGATATATTCCAGCCAATTTGCCACTATTTGATAGTATCCCACTCCTCCTAGAGAGTAGGGAGGGGATGGTCATTCCTTCTACTGAGGCAGGAGTGAAGAAAATTATCCTTGATAGCATTTTTTATTCTAATAGCCACAACAAGCGCAGGAGATTCTAAATCTCTAAAAACTCTATTGTTTCTTTCTTTCCAAATACCCCATCAAATACGAGGAAGAGACATTTTCCAGAGGACTCCCAAAGCTTGATTGTGGAAGGGGAACTTCCATTCAAACCACAACCTTTGAACAGAATTACGGAAGACCCAATTAGTGTTCCAGATATGAAGGAAGAAACTCCAAATGTCCATGGAAAAAGAGCAGTGCAACTACAGATGACCAACATTTTCCTTCGTTTCTTTACATAGCAAGCATCTATTAGTAATAGGGAGACTTCTTTTACAGAGGTTGTCAATGGTAGAAATATTACTCTGCATGAAAAGCCAAAAAATAATGTTAATTTTTGGAATTAAAAGATTATTCTAGATAGCAACCCAGAAGGGGGAGGGAGAAAAATTTCTGGAGATGAACTTGTAGGCATCAACAACCTTGAATTTCCTTGAAGAGGAGAAATTCTAGAATACTTCATCCTCCACATGGGAGCAAGGGATATGAATATAGTTTAACTAGGGTTGTAAAGGTATCAAAGCATTATCCACAGACTTGAGATCTAACCAGGATCCATCTCTAATGTAATCAACCACCCAAGAGCCAATTTTTCTGAGACATAATTCTTTGAAAGGAGGAGCCCAAACAGAATCTGAAAGGGGGCCATCACCAATCCACCAGTCCTCCCAAAATATGATTTTAGTAGCATTCCCCAACAACCATCTACAACCATGCAAAATAATATTGGTGGAGCCAAAGAAATTTCTCCATAAATCAAAGACAAAGTTGGGAAGGTCATAAGATTCCAGCCTGTTTTGGATACCCTGGATGTGGTATTTATGTTTGAAAATGTCAATCCATTAATTATTCTCTTTAAGACATCTCCACAATTGCTTGGCCATAAAGGCTTTATTGAAATCTCTCAGATTTCTAATGTCCAGCCCCCCCATGGACTTGGGAAGGAAAACTTGTTTCCAAGCCACAAGATGCAACCTATTCTTAATTTCAGTCCTAGTCCACAATTTTTTTTTTTGAATTATTTCTAGTCTATCAGAAATTTTGGTGGGAATTTTGAATAAACTCATAGCATACACCTGGAGGCTCTATAGTGTGGCTTTGAGTAGCTGGAGCTTACCAGCTTGGCTTCACAAATCACCTTTCCACCGAGCCAACTTATTATGGAATCTATCAATAAGATTCTTCCAGAAGGAATCTAGGGCCGAACCATGGCAGAGGGGTAGACCTAAATAAGAGTCAGGCAGAACCCCAACTTTACACCCTATAATCATGGCAATCTTCATTTTCCTATGCTCCTGGGTGTTAAAGAAAAAAATTGAGCTTTTAGCTAGGCTAATTTTTGTCTAGTGCCTTGCTCATAAGTATCCAAAGTCTTTTTTAAATTCTTAGCTTCTTTAACCGAACATTCCCCCATTAACAAAGTATCATCCACAAATTATTGGTGAGAATGGGTAGAGGCTTGAGAAGAGGGTTGTAAGCCCAAAATATTACCTTTTCTAACTTCTCTTTAGATAATTTTACTCAGAGATTCACTCGTTAGAATGAAGAGGAAAGGAGATAAAGGATCCCCCTGTCTAATGCCCCTTGATGTTGAGAAAAAACCAGAGGCAGCTCCATTGATCAAGACAAAAAATTTGGGAGTGGACACACATTGATCAATAATCTAGATGAAGTTATTTCCATGTCCAAACATCCTAAGAATCCTTAGAAGAAAACTCCAATTGACTCTATCAAAAGCTATCAACAAATCCAATTTTAGAAAAAATAAAATAAAAATAAAAAATAAAAAATAAAAAATCATTTTTTATTGATAGATAAGGAGTGAATGTTCTCATGCACCACAATAATAGAATCCAAAATCTACCTCCGAGGAACAAACCCATTCTGGTGTTTTGAAACTAAAGAGGGGAGGTATTTTTTAAGCCTGAGCATCAAGATCTTGGTGAAAATTTTATAGATATAATTGCAAAGACTAATAGGTCTAAAACCCTAAAAAGAAAGGGCATTAGGTTTCTTGGGAATGAGGACAAAGAAGGTGGCATTCAACTCCTTTAGAAGAGAGCTGGACCCAAAAAACTCTTGTGCAGCGTTGACCACATCAAAGCTTAAGATTTGCCAAAAGTTCTCAAAGAAGAATAGAGGAAAGTCATCAAGGTCAGGGACTTTGTTACCTTCAAAAGAGAAGACCGCATTGTGAACTTCATCATGAGTGGGGATTCTGGTTAGCTCCAAGTTCAAATCTTGAGAGACAAAGTTGGGAATTTCCTGCAAGATCTCATCTTGGGTGAAAGAATTAAGAGGATCTTCAACCGACAAGAGATTAGTGAAGTAGCTGATCGCTTCCTACAAAATCTCTTCATTCTTATGAATCCATCTCTAGCTAACCTGAATTTTACTAATTCTATTAGCAGTCCTATGCTTGAGGGTCGTCATATGAAAAAACTTAGTTTTTTTGTCACCACTTTTAAGCCATAAGGCTCTATATCTCTGCTTCCAGTATTCCTCCTCTTTGGAAATAATATCATGCAGTTTAGTTAAAATCTTAATTTCTTTGTTCGAGACGTCATGATGAAACCCAAAATCTTGGATATGCTTTTGAACCTCCTCAAGATCTAGCTTGAGCTTATCTTTAATTTTAAAAATATTACCAAAAAGAGGACTTGTTCCAACGTTGAATATTGGACTTGATATTGGATAACTTCTTGGCAATACGAATCATGGCCGTACCCTAGATAGAAATATTCCACCACTCCACAATTTTGTCATGGATGTCAGGGGCCATTAGCCACATTTTCTCAAATCTGAAGGGGTACGCCTTTCTTCTAGACAATGAAGTCAAACAAATAGGGAAGTGATCAGATCCTAATCAGCTCAAGACATTGAGTTTACAGGAAGCATTTTGAAACCAATCAGGAGAGACAAGACCCCTATCCAAATTAACCTGAATAAGATCATCCCTAGTGCATCTGTTAGACCAAGTGAATTTAGCCCCAATAAGATCCAGGTCCAACAGGCTCAAAAAATTAATCATGTCAGCCAAGTCTTGTCTACTATCAATACAAATGGGTATGCCCCCAGATTTCTCCAAGTTTGAGAGAGGGGTGTTGAAGTCACCCAGAAGAATCCATTTCTCATTAGGGAAAAGTGATCTACCATGGAAAATGGAAGACCAGAGAACTTTCCTAGCAGTTCTCCCATTAGGAGCATAGATGTTGGAAATAATCTAGGAGGATCCATCTTTAAGATTATAGAACCTAGTAGCAATGTGATTAGGAGAAGAGAGAACCACCTTACCACATAACAATCTCGTATTCCAAAGAGTGGCGATACTGCCTGAGGCACCATCAGCATCAACATAGTGAACACCATAATCTCCAAAAATCACCAATTTAATCTTTTCCACTTTATTATTAGTCATTTTAGTCTCTTGAACAAGGAAAATATACGTCTTATGATCATGCTTGTAGGGATGATTTAGACCCCTTATGTTCCACAAAATAATTTTCATTTAGAAAGAGAGGGGGATCTCATCCCCATTTTTTGTAACATTCTCTAGGCTCCGTCTGTAATGGAAGCCCGACTCTTCCTATCTCTATTAACTACATTGGGTGGCCTCCCCACCCCCCCTTGAATCTGACCCACAGTCCGCTTTTTGTCTATTTCTGGTTAAAAATCCTCCTAGAGATCGAAGTAGATTGGCCAGTAGGGGAGTTCTATCTTCTTCTTTTGGGTTTGACCTCAATAAAAGGACACGGGTCCTCTTGGGATGATTCTAGAGTGAGAGAAACCTAGGGTATCTCCACAACAAAGTTACCCATATCAATGACTAGCTGAATGGGAATATCCAGGATAGATCCATTAGCATTAATTGTATTCGCTTTCTCATAAGGAGCATTCACAATAGGGGATTCTCAAACATTCTCTTCCAAAAGTGGAGGGTTAGGAGCAGGTTCCATAGGTACATTTGAAGCGGCTCCAGGAAAGACACCATCATCCACTATCAAGGGAGGGATAGAGGGATCAACTTATCCATTTGAATCATTGCACAATCCTTCAAGAGGAGGAATAGAGTGCAAGGCATCCCTCATCTCTAAGAGTGGCTTGTCATTCCTCTTTCTCCATTCCTTCTTTGGCTTAGACAAACACTGCCTTGCCCAATGATCCATTTTTTTGCAATGGAAACACACAAAAGGGATGGATTCATACTCCACTTTCTACACCCATCTGTCCAACTTAGAGAAAAGATCAATCTCTCCTGCAAGATTTGTAGGCTGTTTGGTATTGACACACAATTTGGCATACATAAGGCGTCTTTTAGCTGCAGTCCTTGGGTCAACTAAAATTAGCTCACCAAAACAAGCTGCAATTCCTGCAAAAATCTCTTCTCCCCAGAACTCCATGGGTAAACCTAGCAATCTAACCCATATTGGGGCTTCATTACATTCCCAATCTTTGGGATTAAATCTTGGTTCCCAATTTTTTGGGGCTAGCGAGGCTTTTCCCAGCATCTAGGGCCAACCCGCCAAAACCGATCCAAGATCTTCCTCACAAGTAAATGAAAAAGAGAAGAAACCACCAACCATAGAAAAAACATCAATTTGACCCTTACCCTTACATTTTCTAGACACCCAGTCTCTAACAACCTCAATATTGGGAGGTGGTCCAAAAACCTTACCCACCAAGACTAAGTTCATGTGAGCCATATTTTGATCTACAATACAGTCTGAGATAGAGATAGAGAAAGAACCAAACTCCAGGTCAACTTTATGCAGAACCGATAAAATGGCCTTACCCTTAAGCTTAGACCCAAATAAAGAAGCCCATTTCCTATTGTACTCCATAGATGGAATCTTAAAAAATACCTCCGCATTATTGGGGCCCTCAACACCACCAGGATTGTCGAATATGATAGATTTACCATTGGCAGTAGTCGACAGGGTACCACCATCCCAAGTATCATTTGAGGCCCCATCTGTGGGATCAGGATCTGATTCGGAAGAAGGGCAAGTCATAAGGGAAACCCCTGGACCCCCAACACGTGAGAAATCCACACCAGGTCCATTCAAATTCAAACCTGAATGAGCCAAAACTCCCACTCTTGCTCCTGCTCCTGCTCCGACCATATTTTTCTTAAAATTTATGGTTTGAGCCAAGGATGTAAGCACTACAGGCAAGAAGCCCCACTATTTCTCCAAGGTTCTCCCCAGGGTAAAGCATGCTCCATTGTTGACATGGTAAAGATGAACCCATGGGGTTTGAACCTAGGTTGTAGGCACTACAGGCAAGAAGCCCCACCATTTCACTAAAGGGTCATCCCCTTAAATTTATGGTTTGAACCAAGGATGTAAGCACTACAGGTAAGAAGACCCACTATTTCTCCAAGGTTCTCCCCAAGGTAAAGCATGGTCCATTGTTAACACGGTAGAGATGAACCTGTGGGGTTTGAACCTAGGTTGTAGGCACTATAGGCAAGAAGCCCCACCATTTCACCAAAGGGTCATCCCCATATTCCTCAATTTATGTTGTTGCAAGGTTGTGATATAATTTCCCTATAGGCTATGTGCACAAAGATGGTGGTAAGAAAAGTGGACACCACCCAAAAAAAACATGGAAAAACAAGCAGCGCGTATGTGGTTCTAAAATTTGAAATGACCACGTACGCACTTAGGTTTGTTGTTTCCGAGCCTAAATAAGGTAGCACGTACACGTTGCTTTTAGGGAAAGTAGCATGTACATGCTACCTCTAGGAAAATGAGCGCGTACGCACTACTTATAAGAAAATGAGCGTGTACACACTAATAATCCCAAAAGAACTATGTATGTGGCACCTGTCAAAAAAAGTTTAAAAAAATGGGTCTTATTTTCTTGTGAAAGGCGTGTTTTTAGCTTGTTTTTTCTTCATTTTCTCTCCTAAACCACGAAAGGGGTGCTAGATTTCTCCTCCAGACACTATGGATCAAGGTTAGTTTTTGTTAATTTTTGTCTTTCTTTCTCATTTGTTCTATTTGTTTTAAATTTTGAATTTAATTTCATTAATTTTGATTAGGTTTTTTCATTTTTTGTTTCAAAAACCAGATTCTTCTATTCCACAACAAGAACAACCAAATGCACCTCCTGAAAACCCACAAGATACACCCACAATTCCCCCTTTTGACTGCACACCTGAAACAAAGGAGCAATTAATTAATTAGTTAGGACAAAATACGTCTAAAATCAATAGACTGATTAATAAGATGAAAACATTTGAACTTGAGCATCATCAATCCCTCCCCACTAGCCTAGAAACATTAGCTAGTGGTGCCATAGCTATTTCCACACAAATTACCAAATGGGGAAACTTTAGGGATAGGTGTCGTCAATTGTATGCCAATGGGCTATCATACGAGGGAGTAAAAAACAAAAATATTAGTAAACAAGAAATATGTGCCCTTTTCACTGATCCCAAAACTGGTCAGTTGTTACCTCTTAATGCAAAGAGGTTTCCCATACATTGGTGTACCAATGTGCAGATGAAGAATCTTTTTTGGCAAAGGTGGTGGATGGTCTTTGATGATCCACCTTGTAATAATTATGAGGTGCCATTGTATTTTTTAAGAAAAGTATACTGTGAGTTTGTGTTCAATGTGCACCCAAACTATTTTGACATGAGAGAGTTCCATGGTAGAGGTGGCAGTTTTGCCCAAGATAGACCTGGAGTCCTAGGCGAATACCCACAGAGACTCGTCACCCCCTAGCACCCAAACCCAAGGTGCATCAGGTTGTCCCAGTAGAGTTGAAAGAGTCGATGGAGCTACAGACTCTTCAGGCAACCACATCATTAACTAGTGCCATCATCCAACATGGGACGTCGTTAGCACACCCTATTGTATTGGATGATGAGCCATTAGTTGCTCCAGGTGGCGATAGAGAGCCCATACAACATATGTCTATCAGTTGCTCGGGGATATGGTTGGGGATAGATGATGTAGCTGGTGCAGATGGATTCACATCTCATCCGTGCACGATTTGCGGGAGTAGGTGTTAGACCTGCACGGCTAACGATTTCACGCTGACAGATGAGTTAATGGATATCATGTTTGCGCATCAGCAATAGACACAGGTGTGTAGATTTGAATTCATAGCATTTTATTTATCAGTCACTTTAAATTTGTAATTACATAAAATAATTTTCATTTATACATCGATTTAAATTGAAACAAATAATATGCATTTCAGGATGCAGTAGCGGTATCCCATACTCCTCCCCCAGTTACTACAGCTACAACTTCGATGTCTGAGGTATAAATTTTGTAACATGTTAAAATATAATAGTACACTTTGAATTCAGAAAAAATACCAGATATACTAACTATCTTTAATACTTGGTGCAATTTTTGGTTTGTAGGCATTGACAGGGGACCAAATGTCCCAGATTGATGACATCACACTCTAAGCAATCGATTTTGGCTTACAAGGCTATACAATATCATATTTTTGTACAAACCTTTTTATGTATTGTTTGGATGGAATATGCAAGTCATTTCATTTTATATTTTTAAAATTATGTTTAATATATTATTTGTACTTGTGAAATTTTGCCAAGATCTAGAGGCAATGGAAAGCACAATATAGAGAGACAAAATATATGATAGGAATAAACTGTATTCTATCAAGATGCAAAATATGATCAACTAGATCATTACAAGATATAGATTGATTTCCCATGATTGTCTATACAAACAAAGTAGATGAGCATGCTTATATAGGCAAGGCTAGTGGATATGTGAGCACACAAACAAGACATGTGGCTCAATAAAAAACAAGGGTAGGTAGGAGAAACAATATAATATTCCACATGAGGTGGATCACCAACTAAATGTGGAGTGTAACAACAAGATCAACACCATAAAAGGTGGAAATTCTCCTACACACACTATCCCAATGTGGCACAAACACCCAAGTGTATCATACCCAAACTACTATGAAATGCATTTCCTAAGTAAACTTAAGTAAGGTATAATAATATCCATGATGAATAATTATTTACACCAATAGTACTCATATCTCATGTTAATTTTGTTTTTTTAGGGTACCCCCTCTGCGTCTAGGGCTCATCCTAATAAAAAGAATTCCTCGAAGACACCAAAACGTCAGAAGAAGGTAATTGAACACATTTTTAGTAGTACAATTGTTTGAAAATGTTGAAATCAAGTATTAGTTGGGGTTTGTAGATTGATTATTGTTTTTTGTCTATTTTACATGTACAAGGGCCATTGAGATATGTGGATTTGTTGAATGCACCTGATTCACTTGTGGATCAAGAGAGGGCGGAGGTATGTACCTCTACTTTATTTTCTTGATTTCATGATTATATGCACGCGTACATGTGAACTTGTAATATATTATAATCTTATAATTTTTTCATACAAGAAATATCCATAGCTATTTCATCAATGATGAACCCTCCTCTGTGCATTGGAGAAGCATCTCAGGATCCAGTACACTTTTGTTTGATACACTACATTAATTGTTTTGAACCTACAATACTTATCATTAGAATAATTGTATTTAATCTTTGAACATTTTTTGTATAGGTAATAGCGACAGTTTCTCTATCGATGGTGAGCCATCTTCAGTCCATTGGAGAAGAATCTCAGGCATGAGTATGTCATTGTTCTCTATATTATAGCTTTTAAGTGTTTTTGATATATTTATGTTAGTACATTGTATTAATTGTACATTTAATCTACAATAGACCCCTTCGCAGTACGGCCATAACATGGATCCATTTAAGTATGTCTTTAAGAAAACTCCTAAGAGTGACAAGGAGAGGAGAGTGAAGACATTAGCTCCTAGATTAGCTGATAAGGTAATCTACATTTCAATTGCAAAGGAATTATAGTTAAATGCATAGTTATGTTGTTAATTGTGAACTATTTTCTACAAAATAATTTTAACTTGGCTTTTGAATTGTGGTTTTGCAGCCATCTACAGAGCCATGTACTGCATCGAAGAGGCTTGATTTTGATGACCCACAACAAGTTTAGGATAATATAGTGTTACTTTTGGTCATAGAATTCTGCTCTTAGTTTCAGACTATTCCTACTAGCCCTTCAAATCGGGTAATTCAACAATAACTCAAAACTTTCCCAAAACACTTGGAAAAAAAATTGCATATTCAGATACCCATTTGTAAGTTATTTAACATATGTCAGAATTAGACTTAGTTATTTATAATCAAATAGTACAAATTTATAATCAAATAGTACAAGTTTATTATAAATGTATTTATAATCAAATGGTACAAATTTGGGCTCTCAAAATTTGCAAATTAACCCCAGGAACACTTTCATATATAAAATTTGGCATCTTATATAAACGATCAAGCTCATTACTGTTTATATTTACAAAATTTTGCATCTAAATATGCAAACTACAACTCATTGTTTTTTTATACAAAAATTAGCATCTAGATATGCACATTACAACTCATTATTGTTTTTTTATACAAAATTTAGCATCTAGATATGCACATTACAACTCATTGATATTTTTATATACAAAATTTGGCATCTTCATATGCACATTATAGCTCATATGCATGTAGAGCACATCCAAAAAAGCGAATTACAATGTTTCGCAAAAGATATATACAAAATTGTCAAAATTATTCTACCATATTGTAGAATTATTCTTCTAGATGGCCCAAAATCAATCAAGTGAACCTTTTGGATCAGCTCTAACCCTTAGTGTCTCAAGTATTGCCTTGTGGTCTGATTCATGAACTTTCCACAAATCCTTGTGAAGAGGTCTACCATGATATTTAATCAAATAAATATTTGTTGCAACAAGAAGGTTTGAGTAATGAAGAATATGTCTATGTGTCTCAAAGTCTTCAAACAACCAGGCATTAGAACTTTTGATAGGATACCTGCATTTTATAGAAGGATAAGTTAATGCCAAAATCAATACAATGACTCCTAAATAAATGAGTTTAAGAGGTCTCAATACAACTCAACACAACAACGGTAGCTTCTAAGCCATGTCCCTATCACAACAATGGATCCTATTGGGTACTCAATACCCTCTCCATCATCCACTGTAGAAGTCAATTTCTTTTTGGCCTCAATACAACGACACAAAAATTAATTTGTTCCTTCTTCATTGTTCTCATCCACAATAACTGCATATACATCATGTGCATTTAATAGAGGGATATAAGTTAATACCAAAATCAGCATAAGTTAATACTAATAAATTAAGCTTAAAATTGTAGCAAATTGCAACCCTTTACCTGGTTCAACTATGTTTGATACATGGTCAAAATCCACTGATGCTTCAGTCTGGTTCATTTGTAGTGCTTTATGAAGTTGATATGTATCTAGGGTTTGCAAAGGTCTACAAGACCATTAGTCATCCCACTCTTTTGATTCACATTCATCCCACAAAAAATGCATACATGAAGAGAAAAAAATATGCAATCTGTCTAGTATAAATAACTAGTGATGTTGCATTTGAACATCTAAATGAATGCATGTCACTTGATCTAGTAAATGTACAACAATCTAGACAGTTTTCAATGTAAGATTCACTTATTAACCAAAAATATCTAGAAACCATAGACTTACCTGCATTACTTGGTCCCATCGTAGAGTTACACCATTGCACAATTGTTTTTGCATCTATTAACATTGCACCACCTTCATACTTCAATTCCTCTCTAGTAAGAGCTCTTTTCACACATGCTCCCACACCATCATGCTCTCCCTTTCCATTCCCCGCCTCAATGAAATTCCAAAAATGTTGCACACCACTTGTCACATGCATCCTAGTCAACTAGTAGAACATCCTTGCATTCTTGAATTGTGCGGTGCAATTGTCCAACCATATTAAGTGTTGGTTGTATCTTATATCTCTTTCCCTTAAACTATCATAGAAGACTGTAAAGCATCCTTGCACAAACTCTGAGAAATGAGTATGATCATTGCCGATATAGAAGTGATATTCTCTTATAACCTTTCTATCCTCCTCGGTGCTATCACGTGCATGCATGAATGCTATGTGTACAAAAATTATAACTTGTGTAGAGTGGTAATACATAGATTGTACTTTATTTTGCAACTTTAGTGTATAATTCTTAGCAAAATCAATGATAGAGACAATAGTGCCGAGGGGGAAAGTGTCCTTACACAACTTGAATTGCTCATCTAGCCACCTAGCTCTATGTGTGTGACCTATGTACTCATACACTAGTTTCTCTTGAAACATCTTCAAAAAATCAGCTACTCATATATCCCTTTTCACTAACTCACGCCTCTTTAATTATTTTCCATCTTTAACACCATATGTGACTAACTTATATTTTCCAATAGAAACTAGTTCCTCACCAATTTCATGTGTGCTGTCCACATGTAGGCATCTATGCAACTATTGCAAACCGCCACATGTTGGACAAAAATCTCTCAAACACATCATCTTATAGTAAATGCAGCTATCATCTTGTCTACATAGTACACTTGAGATAAATTGTCTCAGTGACCTAGGAGGTGCTTGTAGACCACATTCCTACAAAAGATCATTATTGTGCAAAGTACAACATATATAGCGATAAATATCATAATGCATGGAAAATTCAACATGGACCCTACAACAACATGTAGTACGTGCATGATTAATCTTAACGTAAAATGGTTTTGTCATCTCAAAAATTCTTTGACAAATTTTAATCTAAGTAAAGCTTTGAAGAAACCTTTCATAAAATTGTGTTTGAGTGGTATCTAAATAGTGTTTTGGATGTGGCTCGCGATTACTAATTCCAATTTGCCTTCTAACAACATCTCTTTGGCTGGGTGAAACCCTTGTGTTGTCATGCCAATATTTCTCAATTAACGTTCTTAGTGCACCAACAACAACCTTGTCCTTGCGTGGGAGTCTACCCAAGAATGCCCAAAGGGAATTATTGTTAGGATCCTCAATTTTATCTCGCCTCTCTAAGGCATAGGGTAATGTGGTTCTACTTATCCTTAATGACTTGCTTGTTTTGCTTATTAAACGATATTTTTTCATTTCCTTTCCCATTATGGTTTATGTGAGGACACAATGAGTAACATTATCATCTTTAATGTGTGATTTCAAACCAATGGCTTGGTATGGATCAAAAAGATTTCTCACAATGGTTCTTTCACTATTATTTTCGGATGTTCTTAACCCCAAAAATTTTATTGTCTCTCTAAATTTCAGTTTTTTAGTCATTTCAACAACTAATTGGCATCTTCCACTTTGATTTTAGTTTTCAAAATGGTTATTGAAAATTCTTCTAACCAATCTTCTACAAGTTCTTTTGAATATTTTATCATGCATTGGCTTCACAATATTTTCATCAATATCTATTAGGAACTTTGGTTTTCTACGAATTATTCTAAGAGGTGTTAAGATTGGTGCATGCTCTTCATTTTCATTAGGTGCATTATGTGCATTGATCACATCAAATTCAAATGGTATATCTTCTTCAATTTCATTAACATATGCATTCACCGAATCATTTTCAAATGGTGTATGTTCATTGCATTCATTAGATGCATTCATCATATATATTTGAATTGGTGTATGTTAATCATTTCGATTTGGTTCATTCATCATTTCAATTTTAATTGTTGAATGTTCATCACTTTCATTAGGTGCATTATATGTCACACCTTCACGTAATCTCTTCATACGCTCCCTTTGTCTTTCCTTTGATGCCTCTCTTTGTTCATTTTTCCCTCTCTTGTTCTTTCCCATTGTCCTACACATAACATCATGATGATAATCCACAATCAAATAGAAAAAAAACAACAAATGATCATCATTTTGTTATAATCTAAAGTAACAATAATAAAATAACTTCAAAAAAAACCAAAATACAAGACAAATCAATCATGATCAAAGAAAAAAAACAACAAATGATCATGATTTTGTTATAATCTAAAGTAACAATGATAAAATAACTTTAAAAACAATCCAATATACGAGACAAATCAATCATTCCAAAGCAAAAGTGACAAAAGAATATGAAAACCTGATTGTTACTGTCCCAAAAAATCATGTGCAGAAGCAGTGGGGCCTTCAAACAACTTGCAATGGTGGTTTTTAGGTCGTTGGGACTAAAATATGTCAGCATTCACAATTTCTCATAACCCGTATGGGTTATGTAGAACTAGAAGTTTTGGCCTTAGTTCTACATAACCTCTACAAGTTATGTAGAACTAGGAAAAGGAGAGGGAGAGAGGGAGAGAGGGAGGGAGATTGGGAAAAGGAGGGAGATTGGGAAAAGGATGGATAGGGATAGAGAGGGAGATAAGGAAAAGGAGAGGGAGAAGGAGAGAGGGGGGGATGGAGAGAGGGAGGGAGATTGGGAAAAGGAGAGGGAGAGAGGGAGGGAGGGGGAGATTGGGAGAAGGAGAGGGGGATGGATGGAGAGGGAGAGAGAGGGAGATTAGGAAAAGGAGAGGGGGAGGGGGAGAGAGAGAGAGGGGATGGAGAGAGGGAGGGAGATTGGGAAAAGGAGAGGGGGAGAGGGAGAGTGAGGGAGATTGGGAAAAGGAGAGGGGGAGAGGGAGAGAGGGAGGGAGAGGGCAGAGATGGGGAGAATAGGATAAAGAGAAGGAGAGAGAGAGAGAGAGAGAGAGAGAGAGAGAGAGAGAGATAAGATAACGAGAGGGAGAGGGAGAGGGGGAGAGGGAGAGGGAGGGGGAGAGAAAGAGAGAGAAGGGGGAGAGGGTGAGAATAGGATAGGATAATGAGAGAGAGAGAGAGAGAGAGAGTAGGAGGAGGAGAGGGTGAGAGACATGAGGTAGAGAGATAACAAGAAGGAGAAAAGGGTGAGAGAATCTAAAAAGAGAGAAGTGTGAGGGGGAGAGAGATGAGATAGAACTTGAGGAAGATAATTAGGGCTCAGAATAGACAAAGACAATGATGGGGGAAGGAAGACAAGAGAGAGGGGAAAATAAGAGATACATGCATGTATAAAAACATATATCTATATAAATATATGTATAGATAACTATAGATATGCATATATACATACATAAACACATATTATCTAGGTATGTTTAAAACATGTGTAGTAAATGCTAAGTTTACAAGCATACATTATTATATCTTCATAACCCATACAGGTTTTGTGAAACAAAAAAAAATATAGTACTTTTTGTTTTTCAAAACCTATGTGGGTTTTAGCTTGGTAAGAGGGTTGGAAAATGACCCTAAGGCTTGCAAGCCCATTTCCCCCCCTTTTTTGTCCCTTTACATGTTTTTTCATCATCCAACATGATTTCTTGACTTCATCGTCATCAGGTTTACAAATGATCAAGTAGATATCTCTACAATTACCACCATAATCTCACACATCTTCTTAGTTTTCTGACCATATAAATTTTTCTATTTTTGGACAACATTAGCATAGTAAACTTTAATTTTCTTTATCAGTGCCTTGATAGTCCTCATAGACACATGTCTACCATTTTTTTAATAACTTTTGATATACTTGACCAAATTCAAAATAAATTACATATTATTGGTCTACACTAGATTCTATACACTGTAAAAAAAATTTGCATTTTTGATTATTTTTATGCAAGTTATGCCCAGTGCACGAATAGGTACCAAATTTTCAGGATGCAATCACTTCCAAAAATCATTTAAAAAAAATACTCAATGGAAAATTACAAAAAAATACATGACTTCTAGATCTCACACTTACCTATCATCCTACCAAAGGGTTTTGCAAAATACTAAATCTAACTATATATTTTGTGCAGCGCACGAAAATAGCTATGTTATATTTTTCTAAAAAAATCAGGAACAATTTTTCGTGCATAAAAGGTTTGACCCTCTTAATCTTATGAAATTTTTAAAAAAATTAGTAGTTTACAAACTAGATTTAGAGTACTACAATTCTTATTCTTTTCTCGGCTCCTAGTTTTGAGTTTATGACCTTCTAAATAGCTCTTTGAAGTTTAGGTTTACCTGTTTTTAGAAAAAAAAATAGTGGCCACTTATACCCCCCTTTTTGTTCACCATCTTGGTGCACTTACCTGTAAGTCTACAGTTAAATCTCCAGTGGTATTTGCAACCTTAGCTTTAGTGATTCAGATTAGGTAGGTAGTATGGATGACCTTAAGTTGAACTTTGTATGCCTTATTTTTTATTTTTCTAGTTTTTGATACAAGTTACATCGACAAAGTCGAATCTGAGATCAAGAGTGTAAACCCAATCAGAAGATCATTTCAAATGAGTTGTGTGAACCACTCGAGCATTAATGCCTAACGTTAACACATGACAAGGATCACACATTGATAAGGAAATTTTCAAGACAAAACAAAATATCCTTAATATTATGATTCATCATTCATGTAACATCTGAAATTAAAAACGGAGACAATCCTACCAACAATAATATAGTGGTCTATTCATTAAGTAATTAAAAAATTATTGAGAGTAAGTGTACATTCTAATTTATTTCACAACGAAACCAACCTACACAAATAGACAATACAAATCTCTCTTTCTACTCTCCCCGAAGATAAGAAAATTTTAGAATCCTTCTTTACAGCCTTGGTTTTCCTTTAATAATCATAAGGAATGCACCAAGCTACAGGGCATTTGAAATAATGTGTAAAATGTATTGCATTTATACAATGTTGTAAAACTGCCAAGCCAGTTTACATGAAGTCTTTGGTGCCAAGACACATAAATCTTCCATGGATGCCAACTACCTTATGAGCCATGTCACTATCGCACAAGTGTGGTTATTGATGAGAATAATACCAGGATACATGATTCTTATTGCATTTACTACTATGAGAGAAATTTGATAGTTTTGATCAAGCAGGAATGCTTGACTCCAAAACCTCTCTCGTGTCTTCACCCAACTTTCTCTCTGTATTCTACCCATTATAAGGGGGAAATGGTGATTGGAAGAGAGATCACAATTATTTGCAACTGCAACCGAAATTTGTAGTTGTACTCAAGCCTTTTTAAATACCTCTATGAACCTTTGGCTATTTTAAAATCCCTCTTGGTACAAGGTAAGTCATCGATATGCTTTACTTCATGGCATCTACAAACCTTTAGCCATATCTCCTTATTCTAGAATTCACTTGCACCTTATATGTACTTCATTTTAAAACCTCTGCAACCAAGGCAACAACACTTCCTAAAAACTTATCCTAGAAATATGTCTATCTTCTACAATCTTAAATGCAGCATGAAAATTATATAACTTCTATCTTTTACATTTTGAAATGCAACATGTGAATAATGACCCTATTTATCGATTTGTGAGGTGGCAGCAACTGACAATTAGGTCTATACTTTGGATTATCCCACATACAATGTTAATATATGTGAGATGTACTTTCTATCATTTCCTGATAGAAAATATACCACAAGAAAGATTTCATTCCAATAGTCCTGACACTTGTACATGACTCACGGACCTCAACACAGATTAATACTAGTAGCTTCTCATTGAATATTGAATTTGTGCTATCCTCCGTATTTTTGTTCCTCTGACACATGTAGTGTTTTCTATGCAAAAGGATAGCAGAGAATTCTCGATCAAGATGTCATAAATGCAAAAAAGCATTTCTAAAAGATTTCATATGGATATGTAAGAAATAGCTAAGATATGATGTGTTTGCTATATTAGTTTTTTTTCCAATTAGTAATGAAATATTCGCTTTAATTATTCTACAATTTTTATGTGATTGAAAAACATTCACCAATGTAATTATTATTTTCTCCCAAAAATAATGAAAGATTTGCCTTAATATTTGTACATTTTTCATGCAATATGAAAAAAATTGGCAATGTAATTATTATTTTCCCCCAAAATAATGAAATATTCACCTTAATTTTTCAAAAACAATCACACAATAGAAAAATATTCACCAATAAAATTAATTTTTTTCCTAAAAAGACTGAAAAAATTGCCTTAATTTTCATACAATTCTTATGCAACTGAGAAAATTTCGCCAACGAAATTTTAATATTTTTTCCTTATTTAAAAAAAAAAATCGCAAAAAAAAAAAAAATCCCCCAAAATAATGAATTATTTACAAGGATTTTGCACCTTTATCTAGTAGGGGATTTATTAGTGTTATCCTTGCTGAATATAGTTTCCTTTTCCCCCAAGCGAGATGACAATGGAGGCTTATGTTGTTGTCCAAGTATGATTGGAATTGAAGATGCCCCACTACACATGACAAAGAAGCCCCATTAAAGTGAAACCACTAGTATCATAGGATGAGGAGCAACATAATAAGGTTAATGGATTGTTAAGGCACTACCTCTTCACCAAGAAAAACTATAAGGTCGATTGTAAGAGCTATACGAGCTTGATCATATTGGTTTTAAACAAATTATGTAAAAGATTTACAATTTCGAAGAGAATGAGAATAACAACAATGAAAAATAAAATAATCATAACCTTCTTTATTCATATTGTTATGTCTTATGAAAGGAAAAACAACATTCTTATCATACTTCAATAATGAAAATATTCTTGTAGCTAACTTGTCTTGATTATCAATAGGAGTAGGTCTTGTCTCTTAAGATATAGGGAAAGGATTATTTTCTATTATTTTGAGAGTTCCATTATCAATTAGTCCTTGTATTTACTTTTGAAAATTAGGACAAGCATTTGTATGATGATCATTAGTTTTATGATATGTGCATAAAGGATTGTTTGAGGAAGAAACACCTTTAGATGGATGATACAGTTTATGTCTTACAAAATAGTCCTTAATATTTTGAACTTTGAGAAATCATCCATAGGTGAATGATGAGGATGTCCTAGACCTTTTGTACTAGCTTGTGAAGGAAGGTTTATATGGACTTTGATTCCTTTCTCATATTTTCCATGTCCTTTTCCACTATAACCTTATTTTGAGATTATATTATAACCACTCGTATAAGAACATTTTAATTGTGAAGAAGAAGGACTATCATCATGAACTTCTTTAAATTTTGTAGTTTAAGGACATATAGAAGGATCAAAGAGATAAGTAGATGAAGAAGGAATATCCTTTACAGAGAGATTCTCCTTTCTATCATCATGCATGTCCTCTTTGATAGGTTGGGAAGGAAGATCCTTATCATTGAAGGCTTCATCTTTACTTAATATTTTGATTAATAAAAGTGGGTGTAATGGTGGAAAAGATGATGTGAAAAAGAGATCAAGAGGAAAGCTTCCCTTTCCCTCCGAAAAGAGATGAGAGTTTCACTACAGATTTCCCTTCAAAAACTTTTCACCCATTAAATTGGAAGAGGGAGGAAGAATTCAATAGATTCAACCTCCAAGGAAGAAGATTGAATTCTGAATGATGAATTGATCCCCTCTTCTTTTAATGGAAATGAATTGATTGAATTGTGTATTAAACTAAGCGCAAAAGTGACAAAGAAGTAATTATAACTCAATATCGATATATGGGATGAAGCTGTGCACTTGGATCTGGCAATAAAATGTCGAGACGAAGTCGCCATGTGAATTTGAGAAAAATTTGCTCAGACCATGGCGGGAATGTACACGGTCCTTCAAAAAAATTGTGAAATGAAAAGGGTTCTTCTGCCTCTTCAAATGGAGTACAAATCCAAAAGTATAGTTGTACACTTGCAACCTACACACAACAAAGAGAGGAAAAGGAATTGGGATTGGGGGTTTAACTTTAGGTCAAACCCAAGTTTTAGAATTAGCCAAGTAATGAAAGAGAGTACTTGCAAGTAAATTTAAATCAAAGAATGAATTGTAAATCACCTCAAGGGAGGTTATGATAGAGATGTTGATAGAATTTCTTAAATGAGGTTGAATGTTGAAATGGATCTCCTCTTCAATGGTTGAATCCTTGACTTGAATGCAACACCTAGCCTTGAAGGGACACTTGAGATTCTCAATGCTTGAAAGGTATGCTTGATTGCTCGAATGCTTGATTGCTTGAATGTGTGATCTCATGTGTTCTAACCTTATGCAAATGGAAGGGAAAATGCATCATTTATACTCAACAATTAGCGTTACTGAAGCTGATTTTTCTCAAGGTCGACATTGAGGAAGGTTTCTTGGCCAATGCACAACCCACAATGCAGACTCGGGCAAGGGTCCTGCCCAAAATGGGGTAGGGACAAGGGCCTCACGCCACTATCTTGGGAGGACAATGGAGCCACACCCCTTTCTTAGGGGGGATAGGGGTGCCACACCCCTGTCCTACCCTTTTCTCTAAGGCAGAGAGCAGACAGGGTGGTGCAAAGGTAAGGGGAGAAGCAATTTTTGGGGGCTAAGTAATCTCTAGTCTCCGATTAGGCTAGAGGGTTCGATCTCGCATGTGTGAGGACCCTAATATTGTCTAAAATTTCTAGGGTCACAATTTTATGACACTATAGTGGGATACACCTGTACCATTACATAACCATAGAGAAACACCAAGAGTGTATGAGGAATGCACATGCAACAAAAAAAACCCACCAAAACACTAAAAAAACCTACCAGGGTAACCCAAAAGCCAACAAATACACTAGAAAAATAGAAAAATATAGAGAAATTGAAACCCACAAAAAAATAGAACAATGCCAAATTAGGGATGGCGATAACCAAAGATACTATAGGGATAGAACCTGTAGCTAGGGACTCCATACGTTTTCACTTCTTTTCCATTTTCCTTTCTATCTCAGGCTGGATGGCCTATAGGGGGGCACTTTGCATAATAGTTGCATTCTTTTAAGCAAGGGTAACCTCCTCAATTTCCTTTTTGAGCACATCTTAAATACTTAATGTTATGTGTGGAGAAAGATCATTAATAAAATGCATAACATCATCTTCCCTACAAATATGTTGATGGTTAATATAAGCTCTAGGAGAATAAGGATGATTTAGATAGATTGATACACCAACATTGTGATCTTGCCCCTCTTGTGCTAGAGTATGTGTATGAGAATAAGATGGTGTCATGTTTCTCTTCAATGATTGCTCTTCATTGGAGAGATCATTGATAGGAGTATTGACTTTATTATCATTATCATGAGATACCCTAGGAGAGGTACAAGTGTTAGCTTTGTCAATATCATATTTAAGATTATCATTGTCTATGAAATATTTTATGTGATCTAAACATGTAATGCATTTTCTTAAAAGTATCATCATAAAACAACACACAACATGGATAAAATTTCTAAGATATGATTTTCAAATGGGAAATATCTTTGAAGTTCTAAAGATTCCATATACAAAAGTACTATGGATGAAGAGAAGTACTGCAAGGTGAAAGAAACCATTATCCAACACATGATTTGGATGAATGTAACTAAGAATCAATGTAATCATATGTAAAATATAGAGCCAACCAGATTTAGTAAATTCTATAATGAAAAACCATAAATTAGATCTGAGAACATAATTGAAAAATTATGCAACCCACAAGTCAATTTTAGAAAAATAAATTAATGTTTTTATGAAATTTACCTCTAAATTTATGCAATTTAATTGAAAATATGAATGTTAAAGTGCATAGAAATCAAATTAGAGAGAAGGAATCAAAGATGGGCATATAAGAAGTCAAGTTCACCAAAATATAAAGGTGTAATTTTGAATTACTGTTTCACCAACTAAGATAATAAAAATAATAAATTAATAAATTAACCATACATTGAAAGAAGGGGTTAAATCCAATAGATCTAGGGGCTATTTGATTGGAAAAGGTGTTGAGAATATTGATTAGATTTACCAATTTCCGAGTCTCCTTTCTTAGTTGAAATTGGATTGTAAACATTGAAATTAGGGCAAAAAAAGGGATAATTAAAGTAAGTTGATGAAAAAAGAATGCTATAGATGTCCCATATAGGCATAGACTGGTATCTAGCCTAAAGATGAGATTTAGAACCTGTTCCCAAAAGTTTGGCCTACTTTTTGGGTAACGTGTAGTATAGATTCACCATTTTTTTCTCTATCAAAAGTTGAACCTATTTGTCATCATCAACTCTATAGGAATCTCTGAGTGCCATTTGTGATCTTTTTCCCTACACACAAAAAGAGAAGAAGAATATTTTGGATGGGGGTTCGCCTTAGGTCAAACCCTAGTGTAAGAATTAAATTTTAATAACATAATGTAAATATTAAAGTAAATGTTAGGAGTTATACCTCATATCTACAGTGGTTCGTAAAAGGATTCATGATGCAATGCTCTTTGAATGTAACAAAAAATATTAAATGTAATGGAATGAAAAACACATGGACATCAAAACCCTAATCAAACACACATGCTTGTATGAAGATTGATGTAACTTTGCTCCATAATGCTTGAAGGATGGAATTTTGCCTTGAATTGTTAAGAATGCTTAATGATGAATACCATGATGGATTCTTCTCAATTACTTGTAGGTCTTATTTAAAATGATTTGATAGGATGTCTTAAATATATATGGTGCCTTAGGAAAATTTATGATTAGGCCAACTTCTAATGGTCAAGTGTAGGCACGGGGATCAAATTCCATTGGGGAAGGGGAGGGTAAACCCCATTTCAAATTGGGTCTTGTTTAAGGGGGAGGAGGGAGTTTTGGGGTGTCGTGGTCTAGGACCAAGGTGCTCCATGCCTTGGTCCTCCAATAAATAAGACTAGGCAATTAGAAAACAAGGACAACCAACTCGATAGTATGAGGCCTAATTTATGGTGTAAAAATGTGACATCAAAATTTGGATTAAAGAGGACCAAAATAGAACAAGGAGGAATGGAAATAGGCCATGATAAATTAGGAGCACAAACATGACATGTAAATTGTATCGGCTATAATTTATAATTCTATAGAAAGTAAGGCTCTACTAAACTTTTCAGCCATAATAGTTCTAGAAGCAATATGCTACTAGAGGAGATTTTCTTAGGCCTCATCAAGATCCAAGGCTCTTATTATCCTCTGGAAACATGTTTCAACCCCTTGTATATTAATACAATTAAGGCCAATATTAATAGGCTCATGAAACATAATTTCTACACAACTCAATGAAACCCTTTTCCTTGATTCAAAGAGAACTATAGGAAATATTTAAGTAATTACTCTACCTTGAGATAATAATGAGTGGTCGCAAGCACTTTTGAGAAAATATATAGCTTATAGAAAAGGGAAAGAACCCTGATAATATAAAAGTGGATCTTTATCTAGATGTTACCCAGAAAAATATTGCTAGAGAGCTATAAAAGAGGTTTAAAATTATAATGGTATGACAAAAAAACCTAGATATTTATCCATGGTCAATCCATTTCCAACTGAAACAATCTGGAAAAACTTTGTTCATGGTTGGTAAGATGTACTCTTTCTACTCATTTGATGTTATCTCAAATTTAAAAGTTGGAAATTACAACATTCCTCTGTATAATTTCATTTCTAATTATTTCATTTTTTCTAATTATAATTATGTAATATATTAAAGATAAAGGTTGTGTTAACCAGCCATTCATTCTAAATAACATTAAATGAGAAAAAAAAAATATCGTTTTATCAACTATCATCTAAGCTTCTACATTTTTTAAACACATTGTGAGATTTAACAAGGTACTTCATATTTATAATGCCTTCCTATCACAAACCTAAAACAACATAAAATAATGAATACATTTTAAGGGTGAACATATCTAATTTACCTTGAATTCCAACCATTCATTTGAGATAACATCAAATGAGCATAAAAAAATATCAAGTATCGACCATGAACTAAGCTTGTGCAAGTTGAAAAAAAAAATGTGTATCCTAACTTGCAACTTAATATATACACTGAAATCTTATCATAAGCTTGCAAAAACATAACTTGAGGAATACAATTTTGTTCGGGTGCACATACTTCTATTACCCAAAGAGGAAGGTTGATATATCCAGCCAAATGAGGGAAAGAAAACACATCATATCACCTTTAGACTAAGTTTCTACAAGCTAGAAAATACAATGTGTATTTGAACCTGCAATTGCATATATATATATATATATATATATATATATATATATATATAGGGAAATTTTAACAGAACCTTGTAACAACATAAAATGAAAAATATATAATATTTTTTAGTAAACATGCCTTTATAACCTAAAGAGGAAGGTTGTGATATCAAATAATTCATTTGAGATAACATCAAATGAGAAAAAAACACATCTTACCAACCATGAAATGAGCTTGTATAGGTTCAAAAACACAATGTGTAATTAAACTTCCAATGAGTTATTTATAATGTAATCATATAACAACACTACAACAACATAAAATGAGGAATAAAGTTTTTTGGGGGTGCACATATATTTGTTAGCTAAAGATTAAGGTTGTGAAAATCAACCTTTACTTTGATAGTAGAGAAATATAGATAATAAACCTCTTGTAATAACTGATTTTATAGTAATGATAAATCATGAACTAAAGATAATAAATTAAAAGATAGACATACATTCTATTGGATGGCTGCACCACTATCTCTACAACTGGTCCACCATAGTTATCTTAAATCCATTAATCATTCTCCATCATTGTACATAAGTAAACTAAAGTTCAAGCTAAGGTTGCGGAATTTACATCATCCCTTCTTTTCATAGAACTCCTTCCCATCCTCCTAGTATGTCACCACCATAGGCACCTACTTCTACAAATTTAGTCATCTCAAAGGATCAAAAAGATGAATAGACTAAGGATGTTACAATAATTGTTCTGGAATATGTAGAAGAATAACTTAAGAGAGAAGATGATATATTGTAGACAAATTAGTCTCCTTCTAGTAAATGCAAAATTGCAACAAGATATTATTTTCATAGAGAAAATGGATGATGAGCCTAAAAAAGTGGACTAATAGACAACTCAATGCCCTCTGAAGTGACCTCCTCTACAAGATACAATGCAATCACCTCTAAGGAGTCCTCATCAATAGGTATCTCAATTTCCTCCTATTTATTTACCATTGACCCACGTGCCCAAATTTTCTTAAGTTAGATTTATTTTTCTATAACCATTGGATCTGTTAGCAATATAAGAAATAATAAATAAAGAGAGATATCTGAAGAAGCCCAAAATTCTCTTAGCCATTAGAGAAAAACAAAATACGGGAAAGAATTATTGAAATAAGAACTTCTCTTGTAGATATAGCTTTCAAAGAAATGAACTCTTAAGATTACCAAATGACCTAAGTCAATTTGGGTAAGCAAAAAGGGAATAATAGGTGGCCTATCTAGGCTCTAGCATTGAAAATTCAAAGTTGATAATTTCTAAAGATGAATAAACTAAAAAATAACTCAAATAACAACTAAAATAATAGAGAAATTTTGTAAAAAGATTTATAGCTCTAGTGGTATTTGCACTTTGTAATTCTACAAATACCCCAATTTTGATATCTAAGAGTGAGGTTGATAACTTGTAGGTGATGAAATTGAAGAACCAAAGATTAGATAGCTGGACAAGTACAATGGTAAATGGATCTTGTGAACAAATGAAATTGGGTTGTCAATATACTAAGCACGATACTCATTTCTATCAAATTTTTAAGCAATTTTTAAATGTAATAATTAAATGAGTATTATTATTATCTAAAATATTCTTAAGATTTTTAATTTATTCAATAATTATTCTATTTAATTTATAAATTATTTAATGGTTATCTATTTTATTTTTATTTAAACAATCATAAGTTTATATCCAATAATTTAACCAAATATTAATATTAATAGTCATTATTACTATTATTATGTTGATATAATTATAATATTTTAATTAAGTTTTTTTTTTTTTTATAATAACATAAATATTTATTATACTAATATTACACACACTCACACACACACACACACATATATATATATAAAGTTACTAGAAAAGTTATTTTATTTGCTATAATTAATTTATTATGTAAGAGTAATTTTATTTTAATTTAGAATTATTTTAGTATTTAATTTAATTCACATTGTTTACTTCCTTTTTCACCGAATTTATTTTAAGAATTATTTTATTTATCTGAATTTCAAAATCTAGTTTTATTTTATTTTTGCATTTGGAAAAAGGAACGAAACAAAAATATTTTATATTATTTATATGATACTATCATATAATATAATAGAATATAAATAAATAATATAATATTTATATTGTATAATATATTATATAATATTAATATCTATATTGTAGTTATATATGTAATAGATTAGCTTATGAATACAAAATAAAATAATTAAGGACAAAAAGATTTAAAAACAAATACTTTCAAAAATCAAGAAGGGCGATAACATAAAAGGGTGGCAACAAATTTGTAAACTCTGAGCTTTAAAAAATAACTAGTGTGAATGGACTAGGGCAATAGATTTTCATGTTTGCTCTGTTAGTGACTTGTCTTGCAAAGTCAATGATGACACGAAGTGGACATTGGGTATGATTGGATGTATGCATGTATTTTTTATGTATCTTTTGTGTGGAGAATAGGAGAGAGGCTCCCAATTTCGTACAGCAACTTACTTGGCAAGTTGTCTACTTATAACTAAGGTTTCAAGGCCACATCATAAAATACGATGCCACATCAACATGCTTTTCGTTAAGGTGTCCAAAACAGCCCAAAAAAAAAGTGAGACCAATAGTCATGCAAAAAGGGCCCGCATACATGTGCAACTGATGTTGCAACACATGATTAGTTTCTTTTTACAGCTAAATGTACATTTCATTCAATTATGGGTATTCATCATAAGCAATAATAACTTTAAAGTAACAACTATTGGTACAATGTTGTCAAAAAATTGGACGTTAGATAAACAAGTATGAGTATTAAAAAATAATAACTTTAAAGTCACAACTATTGGTGCAATGTTGTCAAAAATTTGAAGATTAGATCAACAAGTATTAGTATTAAATCATGCTATCACAACAAGTAAAATGTGCTCAATGACTAGATATTCTCCCTTAATATCTCTTTGATATGAAAGTCTACCCTTTATTTTTAATATGTTTGAAATCTCTAATAAAACGATTTAGCCAAAAAAAAAAAAAAATTATATTAAGAAAACAAAAACAAAAACTAAAAACTCAACTCTTGGAATATAAGTATGAAAGTCACTGGTCCGCTATATTTTGATATGACCAAAATCTGTAGTGGATTGGAACTGTTGATGTTTCGGTGGGATTGTGTTTCTCGGATGCTGTGCCTTCTTTCCTTTCTATTAAGTTGTTTTAATGACCTGTAAAACTCTTTCCAACTTGAAATAAAACTCTTTCCAACTTGAACTAAAACTCAATATTTTTCTTCGTATATATAAAGGAAAGTGAGAACCACCAATCAACTATGCAGCAGTCAAAAGTAAAGTGTCTGTGCATAGCAGCTTCCATGTAGTTTCCTTTTCGTAAACTAGACGGAGCTATAAAAGATATAAAAATGAGATTTTCTCGTTGGATAAAGAAAACTGAGAACTATCATTTAACGATGCAGCAGTCAAAAGTAGATAGTAGACACTTTTAATATTCAAATAAAGCATCTTGGAAGACGAAGTGTCTGTGTCTAGAAATTTCTGTATGTTTTCTTTGGGGTTTTCATACTAGCATTCAATATTGTTGCAAAGTAATCGCCGACAAAGTATTGGCTTTGTATAATAGCAAGCAGCTAAATGCCACGAAAGTTCGTTTACCCACTCGCAATTTGTTTCCGCAAAATTTATCTTGCTATTGATGATGGGTTGTTTCATCACTGATATTGCTTCCTAGTATGAAAATCAATGGTCCCTTTTTGGGTAGCAACGCAGTGCGTCCGCTATTTTTTATACGATCAAAATCTCTAGTTTCACACTCTTTACTATGCCTAATATTTTCCAAATGTGCCACCTCCTTACCTTCTTCCTTACCCTCTGACTTAAATTCTTAGCCATGCTAATCACAATAGAAGACACCATTAATTTTAGTAGAGATGAGATGTGAAAATAGAAAATCAAGCCATAAGAAATTTGTAAGTTATTAAAGGATTATCTCAAAGATCAAATTATATATGATATGACATTAATTACTTACTAAATTCTACTGCTATGAATTTTAAATAAAAAGCTCCTGTTTTGGCACATGCAGGTGGCAAAGGCTTTCAAGTCCGGCTTTACACCTATCAATTAACTTTTCTTGAATGTTTCTAAAATCTTTTTCAATAAATCTAATTTGTTCATATCCTGCAATCATTGCAGTCCATGAAACCACATTTCCTTGAGGCATTTTGTTAAATGCTTGAGGTTCCTTTTATATGCATCTAAATTTTGCATACATGTCTACCAAATAATTTCCACCATAATATCTAACCAAAACCCCCCTTCCATTATGTTGTTATGGATATCCATATCATGGTACAAAGCTCCAATGTTGGCACAGGTAGGGAGGATGTTTGCAAAGATTACTGCCATTTTCAAATTGTGGGTTGTAAAACTCATCTCCATCAAACTTATATGTACTCATGTTGAGAGATCTTAGAGCTTCCTTGTAAACGGGTTTCAACCATGAACTAAACCTTGGCTAAAATGAAAGATGGAAGAAAAATGTGAAGACTATGGGTGACCAAAAGGAATTATGAGATGGAAC
Organism: Cryptomeria japonica; assembly: GCF_030272615.1. Lineage (NCBI taxonomy): Eukaryota > Viridiplantae > Streptophyta > Pinopsida > Cupressales > Cupressaceae > Cryptomeria > Cryptomeria japonica. Next base: position 133,460,067 of record NC_081409.1, read on the forward strand.
GAATCTAAGGTTGTCTTGCAATGTCAAAAAGTGTAACACCAAAATGTATGAAAATCTAAAGCAAGGTGTGGCTTTCAAAAAGATGATAGACTCTTGATGAGGTAAGTTGACCTTAACTAAAGATAACCAAATGGTACCCAAGATGATATATCTGATGCAAGACCCACCCAGTGATTTGATGTCATGGGTTTGCAAGATAGGATGTGGACTACTAAACAACCCTTTGACTCTACTTGAAATTTTTTTTTGGGAAGATTGCAAATAATGACTGAAAATGACTAGAAATGTGTGACAAAAACTATGATAAAGACTGGTTGACTAAAAATGGAGCCCTGGGGAAGTAGTCCTAGAAATTCTTTGATCTAAAAACATAGATGCTTCATGAGTTCACAAACATGGAAATAATCCACTTATACGCAGTTTCAAAGCCTACAAATGTGTTTTCACTATTGAGAAAAACCATATATTGGCTCTACTATTTCACATACATATTTCTACCAAAAACATCCTCTTGTTTTTATTGCTTCTATACTTCTAAACTCTTCTACCAATTTCTAGTAAAGAGGGAAAACCAAAAATATTAAATAGCAGTCCTACATATTGTACATTGGCTAGGATGGAGGTGTAAATGAAAAATCCATTCAAATCTAAGAAAATCTATTTTGAATGTTGTTGCAGAAAATTCTAAGCATACAAAGAATATGAGATTTGAAAGATTAGGTGAGGGAGTAGTTGGGATTAGTCCACATCATTGGAAAGGAGTACAAAGTTTCATGACAAGATCCACAGGCACTAACGATTAACAAAAAATAAGAAATCCTTCAGCCATATTGCTTAAATAGAATGCCTAGGAGACCACTCAAAAACATCATTAAATATATGGAAGAGAAGGTGTTACCCATTTTGTCTCTTAATCCTCAATTGAATGAAAACAGAGATGCAAGTTCCATGAGAAGAGATGGAGGACAGTGAGTTGGCAAATGTGGAATTCTAAAGCAGATGTTAATGCTTAGATTTTGGCATGGAAGGTCTTGCACTATAAATTACCAGTTGGGGATAAACTGAAATTTGTGAGTCATCCTATCAAATGCCCCTTTTGTTAGAAAAAACAGAGCTTAAAACACTTATTTTAGGACTGGTCTATGGCAAAAAGGAAATGGAATGTTATTTTTCAGTCATGTGCCTATTGTTTTTTATCACTCTTTGAGCTAGAAAACAATTATCATGGGTTTTGTTTTGCAAAATAATATTATTGCAGATTATGTTAGACATTGTGTTTTACTAAATATAAGGAAGAGTAGGTGTTTAGCTTTGTTTCCAAACTAGTCAGTTCACCAGAGGACCATAATTCAAAAGTTATACTATGACTATATCAAATTGATTCTCTTTGTTGGCAATTGTAGGGGGACAACAGGGATCATAATAAGTACAGAAATTATTTGGATATTATCAAACTTAAAGTCCTTCGGCATCATAGAAATGAGTTCATCTATTCTAGGCGGCTTCATACTTGGTTCAAGTTCCACTTCTATTGATCTATATGACTATACAAATATATATGATTGTATGCATGCTATTAATACATAGTCTTGTAATTCATATAAATTTTTAAAAAATACATTTATTTTAGTTTTGTGTGCCACCACAACCATTAATGCCCTATTACAATTTTAAAACAAAAACAAAAAGATTTTAAAATATTTTTTATTTTATTTTAAAAAAGAATTAGCATACTTTGGGGCATTCCACCCTAGTGTGATAGGGTTGACAGTCCCTTGGATACCACCCTAGTAATAGGTGTGGTAGCCTAAGGTACTACCCCTCTTTAATAGGTTTGATAGCACCTTGGGGTTCACCTCCTTTACATGGCATGGAATGAGTGGTTAAACCCAAATTAACAAAAAATATTGTGTTGAAAATCAAAGCCATGAGTTTTTTTGGGTTCTTTGTAATTTTAATATTGTCTCGTTGTTTCTTATTAGCTACACGCTATTATTGAATTATCCTCTCTTTCATTGTTTGGATCAATATTAATTAAAGTCTAGTCTCATTTTTTATTCCATTATCTTTACAGTTTACTATGTTTATTTAAACTATGACACTGTATAAGTTTTAAGGACCTTTTAAAACCTTTTTGTTCACCCATTAAATCTTATATGGAAACAAGAGACTATAGTGGTTTGATTGAAAAAATATTGTCAATTTTATTTTTTTTCATTTGTATTCTGGCTACTTGACCTACTCCAAATGGACAACATTGTCAACCTCATGGGAGCATAGGTCTTTTTCATTTTGATATTAAACATTTTAGGGTTTTGTTTTTATGCGGTGTTTCCATATGTAAACAACCAGAATATAGATGAGAGTAGCAACGAGGTTTGATATGGTCTTATATATACATGTATACGTGTATGTTTAAATATTTTGGTTTTCTCCTTTTCCCATGGTGTTTTTGTTTTAATATTAAAAAAAAAATCTGCCCCCTTTGCCTCGTAAATATATTGTTATTCAAAATACAATAAAAATTTAAGGTTTTGTGCTGTCCAAAAAAAAACTATACACCCCTACAACATAAGTTGGTAAGTTGAATTAGAGGGGAGCCTATAGGTCTCTTTATGATGTGTCTTTGTATATAATTTTTTTAAATGAAAAATTATTTACTTGTAATTTTAAATTGCATTGGTTCATTTTTTAAACCACATATTACGTGCAAAAAACTCTAGGTATTTTAAATCTTTAATATTCAAAATATAATAAGCATTTAAGCTTTTGTGGTGTCCACTTTATAGATATCTTTGTATATGATTTTTTAAAATGAAAAATTATTTATTTGATATTCTAAATTACAATGGTTCAAATTTTAAATCTTCAATGAAAATTTAAAAATAACTTCTCTAATAATATTATAGTCTACTCTCCCCTTTCTCACTTAAATATTTTGTTATCCAAAATACAATGAGAATTTAAGTTTTGTGTGGTGTCCACATCATAGATATCTTTCTATTTTTAAAATGAAAAATTATTTATTTTGAATTTTAATTTACAATGATTCAAATTTTAAATCTTCAATGATTTTTTTTTTTTTTTTTTGAAAAAAAAAGTTTCTAAGAATGTTATAGTCTATATAATATAACTTTTTAAAATTGAATAAAGAACTTCAAAAGTTTGTTCCAATTTTATAATGTTAAAGACTATTATTAAAATTGTAATATAATATCATTTTCCTTTTAAAATATATATTTCATTTGTCTAAATCCCCTTCAAATTGAACTTCCCATATAAAAAAATGCAGCCCTCTTTATAAACCGCCTATCGACTACCCATTGTACACTAGCATAACCTTGCAGCTGCTAGTAAATATTAGTTTGTTTACCTCCACCCATTTTCTATGGTCTATCTTTTTGTTTGCAAAATACTTCCTCACTCCGAGTTTATAGATAAGGCATCTTGAATGTATTCTATCTTGTTGTCTATTTGTAAGAGTTCTAAGGATTCTAAGGATTCAAAGATACATTTACAAGATATCAATTTTTTATTTTTATTTAAAATTTAAAGATATATTTACATGATGTTATTTTCAAAATATTGTAATGGCTATTTTTAAATTTTGATTTATGGTATAAAAAGGGATGTAGTCCTTATCAAGTAAAATCTCTATCTATTGTCTCTTAGATATTAGATTTTGCATATATATTTTTTTTAAGTCTATTGACTATTATAGAGATTTTATTTTTTTTAAATATGGTGTCATATCTTAATTTATTGCTCTAAATCCTTTTATAAATTAATGATTTAGAAATTTAAATTATTTTATTTTATTTTATATGAAAAATAAAACTGATGCATTATTAGAGTTAGAAAAAAATGTTTACTTTTATTAGTAATTTAATTGATTTAAGGTATAAATTAGTAGTGGGAGTTATAGTCAAAATGCTTAAGTTCTTTTATTCTATAATGGAAATAAAAATAGTAAAGATTTTGAGTGGGCAATAAAGAAATTTTGAGAACTCTTATTAGCCTTTTGGTGGGAAAAAGATCTAGGAATTACAAAGCGAGTTTAGTTACAATTGTGAGAAAAGGGGAGAAGAAGAAAAACTCATTAGGTAAGGGAGAATGGGAGGTATACCAAGGGGGGTCTATAATATCAAAAGGGGGAATCACAAGAACGAGCAAGACATTTTTGTAGAGAACAATATATACCAACTTCAAAAGAAAACACAAGGCTTGTAAGGGTGAAGATATTATGAGATATGAAATTCATCCTTCTAAAACAATTGTAGGAGAACACATGCCCAAGGTCATGTGACGAGAGGGAGTGAAGAATGGAAGATCATTGAGATCTATGGAGTAATCAATTTTGTGTGTGTTATATAAGGTATGGAAAGAAATGAAATATTTTATCATTTCTATAATCTCTAAGTTATTGTGTACAACTATGTTTAAGAGAGACAAATGAAACAAACTCGATAATTAATTTAGAACCAGTCAATACTTTCCACTTACCCCAAAACACTCTATCTCATTTTTAAGGAAATAAAAAGTTAGTAGTAGGTTATGCTCATATAATCACCTTGATCTAGAATACTCAGTCTTTAAGAACTTGGAGTTATAGAAGTTTATTGATTTGTACCTACGATAGTTTATCAAATGGGGTTCTTGTTTGGATTATCATAACATGCAAGTTAGTAAAGGTGTTTTGATACTATTGGATTGATGTCCATATCATTGCCTAGATAATATTAATCTCATTAAGACAAACTTTAGACACAATTAAAAGAGGTATAGTTTTTCATTGCATTTTTACAATCATCTTAGTTTCTACTAAACTTTTATGACATTCATGATCTTGGATTTTATGAAATAGTTCTTGGATTATTCTCTATCGAATCGGTGCCTATATTGAAGTATAATTATCATGTTGATATTACTTGGATGATGTTTTGGTGTTACTGTATGCTTATGGGTGCATAGTACATCTTGTGTATTCAATGTGTTTTGTGTGAGATCAGATAGTATCAAATATGGAGAACAAAGAAGGATAGATATGCAGCCTAATAGATTTGTTGGCTAATAGAAAAAAAGATGCTTTGGTCAAAACTTTTTTTATCGATTTGATTTAATCTATGTTGCTAATTTGATTGTTGTGTCTCAAAGTCTCTCCCATATCATGATATCATTACATTAGCATTTAGAATTTACATGTATCATGTTGTACATGTTCCATTACTCTTACTAGTTTAAGATTGTTAGGCATCCTTATGCGGGGACAAGTATTCTAAATATGTATATTGAAGGATTTTAGGGAAGCATAAAGCTCCAAGGTTGGGTGGAAAAGTGCTCAGATAATGTCATTGCACATAATGTGCTTAAGCGATACCTTATATCGAGAGTACATATAATAGTTATCATCAATTTTGTACTCTCTGTATACAACCTTATGGTCTCATCTAAAGAAAAAAAATTCCTAATTTTTTGTCTAGTCATTAGTTTTGTACTCAAATATTATATCAAAATCTAATATCAAGTCTCTATTGTTTTACATTTTGAGAATTTTTTCATTATTTATGCTTCATTATGTGTCTGATTAAGTGTATTTATGTAAATTTTTATTTTTTAATATTATGTAGGTCCTTACGTATGGTACTAGAGCTTTGGGTTCATCTCTAGGGCCTTGAGTTTACTATGTTAAGTTGCAACACTTGATTGCATATTACCCTCTATCAAATGGTTCGTGTTGTATGTTTACATAAGTGCTAGTTGTTTGAGTTAATAATTGAACCAATGTGGATCAACTTGAGTAGTGTAGAAGAGATTCTCCTAGTTGTTTCTATACTTGAAAGGAAGGGAAGATGTCCCTTTCTTAAGAGTCTTCAGAAGAGAAAATAATTTCTGTTTGGGATAATAACTCTTGCATATAAGTTCTTTTTGAGTATGTATATACTTGTTTATATGTGTGATTCTTTAGTTGTCTTTTGTTGGATATATTTATAGAAGTTGAATTGTGAGAAGTGCATTTTTATTTGAATGGTCTCCTTGATGTTTCATAACCTGTCAAATGCAGTTAATGTTGAAGAATTTTTATTAATTTGTGCACTCTATCTATTGGTGTGGTTATGAAAAAATTTCTTCAAATTTAATATTTATAGCTTCATGGGTAAGTGGACTAAGATACCAGATAATTTAGTGGTCACTCATCAAAAAAATCCCTAAAAGGAATGAAACACATGTTGAAAACTTTAGTTATGTTGAGTTGTGTTGTCATTGGTGTCAACCTATCTGGTGTTGTCATTGATATCACTTTGTGTGGTGTAGATGTTGTACATGGTCCAAAAGTGAGTATTTAGATGTTGTTGTGTGGTTTGGTTGTAATGGTTAGTACGTATGAGGTTTTTTCCAAAGGTTGGTGTAGTGGAAGTTTCAATATGCAGGTAATCATATTTAATGTCCTTGAGGAAGAATGCTATGCATTCCTCTGGTTTGTGAAGATTATAAATGCGAATATAGATATAATGTTTATGATCTATGTATATTGCACTATCAATTTTTCAAGGAGTCTATTGCAAAAATGGTAGAGTTGGTTCTTATCATTTCTAACATTGAGGTTGTCTATCAAAACTGGTCTCGAGAATGCTTGGTGCTTCTCAGATATGTTGTTTCAAGTGTTGCAGCTTGAAGGAAATGTTCATTTGGTTTGTGTAGTATTATAGTTCATTTTTTTAGTGCTAGTTTGATTGGCAAGTGAAGTTATGTTGTTTTGTGTTTGGCATGTTCAGTTGTGTTGGATTTTGGTTGACCCAATTGGTATATCTTATTTGGATCATTCTCTTTTGGTATAGATATGTATTGGAGGTTGAGATTAGATATTGATATGGATATTGTTGGCAATTGACACTCATCTAGTAGTCACCTTCTGAGGTGCATTGCATTTTGGATTGTCATTGATGGCAACTCATCTTCATGTGTTGATATTTTTCATCTTGAATCATTGCTTTATCATTTTGTATAGATTGGGCCAACCGGTATACACATTTTGTTTTACACTTGTTAACTGATTAGTCTTGGTATCGGTAAAGTATATTTGGGACCCGGTTATGTATAGGACCCGGTTAAGGAATTTTGGGACCTGGTAATGACTTTGAAGGAATTTAAGGTAGAATGTGGGCTAACATCAGATATGATCATCAAGATAATGCATATCATGCTTCGTGATCTAGAAGTCGATAGATTTATTTTTATTATGAGGCTGACATATTGAACAAGTTATAAGGGTATTTAAGCGAGATTGTTTAGTGATGAAATTATTATGATTAGATAATGGTTGAGATGCAATTTTTGGTGTGAATGAGTCAAAGATTGATGGTATGCAAATTGGTCAGCAAGTGTTATCTTTTGTGCGTAGTTACACGTGCGCAATCTTAACTGGTGGAGCAGGACAGAGAAACGGTATAACCGATTCAGTGAAGGTTGTCAAAGCTTAAACTATAACTTATCTAGCATGGCCAGATGCACTATTTAAGTTCATTTCTATTTGTAATCATTGTGTAAGTCAGTGAGCCTTATGTTTTAGTAGTGAGCTCTATGCAGTGAGCCTGTATGCATGTGCATACCCCTTATATAATATTTGTAAACCTTGATGAAGTATATAGATATTGTGGATATCAGCCCCACCATGGTTTTTCCCTTTGGAGGGTTTTCCACGTAAAAATATTGGTTTTATGGTATTGTTGATTTATGTGTTGATTTTTTTACGCACTTTAATTATATATTTTGTTAACTGGTTGATCAGTAATAAGTTCATAAATTCATTTATCAATAGAACACTAATTCATCCCCCTCTTAGTGTTCCTGGATTCCAATAATTGGTATCGGAGCTTAGTTCCTTGGAAGAAGTCTAACAACTTGAGGAAGATCCAAAACTTGGAATCAATGGAAATCGGTTTGCAGCAACAACTTCAACTTGCTCTTGAAGATCTTGATAATGAGCAGGTATAAAACAATAAATTAAAGAATGAACTGAGGCAAGCCAGAGAATGCAACATTTCATTTCAAGGAAAGATTTTAGTTGTTCAAGCTAAGAGGAAGGAACTCTATTATCAAATGTAATATCAAAGTAGTGATGAGGAAGATGCTTTGGAAGATCAATGTCAGAAACTTACTCAAGAGAATACTACCTTTTAAAATGAGATGCAAACTTGTTGGTTAACAAATTTGCCCCTTTATTTTAATTATATTTTAAATTAAAATACATGACTCATGCACACCCCTTTATAAAAGGAAAACAAATACACCAATAGTTGGGTGAATCTATTGGACACTTCCGACATATTTGGATCTATGGAATGTGATTGGTTACATGTAATACGTGCTTTTGGAGCATGTTTTGGTTAGTTGGTATTTGCTTGGTATTGGATACTATCATACACTCTTGTAAAACCTTACCGACATTGGTTTAAGGATTTAATGGCAGAGCTTTCACTGAGGAATCATGACAGGATGCATAAGTGGTGTTCATGTGGATTCTAGATGGATTTTAGGATGCTGAAGATGTTCTTTGATCATGCTTCAACTCCTTGAAGACATTTCTTTGGTGTGGTGGACCCATAATAGGTCCAGTACCTATCTAGGTCATGGACCGGTATCATACTAAAATATACTCTACATGTTACTGGGATGTTTTAGGAGGATTTATAGATTTGTTATTGTTGTTTTGGTCTTAAGCTGACATGGCATATCATTGTAATATGGAATTATGTAATGATCTTATTGTAATATCTTTTAGGTGGCCGACCTAATTGGTTTAGGTCTTAGGGTTGGTATAAATGAATGTAAGATCTCATTGTAGATCAGGTGGTGTGGAAATAAAAGGTGTATCGTGGTCATGAATTGTAATATCATATGCGAAGGATCAGGTCGATCATAAGTGATCGAATTAGGATTAAGGAAGAGGTCAAAGGCCTCCGGTATTGAGCTTAACCAGGACTGTAATCAGGCATGGTAGATGCTATCTCTGGTAGTTCACTTTATTGGATTGTTGTCCATTTATCTTAAGGTGGTTTTAACCTTTGTAGTCAGTGAGACTCTTTTGTAATGAGTAGTATGCTCTCAATAGTGTGCCTTCCTACATGTGCAGGCCCCTCATTGTATCACATACTTTCTACAGAAGTATTATCTGACTGTGGGTAGGCTTCCCACCATGGTTTATCCCTTTTCAGGCTTTCCACGTATAAACCATGGTGTTATGTGATATGGTTACTTTGCATTGATTATATGTTTAATTGTTGAGTTACATTATCTACTAGTATCTTTGTCTACCGGTATCTATTTCTGCTTTACTAGTATTTGAATGTTTATGTGCTCTGATATAATGTTGTATTGTGGATTAAATGTTATAACTGTTAACAACTGATTCACCCCCCTCCCCTCTTAGTTGTTCACTGCTTATCCTAACAATTGGTATCAGATCTTTGGTCCTTTTTTGCAGAAGCTTAACTGCTTGAGGTATATCCTATGGCAACTAACACTTCTAATCCACCGCTAACTATTTTCAGAAGAGAAATCCTTAAGCTTGATGGAACAAATTATAGGATATGGAAAATTCAAATGGATACTCATCTTAGATGTCTTGGCAAGGATATTTGGGAGATCATTGAGAAAGGATACACACCTTATGACCAGGCATCTGGCAATCCTACTCCTGCAGACCTGGATAAGAATATTGAAAATCATTACAGAGCTAGAGCAACCCTCTTGTGTGCACTTACTGACCAGTAGATCATGGGATTGACTGATAAATCATTGGCAAAGGTTATGTGGGACAAATTATAAAATTTGAATGAAGGTGACCCTACTGTCAAAATTGCTAAACTTGATGGTTACCGGGTAAGATATGAAAACTTGAAAATGGAAGATAATGAGAGAATTGTTGTATTTATGGAAAGAGTAAATGAGATTGTTATGGGAATTCAATTTTGTAGAGGATTTCTAAGTGAATATGAAATAGTTTCCAAAGTATTGAGAGCCCTTCCACCGGCTTACAAGATGCAGGCAACTGCAATTAATGAGTTAAGAACAATGGCAAACACTTCAATTAACAAAGACTTTCTAATTGGGAAATTATCTGCTTTTGAGCTTGAAGAATTTGGATCTTCTAGAGTTGTAAAGTTTGAGCCTGCTTTTCATTCATCATCATCATCATCATCTATTGACAAAAGTGATTGGAAGACCCTATATGCAAAAGAATTGGAAGACATGAGGAAAGAAGATGAAGAACTTGAGCAACTTGAAGCCTTATTTGCTAGAGGAGTACCTAAAGGAACAACTGGAAGTAAGTATGAAGGAAAAACACCTTTTAAGTGTTTTGCATGTAATAAGATTGGTCATTTTGCATATAGATGTCCTGAAAGGAATGCAAGGTTTGAGGAAAGAGTTAAGAAATCTTTTAAGCCTAACCAAAACAGATATAGATTCAAGAAAAGTAAACAATGCTACATAGAAGATGAGGAAGGAGTAACTGATGACTCTGGAGATGAACTGACAGAAGACTCTGCTAGTGGATCCGGCAATGGAAAGGAATGGGTGTTCTGTGCTTTGAAGGAAGATGAATCGAAACTGGATATCAAGAATGAAGAAAAGGCCCTGGTAGCAAAAATTGAAGATAAAGATGAATGGGTAATTGATAGTGGATACTCACATCATATGATGGGAGATAAAGGGAAATTTTTGTCCTTTCAAGAATACAATGGTGGTCAAGTCAGATTTGGAGATAACAAGGCATGTATGATCAAAGGTAGAGGTATTATTTCTTTGGATGGCAAGCATAATACTGATAATGTGTATTATGTAGAAAGTTTAAAGGGTGAACTCACAAAGCTGGTTCCCACTTTTTGGTACGTCTTGATTTTTCCTGAAATCATAGATTTTTTTTAAAATATAATGATTTAAGCTTTAAGAGGTCCCATTTGAAGTAATTAATTGAAGAGAGTTAAATCAAAGGCTCTTACATCAAAATTTCTTGGATAGAACCTCTTTGCTTCTAAATCATACTTGCAATGTACTCTCCTTTGCATCTATCAAATGCTGATAAAAAACCAATTTTACATTAGCTTTTGGGGGGTCAAATTAATTCATTTAAAAGTCTTTTTTTTAAAGTATTTAGTCCTTATTATAAGCTTTCCAAATAGTATAACTTTTAAAATATTTAATTTCATTAATATATTTTTATTTTATTTCTTATGAATGTAGGTTTTTCACCGAACATGAACTTTGTTCAATGCATTGGGAAAAATAGTAAACTAATTCTAAAAAATTCTAAAAAATATCTATGCACTAGGTATTGGTGTTTTCTTTCTAACAAAAAAAATAAAATTGAATTTTGACATATATAGAACAAGTTATCTGTTCAAACGTACACCAATATCCAAATTATAATTAGTCAAACTTCAAAACTTAATAAAATAAAAAATATTCAACATATCACTATCAAACCAAGTGCATGCCCTGGGTATTGATGTTACAAACCAAAATTCAAAAGAATTAAGTTTTTATCAATTATAGAAAAAAACTTATGCGTTTCGCGATACACATCACTCTTAAAAAATGTTGTTTGTTGTAAACAACTACTTTTTGAGGGAGATAGAAAAATCAATAAAGTTTTATTCAAACAAATTTGCAAAAAATATATTTAGAATCTACAAACAAGATGTTAAAAATCACTAGTTTATATCATCTTCAAATTCTTAACGATTTAAAAGTTATAGGTGTCAGAAAGTGAAGGTTTTTTTCAAAATATTCATCTAAGTGTCAAAGTTGGTCAAAAAGTGGGAACCAGTATTGTGAGTTCACCCTAAAGCATAATCTTTTGAGTGTTAGTCAATTGGTTGATAAGGTTTTCCAACTTCAGTTTAAAGATATAAAATGCAAAATTGTTAACAAGACTAGTTTGGAGATTGCAACCTGTATTCAAACAGGAAATAATATCTTTCACTTGAACACTGGTAATAAGACATGCTTAATTGCTCATATTGATGAGAGTTGGTTATGGTATAAGAGGTTGTGTCATGTTAATTTTGATTGTATTATTTTAAGATCAGTTCAACTAAGGAAGTTAGAGATATACCTAAGATTATCAAGCCTCATAATCCAGTATGTAAGGAATGTCAATTGGGTAAGCAAGTTAAAAGTTCTTTTAAGAGCATACATAGTAAATCTAATGATGTACTTAATTTGATTCATACTAACTTATGTGGTCTAGCAAGGACTAGAAGCTTTCAAGGTGATAGGTATTTCATGTTGATTATTGATGACTATTCTAGAATGATGTGGTTGACTTTTCTAAGGGAGAAGTCTGAAGCTTTTGAGAAATTCAAGATCTTTAAAGCGAAGGTTGAAAGTAAAAGTGGATTGAAAATCAAATATCTAAGATCAGATCAAGGAGGTGAGTTCACTTCTCATGAATATAATAGTTATTGTGAGACAAATGGAATCAGGAGACAACTATCTACACCTAGGACTCCTCAGCAAAATGGAGTAGTGGAAAAAACAGAAGAGAACTATTTTGGATGCAGCAAGATCTATGATTATGGAAGCCAAATTGCCTCATAACTACTGGAGAGAACTTATGAGTACAACAGTTTAAATATTCAACGGAGTTCACATCAAAGGTGAAACCGATGTAATGAAGGGATATTTCTTGGATACTCAATTCACAGAAAAGCATATAGATATTATAATAAAATATTACAAAAAATTGTTGAGATTGCTAATGTGGAAGTGGATGAGTAGTACATAAATCATTCTATATCATATGACAGGGAACTAGCAGTGGAAATGATCATAACTGAACTGGTAATGCCTCAACTGGTACAAGAAGTTGAGACAGTTACATTGGCACAATCAAAAAATTCAGTTGTGACTAATGATCAGAGTAGTGAACCTGAAGTTCAAAAGACAACAAGGTATGTAAGATTAAATCATTCTGAAAATCAAATCATTGGAGATATGTACAAGGGATTTATGACTAGAAGGAAACTAGCTAATGAGGAGGTATGTGTTATTTCTCAATGTGTTTGTATGTGTGGTTCATTGGAATTATATAAAGAGGATATGTTGTGATGTGTTTGGGTCCCCTTTATCTCCTGAAGTGGACCACATTATGTGTTATTGGTCTAGGTGGCCTAATTTATAAAATATTATATATTTTATTTTTGGTCAACCTAGTTGAGGGTTTTAATGAATGATCTTGTATATATAATGGGTAAAAACACAAACCTGTGTCACACTTTTATAAAGGAAGTGGCCAACACAACTAAAATTGTTTAACTTTGACCGCATAAAAGTGTCATTTCTAAATTGAATTTGAAAATGATGTAAACTGATGAAATATAAAAATAATAATGAAATTTATGTGTTATTTTTTATTTTTTTGAACAAATTTGATATTTTTTTAATATATACAAAGAGATGCTTTATTGCTGAAAAAATGTTGAAACTCAAGGGTTCTAGTCAGCATCACCAAAAAAAAGGAAACAAACTTATTTTTTTCTAATTTAAATTTTCCAAATAGATGATAAAAAAATGCAGTGCTAAAGAAAAGAAAAATAAAATTTTGATATATATATTTTTCTCGTAATAACATTTTTAAGTCCAACATAGCTGAATTTGGTAGTTTTCATTTGACCTCAACTTTCGTCTATTAAATCTATCATTATTATAAAACAAATTATACCCTTTTGGAGAAGATTCTCTCATCTAGTGAAAAACATATTTTGTAAATAAATTTAATATCATTTAATATTTTTTTTAAATTTCAAATCAATCTCTTCTTGAACTTTAAAAACCTACTTTAAATGTTTAAAAAGTAAAACATATTAAAATTAATCAAAACATTAGAAAAATTATATGTCCAGATTCCTAATTTCGAGCTTTACAAAAGGGTATTTTTTAAATTTTTGTCAAAAAATATTGTCTCAAGAAAAATACAGCAAAAGTGGAAAGTTTTAGAAATGCAAAGAAAATGGTCATTTGGCTACCAAATCACATGACACATAGATATGTTCGACTGAACTAGGTTGGATCAAACTAACACATTTCAGTCGGACCTAGTTCGGCAAAACAATGTCCCACCGATGGTGGTCCCTTAGCCGAGACCAAGTGACTATTTTTTTTTTTTTGGTTTGTTTTTGTCTTATTTACAAAGTCAACTCGGGGTTAATTTGAAGGTCATTTTGAATGTATTTTTAGTGTGACTTTGAAAGGTGTTGTTTTATCCTTTTTTATACATTAATATAGATTTATTATATTTAGAAAATAGTTTAATATTTATATTATGTGTGTAATTTGACATATTCTCTTTTAAATAATGCCAAAAAATTAGAAAAAATGCTTATTATAAATCAAAATTAGACTAGATAACATTTTGATTTGTTGCATTAAAAAGAACCCTTGTATCAAAATTAGATTAGATAACATTTCGATTTGGTGCATTAAAAAGAACCCTTGTTTGAATACTGGTTGGTGTGCTTGCACACTTTGTGTTGTAGACCCCTTGTATTGTGTTTTTTTTTTGTAGATAGGTCTTCCTTTGGAGAAGTGATCACTCCTTAGGGGACGACCTCAAAGCATTTTTTCCTTCAGGTCTCTATATAAAAAGACTCCTTGCATGATCAACTAGAGACTTAAGTATCTCACGCTAGAATCTTGTAATATGAGTCCCCCAAACAGTGACTAGAAACCTTATTTAGTGGCCCACCCTAGTGATTGAGTTGTTCGCGTCATTCTCAGTGCAAGGGTATAGCAGGCTTTGGCCCCAAGATGCTCACCATGTGGCTCCCTTGAGATGAGACAAAAAACCTTAGTTTAGCATAAGATACTTGTAGTTTTCTATGGGAAGGGTGATTGGGTCATCCTTCCAATTCTGGACACCCCTACCTGTCCTCTCTCAAAAAGACAAAAAAGTGTATATGCCCATCTATAGATTCTAAGATGTGGGTTTTTAATGTTACCATGAGGCCTTGACCTTAGGATAAGAAGTGTTTTAAGTGTTTTTTATTGTGTTGAGACTAGTGGAAATTGGGATGAGTTTCGCCTATAGGCATACACATTGATGTAATTTTTTGGACAATCACACTATAAAAACCATTGTGTCTTCTTGTTTGCAATGTTTGAGAATTAGCTAGAAGAAATTTTTGCACAACACTTCTTATTTAACATAATTTGCCTAACATAGATATTTAGATGATTATTTAGTATGTGTGACATAATTTGTACCTAACATGGATCTATAGATGATTATTTAGTACACGTGACATAATTTACCTAACATAGATATATATATATATATATTATTATTTAGTACATGTGGCAAAATTTACATAACATAGATATAGATAGATGATTATTTCTAGTATATGTGAATTTTTACTTATACATGAAATTCATATCCAATATAAGGTCTACTTAGGAGAGTTCATAAGTTGTCTATTTGTTATGTACATGGTTTGTTGGTAGTGTAATGAGCATGTACACACAAAAAAAAATTGTACTCAATACAAATGTTGTGTAGATATCTCAACCATTTGCTTTTATTTAACATGACATGACCAACAAAAGCAAACAATTGAAATGTTTACACAAAATTTAAATCAATTACAAAAGCTAGTTGTTAGTACTTGTAAGCCCATAATACATTACCAACAAACCATGGTTCTCAGGAAACATATGAACTCTCCTCACACCTTATTTTGGATGAATTAATCATGTATAAGTATTCACATTTTAGGTAAATTATGTCAGACGTACTGAATAATCATCTAGATATCTATGTTATGTAAATTATATTTATAATTTACCTAGCATAGATATCTACATGATTATTTAGTACATGTGAATACTTATACATGATTCATATCCATTTTAAATAAGGTGTGAGGAAAAATATATAAGTTGCCTAAGAATCATGATTTGTTTGTAATGTAATTCAAGCATGTACTAGCCACTAACTTTTGTAATCGATTCAAATTTTGTATAAATTTTTCGACCATTTTTTTTTTGTAACATGACAATGTGACCAACAAAATCAAATGGTTGAAATGTTTTCATAAAATTTGAATCACTTACATGAGCTCACTTTACTAGTACAAGCTTATTATGTATTACCAACAAAGCATTGTTCTCATGCAACTTATTAACTATCCTCATGTGGCTTATTTGGTCTCTCTCTCTCTCTCTCTCTCTCTCTCTCTTTGAATTTATTTTCTTGTGACCCAAAGGACCTTGGGATCCTCATATCCCTTCTTTCATTTTAGTTTGCACTACTTCTGCATTCATAGCTCTAACAAATCTCAAACACACTTGGGATAGAAGTATATACACATAATTTATTTATATTTCTTTATCTTGGTTTTTGTGGAGGTAGAAATACCAAAGCATGGAATTGACTAAAGCAAAATCCCAAATATTCTCAAAGATTTTTCCTTTTCTTTCTTTTGTAGGTATTTTGAGAGCGCACAAAGGTTTGTAAATGTGTGTTTATTATATCATTTAGACCTTATTATTTAGTTTATTTCCTTATATTTTCATTATAGAATATTTTTTCTCATATTCTATTTCTAGTCTTGCAAGCTAGTTAGATCACAAACTTTGATTTTCACATTTTCTAGGTACTTTTCTATTTGTTGTGCATACAAATGACAGCCTATGTGAAAATTATTGAATGTTCTTATGCACAAGACAAATGAGAGGAGGGGGATGAATAAATTGTACATACAACTCTAAAATATTTTCCTTAAATTAGATCCACGTAAATCTTAACTTTATCACATAATCCACAAAAAGATATGAATATGAAAAGCGGAACATGTCATACACAATGAAACACCAGATTTGATGTGGAAAACCCTGTTAAGAGAAAAAAATATGGAGAATTATATTCTCAATTGTAAAGTGGAAAATTGAACCCTAGTGGTTCCCCACCTAGGAGAGAGAAGAGAAACCACTAGGATGATTTTCACTTGGGAGATACTTTACATTCAAGAGAGGGGCTTGAATCCACTAGATCAAAATCCAAGGGGAATAAGGATGTGAATACCAAGTGGATTGCAAGGGTTAGAATGCAATTTGCCCTCATTTGTAAATAGATATGTTGACTTGTTGACTATGCAGAAAAGAGAGACAAAATGGATGAAACAAGGAGCTACTGGTTTGGGATCGCACACTAACTTCGGCTCTAAGATATTTATATTGATACGGATCTGCCCTACAAATTTAGACAAAATTCATTGGTACCAGGTTGAAAGTGTACTTGGTCCTCTGAAAAAACTATGTGCCAAAAAAGATTTTTTCATCCCTGAAAATGAATCCCAAACCTATAATTACAGTTACGCATCTGCAACCTACACACAGAAAAGAAGGGAAGAAGGGTTGTGGATAGGGGTTTCCCTTAGTCAAACCCCGATTGAGGAATCAACATTGAAAGAAAGTAAATTGCAAATGCTTAAGTGTAAATGATAGAAATGTATACCTTGTAGATCTGCAATTTATTGATGATGGCTTCTTTGCTTCTTGAATGTAATCACAAATGTTGTATGAAATGGCATGTAACATGACAAAATCCTAACACACACACACACATGCTTACAAATGAATGTTGTAATGTTGCTCCAATGGATGAATGAAGAAGACACATGAAGAAGAGAACTTCATGGATGCTTGAAGACTTGAATGCTTGATGATGATAATGAAGACTTGAATATTTGGCTTTTAGTTTCTTTTTCGGTTTTTTAGAAAGTTGGTTTTTTTAGTTAATTTTGAGCTCGTAATCTTTTTGAGATTAGAAAGTTGTTTTTTTGTGTCGTAGGAATGTTTTTTATATTTCTAGAAGATTTCATGATTTTTGGGATAGATTTGAAAATTTCCTTAAATGGCAATTTTCATATTTTTTTATGATCTGCCCAAAAAGGAAATTTTTGGTGATTGTTTAAAAAAGGGACCTTTTTCATTGTAATGGCAGAATGGTTGGAGTTGCAGAAGAATAATGAAGAACATTTGATCTAGACTTGTGTTTATTTCTGATTATTCTTTATTATATTGGTTATGTTTTAACTAACTACATCAACATTGCACTACTATCTTTTTAGTTCCTTTTTGTTGCAATTAATCTGGTTAAAGATTGCAGTTGGATGATAGACTAGTTCTCTATCAAAATTATTTCAGGAAATGCTATGCATTTCTCCACATTAATATTTTAGGTGTTGTGGCTCAGAGGACATGTTTATAATGCATGTCTTGTGTTTTTTTTCTATTTAGAAGTAGATGTGTTTTGCAAGTAGTAATAATGTGTTGTGTTTGAATGGCTCTTTAGAATGAACTATTTAGTATCAATTGTGTTCTACCAATATATTATTGATGTGTAAAGATGAAAGAAGTATTTGAGAATTCTTTTGAACGTTCATGGAACATCCTGATATGCCCTGCATGATTTTGGATTGTCTATTTGATGATACGCTATGCTTGGAGTTTGTGTTTTAAGGTAACTACTTTATTTCAGCTGGCAAATGGTGTTCTTCTACATGTTGTGAATCCTTGGATGTCTCCACTTACTTTGAAGATGGTGTTCCATTGATTTTGGGTCCAACCTTGGTGTGCAGGGATTAACATTGGGCTTCTTCATTTTGAAGACATATTCTGGACTAACTTGTGGTGTGTTAATCAATGAGATTGTTGTCTTTGTTTCTAGATTTCAACTACATAAATTTTTTTTTATCATGTGTTGCTTTGTGTATCTACACGTTATCTTCTTGCTAACCTTAGAGGATGTGTGAGCATGTGAATATTTCTAACTACCTAGAAAGAAGTGATATAATGTCTTAGGTCCTCTCTATCTCTTGGATTCAACCACATTCAACACAGATATGTTTTGGTGGCCAATTTAATAGGACCTATGCTAGTCCTATGTTTTGGCCGACCTAATTTATATTTTTAATGAAAAAGATCATGTATAGAAGATCAATTTGATGTTGATGGTGGAGTGAGTGTGTGGATCAATGTGTGTGATATGCCTACATGGTTATATCATTTGAAAAAGTTAGTGAAGAAAAATTATGTGCTGACTATAGTGAAGTTAGTTACATGAAATAGAGGTTCAAGGATAGCTTCATGTCTGGAGATGCACTCATTCCCATTTTGATGAGAGATATTAAGTTGGAAAATTCAAAGAAGGAAGTTGCATTCAATCAAGTAATAAAATATAAGGAAATGTTAATCCTAATGATAGTTTTGATGTAGAAGCAAACTTTGTAAGAAGATTGAAGAAAGGAACTGGCAAATATAAAGGTAAGTTACCCTTCAAATGCTTTAACTATGGAAGAATTGGTTATTATGAATCTAAGTGTACTTTTAAGGATAACAAGAAAAGAAGGGGAGAAGATAGAAACAAACAAGAAGACAAAGACAAAAGAAACATGCCTAAAAGAAGTTTCTACTCCATATAATATTACTCTTTTAAAGATGAGAGTTGAGAAGACTCAAATGATGAGGTACTATTTATGGTAGAAAAAGTTAACAATCTTGAAGAATGTAATAAGTTTGGTTCTTTGTATACTATTGAAAATAATGAAAGATCCTTGATTGTTTGGAATTCTCTTCATGCAAAATAAGAATCAAACATTTGGGTGAACAATAGTGGACTCGTGATAAAATAGAATTTATCAATCTTACAAAATGGGATGGTGGATCAATCAAGCTTGGTGGAGAAGAAGCTACTCAAATATATGGAAAGGGCATTGTTTCTATTGATGGAAATGACATAACAAAGGATGTTCTCTATATTGAAGGATTGAAATAAAATTTACTCCTTGTTAGTCAGATGTGCAACAAAGGGTACAGACTTATATTTCATAGGAGTGCTATGAAATTAGAAAAGGTACATCTAAGAGATTGGTTGTAGAAGGAACAAGGACTACTGAAAACATCTATCAATTAATGGAGACAAACTCTTTCATCATCCTTAAATCTAACAGCTTGGGAAAGCCCTATGGAAACTAAAGTAATGAAATCTCATAAGGATGATTGCAAAATTGATAGTTATGATATGTCTAATATCAATCTGGATTACTATGAAATAGAATTTGAGAGAAAGCTTCGGTCTCCTCTTGATGACTTGACTATAGCAAAAATGGAATATGAAGACTACAAGATAAGACTCAAAAAGGCAGAGGATGAAATCATAAAGCTCAATTCTGTGATTGAAGGATTACACATAAAGATTAACACATATATACAATTAATTAAATTAGCTACAAATAGTTAAATTTTATTTAAAATATCTTTCACAAATTTGACTCTGAATTTTGCTTTGGAAACAAACAATCTTATGGGAAAGTCAGTGATGGGGGATCGATTGCACAGGGTTCACTGAATGACCTCCGGGATTGAGAAGCCGTCTCTTCCTTGGTGTTTCGAGGAAAGGGGAAGAGAGTAACACTTTAAAACAGTAAAACTAGGCTACTGAGGCGACACGCTAGAGCATATTTTAAAAAGATATGAGTACATGGAAAAAAACTACACATGATTTCCTAAGCCCATTCAACAATCTACAAGTTTAGATCAAAAACATAAACCAAGTTCAATTAAATCTCTATGTGACATAAAGAAATACCTATCATGCATTTACCAGATAACAAGTGCAACACATAGTTTAATCGACAAAATCTTAGATATATATATTCCTGGAGTCTTTTGAATTCTAACAGAAAAGAACATAAAAGACCATTAATGCATACTGAGAGTAAAGTCTCATAAAGGCCATAGGCACAGTTTTATTGAACTTCTTCAGAAAACAATAAAATAGTTTTTAAGGCTGAAAATATTACTAAGAAACTTAATTATCTTTCCAAGTTCTGAACCCCCTCAACAGGGAATAATCTAAACTAAATAGAGCCTCTAGCTCCTAACAAACTCAGACTCCATGGCCTTTTCTTTTCGCGCATCGTGGCCCACCTGTATGATCTACCAGACAAACTGCCCCTAAAGTTGTTAGCCCCTCAAAATTATTAGCCCCACGATGCTCTGCTTTGCAAGTGCATGATGAAAGAGTTGCGATAAAAAACGGTGGGCGAGGAGACCAAAGAAGATGCCACTATAGGAACAACCCACGACATGTGGCAGCTCGACGTTGCTGCAAAAACAAAAGGGGAAAAGCAAGTAAAAAGAACCCCACGGAGCTAACAACTATCTCGTGTGTTGCATGCGAGTGGGAGGAATAGAAAAGGGGTGGGGCCACCAAAAATAACAAAATGCTGCCCGCGGACCAATCCTGAAATAATGTTAACATTTCTTGGCGACTAAAAGGGGAATTCTTCCTGCAGAAAGCTTAGGACCCAAAAACTTTGGTTCGTAGACCATGCCTTATGATAAAACAGGGTGGAGCAGGTCGAAAGCCTGCTATACTTGTAACCACTCATTTTCAGGGGGCAACACCTGTGCTTCTAAATTTCTGAAATGCTGCTCCAGACAAATTACTTCGTCAAAAGGCAGGGATGTCGGCTTGTCCTGGACTAGCTTTAGGAGGGCAGAGAGTTGGGCCAGGGGGTGCAAAAGATGCTTGACCTCATCTGCTGAAATAGGATTGCCTAGGCCTTGCAAGAAGGCTCTATCTTGCTGCAAATTCTCAATCCAGCTCAATATTTGCTCAATCCCTAGCATAGTACCATCTACGAGAAAAGGAGAAGGTAGGCCCAATAAAACAAACCTCTCTATGCATTGCTTGATGTCTGGAATTGAAAACTATAGAGGTGCAAGGGCTTTCGAAGCCTGCATGATTTCCCTGTGCCGGTTGATGAAAACATTCATCCTTTTGATCAATTGACGACGATCCACAATCCCCTTTTCTTTTAATTCTTCATCCTGAGTAGAGTGCAGCAAATGGACAAGATCCCGGGCCACTAAGAGTTTAGGACCAATGACAAGCATGGAGTTGCTTATGAGGGTATTGGCCTCGGCGTGGAGGGATTGTGCATCATTAAGGAACCTTAGCATAGGTTGCAGCGAAGGGTAGTACAACTTCACCTTTTTCCAATGAGAAACATATAGATCTGTTAAAACAAGGGAAAAATATTGAGAAACCTCCACGGGGGGAGGAATGTTTAGCAACCGTGAGATCTCCTTGCCTTTTGCGGCTACTTCACCCTGCAATTCTCTGCAATTATATTGTTCAACGATCACTTGGCTTTCTAGCACGTGGATCTTTACATTTCCATCCTACAATGCTTGCTAGAGTTGTGCAACACCACCCTTTTCTTAGCACAAAATAAACTCCACACCTTGTAATTTCTTCTTGGCAAGCTCCAGGTTAGTTTCCTTTTCGTGCAACTCCGCTTCAAAACTTGATTTTCTTTCTGAAAGCATCACCTGAGTGTCACTCAGTTGTTAGGCATACTCCTCCTTTAGGCGGACTTCCTCACGCAGCTGTGCCTAAATTTGTGTGGCATCCCTAGAGGCTGCTTTCAGTTGCTGAATTTCTTGATCTCTTTCTTGCAATTCTTTTAAGGCCACGTTTCTGGTTACCTCCTGACTTTTCAATTGTGTACCAAGATTATTGAGGGCAGACTGTAACTTTCCTTTTTCAGTGTTAGCCTGAGTGAGAAATCCTTGCAAATTATTGATATCGACAAGGAGAGCTTTATCTTCTCTTCTTTGCTGGGTCAGAGATTCTTGAAGTTTGCAATTCTCCGCTTGTGTTTTCTCCAAGCAATGAGTCTTTTTTATGAAGTCTAAAGAGACAGCCTTAGATGTTTCCTCCATCATTTCAACCTTATTAGAGGCCGTAGCATTCAAAATGTTGACACCGATAGCTTGCAGCTCATAATCACTGGGTCTCATTTCTGACTCTGGTTTGTTGACTTTGGGGAAACTAGTTGCGAAGAACAAACTTTGCTTCTCTTCATTGAAATGAGTTTGCTAGTGTGGGCGGGCTGGCCTAATGCCTTCCTTTTCTTTTCTTTTAAATCTTTTGCTAACGTGGGTGGTCTTGGAATAAGTGACTTGCTATTGGTAGACGTCCGAGTTGGCAATAGCTTGACCTACAAATGTAGCACTAGGGGGAATTGCAAAGGGAAACTGGGAAATGGGGCTATCAAAAGTGGTCTGGATAGGATGCGACAACATTGTGGGAGAAAATAATGGGACAAAGGGAGAGGCTCCTGGGAGAAATGGATCAGCGGACCCTGTTCCAACCATTGGGAGAGGAGTGGACTCTCCAAAACCAAGCCTGCATGAGACAGTGGCTGCTTCTGACATCTGGGTGGAAAAGGCTATAGATACAAAGGTTGGGGCTTGAAAAGGGACTGAAACTTGCGAAAAAGTATCAAACGGGCCAACTTGTGTTCCAATCGGTGCTAGGGTAAGGGCAATGGGAATTTGAGCATGCATATCTGCGACATGTGCAACAGAAGAAGTATTAGCTTGAGAAGAGGAAAATGGTGAGGAAGAGCATACCTAGATTGCATGTGTCATTGACCTTAGAGGATTTGAAGGCTTGTCTGGGACTTGAGAGGATGAGCCCTTCATTTCAGAGCCCAAATACTACCTTTTGCTGAAGGGTCCTCCTAAAACTTCTTCTTAGCTTGCCTTTTACTACTTTGGGAGCGAGGCCTGCGAGCTGAAATGTTGAGAGGGGGGAGAGTACTAGGCTCACTGTCTCTCTCTTCAATAGTTATAACTTCAATCTCTCGCTGTTGCGTGACATCGGGAGATGAATACCCACATGGCAAGCTATCGCCTGTTCCCTTGTCAGACCCGTTCTCCTGGCGCCATTCAAGATCAAAACACTCGTCTGAAGGAATTTCCCAATGTTTGCTCTGGGCTAATTTATTTCCTGCCGGTAGAACCAGAAATCCTCCTGCTTTCTCTGTGGCCAAGAATTTTCTACCATGGTCTCATGCATAGCCTAAGGAATGGGCTTTGCGGGGTTGTACCTTTGAGGAAAGCTCAACCAAGGGGAGCGCTCGAGAAAGGGAAAATCAGTGAGACCCACATACAAACTTGGGTCATCCATCTCTAGATTAGCGCACTGTTCCATTACACTTCGCGGCTCATGTTTAACCGCATTCTTCTTGCAAGATAGGCACCCATCTGGGTCATAGCTCCAAAATTCATCAATCACCAACAACCCCAGCTACACTAGTTTTGATGTCAGTACATTCTCCGCGATACCCCGCTGAACTAGGGTGATGGGACCGGCTACACTAGTGATTGAGGTGTCGTGCTTCCCAGTCCCTATAGCTTTCTCCACTCGTACCAGTTGGCAAGCAATCTCAAGAGCAAGAGTCCTCTCTATGATGTATGTAGGTAGACGGAAAGGTTCCTCAGAGAAACCGTGGACTTGGATAAAAGAGAAATCACTGCCTATGAACCAATCACATGGGGGCCCCATTTATTGCACATCCAGTTCATTTGGATTTGTGAAAACTGGGAGAGTGGTTCAGTGGGAATGATGCCAAAATCCTTTAAGGCGGGAGTTAAGAAACAATCAAAGAAATGATAAGCATCATAGGAGGACAGAGTAACCGGCATCCAGACTGAGACTGGCGTTCTATTTCCTACTTCATCGTTGCTGGCTACTTGAATAAACCGGCTAAAGAAGGCTTCATTCTAATGTAAGAGCAAGTGAACCAAGACGAAGGAGAACATGAAATGTCACAGCTGGTGGAACTCGGATATGCTTTACCATTTTGCTGGATATTAGGTCAGAGAAATCAAAATGGAAAGCTTCTTTCTGTTTTTAGCATTTGAAAAGGAAACCCATCATTGCAGCCGTAATCCCTTGATCATTTTCATGACCGCACAACCAGGTGAGAATAGATGAAATATCTTTAAGGTCCTCATGCTTTAGGTCGCTATAAGACAAGGGTAGCTTTAGGGGGCCTGCTGACTGGCTCCGGTTCAGGATGCTGTTACAAAAAGGAACCGCATCTCTTCTTATCTTCCAGTATTCCTCCATTGTAGCGATTGAGAAGACCTTTGTTGCTTCAAAGGAAGGACAACACATCATGTTGTTTATGGTTTCAGGTGATATGACCACCCTTAAAGAAAGACCATTGGTGGAGCAGGAATTGGGGTCGAAGACGTTGGCAATTGCCGCCACAAGCTCTGGAAAGTGCGGGACCATTGGGACTATAAATTGAGGAGTCCCACTTTGCCAGAAATAGTCTGCTATGGAAAATGGGTCCGCTATATAATGAATCATCCTGTTGTATGCGGCCTCCCTCAGGTTCTTCGGCTACTTGCGGAGCTCTGGTTCCATGACATCTTCGAATGGGTCGATCACTCCGGCAGTATTTTGGGTAATTGTCTTTGATTCAGGTTTGGTCCTTGGATATTTTGACTTGGGCAGAAAAGCATGAGAAGCGTATGAGAGTTGGCCAAGGACATCGACCCACATTGCTTCCTGAGTAGGGGCCAAAGAGGTAGCTTCAACTTTCATCTCTTACTCGTGAAAAATCTGTTTCTTAGTCCTCTGTTTCTCAATTCTCTGTTTCGCTCTGACTGAAAGGTGAGTTAATAGAATGAAAGAAAATATAGCGGATCTCTCTCTTTAATGCATGGCATGCCTAGATTGTCATGAAATAAAGGCGCTTAGGGATGGGCACTCGTTTCGCACGTATGCCAGCTCATTTTTTAGGGTTGAGAAAAACTATGAGGAGGAATGGTGCTCCCATTTGCGATTTCCAAGAGAGTACTAGTGCTGCCCACTGTTAGTTGAGCCACTTGCAATGATTTGCTTGTATGAAGGACCTTCCCTCTTAATTAATAAAATCTCACGCTCATCGGGGTGGCACAAGGTGAAGTAGTCCTACGGGTATTTTGCTTTAAAAGTGATGTACCTTTAACAAGATGTGTGGCACTCAGGTCCATGCTTGTTCCAATCGAGGTATCAGCTTGGTAGCTTGCCATTTATGAAAACCTATCAGCAGGTATCATCTCCCTTGTGCCAGTTTATGCAGAAAGGTTGGTGCGTTGGAGATCGGGAGTATTGACATTTTCATCATTCATCACCTGGAGTCAAGAAATCTTATAAATATGCATTTTTGGACATTCTTGCTTACATTAACAGCTTCAACGATGAGGTTTTATGAAAGATGGATACTCTTGTCCTGCTCGTCAGCAATAAAGAATAGGTTGCTTTCATTAGCAACATTTCTGATCAGAGGTTGCGAAGGATGACGAAGAGGAAGAATCCTCTGATCATCACCACCATCAAATGGGTGCTCAGAGAGGATTTTATAGACAATTCTGACCACTACCAAGTTAACTCGGACATTTACTCATGCTTCGTAGCTTCTTTGCTCAATGTTGGGACTGGTGGGTACGAGGCTTCAGAGTTTATGAGAGCTCTCTTCTCAGAATACTATCTTGGAGGTTTGGAGGAGGTCATAGCATACTACATTCCTTTTTGAGGTTTACCATTGGTGACAGACCTGCAGCGGTTCATTACATCTGGGGAAGAAGTGCCTTGGTATCCACTTGTCGATGGATTGTGGACCATGATGCTATCCACCCATTGCTTTCGGATAGAGCTTGCCGATGAATTCCTTCTCTAAATGTATCTGATTGTCCCCATCCCGACTAGTACATTGGCTCCAGGGACTATATATTTCCACGAGTCCTGACTCCAAAAGTGCTCCCTAACTTGGTCCTCATCATCACAGCCGAGGCTTCTGGAATTACATCTGATCAAGAGTGGTCGGGAGAGGAGGACATAGAGGATGACACTGAAGACTCTGATTTCTTCATAAAGGTGCACGAAGATGAAGATGATTCTGCTATGTCCTAGCCCCCACTTTTCTTATTCTCCTTCTTGCTCACAAATATCCTTGTCTTCTTTCTGTCTTGATTTTTGACAAATGCGGCTAGAGGCCTTTTCTCGATATATGTAAATATTCGTATACATACTCAGAATATGATAATCTTATTTTCTTTTAGTAATGGCATATTTGAGTGTATCTTTTTCTTTTCAATAATAATGGCATTTTGAGTTGGCAACATTACCCAAAAAGAAAGCGATAAATAAAATAAAGGCACACAAAAAGCACTAATTAAATTATGTACAATGGAGGCACTGAGTTAATGAAAAGGCTTTAAATAGAAACCACTAACCGGGATTGTAAGAAGGTCTCCCTTCTTATCTTCTAGGTCAAAAGCATTGTGGCCTTTGCAACTTGTTATACGGAAGGGGCCCTCCCATAGCCCATCAAATTTTGCATGTTGGCCAGGTTTGGCTACACTTTCATTGAATTTCAGGACCAGGTCACCCTATAGGAATTACGGGGAAGAACTTTTCTTGTTGTCAAACCACCTTTTAACTGTTTGTTGACATGTCTGGAGGGAGGCAAATGCCGCTTCCCTTGCTTCCTCTAGTTCCATAATTTTAGCCAACCTGACGTCCATAGGGCCGTTCTCCGCTATTTCAAAATATTTGAGCAGTTGCAGAGCTAGAATCTCCAGGGACACAGGGAACAATGCATCCTTCCCATAAACCAGTTTATACGGGGAGGTCTTCAAAACTTGCTTTGGCGTTATCCGGTCTACCCACAGTGCACTCCTTAGATGGTGATGCCAGTCCCTTTTGTGCTCTGAGCCAATCCGCTTGATTAGCCTAATGAGGTTCTTATTGGTAGACTTCGCGAGCCCGCTTCCTTGTGGATAGTAGTTTGAGGAGGTCTTGAGGTAAATACCTCTCTTGAGGACAAATTGGGTGAGTCATGAGCCTAAGAATGCATGTGAATTATCTAAAATTATAGTCTTGGGGGACCATAACGACATACTAGGTCTTCCAAGAAAGCCAGGATCTTCGACTCGGATGAATTGTTCAAAGGGATGGCCTTGGACCATCGGGTAAAATAATCTGTAGTGGTCAAGATCTGTTTGTGCTAAACTAAGCTCGGGGGATTGATCATCCCTATGAAGTCGAGCCCCCATTGTACAAAAGGTTCCTCCACCACTATGGGTTGAAGCGGCATTGTTGCTTTCTTGCACCTGCCAGTATAATACTGGCATTCCTTGCATGCCCTCACCATGGCGTGCACCTCCTTAAACATTGATGGCCAAAAATACTCGGCATGTGTGATTTTGATAATGGTGGTTGGTGTCGAGAAGTGACCTCCAGATGAACTGTGATGAAATTCATGAAGAATCTTGTTAGCTTGGGTCCGATCCACACTACGGAGCAGAGCTCCGTCGAAATTCCTTTTGAAAAGGATGTTAGCTATCAGTCAGAAACTGCTATTATGTAGCCTATAGAACCTCCTCTTTCTCGAGGGAAGACCCTCAAGAAAAACTCCTGTCTTCATAAAATGTTTGCGCTCTTCCACCCAGCATGCCTTTGCTGGCTCTGAAAAGGCCATGACAGATTCATTTGCAGCTACCTCAGGGTCTTGGGGTGCGAGATCCTGTGCTAAGTATTCACACAAACCTCTATCACAGACTGTCTTGGTGGGTCTGACATCAACATCATACTCCAAGATCTTGGTGATCTAGTTAGCTCTCTTCTCAATGATGTCACCCTCCATGATATATTCTCTAACTGAAGGGTGAATGACATGCACCATGATCTTCTTGCAGGTGATGAAATGCCTAAACTTCTTGAGGCCTTTGACTACTACCAGAGCTTGTTTTTTGATGAAGTTGTACTTTGCCTCATATTCCTTAAGAGTCTTAGAGTGGAAAGCTATGGGATGCACTCCATTTGTTTCAGCCTTCTTCTGGGTTAAGACCACAACAATACTATAAGGGGCCAGAGAAAACATACATAATGAAATCTTTGGCCATATCAGGATTGGATAGCACAGGAGCTGAACAAATAGCTTCTTTGATTTTCTCAAAAGTGTCCTCATCAGAAGTCCATTTAAAATGCATCTTTTTTAAGCATTAGGGTGATGGGCCTCACCATCCCTGCAAAATCTGCCATAAAGCGGCTAACAAAGTTAACCTTGCCTAGGAAGGATTGGACTCCTTTCTTATTTACAGGAAGGGGGAATTGTTTTATTGCTTTGACTCGATCAGGGTCGATGGAGACTCCCTCCTTAGATACCACATGTCCAGGCAATTTGCCTTGTGGGATGCTGAAAATGCACTTCTTTGGGTTCAAAGAGATTCCAAATTCTAGACATTTTTGGAAAACCAGCTCCAAATGATAAAAATGGTCCTCCTTGTTTTTTGAAAACATAGTGAGATCATCCGGATAAATAAGGATGATTTTGTTAATAAGATCTTTGAAATCCAGGTCCATAGCCCTCTAGAAAGTTGTGCCGATATTTGACAACCCGAATGGCATTTTTTGGTAGGCGAATGTTCCCCATTTAGTCATGAAGGTTGTCTTATGTTGATCTTCTCCTTTCACCAGAACCTGGTTGTAACCCAAGAAACCATCCAGCATTGAGAACATTTTTGATCCTGTCACTATTCTTAACAATTGTTCCATTGATGGCAGAGGTTAGTGGTCTTTTAGGGATGCTTGGTTTAAGTCCCTAAAATCTACACATAGTCGGATATCACCATTCTTTTTTCTCACGGGCACCAAATTGGACACCCATGTGCTATATTTGATGGGATAGATGATTTTTTACTCTATCAGCTTTCTTAGGTCCTGGGCCATGGGTAACTCAACCTTCAGATTAATAGGTCTCTGCTTTTGCCGGACCGATTTGGCTCCATCGGTAAGTTCGATAGTATGCTGAATGATATCGGGGTTGTACCCTTTTAAATCTTCATAGGACCATGCTAGCACACCCATGTATTGATCGCAATATTGAGCCAATTTCTCTCGGTCTTGAAGTGAAATATCCTTCCCAACTTTGAGGATTTTACCATAACCTACCGACATTTTAGTATAGTCTCCTTTATCAGCCATCTGCTTCCGCTTATCACTTTTGGCATCATCCTAGTCGAAAAGGTTTTCCAACGTGATTAGCCCATTAGGGATCTTATTTGACTTCAACTTTATGATTCGATCCCCGTACACCTCCTTAACCTTGGGCTATAACTAATCTGCAAACTCTCTTGAATTCTGAATGAACAGAGCAATTTATTCGTTGTTCTCAAAAACCTACCAGTGGGTGTCATTATCCAGGATAACTGGTCTAATGATGACGCTAACTGCTTTGGGGTTGACTAGTAAATCTATAGTGGGGTTGAAATTTGACCCAATAGTGGCCATCCGATTAGTGAATGTGTTTGCTTTGCGGAGAATTCTTTGGATGTTGAAAGCATCGAAGCTTTCAATCAAATCCCAAGCTCTATGATGGTAAGACCTCATACGGACATGTTTTTCACTGGAGATTCCCCGAATCTGATTGACAACAAGTTTGGAGTCTCCTAAAAATTACAATTTCTTTATACCCATCTTTTTCACTAACATCAGGCCCTGAATCAGTCCCTCGTACTCTGCTTTATTATTGGAGCACGCGAACTATAAGCGAAAAGACTCTAGGATCTACTCGCCTGAAGGTGAGGTGAAACAAATTCCAACCCCTGAACCTACCTTGCATTTTGCACCATCAAAATGTAGGGTCTAGAGTAAACAGGATAAATCTTCTTGGGTAAAGAGTTTTTTAACTAGCTTTGGGACAACCTGACCTTCATAAAAAATATAGTAAGTACCAAGACCTGTGGCATGATAGTTTGAAAAGGGGTCAGAGTCAATGAATTCTTCAAGAAAATCCTCTTGATTTGGAGAAGTATCTCTTGTTATTTCTTCATCCTCAATGAATTCTACCATCCTTCTTTCTTCATGGAAGATTTAGGTGTGGGTTGGCTCGAGGTTGAGCATAGCTTGATCTACAACATGCTCAGCATGAAGGGGTTTCAAGAGGATTTTGAGCTTGGCACCTCACTTGGTACATAGGATAAGATGGGACCAGTCCAAAGACAAGGAGCCTCCTATCTTGGCAGTAAAATCTATAGAGAGGCAAAGTCCAAAAATAGGGGGAATATCAATAACCACTACCTCTTGGGACACTATGATGCTAGGACATGCGAACAATGTTAGCAGGAGGCCCTTAATGAGGCCCATGGTTTGTACCTTCTTCCCATCTAACTACATGACGCCATGATTCAATGGCTCAAACTTAATATTCAAAACCTCAGCGATTTTATTAGGCATGATAGTTGTACTAGCGCTAGAGTCTATCATAGAGCTATGTAGCAGCTTATCCTCCACTATGAGGGTCAAACAAAAAGTTTTGGGCTTAGGCTTACCTTCTGATTGAGATTTCAGCAGGACATCCTGATTTGTCAATGCCACTGCTGAAAATGATCTGTCTGTAGGATGTTGAGAAGCTTGCCCGCTCACTTGCCAAGAAGTAGTAGCCTTCCTACTAGGGGGTAACCTCCTCTAACAAGGTTTCCTTTAAATGACTCCTTTTCTCCGGGATGTCGAAAAGATCCCATAAAGATACGTTAGCTGGGGCTTTCCTTAACTGCTCCACTACACCTAATATTGATGGCAGCAATGCCTTTGTCTCTCTGGGCTTATAGGGAATAAAATCTCTCCTTGGATAAGTAACAGCGGCTACGGGTTGTTCGGGAGCGTTGTCGACGGAGGACTTCCTTGGCACACTTACATTTTCCCACGCTAAACGCCTCTTCGATTTGAGATTGTAATCTGATTGCATTTGAGGGCCCCTGAGCTTGATGATGCTGCGTCATTAGTCATCCCGGTATCCTCTCCTTCCATCCAAGAGAAAAGTGCATGATCTGGGGCTATTTCTGCTTCCTGATCCATTGACATGCCCTGCATTTGTGCAATGAAAGAAGCATTATCCATATAGGGGGCCGCGTAGGCTGAGTCATCAGTCACCATGCCTTGGTAACGCTGCTCTGCAAGCTTTTGTTGTAGATTGCCTCTCGGACGATTTCTTGGAGTGTGTGTGTTGTTACATGGAAAACACCAAGAGTTGGTATCATTTGCCAGATTATTTTGTCCCACCGTCAACTCTTTACCAGTGCTGGGGTAGACCATTTGCAATAGATTGGGCATGGGGACTATCTAATTGGTTGATTGATTCAGAGCAACTCGATTATTTGGGTACTTGTTTTGTTGATAACCGGGCCTATTAGATTGGTAGTTCTGCTGGAAAGGGGATTTGGTTTGTGGTATTTCAGATCTCTTTAGATTGACTATTTCGTTAGAAAAAGACCTTAGTAAATTTTTCATGTCACTAACCTCTGTAGCTAAAGATGAGGGAGGAGACAGATTTGCTTGTTGGGGTCTGGGGTAAGTGTATATAGATTAGGGAGCGGATGAACTAGCGATAGCCATCTCTGGGATATTTAGGCCATTTGGCTGATTGGATAGATCTGGGAAGATAGGCATAAGTGGTCGTGGCGATAATTTTCTTACATCAATCAGGTTATTCTCTACAGAGATGGCTAAGTTGAAAGCTTGAGGGGGAGTGTTACCACCTAAATATTGGATCATCACTGATATATCAGAGTTGAAAACCTTTAGATATAAAACAAACGCCATATCAATGGGAGGACGAGTAGATAAAGGTATTCGCTCCCAAGTCCTTTGAAAGCATAGATTGAACTCTGTTAAAGCTTCTTGTGGGTCTCTCTTTATTGTAATCAACTAATGCATCAGAGATGACCTATCTGCTTTGTCAGAGAGTCTTTGGAAAAAATGGTCACCTAGCTGGTCCCAGCTACTAATAGAATTTGGAGCGAGGGATCTGTACCAGTCCAAAGCTCTTCCTTTGAACGACGCCACTAGCAGTCTCAAAGCTACATTCTGCTCAGTTATACTATGGACTGTGCAGATGTTGGCTATGTCCTGCAAGTGCTCCCTGGGAGTCTTCGAACATTCCCCGATGATCGTAGGAACCGCTTTCAGCGCAGCAGAGGGTATTTGGGCCCATGTGGCGGGTAAAACCAGAGGAATGAGAGGACTTCTGTTATCCTATGTTACAAAATTTTTGGGCAGGTTTTGAGCCATTACTGCGATAGGAGTAACTGCAGAAGTGCTAGGGAGGCTTTGAGATGATGAGGCGGCAGATTCATAGACACTAACCAGGGGTGGAAAGAGAAAACTAGGATTCAAAGTTGTCTAGATCCTAGTAATAGGTTTGCGGCTCATATACTGGTCTAATTCTTGAGAAATATGGTCCCACCGAGCGTGCCAGAAAAAGAATTATTGACTCTGAATTTTACTTTGGAAACAAATAGTCATATGGGAAATTCAGTGATGGGGGACCGATTGTGCAGGGTTCACTGAATGACCTCCGGGATTGAGAAGTTGAGTCTTCCTTGGTGTTTTGAGGAAAGGGGAAGAGAGAAACACTTTAAAATAGTAAAACTAGGCTACTGAGGTGATGCGCCAGAGCATATTTTAAGAAGATATGAGTACATGGAAAACAACTACACATGATTTCCTGAGCCCATTCAACAATCTACAAGTTTAGATCGGAAACATAAACCAAGTTCAATTAAATCTCTTTGTGACATAAAGAAATACCTATCATGCATTTACCAGATAACAAGTGCAACATATAGTTTAATTGGAAAAATCTTAGATATATATATTCCTGGAGTCTTTTGAATTCTAACAGAAAAGCACATAAAAGACCATTAATGCATACTGTGAGTAAAGTCTGATAAAGGCCATAGGCATAGTTTGATTGAACTTCCTTAGAAAACAATAAAATAGTTTTAAAGGCTGAAAATATTACTAAGAAATTTAATTATCTTTCCAAGTTTTGAACCCCCTCAACAGGGAAAAATCTAAACTAAATAAAGCCTCTGGCTCCTAACAAACTAAGACTCCACCGCCTTTTCTTTTCGCGCGTCGCGGCCTGCCTATATGATTTGTCGAACAAACCACCCCTGAAGTTGTTAGCCCCTCGAAATTGTTAGCCCCACAATGCTTTTCTCTGCAAGCGCACGATGAAAGAGTTGAGATCAAAAACAGCAGGCGGGGAGACCAAAGAAGATGCCGCTATAGGAACAACCCATGCCATGTGGCAGCTCAGTGCTGCTACAAAAACAAAAGGGGAAAAGCAAGTAAACAAAACCCCCACGGAGCTGATAACTATCCCGCCTAATGCATGCGAGCGGGAGGAATAAAAAATGGGTGGGGCCACCAAAAATAACAAAATGTCATGCGCGGACCAATCCCGAAATAATGTTAACAAGAATCTAGGGTATACAATTTCAATGTTACAGTATATATTTTAGGGCTGATGTTTTCAAGTGTAGGATTATGATTTAAGTTTAGGGTTCTAATTTTATTTTTTAGATTTAGCTTTTTTTTTTAGATTTAGGTTTAGGAACAAAGAAAATGATGAAGACTTGGAAACATATGTACTTGGAATTAAAATGGATAAATACTAGAATATATAAATGTATAAAGACAAAAAAAAGGTGAATGTATGAGGAGGCATTACGCTAACCACTAATAGTTTGAAGGCATCCAAAAGACGAATTGAAGAGATTGTTAGTTGTTTAAAGACCTCCTAGTTGTAAATAGTGAGCATCTATAGTATTACTTTATCTTCATTTACAAGCTTCCTTTATGCTTTTTCATTATTACATGTTTCTACCTTGTTTGTTGTATGTTATAGTTTGTAAATGCACAAATGAAGTTTTATCTTTCCTATTCAAAACTTTTAAATAATCACCTTTATTCAAATGAAGGTATTTTTTAATTAATAAAAATAGTAATAAAAATGTGTCTCCGAACTAAAATATATTTTATTGAATAAAAATAATTAAAAAATATATTAAGTGCAAGTGCTATCTTGTTGTGAAGATTTTGATTATTTGAAGGCTTTAACTCCATTGAAATGTTTTTGAAAGTGTTGCTTGGGTAGACATCATATTTGTAAGCTTTTTTCTACATTCCTAGTTAGAATATCGTTTACACTTTATTGAGACTAAGCAATGAATTGCAGTCGAGGATGCGAGAAAAGCACATTAATTTGTTTTTGGCTCACCATGAATTCTCGACAATCTCTGGATGGTTGTTGAGCGTCAAATGGTTCATGCATGTTATGCTAAATGCAGTGAATTCAATTTCTTTGACAAAATTATGATGACTTTGCAGATGATCTTTCATGTCTTGGGAATTCTTTTCATCCTTATGATGAATCATAGAGTGTGATTCGAAACGTTGATGGGAAAAATATACACACAATCGAATCCAGAAAAAATACACTAGAAATAATTAAATCATTTAAAGTAAATCATTTTTAAACAATTATCCTATTTATTTAATTGAATACCTAGCATATTTAATTAAATAAATCAATTTTCCATTAAATCATCAAAAAATGAATTAATTCACAAAAAAGAATTAAAAATTAAGAAAAGAAATCAATTGGAAATAATCTTGAAAAACAAATTAAAAATTGATCAAAAATCTCAGAGAAAGCAATTAAAACAATTAAATATCAAAATTGAATGAAATAGAGAATAAATCAGTTTTTTGTTTTTTTATCTTAATTTTAGTTCAATTTCGTTTAAAACTAAGAAAACCAGCCAATCACATCAATTCACTTGGATTATACTTCCTTTTGGAAAATCTTGACCGCTCAACATCATTTGATCTCAGTCATTGGTTTCTTTTTGAATTTTCTATAAATTCAGGCTCTCATCTCTCATTCAAGGATCCTGGAGAATATATTGTTATTATGTTGTTTTTGCTCTAGGTTCATTGAGAATTTGCATTGAGATATTGCATATTAGTTATTTCATATTGCTTAAATCATTTAGCTTAAATATTCATATATTGCTTAAATCATGTTAGATTAATCTTGCATATCTAGCTTAAATCTTGCATCCATTTAACTCATATTCATGCTCATGTAGATTTCAAAATCCTTCATTTAGCTGTTGTCTAGTCACTGGATAGCTTAGCAATCTGAGAGCAATCTAAACTCGCATCTACTAGAAGGCAATGGGTCTCTTTGTAATGGTTTATTATTCATTGATTATTGATTTATTAACCATGCATCTAATGACTTAATTGAAGTGTTGTGTATTCCAGATACAGATATAGGTTCACTTTTCACACAAACAAGCTGACCCCTCCTAATGAAACATCCTGCACTCCCAAGAGAGCTCGCAATTGCTGGAACTTACTCTCAGTGAAGGGTTTGGTAAATATGTCTGCAACCTACTCCATTGTAGGACAATACTGCAAATCAATGACCTCCTGAATTAGCTCTCAGATGTAGTGCATATGAATCTCGATGTGTTTGGTTCGCTGATGCTAAACCAGGTTCTTTGAGATTGTAATAGCACTCTAATTTCACAATGCAGAATTGTCATGGAGTGGAAAACCCAAACTTTGTGAGAATATGCTAAAGCCAAATAGTCTCAGTCGTTGTGTTAACAACCCCTCGATACTCAGCCTCATTCGAAAAGAGAGCAATAGCATGTTGCTTCTTGCTCTACCAACAAATGCCCGACCCAAACCAAGGTGGAAGTTGTAACCAGAAGTAGACTTACGATCATCAAGATCACCAACCCAATCGGAGTCTGTGTATCCAACCAAGTGAAGTCTTGTGCCTATTACATAGTGAATCCCATAATGATGTGTACCTTGGATGTAGTGTAGGATGCGTTTAGCAACTTTCCAATGAATCTCATGTCCTGCATGAAGCGAGAAACCATGCTAACCGCAAATGAAATGGTAGGGCATGTGTGAGTCAAGTAGATGAGACTACCCACAAGTTGATGATACAATGTGGCATCAACTGGTGGAGAAGAGCACTTAGCCTCAAGCTTGACTCCTAAAAGAAAGGGAGTCAACGCAAGCTTACAATCAACCATATGAAAGCATGCAAGTAGTTCAAAAGCATACTTGGGCTGCAAAAGTGTAATCCCGGAAGGTGACTGTGAAATCTCTATCCCGAGAAAGTAGTGCAAAAGACCCAAGTAGATCATAGCAAATCTATCATGCAAAGTAGATTTGACACTGTTAATGATGAATGAGGTACTCCCTCTAATGATCAAATCATCAACATAGAACACAATTATCAAGTGTGAGTCATCCTATCACAAAATATAGACATTCAGATCAGAATGACACCTGGTGAACCTTGCTAAGAGAAGGAAGGAATCCCTCTTGGAGTACCAAGCCCTAGGGGCCTGCATAAGGCCATAGAGAGACTTCCTTAGTCTTCAAACCAATGAAGAATCCTGGATGAAACCCTTCGGCTGCTCCATATATATCTCATCATCAAGATCCCCATAAAGAAAAATACTCGTCACATCCATCTGATGTATAACCCAACCATGAGCTGCAACAATAGCAAGTATCAAGCGAATGGAGTTCATCTTGGCTATGGGTGCAAAGGTCTCAATATAGTCAACACCTGGAACTTATGAGAAACCTTTTGGAACAAGTCAAGCCTTATACTTATCCACACTACCATCCATTGCAAACTTGGTCTGATAGATCCACTTACATCGAACCATCTTTCTCCCCTTAGGGAGAGGGACTAACTCCCAAGTGTTGTTCCTCATCAAGGAACTATACTCTTCCTCCATAGCTTGGTCTAACTCGGGAACCCCTGATGCTTCCCAAAATGTCTATAGATTGGAAGTGGTAGCAATGTATGCATGTGGAAGGTCCTAATGTTGTGATCGATTCCTCCATGTATCTAAAGGATTCCCAACAAGGGAACATGCTGACTCAAGTGTCTATTGAGCCCAACAAGGTCTAGGTGCAGGTGGAGAACAAGGCTCCTCAACTGTAAGTGGACCTTGTGGAGGTGTAACCCTATGAGTCTGGGTTGAAGGAGTCTCACCATGTGAATCACTCTCATCGCTATCCACAATTAAGGAAGGTATAGGAGGAAGGGAGGCTAAGTTAGGAGAGCTTTCCTCAAAATCAACACTCCTCTCAATAAACACCTCATGTGTTTTTGGATCCATCAATCGATATTCCTTAACACCCTCATGATATCCAACAAAAAAACAAGGTCTACTCTGAGGTTCCAATTCCTTGTGTTTCTGCAGAGGAATGCGAGCCCATGTTGGACACCCAAAGACTCTGAAATGTCTCATAATTGGTTTCATAATAGCCCAAGCCTCAAAAAGAGTAATGTTTGTCAAAGATTTGTGAGGAACCTGATTTTGGATGTGTGTGGCACAACTGATAGCCTCTACCCAAAAGGCGGGATCAAGAGAAAGTGCATGTATCATAGAGCTAGCCATTTCTTTGAGAGTTATATTCTTGTG
The DNA here is from genome assembly GCF_030272615.1 of Cryptomeria japonica. Lineage (NCBI taxonomy): Eukaryota > Viridiplantae > Streptophyta > Pinopsida > Cupressales > Cupressaceae > Cryptomeria > Cryptomeria japonica. Next base: position 133,498,299 of record NC_081409.1, read on the forward strand.
TTTTGCAACTCCATTCTACTGTGGAGTGTAGGCAATAGAATGTTGAAGATCAATCCCCTCAAATGTACAAAAATACTCAAGTCTTTTGTTCACATATTCCCTTCCATTATTTGTGCAAAGAATCTTGACCACTTTCCCTGATTGCTTCTCCACATGAGCCTTGAAGTCTAGAAATCTCTTAACCACTTCACTCTTATGAATAAGCAAATAGACCCAAGTGAAGTAGGAGTAGTCATCAATGAAGGTGAGGACATAGTGGGACCTACTAAATGAAGGTGATGGAAATGGACCTGCTACATCGTTATGAACAAGTTGAAGAACTTCCAAAGCTCTCCAAGCTTTCCCCTTATCAAACTTCTCCTCGAGATGCTTGCCCATGGAACACCCTGAACATACACCCTTTGAAAAATTGATTTGAGGTAGACCTATGACCATGTCTTTAGTGCTAAGCTACTGAAGATAGCGGTAGTTGAGGTGACCAAACCGCTCATGCCATAGCTTACTTTCTGAATTTGAATGAGTAAGCAAGGCCCTAGAAGGAGAACTTGATACAAAGTGGGAGAATGAATAAAGTCTTGAGTTGCCATTAACTTGTCCCATTGCTAGCAAGGCGCCATTATCAAGTTCTTTTACCACAACTGAATCAGGTGTAAACTCAATCTTTTTCCCATTCCCATAGTGAGTGATTTGGTTGATAGAGAGAAGATTGGTAGACAAGTTAGGAATGTAAAGATCATTCTCAAATGTTCCATCATCCATGTCAACCAAAAATTTGTCTTTAACCTCAACTTGTGTATCATCACCTATGTAAATGTGAGGTACCTTTGATGGCTCCAATGAATAAAACTACTACATTGTAGAACCCACGTGATAAGAGGCACCCGAGTCAAGTATCCATTGCTGTGAAGAATCTATTTTAGCGACAAATGCTTGCCCTTTTCCCCTAGACTATGAGGAAGTGGAAGGAGATGAATACTTCTTGTTGTAGCCGGGTGGAAAATTGATGTTGTTATTCTTGAGAATATTTTTCAACTCATCAACTTGCTTTGTGTGGAATTGATGCTGATCATGACCATACTTCTTGCAATAAGCACAAGTTGGTTTATCCTTCTTAGGTGGAGTCCCCTTCTTGAAAGAGGATGAAAAATCGCCTTGTTATGGAGAGGATGATTGTCCTTTTTCCTGTTGTGGCTTTGACTTAGATTGCTTCTTCGTCTTGTTGGAATCTTTTCCTTGACTCCCTTGATTCCCTTGATTAGCCTCCAAAGCCTTAGACTTTGAAGACTTGAGAATCCCCATGTTCAATAACTTAGATTTTTCCAACATCAACATTATGTGAAAGAATCAAATGAAGGCATAGTATAGGAACTCCCCATTGTCAAATGATGAGTTTGGAAGCTATAAACAAATGCTACATATTCAGGTGAGAGCTTGTCAAACAAGTTTAATATCAATTGAGCATCTTTTTTGTCAATTACACAATCCTTAAGCTTTGCTCTTAGCTCATTTTCTTTGGTGACATAATTTTGGATTGTATCAAAATGCTTGGGATCCAAGTTGGTGAGATCATTGTAAATCTTGTAGCCTCTGATTTCATCAACTTGACCATACAATTTCTGAAAGATATCCCATGCCTCTTTGATTCTAGAACATTTCTCATTATGAAAAATAAGGTCATCTGATACATACTTATGCAAAGTTACAAGAGAAATGCAATTTTTAGTGAGCCATTCTAACTAAGCATGAGGATCAACCTTAGGATCTGGTGGTGTTGCTATTGTTCCATCTATGTAATGCGTGAATCCTTTTTGCATTAGTTTCCTCCATGCTTTAATTTTCCAAGATGCATAATTATGAGGAGTTAAAGGTGGAAATTTATGAGGACTCATAGCAACAAAAATGAAGGAGCACAAGGAAAGAGAGGCACAATCATGCAAGACACCCCCCCAAATTCACTCAATCAAAGAACCCCCCGAAAAAATGATGATTTGGCACTTTATACTTAGTGCGTGTACAATGGGCCACTTGCAAAAAATGGCAAAGTGGCCTTCTAATTTCAACTTTGCAAATGCCTCGAAGAGGACAAAGGAGACTCAAACTGATAATGCAAGAGATCTAAGCTAAGATCCAAGCAAATTACAAGTACCAAGTATGCCAAAAAAGACCAATTTATGAAAATACAATATCCACTCAAAATCTCTGCAAACTAATGACAAATTATGAAAGCAGACAAAAAAATATGCACTTTCAAAAAAAAAACACCTGAAAAGGAGGTCATATAAGCCCAAATGAAGCCTTTGAAGTTGCAAAATTGAGGATTGGATAGGTCCTGTTGAGAGAATCTAAAAATTCTGAAAAACTTGTTCACCAAAATTAGAAAATAGCCACACTACTATAGTACTGTGGCATAGTACAGTCTATTGATTGGGTAGATGATTATGTTGCTGACATGTCAAGGTGTTTGTCGAGGATGGTGGGAATCAGTGCCAACAGGTAGATTGTCAGAGCCGGAGCCAGCAGGTGGTGATCGAGCTGATGAGAGGTCAAGCAATGATCAGTGTCGATGGATGTTGCGGGAGCTACCGGAGGTCAACGTCGTCGGATATCAACTCTGCCGAGAGAGCTGGAAGCATAGTACGTACTCTCCCAAAAATTTTATATATATATATATAATTTTTTTAAAAATAAAAAAAATCCATACCGTACTGCCCAAATTGGTCAAAAAATTTCTTCCAAGCCCGAAAATCAACTTCCTCCAAAATAATATACTCAATTTTTATGGAAAAGGCCTCCCAGATGCAATGGCGAGATTGAAAACGCTCTAGAATACCTCCAAAATGCACAGTACCTAAGATCCTAAATTAGAAGCCTTCCAAGATGTCTCCCAAAACAAATCAATGAAGCCCCAATGGCTCTGATACCATGTGAGATTTTGCCAAGATCAAGGGTACAATGAGAAGCACATAAAAGAGAGACAATAGTATGACAAGAACAAATTGTATTCTCATCAATATACAAATGATCAACTAGATTAACCAATACGATGAATCTAAGCCTGCATATATAGGTGAGGATAAATGGATATGTGAGCACACAATCATGACATGTGGCTCAGTGAGAAACAAGGGTAGGTAAGAAAAAGTAGGGATAGGTAGGAGAAATAATATAATATTCCTCAAGAGGTGGATCACCCACCAAATGTGGAATGTAACAGCAAGATAAGACCACAAAAGGTGGAATTTCTCCTACAAGCTACATTCCTATGTGCACACTTCCCTAAGTGTCTCATATCTAAACTACAATGAGATTCATTATCTTAAGTTAACCTAAGTAAAGTATAATTATATCCTATAAGAATAAATAATTACACCAACAAAAATAAACCACTATGAAGGGATAACTATCCCTCAAGAGTTCAAATTCCAACTATATACACTTGGAAAAATAAAAAATAATTGCTACCTTCTAGTATATCCATTTAATTATGAAATTATAGTTAAATCAAGTAGATTTTATGGATTTTCCAGTTTATATCCTAAATATCTAGGATAGAATTAAAAATTGTGAGGACTTTAGAAATTGAGTGTGTAGATGACAAATATTTTGTAAAAAGTTGACCAAGATGTGTATCATGAGAATTTGCATGATGGGTTGTCTTTCTATATGGATAGAAAAGGAGACTATCATAGAAATTACCTACATGGGTTTTGAAGACCAAAGGTACTAGATTGTGAGAGAATGAAGTACATCAAATACTAAGTATTGAAATGAAATCAAATATTAAGACAACAAAAAGAATATTTAATCGCCCAAAAGTTGAATGTTTACAAGTTCTTCCATAGGGAGTGCTTCTTTTGAAACCAATCACAAAATGGAGCAAGACAAACTGTCCAACTACAGAGGTATCTCACAAGCTATCCAACTACAGAGGTATCTTCACAGGGGTACCATGAGAGAGGAAGAATGGCCCTTAAAGCTTCAATTTTTGTTCCACTATTGTGGTAAGTTCTTAAAAGGATACGATATTCTAGTCTATGTGAGAAAATCAAGAATACAAGAGGGAAATATATAGAGAGTGAATGAATGAATTTCATCCAACTAAAATAGCAGTTTGAACTTCAACATTAAAAAATTGGGTTGGCTTCTAAAATTTCAGTAAGTTAATAGAGGCATTACAACACAAGAATGTATGAAGTATAATGTCCCAATAGTTAGTCTAGTCATAAGTTTATACAAGATGCTAGTGCATTGCATAGATGTCTACACATAGAATATTTGTCTAGATAAAATTGGACATACGAGTTGGGACTTTAGGTTTGGTCCTTTTAACATATGCTTAGACATTTATATCATGAATGAACTTTTGGAATTAATGAGGAAACTAAGGCAACAAAATTTTACCATTGTGGCATAGATGCATAACCAAACTTGACATTTTAAGGATTCCATCTCCTACACCAAATGGGATTTGTTCAAATATATTAATACAGATAATTTAAAATATAAAACAAAAAACTATGAATGCAACTCAAAAAGCCAATGAAGTATTATTGTTGAAAGACAAAGAATATAAATTGGAAGTGCATGAGAAGTTAGATAAGGAAAGGTGTGATGAACTTAGAAAAAGAAAAAGATAACCTACAAGAACAAATATAAAGAGAAAGGAAAAAAATAATTAGAAAATGAGGAACAAGATAAAATGTGAAAGGCAATAGAAAAAGAAAAAATAGAAAATAAATACTAAAAAAATTTGATGAAGGAAAAAGATAATCAAGTGAAAACTTTGTATTCCAAGTTTTCACTTTGTATTACAATTTCTTTTTGGATGGTTGGCCATAATAGGGCACTAAAGACACAAGTTGAAAAAATGGAAAAATAGTTAATGCAATAAGCTTTAACACACAATGCATAAATAAAATAGCTTTGCACCTAAAATATCAACAAGTTCAAAAGCAATGAAAAGGATTAACAATATCAATTAAATAACTTCATGAATTAGTTATTCTACACCTCATTCCCATAATTGTTGTATTGATTTAGGCCATCAATGTAACAACAAGAATTGAAACTCACGATTAAATAAAGAACAAACCTAACTCATAATTATTAGAAATAATTGATTATTAATTATACTACAAGGAATCAAGAATTAAGATAACACTAAAGTTTTGCTCACCCAGAATCATATAGGAAGAGAAGTTTCAAGGAAACAAATTGCGAGTAGGTATCGAACTTTTGTTGTGTTTAATTAATCTTGTATCGTTTGTTACACTTCAAAGCTAATGATTTGGTCCTGCACGGGCAGTGTCTTTCCAATCAAAGTCGGAAAGTCTCTTGGAGAATTAATCTGAAATGACTGGTCGATATGTTCGCGTAGCACAGCGGGTCCGCTATTTTTATACGTCTAAAATCTCTAGTGTTAATGTGTCGGTCGTATTGCGTTTCCCGGATGCTGTACCCTTTTCTTTCCTGAAATATTGTAATGATTATTTTAAAAAATTTTAATTTATGATATAAAGGGGGATGTACTTGTGAAATAAGTTTCTTTAATATTGGATTTTGTTAAGTTTTTTTTAAGAGTTTAACAATTGATTATTATATAGTGAATTTGATTTAATTTTTTTAAAGTCTATTATTTGTTATATAGAGAATTTTTTAAGGGCACATTTAAGGTGATTGTTTTATGAAAATTTTGTCGTGGTTATTGGATAAAATGGTTCTTACGAGCAAAAAATTAAAGAGTATGAGAACCAAACATTTTTAAATTACATTAAGAAACAATTGCAATAAGTTAATTTTTGGAGAGGTGCCTTTAAACACAATACCTTTTTCCACATTAAGATATGGGCAAGGAAAATGATATGTAGGTGATTTGTTTTCCAATGCATTCTACAAGAAAATGTCAAACAATAGTTCTAATGTGTTTTATACCTTCATTATTGAGCTACTTGAGAGTAACCTCGATAATTATGTGAAGATCATGGTTGAAGGCTTCAAATTTTAAAAAGCTCAAGGTCAACTTGTTCCTATTTGTTAACGTATTTGAAATTGTTATAATGGTGAAAAATATACCATCAATGTATTTGCCAATTTAATTTTGTTCTTAGTTTTGGGTAATGTTCTGATTTATTTTTATTGTAATAATTGGTATATTTTCTATATAGTTAGGGTAACATACTAATCCTTGCTTGGACATACCCTATGGTTATCAGTGGAAGCGACACATATATAGCTCAAATAAGAAAATGAAAAAAAAATCTACTAAAAATGTGTCAATGTTTCATCTAATGGAGCTTCAATTGAAGACTCCTAAATAAAACCCCATAAATACTTGTGTCACCAAATGGAACCCCATGATGAGTGGGCTTTGATATAAAGGGGTGTCATTAAACCCCTTTGATCTAACCTCCCTTAGAAAACTGTAAAGGGTCGGATAGTGAGTGAAATATTCAAAAGAGTTTATAACTATGGTGGTTCAATCAATTCTCCTTAGATTAAACCTACTTATGTGATTCCTATTGCCAAAATGTGTTGTCATTGATGTCAATCTAATTTTTGACAATATATGTTGTCCTTGATTGTTGTTTTCATTGATGATTAGCTAGATAGAGATTTGTAGCGTTGTTGAGGAAGAAAACATTGTATAATGAATTGACAAAAATATGTGAGTTTATGATAGACTATTAGGCGGTGTTTCTACAATAGGTTGATTGTTTTCTATAGTGGTTATTTGTCTTTTTTTTTTTGATGATCTTGCCTAGTATTGTCACATGGTAAACTTGAATGGATATTGTTGGTTTACTGGTAGATGACTATGGATAGTGCAGACTATTACGGATATAGTAAGTTTAGATAAATAATATTCTTATCTAGTGGATTATTGTAGATTGTAAAGAATCTGAAGTATGCATTAAGCAGATGTTGTACATTTGATGTCCATCCTGGCATCCTCTTGGTGTTGACATATATCATACCATGGTGACATGCCTAACTATACTAATATGTGAATGTTGCTATGTCAATTGTGTACTATGCAGATAATTGATCAAGATACTTGTTCTTGTATAATATTTAAGCTAACAATTTTCCTATCATATATGCAATAGTTTAGAGATGTTGTTAATGATGTTCTTGTTTGGTGTTTTCATAAGGATGTATTGAAATGCAATTATTGGCAGTTGATTGCTAGTTATTGTCATTGTGTTGCGCATGACCGTTATAAAGATATTTATGTTAAGATCAACTAGATATTGGTTGTAGATGGTTTATGGATGTGCACCTTCTCGGTGTCTAATGTCTACACTATGTAAGCTATACTAATACAATTGGTGATGCTAATAATGTGGTTGATGGCAATAATTACATGATGAGGTTTAGATGTCTTGATATATTAATATGAGGATTAGATGCATGAAAACATAATGGAGATGTTGTATTGAGTGAGAAGGTGATGTTTCCAAGAGAGTTTGGTCTCTCGAAGCTTGATAAAGAATGTTGGTGTAGAAGTATATATTGATGTATGTCGGGAAGAATTCTCCACATTCCTCCACATGTTTTGATATGGTCTTGTGGACTTGGGTATAACATTTATGCTCTATGTAAATTGCACTACTATCTTTTTAGTTCCTTTTTGTTGCAATTAATCTAGTTGGAGATTGCAGTTGGATGACAGACCAGTTCTTTGTCAAAATTATTTCAGGAAATGCTATGTGTTTCTCTACATTATTATTTTAGGTGTTGAGGCTTAGAGGACATGTTCATAATGCATGTCTTATGTTTTTTTGTTTTTTTTAGTAGTAGATGTGTTTTGCAAGTATTAATAATGTGTTGTGTTTGAATGACTATCTAGAATGAAATGTTTAGTATCAATTGCATTCTACCAATATGATATTGATGTCTAGAGATGAAAGAAGTATTTGAGAATGCTTTTAGATTTTCATGGAATGTTCTGATATGCCCTGGATGATTTTGGATGGTCTATTTGATGATACATTATTCTTAGAATTTATGTTTTAAGGCAACTACTTTATTTCAGCTAACAAATGGTGTTCTTCTACATGTCATGAGTCCTTGGATGTCTCCACTTACTTTGAAGATGGTGTTGCATTAATTTTGGGTCCAACCTTGGTGTGTGGGGATCAACATTGGGCTTCTTCATTTTGAAGACATGTTCTGGACTGACTTGTGGTGTGTTAATCAATGAGGTTGTTGTTTTTGTTTATGGATTTCAACTACATAAATTTTGTTTGTTGTGTGTTACTTGGTGTATCTACATGTTATCTTCTTGCTAACCTTAGAGGATGTGTGAGAGAGTGTGAATATTTATAACTACTTAGAAAGAAGTGATATAATGTCTTAGGTCCTCTCTATCTCTTAGATTCAACCACATTCAACACAAATATGTTTTGGAGGCCAATTTAATAGGACCTATGCTAGTCCTTTGTTTTGGCCGACCTAATTGATATTTTTAATGAAGAAGATTGTGTATAGAAGATAAATTTGATGTTGATGGTGGGTTGAGTGTGTGGATCAATGTGTGTGATATGCCTACATGGTTATATCATTTGAAAAATTTAGTGAAGAAAAAATATATGCTGACTATAGTGAAGTTAGTTACATGAAATAGAGGTTCAAGGATAGCTTCATGTCTGGAGATGCACTCATTTCCATTTCGATGAGAGATATTGAGCTGGACAGTTCTAAGAAGGAAGTTGCATTCAAAGTAAGTAATAAAATAGAAGGAAATGCTAATCCTAATGATAGTTCTTATGTAGAAGCAAACTTTGTAAGAAGATTGAAGGAAGGAACTGGCAAATATAAAGGTAATTTACCCTTCAAATTCTTTAACTATGGAAGAATTGGTTATTATGCACCTAAGTGCACTTTTAAGGATAACCAAAAAAGAAGGGGAGAAGATAGAAACAAACAAGAAGACCAAGACAAAAGTGACATGCCTAAAAGAAGTTTCTACTCCAAATAATGTTACTCTTTTAAAAATGAGAGTTGAGAAGACTCAAATGCTGAGGTACTATTTATGGTAGCAAAAGTTGGCAATGTTGAAGAATGTAATAAGTTTGGTGCTTTGTATACTATTGAGAATAATGAAAGATCCTTGATTGTTTGGAATTCTCTTCATGCAAAACAAGAAGCAAATTTTTGGGTGAACAATTATGGACTGGTGATGAAAGAAAACTTATCAATCTTATAGAATGGGATGGTGGATCAATCAAGCTTGGTGGAGAAGAAGCTACTCAAATATATGGAAAGGGCACTATTTCAATTGATGGAAAGGATAGAACAAAGGATGTTCTCTATATTGAATGATTGAAATAGAATTTTCTCCTTGTTAGTTAGATGTGCAACAAAGGGTATAGACTTATATTTCATAAGAGTGGTATGAAATTAGAAAATGTATATTTGAAAGATTGGCTATAGAAGGAACAAGGACTGTTGAAAACATCTATCAATTAATGGAAACAAACACTTTCATTGCTCTAAATCTAATAGCTCGGGAAAACCCTGTGGAAACTATAGTGATGAAATCTCATAAGCATGATTGCAAAATTGATAGTTATGATATGTCTAATATCAATTTGGATGACTATGAAATGGAATTTGAGAGAAAGCTTCGGTCTCCTCTTGATGACTTGACTATAGCAAAAATAGAATATGAAGACTACAAGATAAGACTAAAAAATGAAGAGGATGAAATCATCAAGCTCAAGTTTGTGACTTAAGGATTAACACATATATATAATTACTTAAGTTAGCTACAAATAGTTAAATTTTATTTAAAATCTCTTTGACAAATTAATTATTTACCCTTAATTATTTAATTGTTAAATATTTTATCAAGCCTTAATTTAAACCCTAAATCCCAACATCCAAAATTTAAATCCTATTTTTGGTGCATAAAAATAAAAATAAGAACATTTGATAATTGAATAATTGTTTGTGAATAAAAATTCTAATAAAATCCAATGGACCCAAAATTAGATTTTAGATTCTAGGGTATATAGTTTCAATGTTTTGATTAATAAAAGTGGGATATGCCTATACCATTACATAACCGATATATAGTTTCAATGTTACAGTATATATTTTAGGGTTAATGTTTTCAAGTGTAGGATTTAGATTTAATTTTAGGGTTCTATTTTTATTTTTTAGATGTAGATTTTTTATTTAGATTTAGGTTTAAGAACAAAGAAAATGATGAAGACTTGGAAACATATGTACTTGGAATTAAAATGGATAAATACTAGAATATATAAATGTATAAAGAAATAAAAAAGTTGAATGTATGAGGAGGCATTATGCCAACCATTTATAGTTTGAAGGCATCCAAAAGATGAATTGAAGAGATTGTTAGTTGTTTAAAGACCTCCTAGTTGTAAGCTGTGAGCATTTGATAGTATTACTTGATCTTCATTTACAAGCTTCCTCTATGCTTTTATGTTAAGATCAACTAGATATTAGTTGTAGATGCTTTATGGATGTCCACCTTCTTGGTGTCTAATGTCTACACTATGTAAGCTATACTAATACAATTGATGATGCTAATAATGTGGTTGATGGGAATAATAACATGATGGGATTTAGATGTCTTGATATATTAAGATTAGGATTAGATGCATGAAAAATAATGGAGATGTTGTATTGAGTGAGAAGGTGATGTTTCCAACAGAGTTTGGTCTCTTGATGCTTGATAAAGAAGGTTGGTGTAGAAGTATATATTGATGTATGTTGGGAAGAATGCTCCACATTACTCCACATGTTTTGATATGGTCTTGTGGACTTGGGTATAACATTTATGCTCTCTGGACATTGCACTACTATCTTTTTAGTTCCTTTCTGTTGTAATTAATCTGGTTGGAGATTGCAGTTGGATGATAGACTAGTTGTCTGTCAAAATTATTTCAGGAAATGCTATGCATTTCTCCACATTAATATTTTAGGTGTTGTGGCTCAGAGGACATGTTTCTAATGCATGTCTTATGATTTTTTTCATTTCAAAAGTAGATGTGTTTTACAAGTAGTAATAATGTGTTGTGTTTGAATGGCTCTCTAGAATGATCTGTTTAGTATCAATTGTGTTCTACCAATATTTTATTGATGTGTAAAGATGAAAGATATTTGAGAATTCTTTTGGATGTTCATGGAATATCCTGACATGCCCTGTGTGATTTTGGATGGTCTATTTGATGATACATTATGCTTGGAATTTGTGTTTTAAGGTAACTACTTTATTTTAGCTGACAAATTGTGTTTGTCTACATGTAATGAATCCTTGGATGTCTCCACTTACTTTGAAGATGGTGTTTCATTGATTTTGGGTCCAACCTTGGTGTGTGGGGATTAACATTGGGCTTCGTGATTTTGAAGACATGTTCTGGACTAACTTGTGGTGTGTTAATCAATGAGATTGTTGTCTTTGTTTGTGGATTTCAACTACATAAAATTTTGTTTGTGGTGTGTTGCTTGGTGTATCTACATGTTATCTTCTTGCTGACCTTAGAGGATGTGTGAGAGCATGCGAATATTTCTAACTACCTAGAAAGAAGTGATATAATGTCTTGGGTCCTCTCTATCTCTTGGATTCAACCACATTCAACACAAATATGTTTGGTGGCCAATTTAATAGGACCTATGCTTTTCCTATGTTTTGGCCGACCTAATTGATATTTTTCATGAATAAGATTGTGTATATAATATTAGTTTGATGTTGATGGTAGGGTGAGTGTGTGGATAAATGTGTGTGATATGCCTACATGGTTATATCATTTGAAAAAGTTAGTGAAGAAAAATTATGTGCTGACTATAGTGAAGTTAGTTACATGAAATAGAGGTTCAAGGATAGCTTCATCTCTAGAGATGCACTCATTGCCATTTCGATGAGAGATATTGAGTTGGAAAATTACAAGAAGGAAGTTGCATTCAAAGAAAGTAATAAAATATAAGGAAATGCTAATCCTAATGATAGTTTTGATGTAGAAGTAAACTTTGTAAGAAGATTGAAGAATGGAACTGGCAAATATAAAGGTAAGTTACCCTTCAAATGCTTTAACTATGGAAAAATTGGTTATTATGCATCTAAGTGAACTTTTAAGGATAACAAAAAAAGAAAGGGAGAAGATAGAAACAAACAAGAAGACAGAAACAAAAGAGACATGCCTAAAAGAAGTTTATACTCCAAATAATGTTAATCTTTTAAAGATGAGAGTTGAGAAGACTCAAATGATGAGGTACTATTTATGGTAGCAAAAGTTAACAATGTTGAAGAATGTAATAATTTTGGTGCTTTGTATACTTTTGAAAATAATGAAAGATCCTTGATTGTTTGGAATTCTCTTCATGCAAAACAAGAATCAAATGTTTGGGTGAACAATAGTGGACCGGTGATAAAAGAAAATTTATCAATCTTACAAAATGGGATGGTGGATCAATCAAGCTTGGTGGAGAAGAAGCTACTCAAATATATGGAAAGGGCACTATTTCAATTGATGGAAAGGACATAACAAAGGATGTTCTCTTTATTGAAGGATTGAAATAAAATTTACTCCTTGTTAGTCAGATGTGCAACAAAGGGTATAGACTTATATTTCATAAGAGTGCTATGAAATTAGAAAAGGTACATCTAAAAGATTGGTTGTAGAAGGAACAAGGACCGCTGAAAACATCTATCAGTTAATGGAGACAAACTCTTTCATTGCCTTAAATCTAACAGCTTGGGAAAGCCTTATGGAAACTAAAGTAATGGAATCTCATAAGGATGATTGCAAAATTGATAGTTATGATTTTTCTAATATCAATCTGGATGACTATGAAATAGAATTTGAGAGAAAGCTTCAGTCTCCTCTCGATGACTTGACTATATCAAAAATGGAATATGAAGACTACAAAATAAGACTCAAAAAGGCAGAGGATGAAATCATCAAGCTCAAGTCTGTGATTGAAGGATTACACATAAAGATTAACACATATCTACAATTAATTAAATTAGCTACAAATAGTTAAATTTTATTTAAAATATCCTTCACAAATTAATTATTTACCCTTAATTATTTATTTGTTAAATATTTTATCAAGCTTGAATTTAAACCCTAAATCCCAAAATCCAAAATTTAAACCCTATTTTTGGTGCATAAAAAATTAAAATCAAAACATTTGATAATTGAATAATTGTTTGTGAATAAAAATTCTAATAAAATCCAATGTACCCAAAATTAGATTTTAGATTCTAGGGTATACAGTTTCAATGTTATAGTATACATTTTAGGGTTAATGTTTTCAAGTGTAGGATTATGATTTAAGTTTAGGGTTCTAATTTTATTTTTTAGATTTAGATTTAGGTTTAGGAACAAAGAAAATGATGAAAACTTGGAAACATATGTACCTGGAATTAAAATGGATAAATACTAGAATATATAAATGTATAAAGAAAAAAAGAAGGTGAATGTATGAGGAGGCATTATGCTAACCATTAATAGTTTGAAGACATCCAAAAGATGAATTGAAGAGATTGTTAGTTGTTTAAAGACCTCCTAGTTGTAAGTTGTGAGCATCTATAGTATTACTTGATCTTCATTTACAGGCTTCCTTTATGCTTTTTCGTTATTACATGTTTCTACCTTGTTTGTTGTATGTTATAGTTTGTAAATGCACAAATGAAATGTTATCTTTCTTATTCAAAACTTTTAAATAATCACCTTTATTCAAATGAAGGTATTTTTCAATTAATAAAAATAGTAATAAAAATGTATCTCCAAACTAAAATATATATATTTTTGAATAAAAAATAATTAAAAAATATATTAAGTGCAAGTGCTATCTTGTTGTGAAGATTTTGATTATTTGAAGGCTATACTTTATTGAGACTAAGCCACGAATTGCTTGGGTCAGGATTAAGCTATTAGCGATGAATTCTGATATTCATTACTTGGTATGTAGGTATGTATAAGAAATTTTGAGTATGCAAGAATAAACTGAAATGATATTAACCTATTCCTTGATGTTGTTCTGTTCTTGAGGCGTCACTTTACTTCTCTGGAGTGACATCATCGTAATTTGTATTTTCCTCCATTCACACCACATCATTAAGCTTCAGCAATATCACGAGGAAGATTTCAATCACAGCGAGGAAACGCTTTATATCCAGATCGAATATCTACCTATTTTCTATATTTCGTTTGGTATCAGATTTAAATATGTACACTTAGATAAGAATGGCTCGAGGGATGACGACTAGCGATAAATTTGGATACTAATTAATCATTATATGTTCAGTAAATGGGAAAGCTTTAAATTTGAAACTTATGTGTATGTAAGAGTTAAATACAATTGTCGGTAAGTGCAGTCTAAGTGGGTTCATTGAGGGTAGGCTCTAGGCAGCGTTGGGGAGGTAGAGGTGAGTTTTTTTAAACTAATTTATTTATTTATACGAGGTAATTTATTTATTTATAGGTGGTCGGTAACTAACTTTTTGTTCCCCCAAATGGGTTTGGGTTTCTCTTTCATTTGCAAAATCCAAACTCACCTTTACTATTTGTAAAATTAGACTTAGATATTATGATGTATAATTCTATAATTTAAGAAGCAAGTTCAACAGTAAACCATTCAAAATATAAAGAAGCATGGATATTGTTTTATTTAAGGAATATTGAGGCAAAAGGGAGTAAAAAATATGGAGGAATATGGAAAGGCACTTCAGATGACCATGCTAGTAGCATATTTTCCACCATATTTCATAAGGAATCAAATTCCTCATGCATCAATCATAGGAAAAAGGCTAACATTTGTAAATGTCATGTAGGGAAAATACTAAGAAAGTTAAAATGGTTAGAGAGAGATAAATGTTTCACAATCTTTCTAAAGCTAACATGCTTTAGTTAAGTAGTAATGATCTTTGAGAAAGGCAAGAGAAAATGAAGGTACCTATAGAAGAACAACAAAACCATGAAAACATGCTCCCATTGGTCTTGGGTTCGACTCCCTCCTAGGTTTTAGAGGGGGGACTGCTTGTAGACTATGGATCCTCCGTGCAAGGGACTAGTCTCACCTCGGCTCGCCCCTTCCTATGCCCTAGCTTGGCAATAAAATAATTTGAAGGTAAGGCAGGTTGGGCGATGGGCTAGGTTGAGGGGATACCCATGTCGTAACGAAAAAAAAAAAACCATGAAAACAATGAGTAAATACTTCATTTATTTAGCTCCACTCACGTCAGATCATTGAATTTATGAATATCATAGAAATATTTGTATCACAATGAGTAAATATTTCACATACAAATCAAATATGAATATAGGTGAAAGCACGTCTCCATAATGAATGCAAAAATATGTATATTATTTATTTTTTTCTCAATAAAAGGCCAAAACCAAAATATCTGTTAAATATTATAAAACAACCATCACATGGTTTCTAGGAAAAAACAAATGAAATAGGGAAGCCTGCTAGGCAATACTCTCATAGAAGTTCAAAGTATCGGCCAAATAAACAAGGCCTTTCAGAACTAGATTGTGTCAAGAACATAGTTGACAAAGATAAATGAGAACAAAGAACAAGCTTACCATGGGAAATAAAAATAAATCTTTTTGTTCCCTCAATCCACATTGGAGAACCTTGGACCCTAAAAAATCTACGAATTCTCTCTATTGAGAGCATTCAGTGGCCTTCGATAGTCGCTCTACCTATTCTAGACTTGCTTCTTCCTCATCCTCATCTAAATCCGAGCTCCCCAAACCATCCAGGTGTTCATCATATTTGTATTTTGAAACCCATGCTTCATCTTCATTCACATCATCACCTATAGATCTCTTTGCCCAACCCTTCTTATTGAGCCCCACTAATCTCTTTAAAAAAACCCAATCCCTTTTTAATCTGGAATTCCTTTGCATCTAAACTTTGTTGATTCTATATAGTGATAATTGAAAGTCATTGCACCTTCGTTGTTCCAGTTTTAACAAAAAAATACAACCCTAGAAGTGAGACTATGAGTCTTCCATCCAATGAGAGAAAAAATCTATCCAAATCACCTTAAAAGGTGTTTTTGAATATGTGACGACAAAGTTTTTCTACTACCACCATCTTTTCACCCATGGTCAACGTTATGGATAGAAACATTTCCAAAATATCTATATTGATGTGATATCTATGAATTGCATGGAGAAATTCTAGACCCAAAATAGATTTTACTGCATGCATAAACAACATATGCTAGTAATTAAGTACCTCACCCAATTGTTTTTGATTTATTTCACCTAGGAAAGCCATTTGCCTCTTACTAGCCACTAGTCTAATTGGAGAATCCATGGAGATAGAAAGGAATGCTCACATAGAATAGAGGAGAAATTTGGAGAGAAATGCTTGCAAAAAGTAGAGGATAAGTATATAAATGCTAGACATTCCCAAAAAATATGCTTAATTGAACTCTAAAATGTTATTAGTATTCTCTTATAGAAGACTAGATAACTATCCAATAGTTTCTCTGTTCCAATTCTTAATAATGTAGCCTACTCCTGATGCCCCTAGATTCCCTCAAGAGGCCCCATCAAAATAAAGTTTATACCATCCTTCTTTTGAAGGTTGCCATTTAAACTATAATCTATTAGAGAAGGATCCACCACCTTTTCTTTCAATGTGGGGAGGAATTCTTAACCCTAACCATGAAAATCTCATTTTCCCATCCCATTCAATAAATTTACCAAGGGATGTAGTGTTTGATTTCACCTTGTTGTTTATGATCTCTCCAATAGCCACTTCAATCTTGTTCTGGAAAGAAATAAGAGACATTTCTTTGTCCTCAAAAATAGGAATATGTATATTATTATATTCCATGTTTAGATGGAAGAATTTGGATTATCTTAAATAGATAAGAATGGTGTGAGGGATAGCGATGAGTGATTAATTCAGATATTAATTATTTTGTATATGTCCAATAAATGGAAAAGGCTAAAATTTGAAACCTATATGTAGGTAACTGCTACCAATCCACAGTTAGTGGGTTTGTGCCTAAACCGCATTCTTACTTTAAGTAGCGGGTTTGATGATGGTGGGCTTTGAGGCAGTGTTTGGGCAAGTTGAGGTGAGATTCTATCACATCTAACCATTTAAACTTTTAAGAATTTCTTTTAATAATTAATTAATATATTTGTTTATAAATGGTTGGTTTTCTTGCAATATTTTTTATTGGTTCCTATTTCTATTTCATTTGAAAAGAATTTAACTTTGGTTACATTAAAAGTTGGGTTTGAGTTTCTCTTTCATTTGCAAAAACCAAACTCAACAATAGTAGTTGTATAATTAGTCTCACATGTTATGGTTTATAATTCTATAGATCAAGAAGTGAGTCCAACAACAAACAATGCAAAATATATAGAAATAGATATTGTTTCATTGGAGGAATAAGGAGGCAAATGGGGAGTAAGAAATATGGAGGAATATGGAAAGGAACCTAGTAGCATATGTTGCACCATACCCTGGAAGCATAGGAGAAACACTAACATTTATAAATATCAAGCAATATAGGATGATTTTATAGTAAATGTGGGGCAAAATAGTAAGAAAGTTAA
The DNA here is from genome assembly GCF_030272615.1 of Cryptomeria japonica. Classification (NCBI taxonomy): domain Eukaryota; kingdom Viridiplantae; phylum Streptophyta; class Pinopsida; order Cupressales; family Cupressaceae; genus Cryptomeria; species Cryptomeria japonica. The sequence goes on from NC_081409.1 coordinate 133,515,866, forward strand.
AATAGTTGTAGATCAATAAATGTTTCACAATCTTTCCAAAGTATACAAGCTTTAGTTGAGCAACAATAAGCTTTTGGACAACACAAGACTAGGTAAAGTCACCTAAAAAGGAATAAGAAAACCATGACAACTATAAAAATTAGACTAAATGCTTAGGAATCACAATTTCAAGTGCATTAAGGGAGTGAAGTATTGCAAAGTTGTAGAGGTTAAGGATGAACATACACATGACCACTACAATTCTAGTTCAGCTCAATTATTTTGGTCCTCAAATTTTCATGTTAGTCAACTAAATGGTTTAAAGGGGAGACTTAGGCTTAGAGATATCAAAGTAGATGAAGAGTAACTAATGGCAAGAAATCATGACTACTAATTGAAAAATTTCTCAAGAAAGAAAGCTACTCAAAGATAAAATAACCAAAATACAAGCCAATATAAAATTAGGGTAGCAAGAAATACCAACCATAAAGCAAGGACTAGAACAAATAAACAAAAAAATAGTCTTAAGGCATTAGAGGAGAGAAACAATTTACATTTACAATAATTTAAATCAACAATAGAAAGCATGGAGATAAAAGAAGCTAAGCTAACAAACAATTAGAAGCTCGACAAAATTATGGGCAAAAATAGTAAAAGGTCCAATAGAGAATCAATGACAACTCATAGAGAAGTAGATCAAACTATAAATGTGAGAGGAAAGAAACGAAAATGTTTGAGAAATAAATATAATAATAAAAGGATTGAAAGACCATTGGGAAGGTGAGCAAACTAATAAGTCAATATAAGACTTTCTAGCAAACAAGTTGGAGTGCATAGGGCATATCCACCAAGCAATTAGAATAGGAAAAATGATGTAAGAAGAAAAAATAGGGATTAAGAGTAACATTGAAAAGTATAGAGGAAAAGAAAACAACTTTAAGAAAAAAAAGTTTCTTGATGGTACACATTTCTACATAGATGAAGATTTAACTCCATTATAATTAAAAGAAAGAAAGAAGGAATGGGAGAAAGTTGTATTGAAAATAAATGTAGGCAATGAAGATTGATGTAACTTTTCTCCACAATGCTTGAAGGATGGAATGTTGCGTTGAATTGTTGAGAATGGTCAATGATGAATTTCATGATGGATTCTTCTCAATTACTTCTAGGTCTTATCTTAAAATTATTTAAGAGGATATCTTTATATAGGCTGCCCTATGTAAATTACTAATTAGGCTGACCTCCCTCCAATGGTCAAGTGTAGCCACAAGGACTAAATTCCATCAGGGAAGGAGAGAGTCAGCCAATTTCAAATTGGGTTCTATTCAAGAGGGACCAGGGTGTTTTGGGGTGCCTTGATCTAGGACCACGCCATTGTCCACCAAGAAATAAGACTAGCTAATCAAAAAACAAGGACAAACAACTTTAGCATGGGGCCCATTCTATGGTGTAAACATTTCACATCAAAAAATTTAGTAAAGAGGACCAAAATGGAACTAGGAGGAATTAAAATAGGTCATGATAAATTAGGATCATAAACATGAGGTGTGAATTGTATTGTTTATTTATTTATAATGCTATATAGAAACTAAGGCTCTGCTAAACTTTTCAGGCATAATAGTTCTAGAAGCAATATGGTACTAGAGAATATTTTCTTAGGCCTCATCAAGATCCAAGGCTCTAATTATCCTCTTGAAACATGATTCAAGACCTTGTATGTTAATACAAATAAGGCCAAGATCAATAGGTTCATGCAACATAATTCCAAGGCAATTCAATGAAACCCTTTTCCTTGATTGAAAGAGAACTATAGAAAATATTTAAGTAATTACTCTAACATGAGAAAATAATGAGTGGTGACAAGCACTTTTGAACAAATATATAGCTTATATAAAAGGGAAAAAACCTCGATAATATAAAAGTGGATCTTTATCGCAATGTTAGCTAGAAAAATATTGCTAGAGAGCTATAGAAGAGGTTTAAAATTAAAAAGGTATGACAAAAAACCTAGATATTTATCCATGGTCAATCCATTTCCAACGAAAACAATCTAGATGAACTTTGTTCATGGTTGGTAAGATGTGCCTTTTCTACTCCTTTGATGTTATCTAAAATTTAAAGGTTGGATAAAGGTTATGATATCCAATCATTCATTTTAAATAACATTAAATGAGAAAAATATAAAAATTCATTTTATCAACTATGATCTAAGTTTCTACAATTTTTAAAACACATTGTCCAATTCAACTAGCTACTTCATATTTATAATGTCATCGTATCACAAACCTAAAACAACATAAAATAAGGAATACATATTTTAGGGTGCACATATCTAAGTTACCTTGAAATCCATCCTTCATTTGAGATAACATCAAATGAGCATAAAAAAAATATCTTACCAACCATGAACTAAGCGTGTGCAAGTTGATAAACAAAATGTGTATTCTAACTTGCAACTTAATATATACAATGAAATCTTATCATAACCTTACAAAAACATAACTAGAGGAATACAATTTTGTTTGAGTGCACATAATTCTATTACCTAAAGAGGAAAGTTGTGATATCCAACTAAATAAGGAAAAGAAAACACATCATATCACCTTCAGACTAAGTTTCTACAAGCTAGAAAACACAATGTGTATTTGAACAAGTTACAACTTCATATATATAGGGAAATTATATCACAGCCTTGCAACAACATAACATGAGGAATATGGGGATGACCATTTGGTGAAATGGTGAGGCTTCTTGCCTATAGTGCCTACAACCTACTTTCAAACCCCATTGGTTCATCTCTACTGTGTCAACAATGGAGCATGATTTACCTTGGGGATAACCTTGGAGAAATAGCAAGGCTTCTTACCTATAGTGCTTACATCCTTGGTTCAAACCATAGATTTAAGGGATGACCCTTTGGTGAAATGGTGGGGCTTCTTGCCTGTAGTGCCTACAACCTAGGTTCAAACCCCATGGGTTCATCTCTACCATGTCAACAATGGAGCATGCTTTACCTTGGGGAGAACCTTGGAGAAATAATGGGGCTTCTTTCCTGTAGTGTTTAAATCCTTGGCTCAAACCATAAATTTTAAGAAAAATATGACCAGAGCAAGAGCAGGAGTACAAGAAGGAGTGAGAGTTTTGGCTCATTCAAGTTTGAATTTGAATCGACCTAGTGCATATTTCTCACATGTTGGGATGGTGGTACCCTATCGAATATTGCCAATGGTAAATCTATCATCTCCAACAATCTTGGTGGTGTTGAGGGCCCCAATAATGTGGAGGTCTTTTTTAAGATTCCATCTACGGAGTGCAATAGGAAATGGGATTCTTTATTTGGGTCTAAGCTTAAGGGTAAGTCCATTTTGTCAGTTCCGCATAAAGTTGACCTAGAATCTGCTGCATGGTCCATCTCTATCTTAGACTGTATTGTGGATCACTATATGGCTGACATGAACTTAGGCTTGGTGGGTAAGTTTTTTGGACCATGTCCCAATATTGAGGTTGTTAGAGACTGGGTGTCTATAAAATGGAAGGGTAAGGGTCAAATTTATGTTGTTGCTATGGTTGGTGGTTTCTTCTCTTTTTCATTTTCTTGTGAGGAAGATCTTCGATCTATTTTGGTGGGTGGCCCTTGGATGCTGGGAAAAGCCTCGTTGGCCCTCAAAAACTGGGAACCAGGATTTAATCCCAAAGATTGGGAATGTAATGAAGCCCCAATCTGGGTTAGATTTCTAGGTTTACCCATGGAGTTCTGGGGAGAAGAGATTTTTGCAGGAATTGCAGCTTGTTTTGGTGAGCTAATTTTAGTTGACCCAATGACTATAGCTAAAAGACGCCTTGTGTATGCCAAATTGTGTGTCAATACCAAATAGTCTACAAATCTGCCAGGATAGATTGATCTTTTCTCTAAGTTGGACAGATGGGTGCAAAAAGTGGTGTATGAATCCATCCCTTTTGCGTGTTTCCATTGCAAAAAATTGGGTCATTGGGCCAGGCAGTGTCTATCTAAGCCAGAGAAGGAATGGAGAAAGAGGAATGACAAGCCGCTCTTAGAGATGAGGGATACACTACCCTTTGTTCCTCCTCTTGAAGGATTTTACAATGATTCAAATGGATCTATTGATCCCTCTATCCCTCCCCTGATAGTGGGTTATGGGGTCTTACCTGGAGCTGCTTCAAATGTACCTGTGGCACCTGCTCCTAACCCTTCGCTTTTGGATGAGAATGTTTGGGAATTCCCTGTTGTGAATGCTCCGTATGAAAAAGGGAATACTATTAATGCTAATTGATTTGTCTTGGATATTCTCATTCAGCTAGTCATTGATATGGGTAACTCTGTTATGGAGAAACCCCTAGTTTCTCTCACTCTTGAATCATCCCAAGAGGACTCATATCCTTTTATTGAGGTCAAACCCAAAAACAAAAGATAGAACTCCCCTACTGGCTAATCTACTCCAGTCTTTGGGGGGTTTTAACCAGAAATAGACAAAAAGCGGACTGTTGGTCAGATTCAAGGGGGTGGGGAGGCCACCCAATGTAGTTAGTAGAGATAGGCAAAGTCGGGCTTCCATTGCGGACGAAGCCCAGAGAACATTACCAAAAATGGGGATGAGATCCCCCTCTCTTGCTAAATCAAAATTATTTCATGGAATATAAGGGGTCTGAATCATCCCCATAAGCATGATCATAAGCCAGATATTTGCCTTGTTCGAGAGACTAAAATGACTAGTAATAAAGTGGAAAAGATTAAATTGGTGATTTTTGGAGATTTTGGTGTTCACTTTGTTGATGATGATGGTGCCTCAGGCAGTATCGCCACTCTTTCAAATCTGAGATTGTTATGTGGTAAGGTGGTTCTCTCTTCTCCTAATCACATTGCTACTAGGTTCTATAATCTTAAAGATGGGTCCTCCTGGATTATTTCCAACATCTATGCTCCTAATGGGAGAACTGCTAGGAAAGTTCTCTGGTCTTCCATTTTCCATGCTAGATCGCTTTTCCCTAATGAGAAATGGATTCTTCTAGATGACTTGAACACCCCTCTCTCAAACTTGGAGAAATATGGGGGCATGCCCATTTCTATTGATAGTAGACAAGACTTGGATAACATGATTAATTCTTTGAACCTATTGGACTTGGATCTTATTGGGGCTAAATTCACTTGGTCTAATAGACACAGTGGTGATGATCTTATTTAGGTTAAGTTGGATAGGGGCCTTGTCTCTCCTGATTGGATTTGGAATGCTTCCTGTAAACTCAATGTCTTGACCTGATTAGGATCTGATCACTTCCCTATTTGTCCGACTCCATTTTCTGGAAGAAAGGCATACCCCTTCAGATTTGAGAAAATGTGGCTAATGGCCCCTAACATCCATGATAAAATTATGGAGTGGTGGAATATTTATATCCAGGGTACAACCATGTTTTGTATTGCCAAGAAGTTATCCAATGTCAAGTCCTCTTTTGGTAATATTTTCAAAATTAAAGATAAGCTCAAGCTGGATCTTTGAGGAGGTTCAAAAGCATATCCATGATTTCGGGTTTGATCCTGACGTCTTGAACAAAGAAATTGAGATTTTAACTAAACTGCATGATATTATTTCCAAAGAGGAGGAATACTAGAAGAAGGGATCTAGAGCCTTATGGCTTAAAGTGGTGACAAATATACTAAGTTTTTTCATATGATGACCCTCAAACACAGGGCTGCTAATAGAATTAGTAAAATTTCGGTTGGCAAGAGATGGATTGATAAGCATAAAGAGATTTTCCAGGAAGCCATCAGCTACTTCACTAATATCTTATCGGTTGAAGATCCTTTTGATGCTTTCAGCCAAGATGAGATCTTGCAAGAAATTCCCAACTTTGTCTCTCAGGATTTGAACTTGGAGCTAACCAGAATCCCCACTCATGATGAAGTTCACAATGTTGTCTTCTCTTTTGAAGGTAACAAAGTCCCTATCCCCGATGGCTTCCCTTTGTTCTTCTTTCAAAACTTTTGGTAGATCTTAAGCTCTAATGTGGTCAACGTTGCACAAGAGTTTTTTGGGTCCCGCTCTCTTCTAAAGGAGCTGAATGCCACCTTCTTTGTCATCATTCCCAACAAACTTGATGCCTGTTCTTTTCAAGATTTTAGACCTATTAGTCTTTGCAATTTTATCTATTAAATTTTCACCAAGATCCTGGTGCTTAGGCTTAAAAAATACCTCCCCTCTTTAGTTTCAAAACACCAGAATGGGTTTGTTCCTAGGATGCAAATTTTAGATTCCGTTATTGTGGTGCATGAGAACATTCACTCCTTATCTATCAATAAAAAATGGGTTTTTTTTCTGAAATTGGATCTGTTGAAAGCTGTTGATAGAGTCAATTGGAGTTTTCTTCTCAGGATTCTTAGGGCATTTGGATTTGGAAATAACTTCATCCAGATTATTGATCAATGTGTGTCCACTCCCAAATTTTCTGTCTTGATCAATGGAGTTGCCTCTAGTTTCTTCTCTGCGTCAAGGGGCATTAGACAGGGGGATCCTTTATCTCCTTTCCTCTTCATTCTGATGAGTGAATCTCTCAGTAAAATTATCTAAAGAGAAGTTAGAAAAGGTAATCATTTGGGCTTACGACCCTCTTCTCAAGCCTCTACCTGCTCTCACCAACAATTTGTGGATGATACTTTATTGATGGGGGAATGTTCGGTTAAAGAAGATAAGAATTTAAAAAATACTTTGGATACTTATGACCAAGGCACTAGACAAAAAATTAGCCTGGCTAAAAGCTCAATTTTTTTCTTTAACACCCAGGAGCATAGGAAAATGAAGATTGCCATGATTCTAGGGTGTAAAGTTTGGGTTCTGCCTGACTCTTATTTAGGTCTACCCCTCTGCCATGGTCGGAGCCCATATTCCTTCTGGAAGAATTTTATTGATAGATTCCAAAATAAGTTGGTTGGGTGGAAAGGTGATTTGTGAAGCCAAGCTAGTAAGCTCCAGCTACTCAAAGCCACACTACAAAGCCTCCTGGTGTATGCTATGAGACTATTCAAAATTCCCACCAAATTTTCTGATAGACTGGAAAGAATTCAAAAAAAAAAATTGTGGACTGGGACTGAAAATAAGGATAGGTTGCATCTTGTGGCTTGGAAACAAGTTTGCCTTCCCAAGTCCATGGGGGGGAAAGACATTATAAATCTGAGAGATTTCAATAAAGCCTTGATGACCAAGCAATTGTGGAGATGTCTTAAAGAGAATAATGAATGGATTGACATTTTCAAACATAAATACCACATCCATGGTATCCAACACATGTTGGAATCTTATGACCTTCCCAACTCTGTCTTTGATTGATGGAGAAATTTCTTTGGTTCCACCAATATTATTTTGCATGGTTGTAGATGGTTTCTGGTGAATGCTACTAAAATTAGATTTTGGAAGGATTGGTGGATTTGTGATGCCCCCCTTTTGAATTTTGTTTGGGTTTCTCCTTTCAAAGAATTATGTCTTAGAAAAATTGGCTCCTAGGTGGCTAATTATATTAGAGATGGAGCCTGGTTAGATCTCAAATCTATGGATAATGCTTTGATACCTTTACAACCTTGGTTAAACTATATTCATATCCCTCGCTCCATGTGGAGGATGAAGTATTATGGAATTTCTCCTCTTCAGGGAAATCCAAGGTTGCTGATGCCTACAAGTTCATCTCCAGAAATTTTTCTCCCTCCCCCTTCCGGACTGGTATTAGGAATAAGCTTTTAATTTTGAAAATTAACATGTTTTTTTGGCTTTACATGCAGGGTAATATTTCTACCATTGACAACTTCTATAAAAGAGGTCTCCCTATTACTAACAGATGTTTCCTATGCAAAGAAACAAAGGAAAATGTTGGTCATCTATTGTTGCATTGCTCTTTTGCCATGGACATCTAGAGTTTCTTCCTTGATATCTGGAACACTAATAGGGTCTTCCCTGATTTTGTTCAAAGGTTGTGGTTTGAATAGAAGTGCCCCTTCCACAATAAGGCTTTGGGAGTCCTCTGGAACATGTCTCTTCTTCGTATTGCTTGGGGTATTTGGAAAGAAAGAAACAATAGAGTTTTTTAGAGATTTGGAATCTCCTGCGCTTGTTGTGGCTATTAGAATATAAAATGCTATCAAGGAGAATTTTCTTCACTCCTTTCCCAGTAGAAGGAATGACCATCCCCTCCCTACTCTCTAGGAGGAATGGGATACTATCAGACGGTGGAAAATTGACTAGAATATATCCATTCCTATGCACAAAATTAAACAGTGGAGACAAAATGTTCTATGGCATCCCCCCTTGTGGGATGGATCAAAATCAATGTGGATGGGGTGACTAAAAGTAATCCTAGATTGGCTAGGTGTGGGGGAGTGGCTAGGAATCATATGTGTCAGCTAGTTTCTGCGATGGTGCTCCCTCTGGGCACCCAGTCTAACCATTTTGCGGAGGCCAGTGCTGCCCATTTTGGGTTACACATTGCTAAAAGGGAAGGTTTTAGAAAGGTCTTGTTGGAATTTGACTCACTCAACATTATCAATTGTTTGAATGGGTGTACGGAGCCTAGTTGGACAATCACTAACTTGATCAAAGATTGTTGTGATATGATTAAAGAGTTGGATGAATTCAAAATTTCTTACATTTTTGGGAAGGCAATAAAGTGACGGATTTATTGGCGAATATGGTGGTGGGCTATGTGGTGGCAAAATGGTGGAGCAATTGGGACTCTTTCCCAATAATCTTGTGTGACCTAGCTTATGATGATACCATCCACTTGCAGTAACCAATGAAGAACAATCATGACTTGATTAAGTTGTTGGGGAAATGGTTTCCTTTTGATTTCCCTATCTGAAGATCTAGAAACTTCCCTTGTGACTGGATTTTTTGTCTTCTTGTGCAACCCTTGTCCTACTTCTATTTGAAGACTTGTCTAGTGTGGCCCATTTCCCATTTCTATTTGGCGACCTGGACCATTATGGGTGGGGACAAGAATAGGCAAGAACCGCTCACTTTTGATAAATGGAAGAAAAATAAGGAAGTGTGGCAGGTAATTGTTGATGGGGGAATGATTCCCTTCTTGGAAAGACTCAATGGACCTTCTCCTCTTCTCATGTAAAAGTTTGTCAACAGGTGGAAGAAAGCGGTTTTGAGGGCCTATGGTGCTGATTATCAACTGGATGAAACCCTGGGGGCTACGGTTACGGGTTTGGCTATGAATGGTAGAAGGTTTCACAAAGATAGAAAAACAAGGGAGGAAGACATGGCAAATTGTTTTGATAAAGATAACGAGTGTTAAAGAGTTAACAAAATGGCTGATGGTGGCTACAACAGAAAGGATCTTATGGCTCCCTGGGTGGACATGGTCGAGTTCATCATGAGGTACAACAATATTTGATGGTAGATATGCCAGTATCTTTTCTTATCATTTTACCATCTTGAATCACTTTAGGCATGGCAAAGTTATTTTGATTTCTTTCTATCTGGTTTCTTCTTTGGAGATTTGGAGAATAGTCTTGAAAAATATGTTGAGAATCACCAATAATCTGGTCCTCCATGAAGGGCTTATTGTCTCATTATGAAATACACCAAAGCCCTTGAAGTTATACCTTCTCTCTTTGAGAAAGGCCAAATCCCTAATACTAATGTTCAAGATGTATCTAATTTGGATATGGAGATGGAGGATAGTGGGAGTACCAAACCCCTTGTTGACCCTAATTATAAGCCGGTTGAAGAGGGTGAGATGTTGGTAACTTCTGGAAACCATAGCAGAAAGAACCTCCCTAGATGGGCTGCAAGTAAATATAAATCGACTAGCAAGATGATTTCTAAAACTAAGCCTTATTCCAAAAATAATAAATTGGTTGCTAAAGACTGTGCTCCCAAGACCTTCGACCATAAAATCAATTTGGACACTCCTCTTGATGTCCTAAAGGAGAAGCAGGGGACTTTGCCTAAAGATGTTGATAGTGGTTTACAAAAGGATAGTTCTTTGATGAATTTGGTGATGGAAGTGACTAGAAGCCAGTAGAGCTGCTCGAAGTGGGCGGGGAAGGAGATTGATACCCTCAAAGTGGTCGGGATTAAGGAGATAATTGATATCTTCATTGATTTTCCTTAGCCTAGCAAGTATGAGAAGCTCATGATCATGACCCAAAACCTTTCCAATGATGTTGAGGTTATGAAATGTAAACATGAGCAAAGAATTGAAAAGGTTGAGTAGTCTATGGAGGAGATCAAGAATAATCTTAAGAATCTGGTTGACATAAGTAAGGAGGCCATGAATAATAGTATGGAGGGGATGTTAAAGATCAATGCCATGGTGGCAGAGTATAGATCCAATCCTATTGACAGTGACCCTGATGACAGTAATAGAAAGAAATATCTAGGTGGTGAAGACTCTGTTGTTGGTGGTAATAAAACTACGGGCCCTAGTTCCAGGACCAAAAGCAAGAGCAATAATAAGGGTACCTCCAGATTCATTATGGAGGAATTGGAGGCAATCAGTAAGGCTACCATCCAGAAGAACTAGGAGCTGGTGCACTTGCTTAACTAAGTGTTTTTTTGTGTTTTATTTTGTTGGTTGTTGTTTCTTTTTGCTTTTGTGTTTGGTCTATGGTGTTCCCCTGCTTTGTTGTTGGTTTCTGTTTTATTGGTTGATGGCCATGTTTTGTACAACTTTTGGTTTCGGGTCCATGTAAAACCCGTTTATCTTTATCAAAAATATAAAATGAGGAATATAAACTATTTTTTAGTACACATGCCTATATAGCCTAAAGAGGAAGGTTGCCATATCAAATAATTCGTTTGAGATAACATCAAGTGAGAAAAAAACAAATCTTACCCACCATGAAATGATCTTATATAGGTTGAAAAACACAATGTGTAATTCAACTTGGACTGAGTTATTTACAATTAAATCATATAAAAACCCTACAACAAAATAAAATGAGGAGTAAATTTTGTTGGGGAGCACATATATTTGTTACCTAAATAGTAAGGTTTTGAAATCCAACCTTTACTTTGATAGTAGAGAAATATTGATAGTATACCTCTTGTAATAATCAATTGTATAGTAATGATAAATCATGGACTAAAGATCATAAATTAAAAGATAAAGATATATTATATTGGATGGTTGCACCACTATCTCTACAATTTGTCCAACATAGTTAACTTAAATCCATTAGTCATTCTCCATCATTGTACATAAGTCAACTAAGGTTCATGCTAAGGTTGAAGAATTTACATCATCCCTTCTTTTGATAGAACTCCTTCCCATCCTCCTAGTATGTTAGCACCATAGACACCTACTTCTACAACTATAATCATCTCAAAGGATCACAAGGACAAACATACTAAGGATGTCACAATTCTTATTTTCGAATATGTAGAAGAATAACTTAAGAAAGAAGATGATATATTGTAGACAAATTAGTCTTCTTATAGAAAGGCAAAATTGCAACAAGATACCATTTTCATAGAGAAAATGGACGATGACGCTAAAAAAGTGGACCAATAGACAACTAAATACACTCTAAAGAGGCCGCCTCTACAAGATACAATGCAATCACCTCTAAGGAGTCATCATCAATAGGTATCTTAGTTTCCTCCTATTTATTTACCATTGGTCCATGTGCCCAGCTAATCTTAAGTTAGATTTATTTTTCTATAAAAAGGATTGTACAAGTGCAACCATTGGATCCAGTAGTAATATAGGAAATAATAAATAAAGAGAGATACCAGAAGAGGCCCAAAATTATCTTAGCCATCAGGGAAAAAAAATAGGGAAACGATTATTGAAATAAGAACTTCTCTTGTAGATATAGATGTCAGTGAAATGAACCCTAAAGATTACCAAATGACTTAAGTCAGTTTGGGTAAACAAAAAGGGAAGAATAGGTGGCCTATCTAGACTCTACCATTGAAAATTTGAAGTTGATAATTTCTAAATATGAATAAACTAAAAAATAACTCAAATAACAACTAAAATAATTCAGAAATAGCTACAATGGCATTTTCACTTTGTAATTCTATAAATACCCCAATTTTGATATCTAAGAGTGAGGTTGATTACTTGTAGGTGATGAAATTGAAGAACCAAACATTAGATAATTGGATAAGTATAATGATAAATGGATCTTGTGAATAAATGGAGTTGGGTTGTAAATATACTTAGCAAACCACTCATTTCTATCAACTTATGAAGCAATTTTTTTAAAAAATAATTAAATGAGTATTACAATTAATTTATAGCAATAATTTAACCAAAATATTATTTTTTTGATCGATAAAAGGCCGAGGCCAAATTTTATTTCTATTATAATAAATATTACATCTCCATTCAGTGTGGGCACCGATAGGAAAGAATGGAGATAAGAAAACCTCTGGTCTAGCCCAGATCCTTTATGGGATCAGATAATACAAAAATTTATAATTTTACAATTCCTCTTTTGGGGGTAGAAGTTGTCTCTTATAATCATTCCAATTTCTTTCTCTACATAATTTCTTTGCAAATATTTGCTTGAATGGGTCTATCCTTTCTGCCTTGGTGGTGCCTCTAATACCTTGAGTATCATCTTTCATTCCTATCTCCCGTATCTGCAAAACCATATTACATATTTCTCTGCTAAAGTATTAGTAGCATTGTTTACATAAATGAAATGTAAGCTCATTATACGAATGTATACAACATTCTACCCTTTATAGGGGAATTATAGCCTCTCTATCCCTTAGCTTATAGCCACCTGAATCTTGTGGGTAACAAATTAAGAGATTAGCAAGGCTACAATTATGCCTTCTATAAGAAAGAATAACGATCAGTCACTATTAGTTCCAACAACATTTCTTAGTAACTTTAAACCTACAATAAACCAAATTCATCCTTGCCATATCATAGATGAGGGGCATAAACATATATATATGTATATACATATGCATACATATAAGCATTGAAGGACAGAATTGTCGTTTATATATACATATGCATATAAAAATATATATGACAGAATAGAAAGAACAGAGAGCATATACATATGCATAAGAATATATAATTCCTTCTATATATCTGCAAACATCTATATGCCTGAACGTATTCCCCTTCTTTCATTCAAAATCCCCTTACTTGAGAAACCGTATATTCTATACCTCATATTTCCCATAATATACCCATGAAAGCCCCATAAATTTAAGGAAGTAATTCATAAGCATAGCAGATAAGTCAGACAAATGGGCATCCTGTAAAGAAACCTATAATACCATATAGCCATCCTAGCTGTAACCAAAGATATCTGTTTAGCAACTACCAAAAGCATACATATTAGTTCATTGTCTATTATATTTTCTTTCACTAGCCGATATATAGTAAGCCGAGAGTCAGAAGTCATAAGAAACAAGTTTCCAAATACCCCTATAAAGAAAACAAAGGCACTAGGCCTAATAAATCCTAACCAACGTTAGTAGGTGATGCTGGTTCATCATTGATATTTATCCCCCCCCATTCCAGATAATTCTCGAACCAATCTTCTCGCTTTGGAAGTGTTACCTACAACAGCCAAAGCAGAAATTCCAAGCTTCTTCCAATCTCCTCCCTTCTAGCCTCGAAGTTCCCTGTTTCTCCCACACACAGAATTGGGTATCTAGGTACTGGGTAGGAATTCTCAATCAGGATATCATAATGTTTAGGATGCGGAATTGTTAATTCCTCATCAATGTTGAGCAAAACCCTATTAAGGTCTACCAAGATGGAAGGGATAAAGATATTTCTGTAGAGTTATTCTATATGCTCCTTATTCCTATCTACCTACAGTGCCACTACTATAAACATGGCAGCAACATCGCTGATCGCCCTTGTTCTGTCCTCGCTGTTGATGTATTCCTTGCCTAAAACCTTCTGAACTGCATGAATCACTACCTCCTGAGGGAATAAGATGATTTCTTTCAATCGCTTCTTAGAGATTTCTCCAATGAATTCCATTTGTCTCTTTGAGCTCTTAAGTCTAATAATAGTGTCCATATTTCAGATTTTCAGAGTTCCTTCTAAGCCAAGCGATATGCCCGAACTTCTAGAGCTGATGCTATTTAAGAGCCGAAATCCATCATTATAACAAATGTTGAGTTATTACCTATTTGATATATGAGTGCTTTCATCTGTGTTAACTGCTTCGTATCTTTATTATAAATCATATCTAAGCTAAAATCTATACAAGTGTCTATTACAAATAGTTCCGTAATCCTCATGTAAATAAGCTCTTGTAAGCTTAATAATGAGCAGTACTATCAATTCTGATCTTTTGCTTACGAATCCTACTTAATCATTATTAAGAGTGAGAAAGACTAATGAATAATCGGCATGATGTAATATATCCAAATGTGCCTAAGATTTATCAGTACAAGTTGATGTGAGGAAATCTTGAAGTGTGTCCATAACCCTTACAAAACCCCGAGCAAAGGGGAGAAACCCATTATAAGTAACTATAACTTAGAAGAATAACAATCTTAGCCTCAGATAATATATGATATACCTATCAATATGTATCCTGACAATACAATAATCTAAATATTTAAATGTATATTAGAACAAAGTATAAATAGATAAATATAAATATATATATATATATATATAAATATATATATATAAATGTGAGGAACTATATACATATATATGTATATGTATATATCTAGTGATATACACACATATATATATATAAGAATATATTTATATATATATATATATATATAAATATATGTATATAAATATATATTTATAAAGGGGAAGAGGGCCATTGAAGAAGAGTGCTCTACAGTTTGTCCTAATATACCCAAATATATATATAAGTTATATATATATATATACATATATATGTGTGTGTGTATATATATATATATATATATGTATATATATATATATGTGTGTGTGTGTGTGTGTGTGTGTGTGTGTGTGTGTGTGTGTGTGTGTGTGTGTGTGTGTATATATATATATATGGATATATATATGACTATATCTGAGGCTCTATTATCCACCGTGCCATTATAAAGGATCGGCTACAGCGGCCTCTGAGAGCTTGGAAATGAAATACTCATAAATGTATAAGGTGAAATGAGACCGAGCTATCCTTACTATTTATTCCGAAGATATTCTCATCCTAAAGATGTCTGAGATTCCATCTGCCCCAAGATTGGCTAACTTATCTGCAATAGTATTGCCTTCCCTATAAATATGCTTAACTGAGAATTCTTCAAAGTATTTGGTCAAATCCAGGATTCGAAACAATTCTGCTTCCAATTTCCAATTTGACACTTTTCTAGTTCTAACCGCATTAATGGTTAATGTTGAATCTCCTTCAATTTCTAGATTTTTAATCTTGAGAGACTTAGCTAGAATCAATCCCTCTCTTAATGCTGTGAATTCAGCCATGTTGTTCATAGTTTTTCCAATGGGTTTATTAATGCTAGCCAGTAATGTTCCATCATCTTGGTGGATAGCACAACCTATACCTGCCACTCCAAGATTCCCACGAGATGCACCATCAAAATTTAACTTAACCCAACCCTTTCGTGGTGGCTCCCATTTTGTTAACTTCCTCTCTATTTCAGCCTGACTACCTCCACTCCCTATATATGGAGGAATAATCAAGCCCATCCATTTAGATCATAGTACCTCATCCCATCTGGTTAAGTTAATAGTCTTTTTTTGCATAAGTCTTAATCTATTATTAGTTTTTTCCACTATGGCTGCTTCAATCTTATTTAGAAGAGATTCTACCCTCATGTTCTTCTCTTTAAAAACTCTCTTGTTTCTCTCCTTCCAAATTTCCCATATGAGAATTGCCGGTGCTATAGTCCATACTAAATGGTATATATCATTTGTGTGAGGAGGGTGCCAATTGAGCAACCAATCTGAAATATCCCTAGGTCTCGGGGTCTGCCAGCCTAGGCTAGAGCAAAGCCAATCCCAACAACTTTGACTAAATTTACAATTGAGAAGCAGATGGTTAGCATCTTCTTCCTCCGATTCACATAGAGGGCATCTCGATGGTCCTGAGAATCCTAATTTGGAAAACCAATCTGCGGTGAGAATCCTTTTTTGGGACGCTGCCCATGTGAAGATTCCAGCTTTAGGAAGACCAATGTTATTCCAACATAAGCTTACTGGTATATTAGGATTGGGTATTATCCGTCTGTGTTTTAAGAGTGAATATCCTACTTTAGCTTTATAATTGCCCGAAGAACTACCTGCCCATATTATCCTGTCTTTCCCACTATGGAATGATAAATGCCTATGCCATAGATTATTCCAGAGGATTTCCATATCTGCATTTGCCAAGTTCAGTTCATCAAGAGATTTCCACTCCCAACCCAAAGCGGGATCATCTGAGGTAAATTTCATGTAATCCTTTACAAACCTGCCCCTGATTGTTTTGCATTGATTAATGACATCTTCGCTTATACCTATTTTGTCTAAGGCTGTATAACCCCCCCAAGAGTCTTCCCAAAACAGTGCCTCAGATCCTTCCGCAATATCCCATGTAAGATAATTACTAATCACCTCTCTGCATTCGAGCATAAAGTTCCAAACTTTGGATCCCTTGGGGAAAATCTCTATCCTAAATATACAATCAGGGTTAGAGTTTGTGAGATATTTAGCCTTGAGAATTTTAACCCATTTAAGATCAGGTTCCGAGTACATCTTCCAGACTAACTTCGCCCCTAGAGCCATGTTTTGTTCTCCCAAATCCTTGATGCCAACTCCCCCTATATTAATAGGTTGGCAAATTTTATCCCAAGAAATTAAAGCAAATTTCTTTTTGTCCGAAGTCATATTCCAAAAGAACTTCCTCATTTTTTTAACCATTTCTTGTCTAACGCCTTTTGGTAATTGCTGACAGGACATTCGGTAAATCAGTATTGCCGCCATAACTGCTCTTAAAAGAGTGATCCTCCCTACCAAAGAGAGGCATTTGTTCTTCCAAGCATTTAACCTAAGATCCATCTTTTCTAAGATATCTCTCCATAATGAATTAATGTTATTTCCCTTATCCATTGGAATTCCTAAATACTTACAGGGAAGTTTCCCTTTAGCAAAGCCTAAGATAAGACAAATATCTGTTTCTATGCTTTGAGATGTATTGAAGAAAAAGATCTTTGATTTTCTCTTATTTACCTCCTAACCGGAAGCTAGTGCATAGATGTCCAATATCCTTTTGAAAGCAATGGCTTCAATCCTGTTTGCACTCCCCATCAGCATTGTGTCATCAGCAAACTGTTGGTGGGTAATTGCCTCCAATCCCTCTGTTATTTTAATGCCTTTAATAACCTGATCCATTCTAGCCCTAGTTATGATTCTCCCAAGAGCTTCTACCATAATGATATATAAGAAGGGGGATAAAGGATCTCCTTGCCTAATCCCTCTAGATATCTGAAAAAAACCTTCTGAGGTGCCATTGATAAGTATTGATACCCTGGGTGATGATATGCATTCAAATAATAGGTTAATCCATTGTTTAGAAAAACCAAAGGATTCTAAACATTTGCACAGAAATCTCCAATCCACTTTATCATATGCTTTTTTAATGTCTAATTTAATTAACATAGTAGCTGATCGATTCTATTGTATCAAATGGATGGTTTCTTGGGCAATGATTATGCCATCAAAGATAGATCTACCATGCACAAATCCAGTTTGTTCCTCTGCAATAATGTATGGGAGGACACCTTTTAATCTATTAGCTAAGGTTTTAGTGAATATTTTATATATTGTGTTGCATAAGGATATGGGTCTAAAGTCTTCAAAATTTCCTGATTCCTCCTTCTTTGGAATCAAGGTGATAAAAGTGTTGTTGATCTCCCTCAAAATACTTCCAGAATTTCTTATAGCTTCCAATGCTTCCACCACCTCCTTAACTATTATGTGCCAGCATTTTTGAAAGAAACACGCAGGAAAACCATCTAGACCAGGGGCCTTATCAAGGTTAAGTTGCCCTAGTGCTGCTTTTATTTCTGTTTCAGTGAATTTGCTGTTAAGTGCTTTATTTTGATTTTCTGATATTATCTTGGGAATATTCCTAAGCATTGTTAGCCTTGAATCTATCGAGGAGGATTCTGAGCTAAATAGTGTTTTAAAATGGTCCACTCCTTCTCTAGCAATGTCCTTCGTATCTTCCAATACTATGTCGTTATTGCTCATAATCTTGTGAATACTATTAGTATTCCTCCTATTTTTCATGCTGTTGTGAAAGAATTTGGTATTCCTGTCCCCATTTTGAAGCCAATTTTCTCTCGATTTCTGCTTCCAAAATATTTCTTCCTTTGTTAACATCTCCTAATACTTTCCGAGGAGCTCTGTTTCTTTGAGAAAGCTGTCTTGGTCCATACCATGTCTAAATATTATTTCATTTAGTTCGGAGATCTCTTTTTCTAATGAAATTTTAGTTTCAAATATGTTACCAAAAATTTCACCATTCCATTTCAGTAACTTGCTTTTGATATATTTTAATTTATTGACTAAACAGAACATTTTTGATCCCTGAAACTTCACTTCCGACCACCACTTGGAGATTAGTTCATAGAAGTCCGAGTTTTGCATCCACATTTTTTCAAATTTAAAAGGACAACACCGTGGTGTTGCCTCACCCTCAATGTTGAGGATGATAGGATAATTATCAGATCCAAATGATGGGAGTAATGATGCTGAAAGATTAACTGATAGATCACTTAGTTTCCCCCTTATTAGAAATCTATCTAATCTTTCTGTGATTTGTGTAAAACCTGATCTTCTATTGTTCCAAGTATACAGTCCATTACTAGTTTCTATATCTATTAGATTGTATTGTGTAACCTAGTTTCGGAAGTCTTTTACGGACTGCGGTTCCCTTCTAATACCCCCCTTCTTTTCTGATAATTTTAAGATAGCATTAAAGTCTCCTCCTAGAATAACTAGAGTAGTGGGGTCTAGCCCCATCATGAAAGAAATCTCAGCCCAAACTCTACGCTTTCCAGCATCTGAAACCGGGCCATAAATGTTTATTAGTATAAATGTGAGATTGTTGTGTTTGCTAGTGACTTTTCCTAATAACCAATTTCTGTTTCCTGCTAATGGACAGAATAAAATATTACCCGGGTTCCAAATAATTCCTACACCACCTGAAGCGCCCAAAGCTTCCACAAATTCACCTCTAAGTACACCTAATTTTCTTTTGAAAGCCTCGGCTTCCTCCTGGGCTAATTTGGTCTCTTGTATAAGAATAATGTCATGTTTCCATTTTATAATGTTGCGTCTGATTAGACGCTGCTTGTTAGGGGCATTCATACCCCTAACATTCCATGTCGAGATTTTCATTGGGCTGTGGGAAGGCCCCTCCCCTTCCCAGCATCAAAGAAGGTTGTTAATTTGCCTTGATCCTTTGCATGCCCGTCCTTCCTTCTTAATCCACATAGTGATTTTCTACCCCTGCTTTTAACTTCTTTAGCACAATCAGATAAAATTTTCCCAGCATAGATATTTTTTATTCCTAAGGTTTGCTAGATATCTTTCCCTTCTTTATCTTCATCCTCATTCAGTTGAGAATGAACTGCTGAAAAAACATTAGTGGAATAAGGAATGATATCTCCTTCCCTATACTCATTATTGTCTTCCTCATCCATAGAAGCCATGAGCTCCTGAATTAGGAACCTCTTCTCAGCTTCCTCTTCCGGGGTAAGATTTCTGATTTCGTTATTATTGAAGACCTCTAAAACTGTAGCAACTCTAGATGATACTTCCTCTTGTCCTTCCTCAATTCCCTGTTCCATGTTTTTTATTTCAGGGGTAGATCTCAATGAATCCACCGTATCAGAGATCCTTTTTGACATCTCTAATAGGGCTGCTTCTTTAATAGAGTTAGCCTCCTCTATTATTCTGTCTAGGTTATTGATATTCCTTATCTAGTTGGGCTTATCTTCATATGGGAAGACCTCTAAGGGTGAAGTAGGTTGAACATTGGGAGAGACCAGGGAGAAGTTTTTATGAAATTCTATTACAGGGTTTTCCTTTCGAACATCTCTTTTAATCTAATCTGGATACGATTTTAAGGAGATATCAGTTTCATCTAATTCCCCACTGTAGAAGGTGGGATATATGTTCCACTCCCCCCTATTTGTAGCTATCGTGGTGGCTTTTAAAACTGAAATATTATTGCCTTTCTATCCAATCCTTCACAGCCCAAAAAAGTCCCAAAATGTTCCCCTATGCATTCTAAGATTTTGAAATTTATACATTCTACTGGTAATGAACCCAAATTAATCCATCTAGGGCATTTAATTAAGATCTAAGAGTAAGGATCAAAATTCGGCCTCCATTCACAGCACAGGAAGCCATGTCCTTTATAAAATTTTAATTTACCATATAGGATATCATTTTTTATATTTTGATTTTTGCACAAAATTGATAGGAAAGTATTTTCCAAGAGAGTAATACTTACCTTTCCCGGATATAGGGCATACCACCAGTCAATAATCTCCTTTATATCTATAATTTAACCAAAATATTAATATTAATAGTCATTATATTATTATTATAACAATAATTATGTTGATATAATTATAAGTTATAATATAATATATTTTAATTAAGTTTATTTTTATTTTTAGTATTAATATTAATATTAATATTAATATTAATATCAATATTAATGTTAATGTTAATATCAATATTAATGTTAATATTAATATCAATATTAATGTTAATATTAATGTTAATACCAATATTAATGTTAATATTAATGTTAATAGTAATATTTATGTTAATGTTAATATTAATGTTAATGTTAATATTAATGTTAATATTAATATTAATGTTAATGTTAATATTAATGTTAATGTTAATATTAATGTTAATGTTAATATGAATGTTAATGTTAATATTAATATTAATGTTAATAATGTTAATGTTAGTATTAATATTAATATTATATGAATGAATATATATCTACTTAAAGCTACTCTAATTGGTCAAGAATTATCTTATTTAATTAGAAAATTTATTCTATTTGCTATAATTAATTTATTATGTAAGAGCTATTTTATTTTAAATTAGAATTATTTTAGTATTTAATTTAATTCACATTGTTTACTTCTTTTTCACTTGAAGTTATATTAAGAATTATTTTATTTATCTCAATGTCAAACTCTAATTTTATTTTATTTTATTTTTGCATTTAAAGGAAAGAACAAAAGAAAAATATTTTATATTATTTATATGATACTATCATATAAATAAATAATATAATATTTATATTGTATAATATATTATATAATATTAATATCTATATTATATTTATATCTATAATAGATTATATAATATTAATATATTTCTATAAAAATAAAAATTTCAGAAAATATAATCACAAGAATATATAAAATAAACTAAAACATTATAAAAAAATAATTTTAATATAAAAAAATTACAGGTTATGAATATAAAACAAAAGAATTAAGGACAAAAAGATTTAAAAACAAATACTTTCATAAATCAAGAAGGCAGACAACATAAAAGGGTGGCAACAAATTCAAAAACTCTGAGGTTTAAAAATAACTGCGTTGAATGGATTAGGGCAACAAATTTTCATGTTTGCTCGTTAGTCACATGTCTTGTAAAGTCAATGACGAAAACAAGTGGTGAGTGGGTATGATTGGATGTATGCATGTATATATTTTATATGTTTGTAATTAAGCAGTAGGGGAGAGGCTCCCAATTTTTTACAACAGTTTATTTGGCAAGTCATTCATTAAGGTTTCAGGACCACAACTTAAAATATGGTGCCACATCAGCATGCTTTTTGTTAAGGTGAGACTAATAGTCATGCAAAAGGGGTCTCATACTTGTGTAGCGAATGTGGCATCATATGATTGGTTGCTTTTTAGAACTAAGGGTACATTTCATTCAATTATGAGTAGCCATCATGAGCAATAATAACTTTAAAGACAACTATTGATGCTATGTTGTTAAAAAAGTTGGACATTAGATAAACAAATATGAATATTAAATCAGTAATTGCTATGACAAAAAAATAAAACAAGCTCAACTACTAAATCTTCTCCCTTAATATCTGTGGATATAAAAGTATGTTTTTTTAATATACTTTTATTTTTTTATTTGTTGGAAATCTCTAGTGGATCAATCTTGTATGGTTGGTATATGTGGAAACCAAAAATTTAGCCAAAAATTTGTTTATGTACAATCGATGAATTTTCAATCAATATCGGAACCTTTCTTGGAATATAAGTACGAAAGTCACTGGTCTGCTATATTTTGATATGATCAAAATCTCTAGTGGATGGTGCTTTCATCCTCTAGTGGATTTTAACTGTTGATATTTCGGTGGGATTGTGTTTCTCATATGTTGTGCCTCCTTTTCTTTCTATTAATTTCATGGTATGAGCTGAGTATTGGATTATCAATTGAAAGATGCAAGAAAAATGTGAAGACTATGGGGGACCAAAAGGAATTATGAGATGGAATGAATCTAAGGTTGTCTTGCAATGTCCAAAAGTGTAACGCCAAAATGTATGAAAATCTAAAGCAAGGTGTGGCTTTCAAAAAGATGATAGACTCTTGATGAGGTAAGTTGACCTTAACTAAAGATAACTAAATGGTACCCAAGATGATATATCTAATGCAAGACCCACCTAGTGATTTGATGTCATGTGTTTGGAAGATAGGGTGTGGACTAATAAACAACCTTTTGGCTCTACTTGAAAAGTTTGTATCGGAGATTGCAAATAATGACTGAAAATGACTAGAAATGTGTGACAAAAATCATGATAAAGACTGGTTGACTAAAAATGAAGCTCTGGGGAAGCAGTCCTGAAAATTCTTTGATCTCGAAACACAGATTCTTTGTGAGTTCACAAACGTGGAAATAATCCACTTATACGCAGTTTAAAAGCCTAAAAATGTGTTTTCATTGTTGATAAAAACCATATATCGGCTCTACTATTTCACATACATATTTCTACCAAAAAACATCCTCTTGTTTTTACTACTGCTATACTTCTAAACTCTTCTACCAATTTCTAGTAAAGAGGGAAAACCAAAAATATTAAATAGCAGTCATACATATTGAAAATTGGCCAGGATGGAGGAGTAAATGGAAAATCCATTCAAATCCAAGAAAATCTATTTTGAATGTTGTTGCAGAAAATTCTAAGCATACAAAGAATATGAGATTTGAAAGATTAGGTGAGGGAGTAGTTGGGATTAGTCCCCATCATTGGAAAGGAGTACAAAGTTTCATGACAAGATCCACTGGCACTAACGATTAACAAAAAATAAGAAATCCTTCAGCCATATTGTTTAAATAGAATGCCTAGGAGACCACTCAAAAACATCATTAAATATATGGAAGAGCAAGTGTTACCCATTTTGTCTCTTAATCCTCAGTTGAATGAAAATGGAGATGCAAGTTCCATGAGAAGAGATGGAGGACATTGAGTTGGCAAATGTGGAATTCTAAAGAAGATGTTAATGCTTAGATTTTGGCATGGAAGGTCTTGCACTATAAATTACCAGTTGGGGATAAACTGAAATTTGTGAGTCATCCTATCAAATGCCCCTTTTGTCAGAAAAAACAGAGCCTAAAAAACTTATTTTAGGATTGGTTTATGGCAAAAAGGAAATGGAATGTTATTTTTCAATCATGTGCCTATTGTTTTTTATCACTCTTTGAGCTGGAAAACAACTATCATGAGTTTTGTTTTGCAAAATAATCTTATTGCGGATTATGTTAGACATTGTGTTTTACTAAATATAAGGAAGAGCAGGTGTTTAGCTTTGTTTCCAAACTAGTCAGTTAACTAGAGGACCGTAATTCAAATGTTTTACTATGACTATGTCAAATTGATTCTCTTTGTTGGCAATTGTAGGGGGACAATAGGGATCATAATAAGTACATAAATTATTTGGATATTATCAAACTTAAAGTCCTTCAGCATCATAGAAAAGAGTTCATCTATTCTAGGTGGTTTCATACTTGGTTCAAGTTCCACTTCTATTGATCTATATGACTATACAAATCTATATGATTGTATGGATGTTATTAATACATAGTCTTGTAATTCATATAAATTTTCAAAAAATACATTTGTTTTAGTTTTGTGTGCCACCACAACCATTAATGCCCTATTACAATTTTAAAACCAAAACAAAAAGGTTTTAAAATATTTTTATTTTATTTTAAAATAGAATTAGCATATTTTGGGGCATTCCACCCTAGTGTGATAGGGTTGACAGTCCCTTGGAGACCACCACCCTAGTAATAGGTGTGATAGCCTAAGGTACTACCCCTCTTTAATAGGGTTGATATCACCTTGGGGTTCACCTCCTTTACATGGCAAGGAATGAGTGGTAAACCCAAATTAACAAAAAATATTATGTTGAAAATTCACGCTAGATGAATGGGAAAAAGTCAAAGCCATGAGTGTTTTGGGTTCTTTGTAATTTTAATATTGTCTCGTTGTTTCTTATTAGCTACATGCTATTATTGAATTATCCCCTCTTTCATTGTTTGGATCAATATTAATTAAAATCTAGTCTCATTTTTTATTCCATTATCTTTATTGTTTACTATGTTTATTTAAACTATGACACTGTATAAGTTTTAAGGACCTTTTAAAACCTTTTTGTTCAGCCATTAAATCTTATATGGAAACAAGAGACTATAGCGGTTTGATTGAAAAAATATTGTCAAATTTTATTTTTTTTCATTTGTATTCTGGCTACTTGACCTGCTCCGAATTAACAACATTGTCAACCTCATGGGAGCATAGGTCTTTTTCATTTCGAGATTAAACATTTTAGGGTTTTGTTTTTATGTGGTGTTTCCATATGTAAACAACTAGAATATAGATGAGAGTAGCAACAAGGTTTGATATGGTCTTAGATATACATGTATACGTATGTTTAAATATTTTGGTTTTTTCCTTTTCCCGTGGTGTTTTTTTTTTATATTAAAAAAAATATTCTACCCCCTTTGCCTCATAAATATATTGTTATTCAAAATACAATAAAAATTTAAGGTTTTGTGATGTCCAAAAAAAAATTTATACACCCCTACAACATAAGTTGGTAAGTTGAATTAGAGGGGACCCTATAGGTCTCTTTATGATGTGTCTTTGTAGATAATTTTTTTAAATGAAAAATTATTTACTTGTAATTTTATATTGCAATGGTTCATTTTTTAAACCACATATTAAGCGCAAAAAACTCTAGATATTTTAAATCTTCAATATTCAAAATATAATAAGCATTTAAGCTTTTGTGGTGTCCACTTTATAGATATCTTTGTTTATGATTTTTTTAAATGAAAAATTATTTATTTGATATTCTAAATTACAATGGTTCAAATTTTAAATCTTCAATGAAAATTTAAAAATAACTTCTCTAATAATATTATAGTCTACTCTCCCCTTTCTCACTTAGATATTTTGTTATCCAAAATACAATGAGAATTTAAGCTTTGTGTGGTGTCCACATCATATATATCTTTCTATTTTTAAAATGAAAAATTATCTATTTTGAATTTTAATTTACAATGATTCAAATTTTAAATCTTTAATGAAAATTTAAAAAAAAAAAAAAAAACGTTTCTAAGGATGTTATAGTCTATATAATTAATACGAGCTCTATTTCTTTGGGTATTCTCTAACAAATAAATATAACTTTTTAAAAATTGAATAAAGCAACTTCAAAAGTTTGTTCCAATTTTATAATGTTAAAGACCATTATTAAAATTGTAATATAATATCATTTTCTTTTTAAAATATATATTTCATTTGTCTAAATCCCCTTCAAATTGAACTTCCCCCCCAAAAAAAATGCAGCCCTCTTTATAAACCGCCTATCGACTACCCATTGCACACTAGCATAACCTTGCAGCTGTATGACAAAGAATCAAATAGAGGGATAGTGCTTTCGAATTCGTTAAATGGTCCCATACCATCTAGCTTGGGTTTACTCATCAATCTAAAAGAGTAAAAGATTGAAGATTAAGAGAATCCAGCGATTAAAAATTAGATTTAAACATAATTGCATTAAGTTGAGATTTAAAAAGATGTATCAAAACACAATTTATCACTCAAGTTAAGAAATGGGCTAGTAAACACAATTATGTGGGTGAATTTTTGTAAGTTATTTTCTATAAAAGGTTGAACAATTATTTTACTGTATTTTATACCTTCATTATTGAGTTATTTGGAAGAAATATTTATAGTTAGAAGAAGATGATGCTTAATGATTTTAGATTTAGGAAAGCTCAAAGGCTAACTTATTTCTATTTGTGAACATTATGGGTATTTATGTAAAATTTATCATGATGGTGATTGGCTACAAAGTATATCAGTCAAACCGGTTGAACTCTATCTCTGGAACCACCATTCTTATTGCATATCAAATGGTGAAGGAGGATGCACATTATGATCTGTGTAGTGTAATGCTAAAGGAACTGATAACTAATCTCCAGAAAATAAAGCAAGATAAGAAAAATACTTTTCGGTATGGTTCTTTTATCATATGTTTGGTATTTTATTTTCTGAATATGGTTCCCAGATATGGGAAGATTCAATGGGCTTTTGATAGACCGGTTGCCACACAAATTGCACAAATACTAGACCGACAAGGTGATGAGTAATAGAAGGATAGTTTGTGGCCATTTTTCAAAACTTTTCAAGAAGAAATGAAGAACAAGGTTAGAATTCTAAAAGAAATAGAAAAATATAAGGATACAATTTGTTTTATGGTTAATAAAGATAAATGTATGATGCAGGCAATCCAGCCTAGTGTTGGCATTATGGATGAATTGATTATGTGTTGCATTGATGTTTTGTCATTGATGTCAACACTAGATGTTATGGATATTTACCGACAAACAGGTTTTGGTTACCGGTAGAAGATCTAGTGTTACCAGCAGAGGAGTTTATTTGTTGGACACTTCCGACATATTTGGATCTATGGAATGTGATTGGTTACATGTAATACATGCTTCTAGAGTATGTTTTGGTCAGTTGGTATTGGCTTGGTATTGGATACTATCATACACTCTTCTAAACCCTTACCGACATTGGTTTAAGGCTTTACTGGCAGAGCTTTCACTGAGGAATCATGACAGGATACAGAAGTGGTGTTCGTGCGGCTTCTAGATGGATTTTAGGATGTTGAAGATGTTCTTTGATCATGCTTCAATTCCTTGAAGACATTTCTTTGGTGTGGTGGACCCATAATAGGTCCGGTACCTATCTAGGTTATGAACCAGTATCATACTAACTTGTACTCTACACATTACCGAGATGTTTCAGGAGGATTTATGGATTTTTTATTGTTGTTTTTATCTTAAGCTGACATGGCATATCATTGTAATATGGAATTATGTAATGATCTTATTGTAATATCTTTTAGGTGGCCGACCTAATTGGTTTAGGTCTTAGGGTTGGTATAAATGAATGTAATATCTCATTGTAGATCGGGTGGTGTGGAAATAAAAGGTGTATTGTGGTCATGAATTGTAATATCATATGCGAAGGATCAGGTCGATCATAGGTGATCGAATTGGGATTAAGGAAGAGGTCAAAGGCCTCCGATATTGAGATTAACCAGGATTGTAATCAGGCATGGTAGATGCTATCTCTGGCAGTTCACTTTATTGGATTGTTGTCCATTTATCTTGAGGTGGTTTTAACCTCTATAGTCAGTGAGAATCTTTTGTAATCAGTAGTACGCTCTAGGCAGTGTGCCTTCCTGCATGTGCAGGCCCCTCATTGTATCACATACTTTCTACAGAAGTATTATCTGACTGTGGGTAGGCTTCCCACCATGGTTTTTCCCTTTCCGAGCACGTACAAATCATGGTGGTATGTGGTATTGTTACTTTGCATTGATTATCTATTTAATTGTTGAGTTACATTGCTTACCAATATCTGTGTCTACCGGTATCTATTTCTGCTTTACTGGTATTTGAATGTTAATGTGCTCTGGTATAATGTTATATTGTGGATTAAATGTTATAACTATTAACAACTGATTCACCCCCCCTCTTAGTTGTTCATCGGTTATCCTAACAATTGGTATCAAATCTTTGGTCCTCTTTTGCAGAAGCTTAACTGCTTGAGGTAGATCCTATGGCAACTAACACTTCTAATCCACCGCTAACTATTTTCAGAAGAGAAATCCCTAAGCTTGATGTAACAAATTATGGGATATGGAAAATTCGAATGGAGACTCATCTTAGATGCCTTGGAAAGGATATTTGGGAGATCACTCAGAAAGGATACACACCTTATGATCTAACATCTGGCAATCCTGCTTCTACAGACTTGGATAAGAATATTCAAAATGATTGCAGAGCTAGAGCATCCCTCTTGTGTGTACTTACTGACCAACAGATCATGGGATTGAATGAGAAATCATTGATAAAGGTTATGTGGGACAATTTGCAAAATCTGAATGAAGGTGACCCTACTGTCAAAATTGCTAAACTTGATGGTTACCGGGTAAGATATGAAAACTTGAAAATGGAAGATAATGAGAGAATTATTGTATTTATGGAAAGAGTAAATGATATTGTTATGGGAATTCAATTTTGTGGAGGATTTCTAAGTGAAGATGAAATAGTTTCCAAAGTATTGAGAGCCCTTCCACCAGCTTACAAGATGAAGGCAATTGCAATTAATGAGTTAAGAACAATGACAAACACTTCAGTTAACAAAGACTTTCTAATTGGGAAATTATCTGCTTTTGAGCTTGAATAATTTGGATCTTCTAGAGCTGTAAATTCTGAACCTTCTTTTCATGCATCATCATCATCATCATCTACCAGAAAAAGTGATTGGAAAGCCCTATATGCAAAAGAATTGGAAGACATGAGGAAAGAAGATGAAGAACTTGAGCAACTTGAAGCCTTATTTGCTAGAAGAGTACCTAAAGGACCAATTGGAAGTAAGTATGAAGGAAAATCACCTTTTAAATGTTTTGCATGTAATAAGATTGGTCATTTTGCATCTAGATGTCCTGAAAGGAATGTAAGGTTTGATGAAAGAGTTAAGAAATCTTTTAAGCCTAACCAGAACAGATATAGATTCAAGAAAAGTAAACAATTCTACATAGCAGATGAGGAAGAAGTAAGTGATGACTCTGGAGATGAACCGACAAAAGACTCTGCTAGTGGATCCAACAATGGAAAGGAATGGGTGTTCTATGCTTTGAAGGAAGATGAACCAAAACTAGATATCAAGAATGAAGAAAAGGCCCTGGCAGCAAAAGTTGAAGATAAGGATGAATGGGTAATTGATAGTGGATGCTCACATCATATGACTGGAGATAAGGGGAATTTTTTTTCCCTGCAAGAATACAATGGCGGTCAAGTCAGATTTGGAGATAACAAGGCATGTATGATCAAAGGTAGAGGTATTATTTCTTTGGATGGCAAGCATAATACTGATAATGTCTATTATGTAGAAAGTTTAAAGAATAATATTTTGAGTGTTGGTCAATTGGTTGCTAAGGGCTTCCAACTTTAGTTTAAAGATAGAAAATGCAAAATCGTTAACAAGATTGGTTTGGAGATTGCAACTGATATTTAGACAAGAAATAATATCTTTCACTTGAACACTGGTAATAAGACATGCTTAATTACTCATATTGATGAGAGTTGGTTATGGCATAAGAGGTTGTGTCATGCTAATTTTGATTGTATTGTTAAGATCAGTTCAACTAAGGTAGTTAGAGATATACCTAAGATTATCAAGCCTCATAATCTGATATGTAAGGAATGTCAATTGGGTAAGCAAGTTAGAAGTTCTTTTAAGAGCATACATGGTAAATATAATGATGTACTTAATTTGATTCATAATGACTTATGTGGTCCAGTAAGGACTAGAAGCTTTTAAGGTGATAGGTATTTCATGTTGATTATTGATGACTATTCTAGAATGATGTGGGTGACTTTTCTAAGGGAGAAGTCTGAAGCTTTTGAGAAATTCATAATCTTTAAAGCGAAGGTTGAAACTGAAGCTGGATTGAAAATCAAATGTCTACGATTAGATCAAGGAGGTGAGTTCACTTCTCATGAATTTAACAGTTATTGTGAGACAAATGGAATCAGGAGACAACTATCTCCACCTAGGACTCCTCAACAAAATGGAGTAGTGGAAAGAAAGAACTAAACTATTTTGGATGTAGCAGGATCTATGATGATGGAAGCCAAATTGCCTCATAACTACTGGAGAGAAGCTATGAGTACAGCAGTTTACATATTCAAAAAAGTTCACATCAAAGGTGAAACCGATGTAATGAAGGGATATTTCTTGGATACTCAATACAAAGCAAAGCATACAGATGTTATAATAAAAGATTACAAAAAATTATTGACAGTGCTAATGTGAAAGTGGATGAGCAGCACATAAATCATTCTATATCATACGATAGGGAACTGACAATGGAAATGATCATAACCGAACTGACAATGCCTCAACTGGTACAAGAAGTTGAGACAGTTACACTAACACAATTGGAAAATTCAACTATTACTAATGATCAGAGCAGTGAACTTGAAGTTCAAAAGACACCAAGGTATGTAAGATTAAATCATTCTGAAAATCAAATCATTGGAGATAAGTACAAGGGAGTTATGACTAGAAGGAAACTAGCTAATGAAGAGGTATGTGTTATTTCTCAATGTGTTAGTATGTGTAGTTCATTGGAATAATATAAATAGGATATGTTGTGATGTGTTTGGGTCCCCTTTATCTCCTAAAGTGGACCACATTATGTGTTATTGGTCTAGGTGGCCTAATTTATAAAATATTGTATATTTTATTTTTGGTCAACCTAGTTGAGGGTTTTAATGAATGATCTTGTATATATAATAGGTAAAACCACAAACCTGTGTCACACTTTTATAAAGGAAGTGGCTAACACAACTAAAATTGTTTAACTTTGACCACATAAAAGTGGCATTTCTAAATTGAATTTGAAAATGATGTAAACTAATGAAATATAAAAATATTAATGAAATTTATGTATTATTTTTTATATTGTTTTGAACAAATTTGATATTTTTTTAGTATATTCAAAGAGATGTTTTATTGCTGAAAAAATGTTGAAACTCAAGGGTTCTAGTCAGCATCACCAAAAAAAAGGAAACAAACTTATTTTTTCCTAATTTACTTTTTCCAAATAGATGACAAAAAATGCAGTGCTAAAGAAAAGAAAATTAAATTTTGATATATATATTTTTCTTGTAATAACATTTTTAAGTCCAACATAGCTGAATTTGGTAGTTTTCATTTGGCGTCAACATTTGTCTATTAAATCTATCATTATTATAAAATAAATTATACCCTTTTGGAGAAGATTCTCTCATCTAGAGAAAAACATATTTTGTAAAAAAGTTTAATATCATTTAATATTTTTTTAAAAATTTCAAATCAATCTCTTCTTGAACTTAAAAAACCTACTTTTAATGTTTAAAAAGTAAAACATATTAAAATTAATCAAAACATTAGAAAAATTATGTCCAGAATCATGATTTCAAGCTCTACAAAAGGGTATTTTTTTATTTTTGTAAAAAAATATAGTCTAAAGAAAAGTACAGCAAAAGTGGAAAGTTATAGAAATGCAAAGAAAATGGTGATTTGGCTACCAAATCACTTGACACATAGATATGTTCGACCAAACTATGTTGGATCAAACTAACCCATTTCGGTCGGACCTAGTTTAGCCAAACAATGTCCCACCGGTTGTGGTCCCTTAGCTGAGACCAAGTGACGATTTCTTTTATTTTGGTTTGTTTTGGTCTTATTTACAAAGTCAACTTGGGGTTAATTTGAAGGTCATTTTGAATGTATTTTTTAGTGTGACTTTGAAAGGTGTTATTTTATCCTTTTTTATACTTTAATTTAAATTTATTATATTTAGAAAATAGTAAAATATTTATATTATGTGTGTAATTTGACATATTCTCTTTTAAATAATGCCAAAAAATTAGAAAAAATTGCTTATTATAAATCAAAATTAGACTAGATAACTTTTTGATTTGTTGCATTAAAAAGAACCCTTTTATCAAAATTAGATTAGATAACATTTCGATTTGGTGCATTAAAAAGAACCCTTGTTTGAAGTGGTTGGTGTGCTTGCACACTTTGTGTTGTAGACACCTTGTATTATGTTTTTTTTGTTGTAGATAGGTCTTCCTTTGGAGAAGTGATCACTCCTTAGGGGACGACCTCAAAGGAGTTTTTCCTTTAGGTTGCTATATAAAAAGACTATGGCTAAAGCTTGGTTCCTAACTTGTCTTTCTCGACCTAGAGGTGTTAATAATAGTTGAGGTCGAGTGAACATGCCTAAGACTCCTCGCATGATCAACTAGAGACTTAAGTATCTCATGCTAGAATCTTGTAAGATAAGTCCCCCAAACAGTGACTAGAAACCTTATTTAGTGGCCCACCCTAGTGATTGAGTTGTTGGCATCATTCTCAGTGAAAGGGTATAGCAGGTTTTGGCTCCAAGATGCTCACCATATGGCTCCCTTGAGATGAGATGAAAAACCCTAGTTTAGCATAAGATACTTGTAGTTTTCTATGGGGAGAGTGATTGGGTCATCCTTCCAATCCTGGACACCCCTACCTATCCTCTCTCAAAAAGATAAAAAAGTGTATATGCCCATCTAGGTGTGATGACACTTGAGTCGACGGAGATTCTAAGATGTGGGTTGTTAATGTCACCATGAGGCCTTGACCTTAGGATAAGAAGTTTTTGAAGTGTTTTTTATTGTGTTGAGACCAGTGGAAATTTGGATGAGTTTGGCCTACAAACATACACATTGATGTAATTTTTTGGACAATCACACTGTAACAACCATTGTGTCTTCTTGTTTGCAATGTTTGAGAATTGGATAGCAGAAATTTATGCACAACACTTCTTATTCAACATAATTCACCTAACATAGATATTTAGATGACTATTTAGTATGTGTGACATAATTTGTACCTAACATGGATCTATAGATGATTATTTAGTACATCTGACATAATTTACCTAACATGGATATATATTATTATTTTGTACATGTGGCAAAATTTACATAACATAGATATAGATAGATGATTATTTCTAGTATATGTAAATTTTTACTTATACATGGAATTCATATCCGATATAAGGTCTACTTAGGAGAGTTCATAAGTTGTCTATTTGATATGTACATGGTTTGTTGGTAGTGTAATGAGCATGTACACACAAATAAATTTTGTAATCAATACAAATGTTGTGTAGATATCTCAACCATTTGCTTTTATGTAACATGACATGACCAACAAAAGCAAACAGTTGAAATGTTTACAGAAAATTTGAATCAATTACAAAAGCTAGTTGTTAGTACTTGTAAGCTCATAATACATTACCAACAAACCATGATTCTACAAAATTTAAATCAATTACAAAAGCTAGTTGTTAGTACTTGTAAGCCCATAATACATTAGCAACAAACCGTGGTTCTCAGGAAACATATGAACTCTCCTCACACCTTATTTTGGATAAATTAATCATGTATAAGTATTCAAATGTTAGGTAAATTATGTCAGACATACTGAATAATCATCTAGATATCTATGTTATGTAAATTATATTCATAATTTACCTAGCATAGATATCTACATGATTATCTAGTACATGTGAATACTTATACATGATTCATATCCATTTTAAATAAGGTGTGAGGAAAAATATATAAGTTGCCTAAGATTCATGATTTGTT
The DNA here is from genome assembly GCF_030272615.1 of Cryptomeria japonica. Taxonomy (NCBI): domain Eukaryota; kingdom Viridiplantae; phylum Streptophyta; class Pinopsida; order Cupressales; family Cupressaceae; genus Cryptomeria; species Cryptomeria japonica. The sequence continues at coordinate 133,549,623 of NC_081409.1, forward strand.
TGTAATGTAAATCAAGCATGTACTAGCCACTAGCTTTTGTAACCGATTCAAATTTTGTTGTTGTGGAGGTAGAAATACCAAAGCATGGAATTGACTAAAGCAAAATCCCAAATATTCTCAAAGATTTTTCCTTTTCTTTCTTTTATAGGTATTTTGAGAGCACTCAATTGCACAAAGGTTTGCAAATGTGATTTTATTAAATCATTTAGACCTTATTATTTAGTTTATTTCCTTATATTTTCATTATACGATATTTTTTCTCATATTCTATTTCTAGTCTTGCAAGCTAGTTGTGTAGGAGAAAAAGTGACACTAAGCAAACATGCCCTAATCTCACTTTCAATCACACATTTGTGGAATACGAAAGAGCCTAGAGATATCACACAATTGGCTACTTCTTTTTGTGGAAGAGAGAGACATGGGATACCTATTAGGATTTCTATTCCTTTGTTGCAATTTGAAAGATAAGATGATGCAAGTTCAATTCCCAACCCCAAAGTGCAAGTATGAACTAATAACAAGATTGCAGAATTGAACTTAAACTATGGAAAGCTATAAACACAAGAATAAGACAAGAATGTAAATGCATACCCGGTGTTAAAATATGAATGAAAATGTTTGGGACGGGGGCGCGGGCGCCACTGTCCTGGTTCTGCCCCTGAAACTGCTCCGGAAACTGTTGTTTTACAACCTGAAAAGCTATCAAAAATGTTGAAAACTGCTATCTGTCAGGAGGACCAGGGCGCCCAACGCCCCTGTCCCAGGGACTAGGGCGCCCAGCGCCCCTGTCCTGGCAGGACCAGGGTGCCCCATGCCCCTATCCTGATCTTCTGCTCTGAAACTTGGTGTGAAGTTCGCTCTCAGTCTGCTTCTCCCGGATCTGCAACCTGCAGCGTCGTCCGAGTCCCAAAACCTGCACTTATATTTGAAAAGGGTATGGTGGGTAGTTATATAGGGTTTTGCCTTAGTCAAACCCCTGCTTTGGTGATTTCCACCTCCATGAATAGCCAAGTTGTATTGTAACAGTAATGTGTGTGCAGACCTTGTGTGTGTGCAAGATCCTAAAATGCAAGTAAGCAAACTAGAGCAACCTAGAAAGTAAACCCTAATTGCTTGTAAATAATAATGTAAATGCTCCAAATCAAGATGCAAAGTGATCTAAAGCATGAATACAAATGATATAATGAGGCTTATGCAAAGACATGAAAACAACATGAAATCATACCCAACCCCAATGGAGGGGTACAAGCCAATCTTCAGTCGGTAATCCCTTATTGGTCTTCAATGCCTTCAAAGCCCTAAATGGATGAATGAAATTGATGAATGCTAGATGGATGGATGTTGAATGTTGTTGAAGTCTTTAAAGATCTGCTCTTTCGTTGCATAGAAGGTCCTTGAAACCAAAATTCTGATCCCTTCAAATGAAGAAAGAGAGCTCTTATATATGAAACCCTAGGTCTTAATTTCAACTTTTGGCCAACCTAGAGATTGAATCTCCTGCCAATTTCTTGGGGTTAAGATTTATTTTATGATTGGATCATTCTCTTAAAATTTCAAGAAAAATGTCCAGGACCATGTGCACTCCGGGCACCATGGTCCTGACAACTTTTCACCAAATTTTTAGGGCCGTCGGATATGATGATTTTAGAGAGAATCCCGAAGTTACAAGTGATTTCGAGATGTTTTGACCCCCGAAATCAAGCCCCCAAGTTCAAAATAGGACCTAATTAGGGTTTTTGATTAAATCATGTATTGGAAGAATAAAATGAAAGGGGCACACTTTAATGAAAAGGGCCCAACTTTATGATATGAGAGATGATAAAATAGAACCTTAGACCTAATTAATTTAATTAATTAAGTGCTAAAGGGGAAATGCAATGCAAAATACAAAATGCACCAAGGCGGGTGCTAAACTAGGTGTGAAATTGTACTGCTTTAGCAAGTGCGTACAATTTACAACGCTACATTTAGCCCCCACTTTAGTGGTCATATGAACACTACGTGCATATGCAAGCTAAAGTACAGAAAAGTAAACATTATTTGAAAAAGGATATATCCATAAGTCTTTCGAACAAAGCCCCCAGCGGTATCTGCAATACACAGTTAGGAACTGCACCCTACAAAACACACGTTAGATCACAAAATCACCTAATGCTTACTAAGGAAGGTGATGAAAATTCAAGGGTAGCTATATGCCCCCCCCTATTTCAGCTTGCTAATTTTAGTGAGTTGAAACAGGGTATCATGTTTACCACTTCGAATTGTTAAAGAATATTGATGACAAATGCTCAAAAGAAGATTTGATATGAGATCAAAAACTAATGGAGAATAATTTGGTAAGAAAGAGGACTAAATCTCAATTCCAACACAACAAAGAGTGTGAGGATTTGAGAGTTCTCTAACACAAGATGAAGGATGTAAATGGAAACAAAATGCAAAGAGAAGAAAGGAAAGGAAAAAAGCATGAATACACACATTGGTGATCCATGAGAAGAATAGTGAGAGAGAAAACATGGACTTCTCGCCCCTAGATCTTGTCTAGGTGATCCATGGGAAAAGGACATGGAAAACTAGCCCCTAGAGTCTGTCTAGGTGATCCATGTAAGGGAGGAGAGTGAGAAATTATAGCCTTATGCCGCTAGTTCCACTCAACCTTGTGCATGTGTGTGTAAGTGAGGTTAGAAGCGCCTCATAGGAGTCTATGCCCGAGTATGCTACAACCTGTATATGTATAGTACAAAAAGCATGACATCTCGCTCTAAGAGTCTGTGCTCTAGTTCCGAGAATAATCACCTTGCATAAAAGAAAAATGGAGACATCTCGCTCTAAGAGTCTGTGCTCTGGTTCCAAGAATGACCCATTGCTCAAAAAGTGTAATGTTTATGTCATAAGAAAAGTAGAACAAGGATACCTACCTTCATCACAAAAGAAGATACCCCAAAAATACAACAATGTCATAGATCCAAGCAAGAGAGTTTTTCACTCTTTAAGCAAGGATAAGATAGTTGAAAAGGGATATCTTGTAGTATGTGTAAAGGAGATCCTTAGAGGAGAAGAGATCTTTGTACAAAAGACACCTATCCCCGAGAGGAATTGTCTTAGACAAATATAACATCTTCTAGAATAAGACCAAGAAGAGAATAAGAATGCAATACTTCCTTCTTTTGCGAGGTGAAAGTGCTTCTTAATGAAGGATGACGCTCTTTTTAACCCAATTGGGAGAGTGAATTCATTATGGATGTATTTTACCAAGTGCAAAAGAGGTTGTAGTCAAGGACTTACACCTCTTGTAAGAGAGAATCCTTGAACAAACAACAACAAATGCATACAAGGAATAACATCAAGTAATAAAGTTCACACCATCCACAAAATAGGAAAAAGTGGATCCTTAGATAAAAATAAGGAAAGATCATTGCCTCCCAAGGATAAGGACAATGAGAAAGACTTACACATTCTTCTAGGGAGAGATATAAGCAAAATGTACTACATACTCACATGAGTTCATGCAAGCAAGACATTAGTGTATGTAAAATGCTCCTCACAAGAAGTGGGCAAGGTAAGAAAGAGAATACACATCTTCTCCCATATCTAGGAAAAGAGGATTCTAAAGAAAAGATGATCAATATTTCCACATTATTACCCCAAAGGAAAATTTTAACCATAAAAAGAAGAGATGTATGAAATAACTCTCGTCCCCATAGGAACAAGAGATAACATAGAAAAATTAGGCTATTATGTTGCTTCAAAAATATGATTGCACTCAAAATTGTACCATCATGAATGACAATGAGCCCCCAATAAATGAGCTACCAATGTCACATAATGATGAGCAACATAATAGCCATTAATGTTATTTAAGGACATGATAGATTGAATGAGGTATTTGAATATGACATGCTAAATGCTCAACTATAAGTGAGATCAAAAACATGTATAAAATGATAAAAATTGAAGAAGAAAAGTCACAAGAAATCTTAGAAGAGGGATGAGTGTAATTTATTAGAGCCTTATCCCTAGAGGAAAGGAATTTATGATGAATAGGAGATAAAGATTCATAAGTGGATTTAGAAATTTGAGGGGAGTCATAAAGAGATTTGTTCATCGCCAAGATTTCCTTATGAGGGGAATGAGAGTTGATAGAAGTAGAAGATGATTTAGTTGAAGTGAGATCATCATCACTACTAAATATAGCATTCACATTGAGAGATGGTCTTTTAGATGCTTTGGTGGGCTTAGAAAGATTATATCCAAGTCCAAATGAATATTCATGCATGTTATGTTCTAAAGGAACTTTAATTCCTTGTTCATTTGTGCCACAACCATTTCCACTATAGCCACTCTTAGCCAAAATATGAAAACCATGACCATAACGATTAGCCATTTCAAAAAGAGAAGGTGGTTTTTCATAAGACAAAGAATCAAATTCTTTAGAATTAGAGGTGTGAGGAGAAGAAGTTTGAGAAGTGGCCACAAAATTATTGCTCATAGGTTCAGGTAAGACTGATTGATCTCTAGTTTCTTCCTTGTTTTTAACTTTAAGCTCTCTAGGAGGAACCCTATACTCACCTACAAAGGTGGGATTAAAATCAAGAAGTCCCCAATCGTCTTCTGTGAGAACCTTCTCAGGATCAAAAGCCTTTTCATGTGTAAATTCAAGTTGAGAAGAATCTTCTTTAGGAACTTCAGACTCATCCAAAGAATTTTGATTATCAGAGGGTGATGATTCATCCATAGGTATCTTGTTTAATGAGTCATCACTAGAAGAGGAAGGCTTAGAAGAACTCCCTTTGGAAGTAGATGTTTGCAAACAAGCCTGAAGATTAGTATCACCTATCAAGGTATATGTCTTATTGTTATAAATAAATTTAACTTGTCTATGCAATGTAGAGGGGACAGCTTGCATACTGTGAATCCAAGGCCTCCCTAATAACAAGTTGTATGTTAGATTTTCCGACATAACATGGATAGGAGTAGGCAAAGTAACAGGTCCCACTGTGATGGGTAAGGTGATAATACCTAATGAAGACTTAGCCACATTATCAAAGCCTCGAATGGGACGAGAGTCAGGCTCAATAAGGGATGTATCCACATTCATCTTATGCAATAGATTAATGCTACACACATTAAGGCCAAAGCCATTATCTACCAGTGTTTGTCTTATAGCAGTGTCATTTATGATAACCACAATCATCAAGGGATCATATCGATGTTGAATTTCACTAGTAGGCAATTCATCTTGAGTAAACACAATTTGAGCTTTAGGATTCATCACAGAGTTAACCAAAGACACTATATTACTAGATGTATTAGGTGGAGGAACATTCAAATCTTTCAAGGCATCTTGTAACACTCCATGATGAGCGGAAGAAGTTTGGATCAAATCCCAAAGGGATATCTTAGCAGGAGTAGTTTTAAGTTGTTCTATGAGATCATAGTCCTTACTAAGAATTTGTGAAATACGAGGAGCTTGAGGAAGAATAGGTTGGGAAGGAGGAAGTGAAGTTGGGATAACTGGAGGAGGATTAGGTTGCCTATTGTTTCTTGTGTTATAGGTATGAGCAACCGCATTATAACTCTCTCTAGTCAGTTGCTTAGCATACTCATAAGGGATCTTAGTAGAATAACCTCCGTGCACAATAATAATAGGTTTGTTAGGAGTGCAAAAAGAATCATTAGCATAACCACCTTGAACCACTAAGATAGGCTTATTTAAAGGTTGAGAATTTTGAGAAGGACAAGCACCTTGGATAGTGAAGAGAGGTTTGTTAGGTGTCTCATTCACATGTATCAAATTGATTGAGGATGGTTTAGAGGAATGAACAAAATTGTTGGAAGAATTATTGATAGTCTTCTCTTGCACTAAAATCTTATCACGGATTAAATCAATTTTAGGAGAGAGACAAGGGGTAGGCATTGATGTTCTAGTAGGAAGAGTAATACTAGGAAAGGTCATATCATCCTCTATCATCAAAGGATCTACATGGGGAATATACTCTCTAGGAGAAAGATCAACATTACTCTCTAAAGTCTCACTCTTGAGAGGGAGATCTTTGAAAGAGATGTTAACCATCTTTCCCTGAACTAGGGTTTCCTTATGAGTAGAACCAAGTTGAGGAGAGGGAGAATAATTGAGATTCAAGGAAGGTGAGAAACTATCAAGGGAGTTTTCAATCTTGATTTCATCCCCTTTGGCTAGGGTTCTCTCATGGGGTAGAGAATAATCTACACCTTCTTCTAATGGTTCATCCCAAATAGTAAAGTTGTTAAAAGGAATGTTTGAAGTATTGTCGATTTCGGGAGAGGAGATAACATTGTTTATTAATTCCTCATCCTTAGGAGGGAGAGAATCAATAGATGTGTTAAACTCATCCTCTTTCCTCAAAATATGTTCAATATGATCTTTAGGGGAGAGAGAGTTAAGGAAATTGCTTAATATTTCATCTTCTTTCTCTAAGGGATGCTTATGGATAAGACAAACTTTAGGAGAAGGGTAAGCATTTATCATTAATTCATCATTTCTAGTGGGAATTTTGTTGGAAAAGGAAATGCCATCACTAGGAATTGTAGGGATAATGTCATCTTCTTGCACAAAAGGATCCTTATGAAGGGAGTGTTTTTTAGGAGGAACATGAACATATTTCTCCAAAGATTCATGCTTAGGAAGGAGATCTTTGAAAGAAGTGTTCATAACCTCTTGTTGCACTAACATGCCCCCATTGGAAGGACCAACTTTAGGAGAAAATAAGTCAATGTCCATCAATACCTTTTCACTTAGAGAGGCATCCTGTAGGGAAGGTGAAGTAACATTAAGAAAGGTGTTTATGATATCATTCTCTTCCTCTAGGATAGCTAAATAGGAAGGGCACATTTTAGGAGAATTGTCAAGATCACTCTTAAAGTCTGCATCCATAGAGCATGGGAGAGTCTCAAAGGGATTGGTAGCAACTCTTTTAGGCACTAAAATGTTGTTATAGATAGGGGTAGGTTCTTTAGGAGAAGGAAAAATTGAAACAAGGGAAGCTAACCCATTATCACATCTATGAAATGAATGCATCATGAAAACAATTTTCCTCTTTCAAATGATAACACATGCAAAATAGAAGGAAATGTTTAATTTTAACCAATGCAAGCACTTAGAATGTAGATTTAGAAAATGAAATTTATGATTCAAATGAGTTCCTAAATCAGATTTGAAATTATTGATCCCAATTAAGCTATCCACAAGTTCAACTTTGAATTGAAAAAAATTAGGGTTTTAGCAAAACTTTCCTCTAGATTTTTGAATCTTGTAAGAAATTAAAACTTGTAAATACAAATTTGAATTTGAAATAGCATAAACACTCAAATTTGAAAACATAAATCAGAATTAGAGAAGATTGGAATTCATGTCGGGTTCACCAAAATGTGTAGGAGAAAAAGTGACACTAAGCAAACATGCCCTAATCTCACTTTCAATCACACATTTGTGGAATACGAAAGAGCCTAGAGATATCACACAATTGGCTACTTCTTTTTGTGGAAGAGAGAGACACAGGATACCTATTAGGATTTCTATTCCTTTGTTGCAATTTGAAAGATAAGATGATGCAAGTTCAATTCCCAACCCCAAAGTGCAAGTATGAACTAATAACAAGATTGCAGAATTGAACTTAAACTATGGAAAGCTATAAACACAAGAATAAGACAAGAATGTAAATGCGTACTGGTGTTAAAATATGAATGAAAATGTTTGGGATGGGGGCGCGGGTGCCACTGTCCTGATTCTGCCCCTGAAACTGCTCTAAAAAACTGCTGTTTTACAACCTGGAAAGCTGTCAAAAATGTTGAAAACTGCTGTCTGTTAGGAGGACCAGGGCACCCAGCACCCCTATCCCAGGGACCAGGGTGCTGAGTGCCCCTATCCTGGAAGGACCAAGGCACCCCATGCCCTTGTCCTGACCTTCTGCTCTGAAACTTGGTGTGAAGTTCGTTCTCAGTCTGCTTCTCCCAGATCTGCAACCTGCGGCATCGTCCGAGTCCCGAAACCTGCACTTATGTCTGAAAAGGGTATGGTGGGCAGCTATATAGGGTTTTGCCTTAGTCAAACCCCCGCTTTGGTGATTTCCACCTCCATGAATAGCCAAGTTGTATTGTAACAATAATGTGTGTGCAGACCTTGTGTGTGTGCAAGATCCTAAAATGCAAGTAAGCAAACTAGAGCAACCTAGAAAGTAAACCCTAAGTGCTTGTAAATGATAATGTAAATGCTCCAAATCAAGATGCAAAGTGATCTAAAGCATGAATACAAATGATATAATGAGGCTTATGCAAAGACATGAAAACAACATGAAATCATACCCAACCCCAAGGGAGGGGTACAAGCCAATCTTCAGTCGGTAATCCCTTATTGCTCTTCAATGCCTTCAAAGCCCTAAATGGATGAATGAAATTGATGAATGCTGGATGGATGGATGTTGAATGTTGTTGAAGTCTTTAAAGATCTGCTCTTTCGCTGCATAGAAGGTCCTTGAAACCAAAATTCTGATCCCTTCAAATGAAGAAAGAGAGCTCTTATATATGAAACCCTAGGTCTTAATTTCAACTTTTGGCTGACCTAGAGATTGAATCTCCCACCAATTTCTTGGGGTTAAGCTTTATTTTATGATTGGATCGCACTCTTAAAATTTTGGGAAAAATGTCCGGGACGATGTGCACTCCGGGTGCCATGGTCCCGACAACTTTTCACCAAATTTTCAGGGCCATCGGATATGATGATTTTAGAGAGAATCCCGAAGTTACAAGTGATTTCGAGATGTTTTGACCCCCGAAATCAAGCCCCCAAGTTCAAAATAGGACCTAATTAGGGTTTTTCATTAAATGATGTATTGGAAGAATAAAATGAAAGGGGCACACTTTAATGAAAAGGGCCCAACTTTATGATATGGGAGATGATAAAATAGAACCTTAGACCTAATTAATTTAATTAATTAATTGCTAAAGGGGAAATGCAATGCAAAATACAAAATGCACCAAGGCGGGTGCTAAACTAGATGTGAAATTGTACTGCTTTAGCAAGTGCGTACAATTTACGACGCTACACTAGTTAAATCACAAACTTGAATTTTCACATTTTCTAGGTACTTTTCTATTTGTTGTGCATACAAATGACAACCTATGTGAAAATTGTTGAATGTTCTTATGCACAAGACACCTGAGAGGAGGGGGATGAATCAATTGTACATACAACTCTAAAATCTTTTCTTTAAATCAGATCCACATAAATCTTAACTTTATCACATAATCCAAAAAAATATATGAATATGAAAAGTGGAACATGTCATACACAATGAAACACCAGATTTGACATGGAAAACCCTGTTAAGAGAAAAAAACATGGAGAATTATATTCTCAATTGCAAAGTGGAAAATTGAACCCTAGTGGTTCCCCACCTAGGAGAGAGAAGAGAAACCACTAGGATGATTTTCACTTGGGAGATACTTTACATTCAAGAGAGGGGCTTGAATCCACCTGATCCAAATCCAAGGGGAATAAGGATGTGAATACCAAGTGGATTGCAAGGGTTAGAATGCAATTTTCCCTCATTTGTAAATAGATATGTTGACTTGTTGACTATGCAAAAAAGAGAGAAAAAATGGATGAAACAAGGAGCTACTAGTTTGGGATCACGTTGTAACTTCAGATCTGAGATATTTATATTGATATGGATCTGCCCTACAAATTTGGATAAAATTTGTCAGTACTAAGTTGAAAGTGTACTTGGTTCTCCAAAAAATTTACATGCCAAAAAGGATTTTTCCATCCTTGAAAATGAACCCCAAACCTATAATTACAATTGCACATCTGCAACCTACACATGGAAAAGAAGTGAAGAAGGGTTGTGGATAGGGGTTTCCCTTAGTCAAACCCCGATTGAGGAATCAACATTGAAAGAAAGTAAATTGCAAATGCTTAACTGTAAATGATAGAAATGTATACCTTGTAGATCTGCAATTTGTTGATGATGGTTTCTTTGCTTCTTAAATGTAATCACAAATATTGAATGAAATGGCATGTAACATGACAAATTCCTAACACACACACATTCTTGCAAATGAATGTTGTAATGTTGCTCCAATTGATGAATGAAGAAGACACATCAAGAAGAGAACTTCATGGATGCTTGAAGACTTGAATGCTTGATGATGATAATGAAGATCTTCCACTTGAATTTCTCTTATTATCCTTATGTATATGCTTGTATATAAAATGAGGGAATTTAATCTCATTTTATACATGCCTAAGATGATTAATTTTCATCTCACTGAAGGCCGACATCGAGGAGATTAAATCCCAAAAGAAAATTGGGTTCGAGGGTCGTATGGACCTATCTTAGGGCCACCTAAAGAGGAAGGGACAGGGGCACCATGCCCCTATCCAAGGGGGATAGGTTCACCATTCCCCTATCCTATGGGGGATAGGGGCACCACTCCCCTGTTCCCCTATCTTGGGACATGGATAGGGTCCTAAGATGATATCAGGGTCGAGACGGGAGAAGTACAGAATGAAGGTGTAGAGAGGGGTCTCAATCGAGGAGAGAGATGTAGTCGCATAGGTGAGGGCCTAATATGTGGTCAAAATTGTGAGGGTTGCAATTTTATGATGCTACATTTAGCCCCCACTTTAGCGGGAGTATGTTTTATGCCAATACTACCGATAAAGTAGAAGAAAGAGAGAGATGAAGATGAGAGATGTGGAGCACTACCACAAGGAGTATAAGACATCACTAATCTTGAGGAACAAAAGCTTCCAATCTTAGGATCTTAGCTCACTCAAACATATGCAAGAGCACACAAAACAAAAAGAAAAAGACAAACAAAACAAGACAAAGCACAAAAGGCATATGATAAAAACCAAAATACAAGACCACACATCAACTAGTCGAAGAGACCTCAATAATAATGTCTCAACAACTAATTGAAACACAAAGACAAATGCCATCACATAGACACCAATAATCACATAGAAGAGAAAACTTGACATCATCCATGAACCATCAATAGTAAAACTATGAGCTCATGAGAGGAAGGAGAGAGAGGACATGAATACACACTTTGATAATCCATGAGAAGAAAAGCGAATGAAAGGAACCATGGACATGTCACCCCTAGAATTAGGTGATCCCTAAAGAAAAAAGGACATAGAAAACTAGCCCCCAAAATTTGTCTAGGTAATCCATGTAAGGGAGGAGGGTGAGAATACCCTTAGTTCCGCTCAACCTCGTGTGTGTGTTTGTAAGTGAGGTTTGAAGCACCTCATAGGATTCTATGCTCAATTATGCTACAACCTATATAAGATGTATAGTACAAATGTCAAGAAAGTGGCATGACATCTCGCTCTAAGAGAATGCCCTCTGGTTCTGAGAATATCCCATTATATAAGAGAAAAGTGGCAACATCTCGCTCTAAGATGATGGCCTCTAGTTTCAAGAATGACCCACTATACAAGAGAAAAGTGGCAGCATCTCTCTCCAAGATGTCATGCTCTAGTTCTGAGAATGACCCATTGCATAAGAGAAAAGTGGAGAAATCTCGCTCTAAGAGGTTGCCCTCTGGTTTTGAGAATGGCCCACTGTACAAGAGACACAATGCGCGAGAGAAATATAGTACAAAAGGAGCAATGTGGGTGCCCCTCCCCCCCCTTAAGATGTCAACATAATTTAATTTTGATATCTTAGGGAAAGTAGTGTGTGTGAAAAGTGGACCTGTACCTGTATCTGGAATACACAACACTTCAATTAAGTCATTAGATGTATGGTTAGTAAATCAATAATCAATGAATAATAAACCATTACAAAGCAACCCATTGCCTTCTAGTAGATGCGAATTTAGATTGCTCTCATATTGCTAAGCTATCCAGTGACTAGACAACACCTAAACGAAATATTTTTAAATCTATATGAGCATGAATATGAGCTAAATGGATGCAAGATTTAAGCTAGATATGCAAGATTAATCTAACATGATTTAAGCAATATATGAATATTTAAGCTAAATGATTTAAGCAATATGAAATAACTAATATGCAATATCTAAATGCAAATTCTCAATGAACCTAGAGAAGAAACAACATAATAACAATATATTCTCCAGGATCTTTGAATGAGAGATGACAGCCTGAATTTATAGAAAATTCAGAAAGAAACCAATGACTGAGATCAAATGATGATAAGCGGTCAATATTTTCCAAGAGGAAGCACAATCCAAGTGAATTGATGCGATTGGATGCTTTTCTTAGTTTTAAAGGAAATTGAACTAAAATTAAGATAAAATCAGGAAAAAACTGATTTATTCTCTATTTCATTCAATTTTAATATTTAATTATTTTAATTGCTCTTCTTTGAGATTATTTATCAATTTTTAATTTGTTTTTCAAGATTATCTCCAATTGATTTCTTTTCTCAATTTTTAATTTTTTTTTGTCAATTAATTCATTTTTTGATGATTTAATGGCAAATTGATTTATTTCATTAAATATGCTAGGATATTCAATAAAATAAATATGATAATTGTTTTAAATGATTTAATTGGAATGATTTAATTAATTAAATAAATATTTAATTAATATTGGTTGATTAATTCACCATGTGACATTGATAATTTTAGAAATTAATTGTGTGCTCAAGATTTATTTAATTGCCTTTGATTAGGACCTTGGTGATGTTGTCAAGATTAGGGGCTCATGGTTTAGATGACCATTTTTAGGGTATTATATTTTCCCCTCTTTGACCTAATGTGTGAGCAGTGTGTTGGTTCAAAGAAAATTTGATGTCTAGGAGATACCAGTTATGAACTTGATTGATCATGAACTAGATGAAGAGCGAGGTGTTCAACTTGTTTTGAAGTGATGAAATTGAATAGAGTTGATTAAAGCGAAACTGATCCCAAACTTGATTGAACTAGGAATGATAGAGAGCAAAGATACCAAACTTGAACTTGATTGATCATGAAGCAGATCTTACTGATCTAGAACTTGATTGAACTAGACACAGTGAGCAAAGAGAAAAACTGATCTGGAACTTGATTGATCAAGATACGATGAGCGAAGATAAACTGTCTATCTTGATTCGATGTGATGAAACTAAACACCTTCTTAGATTGAGTGTGATCAAAGATACTCTTTAAACCCTTGATTGAGTTTAAGCGAATAATCAGCTTGATGAAAAGTGATGAAACTGATTAACGTTAAGAGACTAATTCAGACAAAGACAATGTCAGCTTGATATGAAGCGATAAAATTGATATGCCCCTAGAGATTGATTTGATGAAGCTTAGCTGATCGACTTGTAATGAAGATTTTTGAAAGAAATTCTTGACTTTGAGATCATGAGTATGCCCCCTTGGGAGTGAAATTGAAAGATAGCGAGGGTTGCGCAATGATTTTAGGCAATTTTTGGAGCAATGATAAGTTATTTGAGCACAAAGATTAATGTGAGAATTAAATTGAGATTTAGCATTGATTAAAGAGAAATTGAGCACAAATTGAAGAAGAGAATGAGTTGTTGATGAAAGCACTAAGTGATCAATGTCATGAAATTTTGGTGAGAGAATTGACGTTAGATTTCAATTTCGATCCCGAAAAATGGACTCAAGACAACCGATTTACGAGCTCTTGATTTGATTTCATTGTACTTGTTTTGATTGATTATGAGATGTTGTTCTATATGCTTTATTCTATGTGTATTCATATCTATTCAGTATAGATGAATGAATGTAAATGGAATATGGATGTTTATTTTTGTTTCCTTTTATGCAAATAAATGTTGATGCAAATAAATGAGGAGAATGAGTAACTAGTAATGCAAATGTTTATTTTTCTTCATGCAATAATATGAATGCAAATAAGTGTAAAATTAAATGTATGGATCTATATAAGATGCTTATGTATGCAGCTAACATCTCAATACACAAGCACTCTATCGGAGAAATGATGATGAAAAAGAGACCACATAGCTGAAAAATGACGAATGCCTCAAATTCTCATTTAAAAGATAAAGAGATCATTGTTATCATGCCGAAATCACTCAAAATACATAAAATACAAAATGAAATGCAAAATGAGATGCAACTTAAACCTAGTCACTGGATTTGAAATGCTTAAGTTTCATTACTAAGCATTAAAAACATAGCAGGCAGATTAGAGTTCCTTTCTTTTCATGTGCAATATTATTTATCTTGTCTGTAATGACCCTTTTTTTCATTCATATCCTTAGACATATTTGTAGGGACCTGGATTGCATGGTAAAGAAATTCCCTCAAAACAAACAAAGAAATGATGGGAACCTCCCTATAGCATATAAATAAGTAGAGTCGAGGTATGTGTGGTGATTTCACCTTAATGTGAAGGCTCTTATCATAGACACCCAGCTGATTAGATGTTTCCAGATCACCAGAATCATTCCTACAAGAAAAAAATAAAGAAAATATTATGCCCCCAAGCCTTGCTCCTCTTAGTCAAGATAGACTTCCTCGAGTTACTTAGAGGGATAATAATCCAAAACCAATATAAAAGATAGCACACAAAGAAAATTTCATGCATAGCTCAAACTATTTAGTGATTGTTTTCAGTAATGTTGTTTTTCTTGTGTACTCAGTGATAAAACTCTTCACTAGTTAGGAGAAAGGTGACTGACTTAGAGTGGATGACCAGGTTTCACTGATGTAAGGATGACTTGGTTGATACTACTTAGGACATGTAATGTGCTCTGTCGATTAACCTAAGACTAGGACGTTGATCAGTTTCAAGCCATGAGGGTTCCAACGAACCAAGATGTCACAAAAGTGAATAAAATATGTACAAGTGAAAGCAAAGATGTATGAAAGTGAGAATGCCAACGTTGCGTTGATAGATGGAGCGCTTGAGTAAAAGAGGTGCCTGTTTGCCAGGTTTTCACTGATGAATAATGATGAATAGTAAATAACCAACAGATACTGAGAGGGGGGGGTGAAATAGTATAGACAAAAACTTCCTCAACAACTTAAAATACAAAGACTGCACTAACTGGTAAACAACATCACCGATCTAAATCAAGGCACTGCTGGTTAAAACATAGTGATACTATGAAAGATATAAACCAGTAACACTTAGATCTTCACGAGACCTAATATCTCATTTCCACTTCATCCATATGCATAAACAAGTAATACATCAGAAATATAATGACCACTGGATCAACATGCTTTATCGCTTAACAGAAAACACTAAGACATCACATGAAAAAGCATCACACATAACACACTGATTTTCACGTGGAAACCCAACTAGGAAAAACCATAGTGGGGATGAATACCCACAAGTTGTTCTTGAACTCTTCTAAAGTCCACTCTGTTAGGAGCCTAGTTTGGTTAAGGACTTTACAACAGGTTCTTCTAGGAACCAATCCTGGTAGGGATCACCTGGTTAAGGGATAGCTAAATACCCGGTTAAAGGTTAGAACCCTGTTAAAGGTTACCTCGCAAGAGGATTTGAAGAACTCAATGATTTTGAGTCACCCTATTAAAGGATTTACAATAATCCTATTAAAGCTACCTGGTAAAGGGATTTTCCAACTACTGAAATGGTTAGAAGTCAATAGGTTATAAACTGATCTAATAACAACACTTAATGCCAAGGCAGATCCACTTTAGTTCATATACTTCTGCAATCACACTCTGGAGATCTCTACTCACTGCACCGGTCTGGCAAGGATCAAGTATCTCTTCACTTGGATACACACATAACATTTGCCAACAAATTCACAATGCAAATCATCATCAACCTTATAGACAACAATTAGGTTGGTAACCAAAACCTAAAGCCTTAAGCATCTAGGTTAACAATACAGTCGGTCCAATCCTGACTGTTCAATCACATTGAATAGTGTAGAACAATCTTGAACAAATCTCAAGACATTCTCCATCGTTCATTCTTCACCACTTCTGGAAGCTAATAACCCATCACGTGCTCTCCACTGTTTATTGAGACTTCAGACATTCCTGAGGTAGATAGAATCAATCTTCTTCATGCAAGATCCTGAAGGAAATCCTTCATGTACAAGGCTGACGTGGCAACATGATCTGATCTTCATTTCAATGCTAACTCATCACAGGATGTCATCGGTCTGTGATCAACCGAAAACCCTGAAGCTAAGACTACCAACCGATAGTCATATCAAATGAAACCTTGATATAAACTTTGCAAATATTGGTTCATTCCAACATATCGATTCACCTTTTCACATATATCGGTTCACATCATCATACCAGTTCACTTCATACCATCATATTGGTTCTCTTGCTAGTTTGCTTTCTTCAATATACCGGTTCATACTTCAGCATATTGACATCAATGACAACATACAATATCATCATGTCATCCAACTCTGCACATATGCCAACAATTTCCCCCTTTGGCATTGATGGCAATATACAAAGGTATCTCTCCACTTCACATCTTCTCCCCAATCTCTTCCATATTATGTGTAGCCAATACTGCAGATATCTTTTCTACTTCACATCTTCTCCCCCTTTGACAACAATGCCAAAGTGGAGGCAAAAACATCCATGTTCCATTATGCTTCCCCCCGTGAGGAGTAGCATCCTTCAACACACCAATCCTAAAAACATTTGGCAATGCAATACCTAACTGATGAGGAGCATACACCTTTAGTTCATCTCTTGAAGGGGAAACACCCCTATTTCACCTCTTAAATAGGTAAATGTAGCCTTAGGTAGAGGCTTGGTGAATATATTTGCTAACTGCTCCTTACTGGAAACATGTTCCAATATAACCTCTTTGTTCTGAACTTTCTCCCTCAAGAAAAGATACTTGAACTCAAAGTGCTTGGTTCTAGCATGCAATACCGGATTCTTGGAAATATTAATTGCACTTGTGTTGTCAGAAAATATACTCACCGGTTCAGATATAGGGACTTTGAAACCACTTAATACATGCTTCATCCAAATTGTCTGAGTACAGTTCATAAATGCTGCTACGTATTTTGCTTATGTTGTAGACTGAGAGATACAACTCTTCTTTTTTCTCATCCATGAGAGTAGTATACCATTGAGAAAGAATGCACCACCGGTTGTGGTCTTCCTATCATCCACATTACTAGCCCAACCGGCATCTGTAAACACTTTGAGATTGAAATCATCACTGTATGGATACCACAATCCATAATCTATAGCTACCAAGTGGGATTCTCTTGGAGTTTTCTGAAAACGTGCAGCAATACCCATTGCATGTGCAATGTCTGGTCTACTATGTACTACATAGTGCAACTTACCAATCAGTGACTGGTATTCCTTTTCATTCACTAATGCTGAGTCATCTTCTTTTGACAATTTACAACCGGTCATCATTGGTGTACCAAACGGTTTACTGTCTTCCATGCCAAAGGTCTTCAACACCTCTTTGACATACTTGGACTGAGTGATAAAGATACCATCTTTCATTTGTTGAATCTATAGTCCAATGAAGAAATTAATCTCTCTGATTAGTGACATCTCAAATTGCTTCTTCATTTCATCTGTAAATGCATGGCTCATCTTGTCATCTCCACCAAAAATTATGTCATCAACAAACACTTCATAGATCAAAATCTGATCTCCTTCTGACTTCAAATAGATATTGCTATTGTCACTTGTTCTTTCAAATCCAATCTTCACAAGATGTGAGTGTAAATGTTCATACCATGCTCTAGGTGCTTGCTTCAATCCATACAAGCCTTTATTTAGCCTACATACCATATCACTATTTTCTAATAGGGCAAACCCATCTGGTTGCTCTATATATACTCCCTCTTCAAGTATTCCATTCAGGAATGCAGATTTTACGTCCATCTGATACACTTTGAATCCTTTGAAGGCTACAAATGTAGCATTCGAACACCTCCTAATCTAGCTACTGGAGCAAAGGTTTTTCCATATTCTTCTCCTTCTTCTTGAGCATATCCCTTACAGACCAATCTTTCTTTGTTTCCTAGCATTGTTCCATCTTCATTCAGCTTGTTTCTAAAAACCCATTTGGTGCCAATAACATTTTTGTGCTCAGGTCTGGGTACCAGAGACCATGTACCATTCTTTTCTATCTGGTCAAGTTCCTCTTCCATAGCCTTAATCCGGTCTTCATCTTTATGTGCCTCTTTAAATGTTTTGGGCTCAAATTCAAAAATCATGCAGGAACTTTCTCTGACCTTTCTTCTTGTAAGAATTCCTGCATCCTTATCTCCTATGATTTTCTTTGGATCATGTTGTAGGTTTACATATCTAGAAATGCTCTTAACTAATTCCTCTTGCTTTTCTTCTTCATCCTCATCTTCATCTACATCAGCATCTACCAGTGTAGGAGCACTGTTACTAGTACTTGGTTGTTTTGCAACTGGTTCCCAGAAGGTTACAACTGGTTCATCTACAACTCGCTCACTGTCCTTTTCCTCACATTTCTCAGAGGTTTCATCAACTCTAACATTGATACTTTCAACAATTCTCTGAGTCCTATTGTTAAAACACTTAAGAGCTTTGCTCTTGGTGGAATACCCTAGGAATATTCCCTCTTCACATTTTGCATAAAACTTTCTTTGGTGTTCACTCCTCTTGATATAACATTTGCTACCAAACACTCTAAAGTTGCTTACTACAGGAGTCTTACCGGTCCAATACTCATAAGGAGTTTTATCCTTACCTTGCTTCATGAGTACCTAGTTCATAGTGTAGGCTCTAGTGCTCATGA
Source organism: Cryptomeria japonica (assembly GCF_030272615.1). Classification (NCBI taxonomy): domain Eukaryota; kingdom Viridiplantae; phylum Streptophyta; class Pinopsida; order Cupressales; family Cupressaceae; genus Cryptomeria; species Cryptomeria japonica. The sequence goes on from NC_081409.1 coordinate 133,568,371, forward strand.
CTTCTCTCCAAAAAGTGTGAGCAACCTTCCCTTGAATCAGCATCATTCTGGCTACTTCAACTATAGTCCGGTTGTTCCTTTCTGCTAGGCCATTTTGCTATGGATTCTGGGGGGCATATAGTTGCCTCTTGATGCCATTCTCTTCACAGTACTTATTGAATTCTCCAAAAGTGAACTCACCTCCTTGATCAGTTCTAAGGCATTTGATCCTCTTACCACTTTCCTTTTCAACTAGTGCTCTGAAGGCTTTGAACTTTCCAAAAGCTTCAAACTTGTCTTTCAAGAAAGTGACCCACATCATTCTTGATCAATCATCAGTAAGAATCATAAAGTACCTATCTCCCTAAACACTCCTAGTTTTCATAGGACCACACAAATCAGTATGCACAAGATCAAGTAAATTATCTGTTGTGAAAGATTTACCTTTGAAGGTTGAGGAAGACATTTTCCCTAGTTGACATTCTCTACACAAAGGGTTCTCCAGTTTGTTCAGCACAGACAATCCTCTAACTGCCTTGATCTTACTAGCCTTCACAATATTATCAAAATTTACATGGCAGAGTCTCCTATGCCATATCCAACTGTCATCAAACTTAGCCATTAGACATTGACTGATATTTGTATTCAACTAAAATAAGTTACCTTTGGTCTACATACCAGTGGCCATTTGTTCACCACTCTTTCCTTTTATTTTGCACACTCCATCTTTGAATTCTAGAGTGATTCCTTTATCATTCAAATGGGTAACACTCAAAAGGTTATGCCTAAGACCTTCTACCCAATACACATTATCAGCACCTCTTTTTCCATTTAGAGAGATGGAACCCTTTCCTCTTACCATACATGGTGCATCATTACCAAATCGGACTACACCTCCATCATACTCTTTCACAGACAGAAACTTTCTTCGGTCACCAGTCATGTGGTGAGAACAACCACTATCAATAATCCACTCATTAGAATTATCAAAGCGGGAGACAAGAGCCTTCTTGTCTGACACATCTTCCTTAATGGCTACAAACATTATGTCTTCGCTTTCTTCATTTTCTAATTCATCATTAGTGACACCTTCATCAACTCCAACAAGACAGTTTCTCCTATTTCCTCCTTTGAACTTTTTTAACTTCTCCGATTTTTCCTTATTATCACTATTAGGATAGATGACAACAATCTGTCTCATCCTATTGCAAGAAAAGTATTTCAAAGGGAGCTTACCTCTATACTTTCCAATTCCCTTAGGAAGTCTCTTGGCAAGAAGAGCTTCAAATTCCATCAGGATCTCCTCATCATCCATATCTCTGCTTTGTCTAGGTTCACAGCTGATACTAACCTCTTTTCTCTTTCTAGATAGTGCAGTAGATACTTTAAAGGCTAAATCAGTCTCCTCGACACTGCCATCATAACTATTTAGCTCATATGTGGTCAAATTAGCAATGATAGAATCAAGGGATACCTTTGTCTTGTCAATAGATCTTTACTTCTGAATAGTAGCAACTCTTATTGCATAGACTAGTAATAAGGATCTCAAAACTTTGCTAACAATGGTGGAATCATTCATTGTACCTCATGCACTCTTGATGTCTCCAACAACAGTTTTAATCCTTATCCCATATTGTTGAATGGTCTCTCCTTCAACCATCCACATGTCTTCAAACTTTCCTCTAAGACTTTCTTCCTTAGCTTGCTTCACATGCTCATCACCGCTATGGATAGACTCCAGAGTATCCCATACATCTTTGGGATTGTCTTTTTCCTAAACATCTATAAATTCAATATCAGATAGACTACTGATAAGAGCTTCCATGACTTGCCCATTCTCCTGAATTTCTCTTCTTTGATCACCAGTGAGTGTACCAGTAAGGACAACATAAGTATTCTCAACATAGTTCTAGTGTTGAGCACCCATGCTTTTAATGTATATTTCATTTTGTCCTTCCATATCTTAAAGTTATCTCTGTTGAACTTAGGACCTTCCCTCTTCATCATTAGAATAGGATCTTTTCTTCAAGCGGTTAAGCTTATAGCACAAAGGACCTAGAGGATGCTCTGATACCAATTTATGAATAATGTTGAATAGTAAATAACCAATAGATACTAAGAGGGGGGGTGAATCAATATAGACAAAAACTTCTTTAACAACTTAAACTACAAAGACTGCACTAACTAGTAAACAATATCACCGATCTAAATCAAGGCACTACAGGTTAAAACATAGTGAGACTGTGAAAGATATAAACTGGTAACACTTAGATCTTCACAAGACCAAATATCTCATTTCCGCTTCACCCATATGCATAAACAAGTAATACATCAGAAATATAATGACCACTGGATCAGCATGCTTTACCGCTTAATAGAAAACACTAAGACATCACATGAAAAAGCATCACACATAACGCACTTATTTTCATGTGGAAACCCAATTGGGAAAAACCACGGTGGGGATGAATACCCACAAGTTGTTCTTGAACTCTTTTGAAGTCCACTATGTTAAGAGCCTAGTCTGATTAAGGACTTTACAATAGGTTCTACTAGGAACCGATCCTCCTAGGGATCACCCAGTTAAGGGATGGCTAAATACCCTGTTAAAGGTTACCTCGCAAGAGGATTTGAAGAACTCAATGATTTTGAGTCACCCTGTTAAAGGATTTATAATAATCCTATTAAAGCTACCCGGTAAAGGGATTTTCCAACTGCTGAAATGGTTAGAGGTCAACAGGTTATACATTGATTTGATAACAACACTTAATGCCAAGGAAGATCCACTTTAGTTCATATACTTCTGCAATCACACTCTGCAGATCTCTACTCACTACACCGGTCTAGCAAGAATCAAGTATCTCTTCACTTGGATACACACATAACATTTGCCAACAACTTCACAATGCAAATCATCATCGACCTTATAGACAACAATTAGGTCAGTAGCCAAAACCTAAAACCCTAAGCATCTAGGTTTACAATATAGTCAGTCCAATCTTGACCATTCAATCACATTGCATAGTGTAGAACAATCTTGAACAAATCTCAAGACATTCTCCATCGTTCATTCTTCACCACTTCTGGAAGCTAATAACCCATCAAGTGCTCTCCACCATTTACTAAGACTTAGCACATTCCCGAGGTAGATAGAATCAATCTTCTTCATGCAAGATCCTCAAGGAAATCCTTCATGCGCACAAGGGTGATGTGGCAACATGATCTAATCTTCATTTCAATATTAACTCATCACATGATGTCATCGGTTTGTGATCAACTGAAAACCCTAAATCTGAGACTACCAACTAGTAGTCATATCAAATGAAACCCCGAAACAAACTTTGCAAATACCGGTTCACCTTTTCACATGTACCGGCTTACATCATCATACCGGTTCACTTCATACCATCATACTGGTTCACTTCATACCATCATACCGGTTCTCTTGCCAGTTTGCTTTCTTCAATATACTGGTTCATACTTTAGCATATTGACATCAATGACAACATACAATATCATCATGCCATCTAACTCTGCACATATTCCAACATTCACCTGCTTGGCAGAGATTCATTTTTTTTTTGCCAAGGTGTCTGTTTACCTGGTTTTCACCAAGGCATTTTCTCTCTTATTCCTTTTTTTTTTCTTTTTTTCCTTATTTTTTTCTTTGGATTTCTTTAGGACTTTTTCTCATTTTTAGGATTTCTTCAGGACTTTTTCTGATTTTTAGGATTTCTTCAGGACTTTTTTTGATTTTTAGGATTTCTTCAAAACTTTTTTTTTCTTATTTTTAGGATTTCTTCAAGACTTTTTCTGATTTTTAGGATTTCTTCAAGACTCTTTTCTGATTTTTAGGATTTCTTCAAGACTTTTTTCTAATTTTTAGGATTTCTTCAAGACTTTTTTCTGATTTTTAGGATTTCTTCGGGACTTTTTAGCCATATAGGCTGCTAGGGCAGAGAATATTTAGTTGAATTATTTCTTGAGGTGGATGGTGTTGATTGGTTCATGGAGTTGTTCTCCTTCCAATGTTGAGAGTTGATAGGCACCAGAGCCAAAGTCTACAGTAACAATGTAGGAACCCAGCTAGTTGGGTTCAAACTTCCCTTTGTTGTCTCAAAATTGTTGATTCTAAGGATTTTCTCTCAGAACAAGGTCACCAACCTAAAATTCTTGTTGTCTAACCTTCTTGTTATAACCTCTAGACATTCTCATTGTATATTCTCTTAGATGATCAAACACCACTTATCGACGTTCATCCTGCAACTAAGTTTCCTACAATCTAGATATTCTGTAGTCTTCATCAATAACAAGACCTTGCAAAGAAACTCTTAGAGATGGTATTTCCACTTCAATAGGTAATAGTGCTTCATACCCATACATGAAAGAAAAAGGTGTAGCCTCAGTAGGTGATCTAATACTTGTTCTATAAACCTATAGGGCAGGATTGAGCTATAGATGCTAATCCTTTCTAGATTTATTTATTATTTTGTGTAAGATAGTCAACAGATTCTTGTTAGATGCTTCGGCTTGTCCATTACCTTGAGGGTAGTACACAGATGACCAGTGTTGTTTTATTTTGAATTTTTCACAGTGTTCATTTAGATCTGTGTTCTTGAACTGTCCTCCATTATCAGTTATAATGGATGAAGGTATACCATACCTACAAATGATATAATTAAGGATGAATAGAGCTACTTGTTTACCAGTTGCTTTGATGAGAGGAACCACTTCTGCCCACTTAGTGAAGTACTCAGTTGCAATTATAATAAAGTCATGTCTATTAGATGATGCAGGATATATTTGAGAAATTAGATCAAATGCCCAATGTTGAAAGGGTCAGTGTGTAACAAAGGGTATGAGATCCCTTGTTGTAGCGTGTATAAGGTGCCTTTGTAGTTGACACTTTTCATAGGTTTTAGCAAATTTAATAGCTTCTTTCTCCATGTTTGGCCAGTAGTAGCTAGCCCTTAGTAGTTTCCATGCTAAAGTTAGACCGTTCGAATGGAACCCACAAACACCTTCATGAACCTCAGATAATGCACATTGGGACTCCTTAGTTTCTAGGCATCTAAGAAAAGTACTATCTAAACTTCACCTAAATAGGTCGTTAGCAATGATGATGTACCATGACTCATTTCAGATTAGGTTCCTTTTTTTATTCCAAGAAAGATTAGCAGGGACAACTTGGTCTCGGAGGTAAGAGTAAATGTGGCTATAGTGAGATGAGTCATGTCCAATAATAGAACAAACCATCTGGGACTTGGGAGAGTCATAGGCAGGATAATGTAACTCTTCCACCAGGAATTCATAGCGAAAATTAGATTCCTGCAGTTGTGGTATAGATGCCAAAGTGGCCATTGCATCCGCTGCTCTATTTGTTGATCTAGGGATCCTCTGAAATGATACAAAGGTAAAGTATTTCTTGAGATCATCTACCATTCTCTTATAAGGTATCAGTTTCTCATCCCTTGTCTGATATAGATCATTGATTGGGTTGATGATGAGTTGAGAATCTCCATAGATGTGTATTTCAACAATCTTCCACTCAATGGCTAGCTTGATCTCGTTTACCAAAGCTTCATATTCTGTAATGTTGTTTGTGCAAGGGAAGAGAATCTTGTAATCTTTTGGGATTGAATATTTTTGAGTAATTAAAAAGTATTCTGGCACTAGAACCATGTTGAGTGAAAGACCCATCAAAGAACATCTTCCATGATTCTTGAGTAAGGTGCATGATTGATTCATCTAGAAATTCTATATGCAGAGGTTGACTATCTTCAAGTGGAGCATCAACAAGTTGGTCTACAATAACCTGTCCTTTGATGGCTTTACGTTCCACATATTCCATATCAAATTCCATAAGAATCATGACCCATTTATCCATTCTTCCTGTAAGCATTGCTTTACTAAGAAGATATTTGACTGGATCAATCTTAGCTACCAACTTAATAGAGTGTGCTAACATCTAGTGTCTTAATTTTTGTGATGTAAAGACTAATGCCAAACAAGCCTTTCTTATGATTGCATATTTTATTTCATAAGACACCAATGTTCTAGTGATATAATATATGGCTCTTTCCTTTTTGTTCTCATCCTGTTGTGCTAGAAGTGGCCCCAGTGAAGTATCTGTAGCTGATATGTATAGAATCAATGGTTTTCCTTGAATCAATGGCATCAATATGGGTGGATTAGAAAGATAATCTTTGATTTGTTTTAGATGTTGTTCACAATATTTATCCTATTTGTATTGAACTCCTTTCCTTAATACCTTTGTGAAGGGTTGAGCTTTGTCTACTAGCTGAGATATAAAGTGCCTTATTGATTGAAGACATCCTTGTAAACTTCTCATTTGACTGATATTCTTGGGCGAAGACATTTCATTATAGCTTGGACCTTTTCATGGTCAACCTCAATTCCTTTCTTTGAAATTATGTAACCAAGCAATTTACCAGATGTCACTCCAAATGTACACTTTTTTGGATTTAGTTAGAGTTTGAATTTTTCCATTCTGTCTAGTATAGGGCCTAGCTCTTGAATATGCATGGATCTCTTCATAGTCTTTACTAAAGTGTCATGAACATAATCTTCCATATTCTTATGCATCATATCATGAAAGATAGTAGTTACCATTGTTTGGTAAGTTGCTCCTACGTTCTTTATCCCGAATGGAATGACCTTCTAGCAAAAGGTTCCCCATGCACATGTGAAAGTTGTCTTTTCTTGATTGCCAGGAGCTATTTTGATCTGAGTATAGCCAAAGAATCCATCCATTAGTGAGTACATCTCATATCCACCAATCATATCAACTATCATATCAATGTTTGGTAATGGAAAGTCATCCTTCAGACAAGCTTCGTTGAGATCTCTGAAAACTGTGAAAACTCTAATAGATTTGTCTGCCTTTGATACAAGTACTATGTTTGATATCCATTCTACATAGTCTATAGCTCTGATAAATCCAGCTTTTAGCAATTTTTCTAGCTCTACCTTGACTAGTAGTCACACATGAGGATGCATCTTATGAAGTTTTTTCTTGACTCGTTTAACTCTTGGTATAATAGAGAGATGATGCATGATGAGATCAGGATCTAGTCCTGGCATATCAGAGTATGTCCATGCAAAGTTGAGGGTTAGTGCAGGATCAAGGGGGGCCAAAAAGTGGCGATGTGAAAAAAATAGCCTTCCTCACTCGCCTAAAAATGCGAAAATCCGTGTTGACTTTTTGCTTGGCCTGGTAATTACCTATGCAAATCGGATATCTGATTGATTTTTATTTGTAATTTTAATTTAAAAAATATATTATATGTTACATATTATATAATATATAATACATTATTATAGTATATAATATATATAATGCAATAATATATTATTACATTATATATATTATATAATATAATAATATATTATGTAATACGTATTATATAATATTACTTTATATTATATATTATAATATAATACGTATTATATAATATATTATTATATTATATATGTTATTTAAAAATAATTTAAGTATAAAAATCGGATATCTGATTTTCTGAGACTTTTATATTTCAACAATGACAGCCCATGAGTCATTTTTAACTCACGGGCCGCACGATTTCATCAAAATCCGATATCTGGTGTTTTGGCAAAAAATTACTAAAAAATAGATTGAGAGGTAAGAGTTTTATCGCTTTCAATCATTTTCATTCATTTTTTGTATTTTTTGTTAATGTTTATTTGATTTTTCATTGAAAATATGGTTTTTTCATATGAAAACTAGGTTTTTTTAAATCAAATACCTCATTGTTTAAATTTGCTAACTAAATTTAATTGTTTACATTCAATTAGATTAAAAATGGGCAATAACAGTGAAAACCCTGACCAACCACAACCAAACCCACCCTCAATTCAGGATTCGATTGCACAAAATTTGAATGAATTGAGGGGGATTGTAGAAGTATATCATAGGGTCCCTCGTCTAAACCCAATGTTTGATCCTCTCACATCGATCATAAAAAGTATGGAAACCATGACTAAGGAGCACAATGCCGCCCTTTTGTGGTGATATTCTATGAGGGAAAAATATGTAGATGGCTTGTCTTATAAGGATATCAAGGATCTTGAGATATCCAAAGCCGAAATCACCTCATTGTTTATCAATCCCCGTACTGGTCAGCCCATGGATCCCAAAAAAACAAAAATTTATATTAAATGGTTCACAAATGATGGGATTGTGAAAAACTTTTGGGATCGTTGGTGGATGGTTTTCGACAAACCACCCAACAACAATCTTGATATCCCTTCTATTTCATAAAAAAATTATATGTTGAGTTTGTTTTAAACAAACATGTGAACTACTTTGACATCCAACCTTTCCAGGGTGTAGGTTTAACTATGCCCCAAAATAGACCTGGGGCAGTCAGAATAGTCGAGGGCCCATATGTCCCCCCTCCTCTTGTTGATCCCCCACCTACAGTGCAGCATCCTGATATCATTTGTGAGGCGGCTTCACGGACCATATCAGCTATTCACTCTTTGAGTAGCCTTTTGGTTTCTCAGGCCGCATCAGTAGCTCAGCCTACTCTTGATGGTAGCGGTGCATCCAGTGCCATTGACACGTCATCCTCGGCTCCACACATATGCGTGCCCCATAGTTGTGTCATGTGTGGGCACGTATACTTGGGTCCAGTTGGATAGCCCATTGATCCTCCTGTGGACAGTGCAGATTATGAGGTGCATGAGATGCATGATGCACTAGATGTTATTACATAGATTGGAGGATACCCCGGGGAGTCCTCACATGCTAGAGGTGAGGAGGCACCGTCATCATACATTGATGATGTAGTGGTAAGATTTGTATTTTCACAGTTCATGTTATATTTTAATTAAATATTTATAAATTAGATAATATTAAGTACTAATTTTTATTTACATGGTCTATTTAATAGTTGATGACTGAGGATGAGTTGAGACAGATTCAGGAGGGCACCTTGTCGGCCATTTCATTTGGCCTTGATAGCTTGATGGTACATATATTATTGCACCTAGTCATTGTATTTTATTGTAAATACATGCTCATCATTTATATTGGTATTAATTAGATTATGTAGTAACTTGAATGTATATCTAATTTTACTCTTGTAGGGCACAAGCAGCACGAGTGCAGGGTAGTGTGATTTAGGATCTGGTAGTGCAGTTGGAGACAAGGGAAAGATAATTGAATGCAAATATGATTGAATGAATAGTTTAAATAACTTATAGTGATTATACATGTCTAGACATAGATTGATAGTTTCATATACTTGTTGTGTATATTTACAGAGAATTCTTGGCTTCACACCCTTGATGACTACACCCAGTATACCTGAAGAAGAAGAAGAGATGCCTCGAGTAGATGTGTGTTTATTTTATTTTTTGATTAGTAGATATAATTTGTTATTATCAGTGACAATTATATGCTAACTTGTATCAATGTCATGTTTCTGAACATATGTAGGTTGTGTATCAAAATATTCAAAACATACCTCCTCTACTGAAGACATACATCAAGAGTCCTGCAAAGCTGAAGAGAAAACGTGGAGATGACGTAAACATGAATAGTTCAATTAAAGTTCATTTTTATGTTAACCTTTCGAATGTCAATTATATAATATAACCAATATTAATCATGGTTTGTTTTTCTTGTGCAAGATCCTTCAGAGCTGAGCAGTGCAGCGAAGAGGATCGATTTTGATGATCCATCAGCAGCTTAGGATGTTATAGATAGTTTTGGGATGCTTACATGTCTAGTTGGTATGTATATTTTGTATATGGACATACATTCACATATTTAGACATACATTTTGTTTTAGTTGGCTTTTATGCCATATTTGTGTATGGACATACATTTGTTATCATTTGACATTTTTATATATACAGAAGTTGATATTCGATCATATAAATTGTTGCTCATCTGTGTGTGGTGTTATCATGGAAATATTTAATCTTCATTCCAATAATTAACATTGGTTATAATGGCTATTTAATTAACAATACAATTCATTTCATTTCATCATAAGTGTTATTTTTATAATGAACAATATAATTCATTTAATGAACAATACAATACAATTCATTTAATCAACAATAAAATACAATTCATTCAATGAACAATACAATTCATGAACAATACAATTCATTTAATGAACAATACTTGATACAATTCATTATTACCCTATGCATGGTCCTATTTTTCCCCCCACCTCAGTCGAACACTCAGGGTTTTATTAGGGTAGCAATTTTTCGGTTGGCGAAAAAATCAACTGTCTCACTCAATCGAATGTTGTCACATGGCTAATTTCTCGTTCTGCTCATCGCGATGATGAACCATCGGCTCCAACATGTCTAGTTAGGAATTATTACCATACACACACTCCTATTTTTCCCCCCCACTCGATCCAATGCTCGGGGTCATACCCTACCGACCTCGTCCCTTGAGTGCCCTAAGTGCTCAAAATTATCAAACATTGACGAGCCCTAACTCAGAATCTGTGGCACCTACGAATGATCCGTTTGAACCTACGGGGCCATGAGAGGGGTCCCTATAAAATCCTATCTTGGTTTTTCAATTTGCCCTACGGTTTTATTAGGGCAGCAATTTTTATGTTGGCGAAAAAATTATCAGTCTCACTTAATCGAATGTTGTCACATGGCCGATTTCTCATTCTGCTCATCGCGATGATGAACCATCGACTTCGACATGTCTAGTTAGGAATTATTACCCTACACATGCTCCTATTTCCCCCCCCCACTCGAACCAACACTCGGGGTCATAACCTACCGGCGTCGTCCCTTGAGTGCCCTAAGTGCTCAAAATTGTTAAATGTTGATGGGCCCTAACTCGAAATCCGTGGCACCTATGAATGATCTGTTTGAACCTACGAGGCCATGAGAGGGGTCCCTACAAAAGCCTATCTCAGTTTTTCAATTTTCCCTACAGTTTTATTAGGGCAGCAATTATTTTGTTGGCAAAAAAATCGTCAGTCTCACTCAATCGAATGTTGTCACGTGGCCGATTTCTCGTTCTGCTCATCGCGATGATGAATCGTTGGCTCTGACATGTCCAGTTAGGAATTATTACTCTATGCATACTCCTATTTTTCCCCCTCACTTGATCCAATGCTCGGGGTCATACCCTATTGGCGTCATCCCTTGAGCACCCTAAGTGCTCAAAATTGTCAAACTTTGACGGGCCCTAACTTGGAATCTGTGGCACCTGCGAATGATCCATTTGAACCTATGGGACCATGAGAGGGGTCCCTACAAAATTCTATCTCAGTTTTTCAAGTTACCCTACAGTTTTATTAGGGAAGCAATTTTTCTGTTGGCAAAAAAATCGTCAGTCTAACTCAATCGAATGTTGTCGCATGGCCGATTTCTCATTCTGCTCATCATGATGATGAACCGTCAGCTCCAACATGTCCAGTTAGGCATTATTACCCTATGCATACTCCTATTTTTCCCCCCCACTCGATCCAACACTCGGGGTCATACCCTACCGACGTCATCCCTTGAGCGCCCTAAGTGCTCAAAATTGTCAAACTTTGACGGGCCCTAACTCGGAATCCGTGGCACCTGCGAACAATCCATTTGAACGTATGAGGCCATGACAGGGGTCCCTACAAACACCTATCTTGGTTTTTCAATTTGCCCTATGGTTTTATTAGGGCAGCCATTTTTCTTTTGGCAAAAAAATCGTCAGTCTCACTCAATCGAATGTTGTCGCATGGCCGATTTCTCGTTTTGCTCATTGTGATGACGAACTGTTGGCTCTGACATGTCTAGTTAGGCATTATTACCCTATTCATCTCCTATTTCCCCCCCCCACTTGATCCAACGCTCGGGGTCATACCCTACCGACGTCGTCCCTTGAGTGCCCTAAGTACTCAAAATTGTCAAACTTTGATGGGCCCTAACTTGGAATCTGTGACACTTGTGAATGATCTGTTTGAACCTACGGGGCCACAAGAGGGGTCCCTACAAAACCCTATCTCATTTTTTCAAGTTACCATATAGTTTTATTAGGGAACCAATTTTTCTGTTGGCGAAAAAATCATCAGTCTCACTCAATCGAATGTTGTCGTGTGGCCGATTTCTTGTTCTACTCATCGTGATGACGAACTGTCTACTCCAACATGTCTAGTTAGGCATTATTACCCTATTCATGCTTCTATTTTTCCCCCCCACTCAATCCAACACTCAGGGTCATACCCTACCGATGTCGTCCCTTGAGCGCCCTAAGTGCTCAAAATTGTAAAACTTTGACAGGCCCTAACTCGGAATCCGTGTCACCTGCGAATGATCTGTTTGAACCTACGAAGCTAAGAGAGGGGTCCCTACAAAATCCTATCTCAGTTTTTCAAGTTTCCCTATGGTTTTATTAGGGCAGCAATTTTTTCGGTTGGCAAAAAAATCGTCAGTCTCACTCAATCGAATGTTGTCGCATGGCCGATTTCTCATTTTGCTCTTCATGATGATGAACTATCTGCTCTGACATGTCTAGTTAGGCATTATTACCCTACACATGCTCCTATTTCCCCCCCCCACTCGATCCAACGCTCCGGGTCATACCCTACCGGCGTCGTCCCTTGAGCGCTAAAATTATATATAAACAAGCATTACACTGTAGACACATAATGATCATCAATATTTCCATGTATTGTATACACATAATTACCATTACACTTGCATGTGACATCCATGAAGGGATATGCAAACATGATTTTTTTACATTATCAATACAACTACACCACTGTACTCATGTATAGATACATGGACATTATCATCAATATAACTAAACCAATTTGCTCATGGACATTGTATATCATCATAACAATGTTACATCAATTCACTTCCATATACAAATACAGCATCCCACTTCATCTGCATCAGACATCCTCATGTCCTAAGAGAAAAGCTTACGTACAACAATGCTTGCATATAAATGAAGACCAAAATAAGTAACCTTTTTATGCAGAAAGAATGTGCTACAAGAAACAAATTATAACACTTAATACAAATTACTTTGGCAAATTATAAATAGATCATTTCAAACATTTTTAAGACGCACAAGATTTTATAATTACGAAACTTACTAGTTTCTTTGCAAAGTATACAAGCATAACTTTGAAGAAAGACGCATGTTGATTAAAGCCCTTCTCACTGCATTTCTCTGCATGGTTGAAGACGATGGTAGTTATGGTCATTTCTAAATAGTAATACATTCACTTGACTTAATGTTTATTCACAAAATTTTATCTCAATAATGCACAAAAGAATATGTACCATCACCAAGAGAGGGTCTTGTCAACGGCGAATGATCTAACATGAACCTGTATATCATCAAAAATCATAATGTGATGTACTATTGTATATCATCAATAAAGACCTGCATGAGCATAAAGGTTTTGTGATAATTATATCATCAAAAATTGTAAAGCTCATCAAATGCATGATAATAATTCATGTTGCAAAAATACGTCCCTTTCGATTATATCGTGTACCCACTATGTGCAAGCAAAAACCATGTTGCCAAAAACAAATGTTCATCAATAGACCTACATTTTCAAGACATCCTTAATATACACATAACAAACTTGATCATTAAGGTTTAATGATCATTGTTCGAAATGAAATGCATGATAAAAAAATAAGGCACCATTAAAGACCTACTACTCAAGTGTGCCTGAAGGGTCATCTCTTTGTTTAAGAGTATCCAGTATTGCTTCATGATCAGCAGTAGTCACTGTCCATAGCTCTTTGGTCTTTAGTTTTGCTTGATGCTTCAACAACTTGACATTTGTAGCTATAATAATGTGTGAATACATTATAATGGTTTTGTGTCTCTTATAGTCTTCAAATGCAGGTATGCCATTCTTTATAATCATGTATATTCGCAACCAAGTTCCCACAATAGCAACTGAACCTGTAGGATATTTGAACCCGTCATCATCTATCACTGGTTGTGTTAGCTTTTTTTTTCCTGTACACATCATGCCAACCAATATTCTGATCTCTCTTCATTCCCTTGCAGTGCAACAACTGCAAAAACATGTCTTGGCTGTACAAGATCTGATAGGACACCATATGACCCCTAATGACATGATCTTGAGGGGTCCTATGGTGTTGTTAGGGGTCATATGGTGTCCATAATGGTGTCATAACAGGTCGTATGGTGTCCCAAGACACCATATGACCCCTATGGACAACATAGGATCCCTTAAGACAGCAAATCATGTCGTTAGGGGTCATATGGTGTGTTAAGGGGTCATATGATGTCCCATGAACCCTTATGACCTCTTAGGACACCATATGACCCCTAATGACACCATATTGGGTCGCTTTGGGTCATATTGTGTCCTAAGGGGTCATATTGTGCCCTAAGGGGTCCTATGGTGTCTGAAGACACCATATGACCTCTATGGACACCATATTACCCCTAACGATACCATAGGACCCCTTAAGACACCAAATCATGTCGTTAGGGGTCATATTGTGTCCTACGACCCCTTAGGACACCATATGACCCCTAACAACATGATTTGGTGTCTTAAGGGGTCTTATGGTGTTGTTAGGTGTCATATGGTGTCCATAGGGGTCATATGGTGTCTTGGGACACCATAGGACCCCTTAAGACACCAAATTGTGTCGTTAGGAGTCACATTGTGTCCTAAGGGGTTGTAAGACACAATATGACCCCTAATGACATGATTTTGTGTCTTAAGGGGTCCTATCGTGTCATTAGGGGTCATATGGTGTCCATAGGGGTAATATGGTGTCTTGGGACACCATAGGACCCCTTAGGACACAATATGACCCCTTAGGACACAATATGACCCAAAGCAACCCAATATGGTGTCATTAGGGGTCATATGGTATCGTAAGAGGTCATAAGGGTTCATGATGTCTTAATCTCTCTCTCTCTCTTTCTCCCTTAATCTCATAAGGGTTGATAATGTCTTAATGTATAAGGGTTCATGATGTCCTATGATGTCTTAATCTCTCTCTCCCCCTCTCCCCTAATCTCTCTATCTCCCCTAATCTCTCTCTCCCTCTCCTTCTCTCTCTCTCTCCCCTAATCTCTCTCTATCCCTCTCCCTTAATCTCTCCATCTATCTCTCTCCCCCTAATCTCTCTCTATCTCTCTCTCTCTCCCTTCCCCCTCCCCATCTCTCTCCCTCTGTCTCTCTATCTCTCTCTCTCCCCTAATCTATCCACTAATCTCTCTCTCTCTCTCTCCCTCTCTGCTAATCTCTTTATCTCTCTCTACCTTCCCTCCTCTCCCTCCCCCCTCTCTCTCCATCTCTCTCCCTTCTCCCTCTCTCTCTCTCTCTCTCTCTCTCTCTCTCTCTTTGTCTTTGTCTCTCTCTCTCTCTCTCCCTACTATCTCTCTATCCCTCTCACCCTATTCTCTCCATCTCTCTCTCCCTCCCCCTACCCATCTCTCCCTTCCCCTTCCCCCTCCCCATCTCTCTCTCTCTCTCTCCTAAGTTCTCTCTATCCATCCCCCTCCCTCCCCTCTCTCTCTCTCTCCCCCCCTCCTCCCCCACTCCCCCCTCTCTCTCTCTCCCCCTAATCTCTCTCTCTCTCTCTCCCTCTCCTCTCTCTCCCCTAATCTCTCTCTCTCTCCCTCTCTCTCTCTCCCTCTCTCTCTCTCTCTCTCCCTCTCCTCCTCTCTCCCTCCCTCCCCCCCTAATTTCTCTCTCTCTCTCTCTCTCTCTCTCTCTCTCCTCCTCTCTCTCTCCCTCCCCTAATCTCTCTCTCCCTCCCCTAATCTCTCTCTCTCCTTCTCTCTCTCTCTCCCTCTCCTCCTCTCTCTCTCCATCTCCCCTAATCTCTCTCTCCTCTCTCTCTCCCTCTCCTCCTCTCTCTCCCTCCCCTAATCTCTCTCTCTCCCTCTCCTAATCTCTCTCTCTCTCTCTTTCTCTCTCTCTCTCACTCTCTCTCCATCCCTCTCTCTCTCTCTCTCGCTCTCTCTTCATCCCTCTCTCTCTCTCTCTCTCTCTCTCTCTCTCTCTCTCTCTCTCTCTCTCTCCCTCTCCCCTAATCTCTCTCTCCCTCTCTCTCTCTCCCTCTCCCTCTCTCTCTCTCCCTCTCCTCTCTCTCTCTCTCTCTCTCTCTCTCTCTCTCTCTCTCTCTCTCTCTCTCTCTCTCTCTCTCTCTCTCTCTCTCTCTCTCTAAAATATGACTAATAAAATCCAATATCGGATTTTATCGGATATCAGATTTCTACCATCGCCATTAATGTGGTAGTTCAGTAAATAAAAGGCTAGCAACGAAAATTTTTTTGGGGACCACAAATTTATATATTAAAATTGGATATTCAATTTTTGTAGTCAAATTTTCAAATTTCAAATTTCAGCTCAGGAATGCTTCGGTAATTGGCCTGGAAGTGACAAGCCTATAAAGTCAATTGAAAAAACATGTTTTTCAGTATTCCTTGATTTTCCAGACTTTACACTGGTTGCTGATGACTTTTTTTTGTAGCCAAATTGATAAAACAAAAAGGGTTTTTTAAGGATGTTCCTATCTTTCCAACAATATAAGGGTTGTCTTATTTCGACTTTAATAAATAATTATTATTTATTTTCTAATTGAATTCTGACAATAATTCTGATTGATATACTGATTGAAAAACACTCATAACTTTCAAAAGGTATAAAATTTTTTGAATTTGAAACATGCGTCACATCCTATGCTTCGTCTACTATAGGGAAAAATTAAAAAAAAAAAAATTTCATAAGGTTTTGACCAAGTTAAGGTGGTCAGACATAGGAGTTTCTAAATTTCTGAAAAGCTATAGTAAAAAATTCATAAATAATTATTTACTTGATAAAAAATTTAAAAAAAATATGTCACATCCGGACATGAGTCTAATACTTATATTATAAATATTATAAAAAAATATTATGATTTGATTGTGATTAGGGTGGTCAGACATACGTCTACTTCTTGTTTTTTCCTGAAATTTTAGTACCACTGCATTGAAATTTGAAATTTTCATCAAATAGGATTTTTTTTTTCCAAAAGACAACTAGTAGCTTAGAAACTACATTAAATTTTCTATATATTCTCTTCTTACATATTTTAAAAATAATATTCACAACTTATTCAAATTTTCATGTCAAGTTGCATAACTCTGATTTTTTGAAATTTCATTACCACTTAAGGGCCTGTTTTGGCACACCATGATCTTGCACATACCCTTGATCTTCTTTTTTGAATAGAGGTGAGTGAAATATTTCAATTCTTCTACTGATAATGATTGAGCTATATGAATGATGTGTGGTGTCTCTTGACTCCCAATGTTCACTGGCTGAGTTGGATTGATCAATATAGAAGACCTCTCCTGGAAATGGCTTGGCAGTATATCAAGTATCTCACCTTCACGCGCCTCAGAGAGGTTTTTACCCTTAGGTACGTCCTTTATTTTTACTATTTTTGATTCTGACACCGCCACAATGTGGTTTTCACCATCAGATTTCTTATTTTTCTTTTTTTGATTTTTGTGACTGAGATACTTGATGTCTATTTTAGTCATGTTCTCGTTTTGCTCACTGGTGGAAGAGTTCATTGGTTCCACTGCATTAAGATAGAAGGCTAGTGTGTAGTCATTGGCGAAGGTGGGTATATTCAAAGGTTGGTTATAAAGAGTACAGTCAATCAATTTAGGACGTATCAAAGATAAAGTTTGAACAGGTTCAAGGGAGTTCACTGTACTATCATCATGACTTCGGACCGACCAGTCAAGTTCTTGAAGGCTACCTTGCATATGTGTCTCGAGACTAGGAAGAGGTACAACATGATTATCAAAGTTCATGTTAGTATTTATTGGACCTAACCCAACTGACCTACTCCTAGCATCATTCCCTACTTCAAACTGGACTACATACCGTGGTGTAACAGTAACAGGGTCAGTAGACAACATCTCACCATTCATGACAGAGTAGTCATAATATGTTGTTGAATAGTTATCGTTATAAATAGAGCTTATGTCTGAGTTATCAGAGTCATAAGATGAATTTTCTAGCTCGTCTTCAAGTTATTTAGTAAAAGTATGTATAGCATCAATACCTACATCTTTTATGCTGCAAGTTCCTTCATGATTTAGTTTATTGATCACTTGTATTTGACACACTTGTGGACATAACCTTGATGGTTCTGTTAATCCCTGTCATCTTTTCCATTCAGCTTCCTCTGTACTAATGACTAGTGCTACTTCTATAGCTTCTAATTCTTATTTTATAGTTCCATACCTGATTTGTCCTATCTCATTAGAGGGAGAGTTGGTAGGTGAAGAAATTTATTGTGTCCTTTCTTCCTCCAACTGTTTTTCATAGTCTTCTTGTCTTTTTAGTCTAATTTCTTCTATTTCCTTTTGCATTTTTAAGCATATCAGCTCTTTTGCATCATCTGTGATATCACTGAATTCTTCAGGGGTCTCTACAATAGATGTATCTGAGAGATGGTCTGGACCCCATTCATACTTATTTGAATCAGTTTTTGAATCAGCTACTTGTTGTCTACCAGTATATGTGACTGGAATGTTCAGTGGTGCAAACAATTCTCTGATTCTGTATACTTCTCTCGTATCCTCTAGGACTTCTAATTCCTGTAGTGTTATAGCTGATACAATTGGAACTTGATTACCATCTTCTTCCTCTCTCTAGGTTGGAAATTATTCTTGTTCATCATCGCACTCTTCGTGAGTTTGTTGAGTATTAATTTCCTATGATGTTGAAGGTAGTACCTTTTTACTCCACTTAAGCTGACGGGGAGAAGTATGTTTCTGATCTGATGACTTTTTTGGATCGTATCCTAGTCCAGCTTTATCATTTGCAGACTTAGTTTGTAATTGAATAGGTTCAACAATACCTTCTTGACGCTTGCCTAGAGGATCGGTATGTGAATATCCCATGTGTTGAAGCATCTTATAGCCTGGACCATATTGTGTCGGGGAAATCTTACAATGCTGTATTTCTTTGTTTGCACTATCTTATTTAAAAATCCATTTGAGAGCAACATCCTCTTCTATTTCATCTGCAAGGGAAGTAGAGGACTATATAAAGAGACCATCATAAATGACTTTTGGAGTTGAAGTTTGTGGCTTCATAACCTCTGATGGTTTTCTCGACTATCTTGGTGATGGAGGAAGAGAGATTAGTGAGAGTATAGGCTCTATTTTGTATCCATCCATGCCAGTGTTTATGATTTTCAATTTATTCTCTAAATATTTCAGCAAAGATTCTGAACTTTTAGCTATAGAGGCTACTCTATTAAGAGGAACAAAAGCATTAGCACTCTGTGTTAATCCATTGCAGGTATAGCTTGTATCCATAGGAATACTAACTTCAACTCCATTATAAGGAAATTTCAAGCACTGATGATATGTAGATGGTACTGCTTTCATTTCGTGAATCCATGGCTTGCCTAGTAAGATGTTGTATGAAAGAGGAAGGTCAAGGACCTAAAAGATGACATCTCTTTCCACAGGTCCTACCCTGATTGGTAATAGTACCAGACCTTTAGAGGTTCTTTCTTCTTCATCATAAGCTTTGATTTTTATTTTCTTTGTTGGATCAATAACATTTTCAGAAAATCCCAACTATGTCAGTAGATTGTAGGTACAGATATTCAACCCAACACCTCCATCTATCAAAACATGTTTAACTCGATGTGTAATGGCTGGTCATGCAGATGATTCAGTGAGTTATCATCTTCTTCAGAGAAAGTGAGGTAATGAGGCGAAGTCAGGTGACCCACCATAGATTGAAACCGATCTACATCTAAATCTTTAGGGACACTAGTGGTGAGCAAAGCCTTGTCCAAGATCTCTCTATGAGCAGAAGAGATCTTAAGTAGTTCTAAAATGGAGATTTGAGTGTTAGTTCTTTTCAATTGTTTAACAATGCTATAACCAAGAGAGGATGATGAAGCCATCTGTTGTGATTTGGCTGTGATTGTGTTTGTTTGTTTGTTTGTTTGTTTGAAGGAGTTGGTAGGTTGGATGTTGTTTGGGTGAAAGTTGAGTAACTAGCTCCTTGGAGAGTAACCTTCTTTTGAGTGTGGGTCATAGCATTAGCAGTTTGTTCTTGATTTTTTTTATCTTTGATTATGATCACATTGCAATATTTAGGTTGGGAAGATTCAATCTTGTTGATCACACTGTCATTTTTAGTGTAGGTATAATTGACTCTAGCACCTCCCTTGGATTTTGAGGAATCTCCTTGTTCATAGGTTGGTAAGGGATCTTTAAAGGCCTTATGATCAACATTAGTCGTGTGATTTCCAACAACTATTTTTCCAGCGTTGATGAGATCTTGAATTTCATGTCTGAGTTTCGTCCAGTTGTTCATGTTATGTCCCTTGTTCTGATGATAGTCACAGTATTCATTTTCTCTCCACCATTTGGGTTTAATTTCTGGATCATATAGTCTAGAATTGTCTGGCAATGTTATCATCCCAATAAAGTTTTAAAAGCTGATTCATATGATTCTTCTAGAGGAGTAAAATCATGCTTAGGCTTTGAAAGCCAAGGTTTCTCTTTAAACCATTCTCTTGCTTTCTTCGGAGGATTTTCTGCTGCAATTTCAGTTGCCTTGAGTGCTTGCATACCACTAGCCAAGCTAAATATTATGGATTTTGTTTTCGCTTTGAAAGTGTCTACCACTCCATCATTAAAAATGTTTATGTTGTTATCTTTGTCGTATTCCAGTATTTGCTCTCTTCTTTAGAACTAGAACCTTGTGATGTTTCTTACCAAAGTGATATATCTCCCTTTTTTATAAGCACATCTTCCATTTTGAGGGCATTATCTACCATTTTGTTGAATGAAGGATGTACTTGCATCTGGACACTATATTTCAATTCAAGGATTAAGTTGTTGACAAAGATATCCATCTTTTCAATATCTGGAATAGTCCGTGAATATCTAGAGAACATATTTCTCCATCGTTGGAAAAGGTGAGAAAGGGCTCTCCTATTTTTTGTTTGGTATTGCAAAGCTCTATCATAGTGACTGGGTGAGGAATGTTATAGGAGTATTGTTGTAGAAATAGTTGGATTAGTTCTTCAAAAAAAATTATTCCCATAGGTAGACTTGAGAACCATTCCATAGCTTGCCCTCCTAAACTTCTCGGGAAAAGGCGCATGAGATACGTTTGGTCGTGCATGAACTCCATACATAAAGCACAAAATTCTCTGATATGATCTTGAGGATCTGTATTCTCATCATATTTGTCAAACTTAGGCATTTCTACTTTTGAGGAAAATGGAGGCATGCAAAGGTTTTTGTCAAATGGGAATGGGCATATTATGTCCAGAGAATATTGTTTTGGTGATTTATCCTTACTTTTAAGTCCTATGATCTCAATTCATAACGCTTGTAATTGTTTGTTTACCATTCCTAATGGTATCTCTTCCTCTTTAGTGATGAGGGTCTCCACATTATAACTAGTAGGAAGTTTAGCACCTTGTTTTGTTAGTTCTAGAAAATAGTCTTCTTTTTCTCTAGCCATGATAACCTTCATCATTTTTTGGGAATCTTTATCCTTTTGACATTTATGTATCTCGATCTCTAGAGGTTCAAAGGCTTCAGATTCACTTGATGAGGAATCACTGTTGGTATCATGGATACTAATATCATCATAAGTTTTATGTTTAGCAGCTTATTTTTCTTACCTTTCCCCAGACATGGTGGGAGATAGGGGTTGACCAAATATTGGTAGTTCATAAACTAGTATTTGTGATGATGATGGTTTATTTGGGATGAGTTTTTATACAAAGAATGGATTGTCATTTGATGAAAAGGATGTTCCTTTTTCTTTGTCTCTTTTTCTGTGAGAACTTCTCATTTGAATAGGCATTTACAACCGATGGGATCGAGAGCTAGATATATTGCAGAAGTCAATATCAAATTGTAGCTAGTTGTTCATTTAACGTAGTGATTGAGTGAAGTAACTAAGATCTGGTCTAGTTTAAGGAATGATCTATCCTATGTAAGACATTATCTAAGTTAAGTTAGGTTTGATAAGATGTTGTTTGAACTAGCTGAGAGATGATCGACAAAATCGTGCAATACAATGGTAGGGGTACACTATCAAGGTTATTTGTGCTCAGGATGATGGTAACCAGGTTTATGCTCATTGTAGACTATTTTAGGCAAGTTTGACAATTCTAGACTGACAAAATTAGATATTCGTAAGACAGGTTTCAAAGGACCAAACGACAGTTTACAATCTTTAGAATGATGACAATAGTATTTGTACGAGTTGCTGTCTAAAAGCGTAAGATAGATGGGTATGTCTGAAATGACAAACTGTTCAGTGCAAAGGTTTATCTTATGACACAGGATTCAAGATGAGACAACAATTCGTAGAACCGGACGACAGACAATCAAGGCTCGTATGACACAAAATTTAGGATGAAATGACAATTCTTAGAATCGGACGATAAACAATCAGGGATCATATGACACAAGGTGGAGGCTTAAACAATAGACTGTTAGAAATGATGGAATTTTGTACGAGACATAATATGAAGCACAATGATAAATTAGAGGGCTCACACGACAGTGTCTATACAGAGGTTAAATTCTG
Organism: Cryptomeria japonica; assembly: GCF_030272615.1. NCBI lineage: Eukaryota > Viridiplantae > Streptophyta > Pinopsida > Cupressales > Cupressaceae > Cryptomeria > Cryptomeria japonica. The sequence goes on from NC_081409.1 coordinate 133,590,972, forward strand.
AGTTTTTAATGACTAATGAGGACCAATTTTTGGTATAGGACTGATTTTCAATGACCGACAGGGACTAGTTTTTTTGACACTGAGAATTTTATCATTGAGTTGTTTCTTGTTTTCTCCAATTCTGGTATTCCAATTTTCATTTTAGGGTTGAAAAACACAAAAAACATGCAAGATATATAATAATTCAATCACAGCATGCTAACCCTACCGAAATTGGTGAGAGAAGAAAACCTTTGCTTGTAGACTCAGGTACACACCCAATAGCTAATTAGAATATGGCCGCTGAGTCTCACGCAATGGATTCTCAACACCGTATTAGCCAACTCCAAATGCTAATGGGGCCACGAAATGATAAGCATCTTGGCAGAGTTACTATCTCTCTTGCACAAAGATTATCCCCTTTTCAGAGGTCAACTAGGTAGCTTCTAATTTGAATTGGAACTATTAAGGGGTCTATTTGGTGCATCAAGGTATAAACTCAATTAAGAGGTCTCCCAGCCTTGAAAACCAAGGTTTTACATACCCAAAGGTACAGAGGAGAGCTATTCTTGAGCACTGTCGTTGACTTGATTTTCATCAAATCACGTTTATTTTATAGTGGGTTGGAGTACTTGGTGTTTAGCCATTCCCACTTGGGTCGTTCCCCTCTCACCAACCGTAATGGCTATAGAGTTATTAGCTCCTTGGGAGGGCAGGCCCACTAAAGATATACAAATCTCAAATTTAAAAAAAAGTGCCTCAAGGGTCTAGATTTCTGATTGTCTATACAGACAAGAGCATACTCTCCTACCTCTCAAAATTTTATTAAAACATGAAATACATATCTGTTCTTTAACCAGAGAGCAATTTAGGTGCCTAAAAAAGAATATAAAGAATACATGATATTTGGTTAATTTTCTTTAGGTAACCTGCAAAACCAATGCATTAGTAGTCATGTTGTTTTTTATTCTTTGACAAGCGTATGTGTGATTGATAAATTCTTTGACAAGCGTTCTGCAAGAAACTAGTTAGGCTGTAAAACTTCTTCAGATAAATAGATAAACAACTAGGGTCAGTGTTAGTGTAATCGAAATTGAACAGAAAATTTGAAGAATGAAACTTTTTTTTTTTTTAAACCCAACAGGATATAGAATCATACGACAATTCTCATAGCAACAAATGACAAAAGAAGTTGCTCATACGAGTTAGAACTGAGCATAGAACAACAAAGTACAGAATCAGATATTCAAAGCAGAAATTTGTACGAGCCCATTTTCTGATTTGTACAATAAAACAGAGACCTTGACAAAATATTGTACGATGCAGGATATACACTCATACGATATTTCATAGAGGTTGTACAGACAAGACTTGCAGGATTAAAAAAAAGTGATTTTGAGGCTGAAGTATTGAATTTCATGCCCCAAGGTGGGTGCCAAAAATGTGTGTGTGAAAAGTGGACCTATATCTATATTTGGAATACATAACATTTCAATTAAGTCATTAGATGTATGGTTAGTAAATCAGTAATCAATGAATAATAAACCATTACAAAGTGACCCATTGTCTTCTAGTAGATGTGAGTTTAGATTGCTCTCAGATTGCTAAGCTATCCAGTGACTAGACAACACCTAAATGAAGGATTTTTAAATCTATATGAGCATGAATATGAGCTAAATGGATGCAAGATTTAAGCTAGATATGCAAGATTAATCTTACATGATTTAAGAAATATATGAATATTTAAGCTAGATGATTTAAGCAATATGAAATAACTAATATGCAATATCTCAATGCAAATTCTCAATGAACCTAGAGAAAAAACAACATAATAACAATATATTCTCTAGGATCTTTTAATGAGAGATGAGAGCCTAGATTTATAGAAAATTCAGAAAGAAACCAATGACTGAGATCAAATGATGATGAGTAGTCAAGATTTTCCAAGAGGATGCACAATCCAGGTGAATTGATGTGATTGGATGCTTTTCTCAGTTCTAAAGGAAATTGAACTAAAATTAAGATAAAATCAGGAAAAAAATTGATTTATTCTCTATTTCATTCAATTTTAATATTTAATTGTTTTAATTGCTTTTCTTTGAGATTATTTATCAATTTTTAATTTGTTTTTCAAAATTATCTCCAATTGATTTCTTTTCTCAAATTTTAATTCCTTTTTTTTTCAATTAATTCATTTGTTGATGATTTAATGGCAAATTGATTTATTTCATTAAATATGCTAGGATATGCAATAAAATAAATAGGATGATTGTTTAAAATGATTTACATGGAATGATTTAATTAATATTGGTTGATTAATTTGCCATGTGACATTAATGATTTTAGAAATTAATCGTGTGCTCAAGATTTATTTAATTGCCTTTGATTAGGACCTTGGTGACGTTGTCGAGATTAGGGGCTCATGGTTTACATGACCATTTTTAGGGTATTAGAAGTAGAACAAGGATACCTTCCTTTGACACCAAGAAGATATCCTTTATGAAACAATGTCATAAATCCAAGCAAGAGAGGGAATACTCTTCAAGCAAGGATAAGATAATTGAAAAGAGATATCTCGCTATAAGTGTAAAGGAGATCCTTGGAGGAGAAGAGATCTTTGTTCAAAATACATCTTGTAGACACCTAAAATTAATATTTAATTAATTTAAGCTTGTCAACATAATTAATTGATTTAATTGTGTTATCTTTATTCCTCTCAGTGTTAATTAAATCTAATTTAATTAATCCTATCACTATTAATTAATTTATCAAATAAATTAATAGGAGAGGAGAAGAGATCTTTGTTCAAAATGCATCTTGTAGACACCTAAAATTAATATTTAATTAATTTAAGCTTGTCAACATAATTAATTGATTTAATTGTGTTATATTTATTCTTCACATTGTTAATTAAATCCAATTTAATTAATCCTGTCACTATTAATTAATTTATCAAATAATTTGATATTTCCCCTATTCTTCTAATGTCCCTCCAATAATTATTTCCTCTAAACCCACTCAGTTAATTAATTTTAATTAATTAACCTGTTCATGTGATTCCTACAAATCACCTTTTCTAATCCCACTCAACCTAATTAATCCTTTTAGAATCTCTCATAATCATGCTTATCATTATTCTACAATTTTAAATTCCCACTCACGTCACATCAATATTGAGCCTCCCAAAGAAATTCAAATTTATTTGAATCCCTCAATGCATCCTTACTTTGGAATTTTTAATTCCTCATTTTGAAATTCAAATTTCCTTTCCCCTCCTTTTCTCAAGGAATTTTGCATTCCTGTTTATTTTCCCAAGGCATCCTTGATCCATTCCTTCCATGTAAAATCAATCTTATCCCTCCATAAGCATATAAATCTTGGCCCTTCATTGGCCTCCTCCAATTTATAAATTAGAGGATCATTCCCTCACAAATGATATCCACTTCCTCTATCACACCCTCATGCTACTAATTTTCCCTTCCATTCTCTTCTATCACATCCTTATCGTGTCCTCATAATTCTTCAATAATCTAATCCAATTCATCTCATCTATCATCATCATTCAAATCCAGTCCTAATCCACTTACCTTTTTGATCATTTGGAGAGCATTCCACATCCATCAAGAAGGAGCCAATCCAATCAAGCCAAGGAAGGGGTGCAACTTTGGCTTCATCAAAGGCTCAATCCAAAGGAGAAGGTAAAATTGGCAAGTTATAAATGGTTATTTTTTGTTTCGTGTGTTTTATTTGAATATTATCATTGAATCTTACCTTGCTTGTTTTCCCCTCTTCACATCTACCCCCCAAGAGGAGTTGTCTTAGACAAATACAACATCTTCTACAATGAAGCATAGAAGAGAAAAATAATTCAATCCTTCCCTCTATTGCTAGGTGAAAGGGATTCTTGATGAAGGATGACTCACTTTTAACCTAATAGGGAGGAGTGAATTTATTATAGATGTACATTACCAAGTGTGATAGAGGTTGTAGTCAAGGACTTACACCTCTTGTATAAGAGAGAACCCTTGAGTAAAAAACAATGATTTCTCACAAGGAATGACATAAAGTAATGAAACTCACACCATCCATAACATAGGAAAGGGTGGATCCTTAGAGAAAGAGAGAGCTCAAATCATTGCTCCCCAAGTGTAGTAACAATGAGAAGAGCTTACACAATCTTCTAGAGGGAGATTAAACATGAACGAATACAAGAAAATATTAGTATATATAAAATACATGTCTCAAGAAGTGGTAATATTCTAAGAGAAAAGAGAAAGAGGATCATGTATTCCCTAAAGGGGATTATTCATAAGAACATATCATTGTAAGAAATGATAATCACATATGAAAAATGCAGCCCCTAAAGGAAATAATGATAACAAAGAAAAATGAGTGAAATCCTTAAATGAGTGAAATCCTTGCCCCCCAAGTGAGAAGAACAAGGAGAAGCATTACACATCTTCTAATGGTGGTTATTTTCAAGAAATATGCCTTCATAATGGAACAAAAACTCTTAAGGAGTGGACATGTACTTCACAAGAGATCATTCCATCCTAGCGAGCATATCATACTTGTGAATGAATGAAACTATAGAAGAGGTAAGTTTTCCAAGAGAATAAAGGCAAGAGAAGAATTGGATTACTCATTAAAGATGCTCCTCTCCAAGAGAAGAGGAAAACCAAAGAACAATTATATGCCCACATAAGAGTAACTCTATGCAGGAAAGGAGATCTAATAATGAATAATGTACAAGGATAAAGAAGGAAAGTGAACTTCATGTTGCTACCCAAGGTGTTCAAAAATTGAAACAATACCACCACAAATGATAAAGAGCCCCCAGTTATGTTGGCTAGTTATGTCATATAGTGAAGAGAAACATGAAGAAAAAAGAAGTGCTAAGGCACTATGTTTTTGTCAAGGAAGATAGTTAGATCTATTGTAAGATAAATTTGTGCACGATCATAGTGATTTTGAACAAATTTATTAAATGCATGCCATTTCCCAAGAGAATGTGAATATGAATAATGAAAAATGCAATATTCATCACCTTTCACTTGCTTAAAATTTTTGTTTTGGTTTTTAGGAGGAAATGAAATGTTGTTATCATATTTCAATTTCTAATAGATTCTTGTAGCTAGTCTTTCAGGATGACAAATATTTTTTAATTCATTTTCTTGGCATGGAGGAGAAGAATTATTAAAATAAGAAGGATTATTATCCACGATTCTAATTTTTCCACTGTCTATGTTGTCTTGAATAGACTTTTGAAAATCAGGGCAATCGTCAGCATTGTGATCATGGGTTTGATGAAATCAGCAAAAAGGAAGTTTTGAAGAATAAGAATTCTTGTGATCTCTTTTGATTTGTTGTCTTTGGAGATAGTTTTTAAATTTTTTGAGCCTAAGGAGCTCATCCATAGAGAGAGGAGTCTCATTTCCTAGGCTTTTTGTAGTAGCTTGTGTGGGAGGGTTTATAGGGACATGAATTCCTTGCTCAAAATTCCCAAGTCCTTTTCCTCTAAAACCTTGTTTTGTTATTATATGAAAGTCACGGCTATAAGAATAATGTAAATGAGTAGTTAGGGGAATAGGATCATGAATTTATTTGAATTTTTATGTGTAAGGGGGAATAAAAGTATTTGTAGATGAAGAATGAAGATCATATGAAAGGATAATTTTCTTTCCTGTATCATGCTTATCCTTTTTGGGAGATTGGGGATGAACATCTTCATCATCTAAAGGCTCATCTTTCCTTATTTCTATGTGGGTGGAAATATCGTTAATGAAATGCATAACATCATCCTCTCTACATATATTTTGATGTTGAAGATAGGTCCTAGGAGAATAAGGAGGGTCCAAAGATGTAAGGATGTTAATATTATGATTTTACCCCCCTAGCTCAAGGGTATGTGTATGAGAAGAAGATGGGCCCATATTTCTTTCTAATGCTTGCTCTTTTTTAAAAAGATCACTGGTTGAAGTATTATCTCTCATCTCATTCACACAAGATACCCTAGGAGAGGTACAAGGATTGGGATCTCTAAGAACAGGATCTTAAAAAAGCCTTAAGGTGATTAACATATGAAATGCATTTTGTTAATAACATCATCATAATGCAACAAAAATGATACATGAAATCTTCGAGATCAATTTGAAAAGGAAATGACTTTGAAATCCTAACAAAACAATTTGACCAAGTGTTATGAATGAAAAGAAGCAACATGAAATGAAAGAAGCCGTTATCCAACACATTATTGTAATAAATATATGTTAACAACAATTTAATCATATGTGAAATGTCATATAAATCTAATGCATTGATTTTCATTGAAAGTCCCTTAATTAAAATCTTAATTTATTTGGAAAGAAGATCTTATATTAGGACCTTTTTATGAAAATTAATTTGAAAGTTAAGAGTGTTGAAATTTGAATTTGTTTTTGACCTTAAGAGGTGTAAAAATTGATAAAGTACACCAATTTCTTGGATTTAAGTAGAAAAATTTAGTCAATTCCAACTCCCAAAATTTTGAGAAACAAGCTAGGGACCGAGTGCAAAGTGTACGTGGTCCGACCAACTTTTTAAAAAAATTTCAGGGATTGTAAAAATTATGATTTTATTGTAGAATCCAAAAAACAACTAATTTGGAGATGTCTAGATCGGTCAAATTGGCAATCAAAGGTCAAAATATGAGATTCTTAGAATTAGGGTTTTGCTTTTTAACCACTTAATTTTCAGAATGAAAAGACAAATTTGAATTGCAATTTTGAAATAGAAATCAGATCCGAAACAAGCAATTAAAATGTTACACTTCACAAGCTTAATTTCCTCAACATGAAAAATTACGGTTTCTATGCAATTAACCTCTAAAATTTGCAAAAAGATCAATTTTGGAAATGAAAATTTGAAATTCAAATTGCAATTATTCAGATCTAATAATAAGAAATCAAAATTAAGGTGTAAGGACATCGAGTTCACCAAAATGTAAAGTGGAAAATTGAACCCTAGTGGTTCCCCACCGAGGAGAGAGAAGGGAAACCAATAGGATGATTTTCACTTGGGAGATACTTTACATTCAAGAGAGGGGCTTGAATCCACTAGATCTAAATCCAAGGGGAATAACGATATGAATACCAAGTGGATTGCAAGGGTTAGAATGCAAATTTGCCCTCTTTTGTAATTAGATATGTTGACTTGTTAACTATGCATAAAAGAGAGACAAAATGGATGAAACAAGGAGCTATCGGTTCAGGATCACATTGTAACTTTGGATCTAAGATATTTAGACTGATACAGGTCTGCCCTACAAATTTGGAGAAAATTTGTTGGGGACCAGGTTGAAAGTGTACTTGGTCCTTCGAAAAAATCCGCACATTGAAAAGGGTTTTTTCATCTCTAAAAATGAAGCCCAAACCTGTAATTATAGCTACGCATCTACAACCTACATACATAAAAGAAGGGAAGAAGGGTTGTGGATAGGGGTTTGTGTCAGTCAAACCCCAGTTGAGGAATCAACCTTCAAAGAAAGTAATTGCAAATGCTTAAGTGTAAATGATGGAAATGTATACCTTGTGGATTTGGAATTTATTGATGATGGTTGCTTTGCTTCTTGAATGTAATTGCAAATGTTGTATAAAATGACATGTAACATGACAAAACCCTAACACACACACATGCTTTCAAATGAATGTTGTAATGTTGCTCCAATGAATGAATGAAGAAGACACATGAAGAAGAGAACTTGATGGAAGCTTGAAGACTTGAATGCTTGATGATGATAATGAAGACCTTCCACTTGAATTTCTCTTATTATCCTTATGTATATGCTTATATATAAAATCAGGGAATTGAATCTCCTTTTATACATGCCTAAGAGGATTAATTTTCATCTTGCTAAAGGACGACATTGAGGAGATTAAATCCCAAAAGCAAATTGGGTTCAAGGGTCAGATGGACCTATCTTAGTGCCACCTGAAGAGGAGGAGATAGGGGTGCCACACCCCTATCCTGCCTTATCTTGGGGCCTGGACAAGGTCCTGAGATGATATCATGGTTGAAATGGGAGAAGTTCAGAATGAAGGTGCAGAGAGGGGTCTCAATCAAGTAGAGATATGTAGTCGTATAGGTGAGGGCCTAAGATGTGGTAGAATTGTGAGGGTCACAATTTTATGATGCTACATCAATATATGAACACTTGTTAGGGTGACACTAGTTAAGGTGATTTTTACAAAGAAAGGCTCATTGCCCAAAAAAAAAAAAAAAAGCTCATTGTCAAAGAGATTATTGCTAAGATGAACAAGAATAAAAGAGAAAGAATCCACCACTGATACATCTATGCAATCGTAAGATCCATAGATACCTTCATCTCATTTCTTTTGATAGCTAACACATGAAATTACACACTACTTAACACTTTTCACCAACTCAAACAACACTCATTGTCCTCTTTCACACAAATTCATTGCATACACATATGTCATGACTCACTTCCTTTCCATTGCACACACTCTCATCACACACCATCCTCAACAAATTATCCTTTATTTATATCCTCCTCATAGATTCAAAATCTCCCAAGGTTGATTAAGCATCTTAACTTAACATAATTCAAACTAGGTCGGCACTAAACATTCCCATGGTGGAAGAGAATGTAAAGTGGACCACAACACATCTTTAACTTAGACCAAAATAAACATCAATTCAAAATCATCAGAGCAACAATGCGGAGTGTAAAACCTTGAGGTCGGCAAAACCTAGAGTAAACACCATCGAAATTTGAAACCATGCCTCCAAAGCCTAAGAACTCATGCCAACTAAATATAATGAAGCTAAGGACATTATCAATTTTTCTCCAAAACCACAATACCAGAAATCATAACGCGAAGAAATGTAGAGAATGCATTTCACACGGAAATACTATAAAACATGATCACACACTAGTGAATCCAACTTCCTAAGCACTGCAATACAAAGCACCAAATCCCAAATTTAGCATCTCTAAACACATCTTAACAACATATCCAAACCATATGAATAGATGTACATAATAGAATAAATATGGAGAAAATCTCTCAGCAAAACTACACAAGAAACTCAACATCAAATATACCAACTTGATGTTATTTTGATAATGTCTAGTTTCAAAAGTTTTGGACCCCATTTAAGACTGACTAGACTAGTTTCGAGTGTACCGATTCTATTTAAGACAAGATGTTGATCACATTGATAGTTTGATAGTGATTCGATAGATTAAACGGTTGATCAAGTTGATTGCAGATGTTTTGACAAGATAGTTGTATCCTTTGTTTAACTTCGTGTGAAATGTTTGTTGGATAGCTGCTAGGATATTTGATTCTTGCAAGACATGTTTATTGCAAGTTTTTTATGGTTTTGGATTTTTAGTTTGTTTTTTATTGATTTTCGATGTTTGGGTTTTTTTTGGTATTTTCTCAATGTTTTTTTTTTTTTTTCCGGATCGTAGTTGAATATTTTGTTGTGATTTTTATGTATTCTGATTTTTAATATTTTTCAGGACTTTTTTGAATGTTTTGGTATTTTTATGGTTTTCAAATGTTTTTGGTATGGATGAAACATGACTTGCCAGTAATTGATAAGTATAAGACTAACCTAGACAAAATCTAGCAGTCATACTAATCTATGTCAGTGTTTCGATTTGTGTGATCATTGATAGGAATGTCTGATTTCAAAGAGTGAGTACCCTATATAAGACTGATCTGTCTGGTTTCGAGTGTACCCTTCCTTGTATAAGACATGTTGATGTTTGATAGAGTTTTATTAATTAACAAGACATATGATCAGTTTTATTTGTAGACTTTGAGAGTTTGCTTGTTGTTGATTTGATTTGATGGATGGCTCATGCTTTCTTGCTTTGATTTTTTTTTTTTTTCATTACATTTTGTGATTTTTAGGATTTTTTCAGGACTTTTTGTGAATGTTTTTGATTGATTTTTTCAAGACTTTATCTTAATTTTTTTTATTAATTTTTTCAGGACTTTATCTGAATATTTTTGATTGATTTTTTCAGGACTTTATCTGATATTTAGGATTTTTTCAGTTATGCCCCCAAGTATGCAGACCTATGATGATAACATCATGATGCATAATGTGGTGGAGGCAATGAATTTTTGATATGAGTTATGCTAATGCAGGATGCATGACAAAAATGTAGTTCCTATTCGAACAAGGATGAGTGTGTGTGTCTTTCATTCTGAAATGCACTAATTGGATTGAAGGTGTGAAACGTTTCAGAGATAGGACTTCAATTCATTCACAAAAGACTTAAACCATCCAACCTAACACACTATGTAACCAATATATATGAATGGAGGCACGGAAAAATTATCCTTCAATTCTTAAAATTTTGATCTTATTTTACCCATGTGTGTGCAATTAAGTTCATTTTGACTCTTATAATCATCAAAGACCCTTGGAATCCTATGTGGATAACTATGTGGGTTATCGTGACTTCAAAAGAAACCTAGATAGAGCCTCGCTGCCAGCAAGCTTTTAGGGCTCCGATGAGGTTATTCACTATAATCTCTCAAACATTGCTCCATTGCCAGTAGGCATCCATAGCCCTGATGGAGTTACTTGCATGTTCCCATAGTCAATCTTTTTTATGTCACACTTGTATGCATGATATTTCAGTAATATATCATTTTTTTATTTTTTATTTTTATTTTTCCTTTGAGATTGACATAACACTTTTCTTTTATTTTCTTGCCTTGCCTTGTAAGTAATGAAACCTACTTGGGTATGACAATTACAGTGGCGCTGAAGCATTATATTGGATTTTTCACTAGCCACATGACCAACTAGTTATCTGTAATGACTTAGAGCTTTTAATTATTGTGTGAGATATAGAAATTGATAGATTTTGGGTAACAAGAATTGATAGTGAAACCTCTAGCCAACCAAGGATAAAGCTTAATCACAAGGTGATGTTGAAGATGAATAACTAAAGACCTCCTAAAGACTTCATGAACAAGTATCTAAGAAATGAGACAACCTTCGTTCCTTTCAGTGTAGAGCGATGAATAACTCAGACAATCATCATGTTTTTATTGATGCAACTATATGAGAAAGCAATAATGATATGCAGCTATATGTCGTGCAATGGTGATATGCAAGCAACTATGATGCACTCTGAAATGGAGATATGCAATGTAGTAAAGAAATATGCAAATGCAGTACTAAAAATTGAAATGAACCCACCCTTAGATGTAATATATTTTTAGGTGCATGTTGTTATTGAGTTGGTATGAACTTTGTGTAGATAATTCATTGGTCTTTGTTTGAAGAGTTGGATGAACTTGTCTTTTTAAATAGGATATTCAGCTAGGAGTCTTTCATGTACACTTTTTGCTATAGCCTCCTTATTTTCAAACCGATTCAGTTGTGATAAATCTTCTTGCCACCAGTCTTTCAATTGTGGGTGTATGAGGAAAATAGATTTCTGTTTCGAAGCTGTGACATGAGTGGATGCTATGCATGTTTTTATTGATGCACTTGAAGAGTATGATGAAATAATTTGGATGTTGATTTCATTAGATGGTGTTATGCTTGTGCTTGAAGAAGATGATGTAACAATATGGTCATTGATTTCATTAGCTGGTGTTATGCTTGTTTCTGTCACAACATTGGTATTTGATGATGGTGCACATACCATTGTTGACAAGTTGTCCTGTTTAGTATGATTTGGATTGGTGATTTCATTGATAAGGGGTTCATGACCAACTTGTGTATTGAAATCATGAGGGAGACTAGGATAAATGATAATGGGATCTTGTTTAGGAGGTGGATGTTGGATGGTACTTGAAAGAACATCTTGCTCTTGCGAAACAAGGGTGTTATTATGAGTGGAATAGAAAATAATGAGGGGATCATCATAAGACTCTTGGTCGATGGGATCTTGATCAAAAATTGGGTATGATGAAAAGGTTTGTTCTTGATCTTGATTTATTTCATGACTAATTTCTTTTGATATTGGATTATCCTCCTATAATGGGGGAGTTTGCATGGGATATTTTTGGAAGGTTTCAACCTTTTGACTTGATGAGGAAGGATTTTGAATGAGATCCTCTGAATCATGAATTGAATTAGATTGGATTTATGTTATGGATACCCCTTGGGAGTGTGTTTTATTGGGTAGAGATGGTGTGGATTGGTCTTGTGTGACTTTAGGGGATGATGAAATGGTGGATGGATATGATTGATTTGGATTTTGGTTGAATGGGATTTGATTTTGGTTGGAAGGAGTATGATTTTGGTTGAATGAATTTTGATTTGGACTTTGGTTGAAAGGGGTTTGATTTTGGTTGAAAGATATACTTTGAATGTTGGGTTGATATGATTGGTATGATTGATATGTTGGGTTGAAAGAAGGTTGACATGACTCTAATGTTGGTTGAACTGAGGTAGGAATGATTTTGTTGAAGAATGAAGGTTGGCATGTTTTAATGGTCTCACAAGAAGAAGAAGGTTGGCCTAATAATGATTCCCTCGTGGTTATCACCTCCCTCATCATATTTTCTAACCAACCCCTATGGTTGCTAGGACTAGTCATGTCTCTCATTTGTTGTTGCAAAGTATTTATTTGTTGAGCTAATGTTTCTATGAATGGTGATGGAATAGGAATGGAAGAGATGAATTATTCACCTTCCCTACAAAATTTATAACGCCAATCCATGATGTTTGCTTGACTAGTTTGAACCTAAGATCACAACATATAAGATGTTTTCTTCATTTATAGAATGTTGCAAAAGTTTGATTTGATGTTGATGTTGACAAGTTTGTTTGCTGCAGGGTTTTAATCTTGTTGATATTGAAACTTGATTTTGATGAGGGATTTGATCTTGTTGATCTTTTTGACAAAACTTTGGTTAAGACTCCACTTTGTTTTTTGGTATTTTCTAAGTTATTTGAACTTGGTGAAATGTAGCAAAGGACACAATAGACACATGAAAAAGAATAAAACCATGAAAAGGATACCTTTTTAAGGAACATTTTTCAAATTCCCATGAATGTTGGAGTCTTTTTCAAAACCCCATTTTTTTTTCATTGTATTTGGGAAATTCGATATCACATCAAGCAGACTCTCATAAGGTCAAAAGGTTACAAATATTATCACATCCCACATCTTGATACTCTGTTAGCTCAAACAACCCTGTCATACCCTAAGGTGTGCCCATTTTTTTGCCTTTTTTCTAGAAATTAGACCAAAGAAGATTGCTCCTCAGTTAGCCCATTATCCTGGGAGATATATGGTGAGTGTCTTGGGGTGGATTCTTCCCCACCCTTGCACTCTGATAAAATAAGTGTTTGGTTACTAACTCGAATTGGCTTCTAATTTCTATGGTGTTTATACAAGGTTTTGTTCGAGTGGTCACAATTAGCAGCGTTTTACACTTCATTGAGGGAGCTCTCCCAATATGTAGAGGTTACGCTCTACATATTTTAACATATCATGTAGGCACTAAGAGAGGCATAATGTCATTGTGACAACATGTAACACTCGTCGCATATTATTTTTATCAGATACGTATTTATTTATAATGGCTTGGATTACTTGGATTTAGTTGTTGCCACTTAGGTCGTTCCCCTCTCACCAACCTTAATGGCGCCCTAAGGGCAACTCAAGAGGGCAACCCTTTTAAAGGATTTAATTGCAAGAAATAAGTGAAAGCATAAAAGAAGAGAGTCTGGTTTTCTGATCACCCATTGAAGGGGAGAGCATAATACCTATCCCTTTGAAGACATGAAAAACAAAATTTCTTTTTATCCTTCCATTGCAATGATTTTCTATTCTAATTGGAGATATTGCTCCACTCAGGCATGGTGTTCATTTTAACCAGCATAGAAATGATGAAAGTTGTATTGTTCTTTATTTAAAGCACCAAATGGAAGTGTTTCTAAGCTACCCTTGCAGAAAAAGAATAACATTAGTCAACACATGGTGGGCTATCCAGCCTAATTTTCCAATTACAGAGTTATGTATTTTTATAGACAAAAAGATATTATGATAAAAACTAGAACTATAACAAAATAGAAAATGAAAAATTGAATCTATCAAATGCAACTTACCTACAAAGCAAATGTGAATTGATATCAGATCAAGTGCAAAATGATATATCATCAATTGTGAATTACTGTGTGAGTAATTGTGATATGATGACTGATCAATTGCGACCTAATATGAGATCAATTCCTCACCTTTTTTTTTGAATTTTTTATTATTATTATTTTTAATCAGAAAAATAGAGGAAAAAGACAAAAGATAGAAGGGTTATTCTGCAATGATATTTTCCCACACTAGGCGATCCATCACATCATTTTTGTTGAAGAATTTGTACTTGGTTAAAAAATATTGGATGGTCTTGTGATACTAAGCAATCTCCTCTTTTTCTTCGATCTCACGGAGTTCCTTTTCAGCCTTTAAAAACCTTTGATAAGCCTTTTGTTGTCTCCTATTCTTCTTTGCCTTCCTTGATTTTGAAATTCATAATCTCACCTTTCCTACCATTGGATTAGATACATTTTATATGCGGAAATCAATTTTTCCAGAATTTAACAAAATTTCAGGGTTAGATGCGCAAGACAAAATAATGCAAAAACGATACAAACAAATTTGAATTTGCAATCCTTTAGAGAAATTATGATCTATTTAAGAAATTATGATATCATTTCTGAGCAATTGCAATACGATGCCATAGCAATTGTGATATGTTATCGGTAATTGTGAATTTTTGTGTATGCAATTGCGATATCCAGTTTCGTGTGCACATACGGATCTGCAAATTTGTCAAAATAGACAATGAAGGTTAGAGTAATTCACGTCAGGTTCACCATTTGTTTCTATGCCTAAATGTCATATGTATTAAGCTAATTAGCAAATAAGAATGAATCACCAATTCTAAACTAATTAACAAACATCAAACATAATCAATGAAAATCAATACAAAATAAGAAATGAATTCAAATAAAAACTCCCTCATTATGCATCTTTGCTTCCATTGTGACTCTCCAATTTGAGTGGTTAGTGGTTCTCAGGTATTGCACCAATTTCCTGTATACAAATACTTTGAAGACTCTGATTTTGTGATTCTCTGATTCTAGAGTGAAATGAGCAAAGAGGTTGAATTTATAGATTTTCAACACAAAGGTGGTGATAATTTGAACTCAAGTGTTGATTAATAGATAACTGATTTAGATTGATCAGTAAACTCAACTGATTGATTTGTTAACTCATTTGATTGAGTAGTGAACTCAATTGATTGACTAGTAGACTGAATAGACTAGCTAGTTGACTAGATTGATGGATTAGAAGACTGAATTGATGGATTAGTTATAAAAAGTTGATTTTGAGTTAAGGATGATTGATGAGATAACTGAGTTAACTGATTAGACAATCGATTCAATCAATCAGTTTTGATTTAGCATGTGTTGTAGGAATTTTAAATTGAATTTTATTTTTCACTTTCAATTTGGATTTGAATTTGGTCATTCGAATGCTAAAATGCACATGAAATTAACAAAAAATCAGATTTGGGGAAAATGTGAATTTGATGATATGAAATTAGATGAAATGAATTGAAATTTGAATTTGGGAGAAATGAGATGAAAATAGATGGAATTATAATTTGGGGATTTGGAGGAATTTAATTAATTAATTGAAATAATTTAAATGAAATAATTTAAACATAGGAGATTGAATTAATTAAATAATAAAGATTATTTAACTAAGGAAAAGATCATAATTAATTAAATAAATGATATTTAATTTATAATTGAGATATGGTTACTGATTAAAATGATTTGAGAATAGAAATAGAATAATTAGAAGTGTTGAAGGGTGATGATTAGAAGAAATAGTTAATTTAATCAAATAATTAAAGAATTACTTAATTAAACAGATGAATAATTAGTGTAGAATTATTGAGACATTTTTAGGTGTCTACAATATACTTCTGAAAGAAGTTCTAGCTTGCTTACCCATTTCACATTCTCTACATACCAGATTATGAGGTTTAACAATCTTAGGCAAATCTCTCACAACTAGTATTGAACTAATCTTTACTATGCAATCAAAATTTACATGACACATCTCCTTATGTCTTAACCAAATTTCATAAATCTAAGCAATCAAGCAAGCCTTCTCACCAGAGTTCAAATGAAAGATGTTACCTTTGGTTTGAGTTCTGGAAGCAATCTCCAATCCAGATCTATTGATGATCTTACATTTTCTATCCTTGAATTGCAAATGAAATCATCTATCCACTATCTAACCTACACTTAAAATATTATGTTTTAAGCCCTCAACATAGTAAACATTATTAGTATTAGTCTTACCATCCAATGATATTATTCCTTTTCCTTTTATCCTATACACCTTATTGCCTCCAAATCTGACCAATCCACCATCAAATTCTTGCAGTGATAAAAACTTTCTCTTGTCACAAGTCATGTGATGTGAGCATCCACTATCTATGACCCATTCATCCTTCTCTTTAATTTTTGTAACCAAATCTTTTTTCTCAGTATGAGTTGTTTCAATGATAGATTCCGGATAATCGTCCTTGATGGCAATAAAGACCCAATATTTGTTAGATGAGGCTCCAATACTGGATCCACTCACAGGTTCTTCATCATCATCATCATCAGTAATACCAAAATTATCATCACCAGCATAATAACATGATTTATCCTTATTCCTTGTGAATCTAGGTATGCTTTGATATTTAGGATTAGGCTTATAATTTATCACAAATATTTCATGATCCCTAGTAGCTCTTTCAGGACATCTAGAAGCAAAATGATAAATCTTATTGCATGAAAAACATTTAAAAGGGACTTTTCCTTCATACTTACTTCCAGCTAGTCCTCTAGGAATTCTTCTAGCAATTAAGGCTTCCATCTCTCTTTCTTCTTTCTCAATTTGCTCCATATCCTAGCATACATCTCTTTCCAATCTATCTTCTAATTACTAGAGGCAAATGCTTTAAATGCAGTCTTAGTTTTAGTAGCATTCTGATCTACAAGTTCTTCAAGTTCAAAAGCAGTCAATCTCCCAAGTAATGTATCTTTGGTCACAGGGGTACTTGACATTGTCCAGAGTTCATTGATAGCAGTAGCCTTCGTCTTGTAATTCGGAGGTATAACTCTCAGAACTTTTAACACTATCTCCTCTTCACTGCTTGATCTGTCGCAACATTTGATACCCATGACAATCTCATTGACTCTATCCATGAAAGAACTTATCTTCTCATTTTCTTCCATATTCAAAGTTTCATACCTTACCCAGAAACCTTCAAGTTTAGCAATCTTCACTGCCTGGTCACCTTCATAGAGAGTTTCAAGCTTCAACCAGATTTGCTTAGCTTTCTCCAACTCTATGAAATTCAATAGCTTTTCATCATATATGGAGCTCAACAAAGATTCTTTTTCTCTCACATCATTTTCAACTCTCTTCTGTTCATCAATAAGTCTTGGTGTTCCAAAACTATGATCATGAGGTATATACCCTTTCTCCACTATCTCCCAAACTTTTGTTCCAAGGCATCTAAGATGAATCTTCATTCGCTCCTTCCATATTTTGTAATTTGTACCATCAAATCTGGGACTCTCCTTCCAGTAGGGATTGAATGTAGAACTAGATGTTGATACCATCGGATCTTTTCAAGTGGTTAAGCTTCTGTAGAGAGGACCTTTCTCTGATACCAATTGTTAGACAACTTAGCTACCAATTGTTGCAATGCACTCATACCAGGAGTAAACTGAGAGGGGGGGTGAATCAATTTACTAATAGTTACAACAATAAATTCAATTATAAACCTTAAATCAGAGTACAACACAATGAAAGAATATAGCATGAAAGCACAACACATATAACACCAATATTTTGACGTGGAAAACCTGAAAAGGGAAAAGCCACAGTGGGAAAACCTACCCACAATCAAATGAATACTCTACAGTAGTATTATGAATAATTACAATGGGGTCTACACTTGTAGAAAGGCCAATATCCTAGAGTACACTGCTCATCACAAAGAGAAGTCTCACTTACTTACATGAACATCAAACTACAATCTGGAAAGAAATGAATTGTGAAAATAGCATCTACAAATGCCTAATACAGTTTCAGTTAAGCACCAATGTCTTCTCTATGTTGGCATGATTGGCATAACTAATGATGATGTTGATATACTGATATAAGGATTGTTGATGATGATATATTGAAGGACTTTTGGTGATGATATATTTGATATGATGAGGAGAATGATGGCATGATGATGAATGACTGGTATAGTTGAGATATTGGTTGGTGACTTGATGATCAGTTATTTGTGTTGTCATTGATGGCAACTATGGCAATTGTTTATTCTTTATTACTTTGCCATCTAGGTTTACTGGTGTACCCTAACCGGTAATGGATTAAGTTGGTGAGATGAATTGTGCAGTTGACAGAAAAACTGTCAAATAGGACTTTAACTGGTAAACCTGAAACAGTGCTATACAAGCAATTGGGTTTGAAGATTGATGAGGAATTAGGTGTTGCAATTTTAGACGTGTTTATATCATTGTAATGAGTCTATGACTAGAACCACATCATGTTTTGATAACTGAAAGTCATGTTTGTGATTTACTATTGTATTTTTAGTAGGGTTTTAACAGGGTTTTAGAACCGGTAACAAGATCTCTTAATTGGTGATACTTTATGGTTTGGCGGTGAATTTAATCATGTTCATAACTTGATGGTGATGTGTCACAACCCGTGTGATAAATTAAAATTTTTTTGACACGATTAAGGATGGAATTTCTTGGGAAACAATGAAGAGCATAGAATAATGTTTTAAGGGTTTGATTACTTATCAAATCGATGTGCGGTGTCGTTTTATGTTTATTCAATAGTTGTAATTGTCTTGATATTTGTTGTAATGATTTGTATGATTATTTGTAATGATCTGTGATGATCTATGATGAAAATTCATTTGAATCTTGATGTATCTAGGGTTTTGTAACCGACAAATGTGTAAAGTGTATTTAGGTCAGTTTTGATGAAGTTTATTGTGTCGGTAATCTGAGAAAAGAGTGTGTAGTCAAACCAGAGGTGTGTGTCTGTGGGAGTGAAGTAGATTGGAGCTTAAGTGGATTTGAACAAGAAAGAAGAAAGTGCTATTTCCATATTGTTGATTTGTTGTTCCATAACAGTTGCAGCAGGTTCAAAATCCCTTAGCCAGGTAGGTCCTAACAGGCCTTGTTCATGTAAATCCCTTAACCGGGTAGCTCAACAACTTGAGTTTAAATCCTCCTATGAGGTTGCATCTAACAGGGCAAAGCTCCTAACATAGCTCATATTGTAAATCCCTTGACCGGGTGACTCCTAATAGGGTCTGCTCCTAACTGGGCATTAATGTAAGCTCCTCACTAGGCTAGGATCCTAATAGGGCACATTCCAAAAGAGTGCATTATCTTGTGGGTACCAATTCCCACCATGGTTTTTCCCATTTGGGTTTCCACATGAAAATCTTGGTGTTCATATGATGATTTATTTGTGTTTGTGTTAAGTTGATATCTTTCTATTACATGCATGATATGGAACACTTAAATGAGTAGTCTGGTAAATCTGATTAATAGATTGATTTTAGTGGCTACATGTGCTGGTTATGATTTGTTTTCGTGAAGTATTGATTAGTTTAGTTTTTGATTTCAGTTTGTTGTAAATACTGATTCAACCCCCCTCTCAGTATCAACTGGATCCTCTAAATAACACTCTACAACACAAAACCTTTCCAACCTTCACTAGAATGATATGACTCTATTCAAACATAATTATTTCTCTAATAATACAAACTTAACCATCCATAACCATCCTATATCAAATTACACGAATAAGTCACCTATAAATATAGATCATCAACCTTATTGACAAGGTCGGCTAAACCATAAACCCATAATTACAAAAAAAAACATCACACAATACCACTGGACCAATATTATGACTTACATTATGTATCATGGACCTAAATAAAGTAACCAAACAATTATATCCATAGATAATTCCACTACGACCAAAATCCAACACGCTTCACTAGGCAGTAGAAACCCTTGGTGAAATAAGATAAAGTCTAATCGGATCCAAATAGGACCACCATAACAGCACGTCATCCAATGCAAAGTAACCAAACACTCAGGATATGATCAAGAAGCACCAATGACATGATATAAACCAATTCCATAAGACAGATCCAAAATCCACTGATCAAGTCACCAAATGCTACATACCGGTAAAGCTAACTGAGAATGCTAAGCAAGCTGGTAAAGCCAAAAGCTAGTTGGGTACCAGTAGATACCAAAAGCAATAACCAAATCATGAACCACCAGAATATAGAAAGCATATAATCATTAGAATAAGCATCCAAAACTGATTCTAGAGATCTAATCTACTGGATTAGAATCATAGTTGAAACTAAGAAGATCACCAAGACTAACCAGGATAGATCCAACCGGGATACAGTGTTGACATTAATGACAACACTTAACAAAATTTAGCATATTGCAAACATGTTCCACATCCAACATCCCAATGAGAATAATTTATTAACTTGTGGCTTTCCAAAAGGGTATTGAGCATGGGCTCACTAACCTATTCCATGGTAACTTGGGTGAATCCTTTAATCCTACACAAGACATACCTAACATTATGGAGAACCATTCCCCTCATAATTCTCATGATGAGGATGACTCTTCAACTCAGTGACTATTGAACAATTGGGCAAGCTTGACCATGATTTGGATAGGCTTCAAAAACATATCAATAACACTTAGGTGGAGATAGTCCCCTTGATTAAAGGTTTGGGGAGATTGAATCAAAGTGATAAACAAGGTGTGAATGTGTTGTGTGGTATTGCTCATACTATTGACACTAATGTTATGCCAATAAAAAGTTGTGTCAAAGCTCTTGGTTTTTCAAGCCATATAAATCAAGTTGAGCATTCCATTAATATTCCTACATCATTGCCTAATGTGCCTACATATACATATTCCATCATGGCTACCTCTACACAAAATTTTAATGCTACACATGTTAGTCATGGGGGAATTCTTGTCAATCAATACTCCTATAGACCTCCTTTTGTTATCCTTCCATTGCTTTCCCAACCATCTCCTATACCTACATATTATAATGTTCCACCTTCCTCTTCTCAAGATCCACCTACTTATCATAATGTTATGCTTCCATCACAATCCAACATTCCAATTCAAACTCATCCATTGAAGCCACTATAAAAAAAATTAGTTCAAAGTATTTTATCTTTACAATAACAATTGGCTTCTTTAACCCAATCCAAATTTAATGTTCCTACAATAGGTACTACAAACACACTTTTTGTTGACATTGTTTGTATTCTTGATCCACAATACATGGAGGCTCCCCATTTGGAGATACAATGGAAAAGGTGACACCCAAACTCATGTGAAAGCATTTCAAACATTGTCTAGTGGCTTCTCTCATGAGCATAGACTCATGGAAAAACTATTCACCCATACATTAAGAGATAAATCTTTGAAATGGTTTTTTTCCTTGCCTCCTTTATCAATTGATTATTTTCATAAATTTTCTAATGCATTTATGCAACATTTTTAAAACAATATTGGTCCTCAAATTACTTTAACTAATTTGATGCAATGTAAAAAGGGAGTTGAAGAAAAACTGACTGATTTCATTGGTAGATACAAACATTTGCATTCATAAATTTCTTATCTTGTTCTTGATGGTGATGTTAAAAGAATTTTTATTAATAATTTGCAAAAAGATATTAGAGATAAGATTTTATTTTCTTATTTTACATCTTTGACACATTTATGCATGGTGCTTCATAATTACTGGCTTTGAGTGAGTCAATTTGAATCATCTTCATCAATGGCTCTAATTGATAACAATTAAGAAACTTATCATCAATCCTTTCAAAAGTTTCAAAAATAAAACAAGAATTTCATCAAGATCATTAACAATTCTTCTAATCATATTGATACACAAGTGGAAACTACAACATCAGGGGTGGCCCCTTTATCATCAATCTTTACACATTATAATTTTACTCCTCTTTTTCAATCATTGTAGACTATCATGCTTAGATTAATTAATGTTAATATTATAAAGCTTCCTCATGTCAAACACATAGATACCTCTAAACCTTTTTCGAATTCCTTTAATCCTAAACCCTTTTGCCAATACTATATTCAAGTTGGCCATGACATTGTGAAGTGTTGTAAATTGAAGCATGTGATTCAAGATTTTATTGATTCCAACACTATAACTATGGAGGATGTGCATGATAAAGGAAATAAATCCGTAGCACCTCCTTATCAAAACTTGCAAATATTTACCAATCCTTTTCCTTACTCATTCTACCAATGTTGTCAATCCTAAGAAACTCAATCCATGAGTGTTGATGATATGTGTGTAGAGGCCAACAATGTTGTGAACCTTATTGAGCAATCTAAGCCTAAACCCAGTGCTCACATCACCTTTGAGCCAAGAAAGATTATTTATGCACTTTATGGACCATTATACATTACTATGAAAATTTAAGTCTTTCATGAGGAGTTCTCATTAATCCTCTATATAATGTTAATTTTATTACCGAAGAACATATTTATGCACAACAATTTTATAATGTTACATATGACAAATCTGATGTTACGATTAAGATACATGATGGTTTCATTTTTCACACTATAGGTTCCATCACTTTTCCCATTGAGGTTGGTACTAAGTGCTTAGATGTTACCTTTTAGATATTATCCCTACCTCCAACCAATTTTGTGTGAAGTTGGGACACCCCTGGCACAATTCCATGAAAGTTATCCTTTCTATCATCTATAAATGTTTGAATTTCTCTCATAATGGGTGTATTATCATAATCAATCATAGTCTATGCCAACCCTTAGCAATATGTGAATACTTCACCCTTAATTTCTTTTGGCCTCAAAAACATGAACCTTTAATGTCCTTTTCTTATCTTATAAAAAATTCAAACATGAAAGGATATTGGCCTTAAGTAAACCTAAGGATTGTTCAACCATGGATATTCCTCCTCCACATCCTAGACGTATAATTATCCCTACCCCTCCTATTCCTCCTATATATGTTATGGTCCAACCCCCTACATCTTATAAAGGAAAACACCCAACATTTTGGATCTCTCAACCTAGTAAGGTTTCTCTATTTCCCCCTTCTAAAAAGGAAGAAAATAATTCTATGTTGATTAATCTACAACCCAAAAGTTTCTAGTTGAACCAAGAGAAATCATAATGTGAGAGACATTTGATAAAGACTTCATGTCAAGGCTCCTGAGATTGCTTCCCAAACCATTTCCTCCCCTAAGACGCAAAATGTTAATCTAACACATCAAAAGTTAAAATTGTCTATGCAAAATGATGATTCATTTACTTTTCCCATTAAAGATCCTATTATGATTAATTTAGATGATGATATTGATGCTAACAATATGGGTACTACCTATTGTGTTGATATGTATGGGATTATTGAGATTAATCATGAAGTATCTTCAAGATTCTCAAAAGCATTAATCCTATCTCCTAGTGGCAAACAAAGTGATTCATCATTAGAGTATGGTCCTTGTTTGGAAATTTTAATACCTCCTTATACCATTCTTGTTATGGCTCTTCTTGCATCTTGTCCACCATCCCTTAAAGATGTTGAGCAAGATTGGGAGGTGGACAATTTGGTAGATTAGCCTCACTTGTATTATGGACTCTTTTAGGTGTTTTACTGCATGTGATGTGTTTTCCTCATGACGTGATGATTGATATGTCTATGTTATGATAGACTCTCTTTGTATGACCCTTGTTGCTCCATTGGCGCAAGGAAACAAATGGACCAAACCTATTGTTACATTCTTCTATGTGTATCTCAATTCTTCTATATATCATATTCATGTTATATCATCAATGTGTTATTGTTGTAAATGCGCTTTTATCTTGTCTACTTGGGGACAATGCAAAGGTTTGAGATCTCTCTTTTTTGTGTCTACCATGTTTCCCAAAAAGATTTTTGTTGTTTATCTTATGTTCTCTTCCTCCATTGTGTTTGTAGTTCCACTGCCTTCGGGGGATGAGGTCAATTCATTACATCATACTTTTTGTTTTCATTGGTAATTGTATGTATTTTATTGATAATAAAAGAAAAGTACATGAGTTGTAATATCATCTAGCCACACATCAAAAAATAATTCCAAAACTACTCCAAAATGATGTCCACATTTAGGCAAAACAACAACCAAACCCTACTTACAACTACCAGTATCTTCCCTATACACCAATTTCTATAATATAACAATAAATTAGTCCAAAACCATGTCCATATTCTAACAAAACATCAACCAAAACCACACCATACCTACCAGAATTCTGCCCTATACACCCATTTATACAATATAAAAATTTTAAACATTAAGTAGTCGATAATGAAATTACATAAACAAGCTTTAAACAAAAAATATAGATATTTTCTTTTTCATTTATTCCTCACTACTTTCAAGGGCCCATTGACCTCCTATTCTTTCAGCTCAAACCTTGCTTCTGGCTCTTCCTTTAATCTCACCTTCCTCTTTCCTATGGCTAGCTCTTGTTCCTTCACTTGTAGGTACTGAACAAATGAATCTCAGTTGATATATGTTTCTGCTTGGCACTCATACTTGTTTGTCCCCTTCGCCTAGCAAATAAATGGAATCAATTGTTAAGGAGTCTCATTTGTGCCCTCGGCCACCTCCATAGGCATGAAACCTACCCTCTCAATTTCCCTTTCTAACACTAATTGCAAACCATATAGCCAATCACCTTCCACACAACCCTTCAGAATCCATTCAACATATTCTTTCGACCCAACCTCCAACCCCCATGCCATCACCATTGACATGATATCAATTTTTGACCTATAGTTGTGTTCAGTCACCATGAACTCTTCACCAAGCAAAATTTCCATGATCTAAATGAAAATATCTTCGTCAAAATTGAAGGGATTTTCCATTCATTGCTCAGTGATTTTTCCCATAAACGCTAATTGTTGCACGTGGCCTCCATGTCCACAATTGTGAGCACCTACTTCTCTCTCTAAAATTTTTATTACCACCTTGGCAACCCATGTCACATCACCCCACCACCACACCCTTCCATTAATAGCTTCTAAAAATGGCGGCATACCATACCAGCTCAGAGATCGAACTTGAGATTATGAAAATCTTCCATCGTACCATTCATCCTTTCATCAAGTTGCACTAACCATTTGGACAATGCATTTGCCACCTCATTTCCTGATCTCCACAAATGCCCAATTTTAAATTCTTCAAGAGTTTCTAATAAATGTTTGGCAACGGATCTATATTTCTTCAAATTTCATGCATGGATTTCACCCTTTTTAATGTATTTATAATAATCAATGAATCTCTTGTGACTTGTATTTTTTAAGGCATGATTTTTTTCTGATTTCAACACTTCGATAGCTACCTGAGCCTCAACTTCATTTTTCATTCCCTCCATGATTTTTAAAGCTCCAATTGCTACAATATTGCCCTCCCAATCTCATGCCACAAATACTACTCCTAGCAGTCCTAGGTTGCCCCTTTTAGGCCCCATCAAAGTTTATTTTATACCATCCTTCCCTTGGTTTGGACCACTCCACCACCTCCACCTTCTCAGACTCTGAATTAACCTGTGCAGGTCCATTATAATCATACTTGATATACATGATTTATGAAATATTATAATTGATCCCAATTACTATATATATTACGGGATCTCTTAATATCTTGTGCTTCGTTGCCCTTGGTTTGTCCTTTCTTAGGGGCATATCATTGTAGTGACGTGCTTGTATTTTATATGCATGTATGCTACCTTAAACCAATTGCTTCTAATTGGTGTTGGAAAGGGCAATTAGATCATTCACGTGTATACTTTAACATGGGTTGTACACTTCTCTCTTTGTTACACTTTGTACACAAACAGGATGAGGTTTGGTATGTACACTTTGACCACACACCACAACATGTCTGGTGCACACTGTAATACTCATTTCACTCAATTATTTTTAGATTACTTTGCAAAAGCCTTTTTCTTTGTAATATTTTTCATTGATTCTCTACATGACTCATAGTAAGCATAAGCCTTACTAGACCAAGATTTTATGTTTGTTTTCTCTCTCTCTTCATGTCTTGCTCCTTTTATCATGATATTAGATTGATAATATCCTAAGTTCCTAGAGGCTTGATGTTTCTTGCATCTTTAATATCTTGATGAAATTTTTTTAATACTTGTAGTATCCCTCCCAGACTCACATTTTGATTTATAATTGAATAGACCTATTTAGACATATGGATGATGTTTTGATGGTTACTTATGATTCTATTTATATTTAGATGATATTGACGATGCTAGATACCTTATATGGACATATTTTATCTCGTGATTCATATGATTGATTATACATTCTAGATTACTTGATGGATGGATATACATTGGATGGATTATATGCATTTGATATTCCTATGTGGACTATATGATTTATGATGGTTCTAACCCTTATTTGGTAATTATGGTTTCATGTGATGTATTATTGTTGCCATTGTGTGATTGTCTTAATGAAACGGACAATGCCTTATCACTCATTGTGAACATAAAAAGGTGTTGTCATTTTCTTTTCACTTGCTTGTTTATCATGATGGATAAATGTTGTATATGTATCGTATTGTGGTTGGAGGATTATAGGTATCAGACATCGACTCCACCTAGTCTCACAGGTCTAAGTGTGTCCTATCCCAAAGGCAAGTTGTTGGAGATCACACAGGCTTTGTCATCTCCGAATCTTACTATTCCACCATCATGCCTCTCCATATTCACAAATCTTCTTTTATCATCAGTCATATGATGTGAACAACCACTTTCAATCATCCATTCATCTTTCTCTTCAACTTTAGTAGCTAAAGATTTCTCCTCAATAGTGAAGCTTGAGGAATTAATAGGTACTAGTCCATCTTCTTTAATAGAAAAAAAAATAATTTCATCTCCTTCTGATTCTTCATCTATAACACATTCATCAACAATATAATAACAGTTCTTCTAATTCTTATACTTATGATTAGACTTGTAAGGCTTATGATACTTCTCATGCTTCTCATATCTATCATTCCTATCATACTTATCAAATTTATCATGCCTGTCATATTTAGACATTCTCTCTGGGCATGTAGAAGCAAAATGTCCTATCTTATTGCAAGAGAAACATTTTAGAGGCAATTTTATCATACTTACTAGCTCCTTTAGGCAATCTCAAGGAAATCAATGCTTCAAGATCACTCTGTCTCTCTTCTCTCTCTCTCTCTCATATCTAGATAATCTACATTCTTTTGGATCATACTTCTACTTTCCGGATACAAATGCTCTAAAGGTTGTCTCAAACATTCCATGTGATTCACAAAACTCACTCAATTCAAATGCAGCAATCTTTCAAACCAATATATCTCTTGTCACTGTAGTCACACTTTGGATCTCATCCATAGAATTTACATTATGTTTGTAAGAAGGAGGCAATGATCTCAATACCTTAGTAGCAATTTCATCTTCTTCAAGGGTTCCACCGAAACATTTGATACCTAGAACAAGTTCATTCACCTTAGGCATAAAAGAGTTTATGTTCTCATCTTCTCCCATTTTCAGCATCTCATACTTCCCTTTCAAACTCTACAACTTAGCAACTTTGACTTGTTTATCTCCTTCATACAAGGTTTCAAGATTCTCCCAGATATAATGTGCAGTCTGAAGTCCCATTACATTAGTCACCTTAGAATCAGTCAAGGCACTCAACAATGCTTCCTTTGACCTAATTTTATTTTCAGCATCCTTGATCTCAATAGCATTAACCAATCCATTCTAAGGAACAAAATAGACATCCTTTTTAATCTTCTAGTAATCCTCTCCAAGACATTTGAAGTGCACCTCCATCCGATTCTTCCATATACGATAGTTACTTCGATCAAATCTCAGACTCTCCTTCCTAAAGAAAATAGCTCCAGTTGCCATCCCGGATCTCCCCAAGTGGTCAAGTTTCTTCTAGAGGATCTAGCTCTAATACCAATTGTTGGCAACAATAATGAAGGGAAACTGAGAGGGGGAGGTGAATCAGTTTTCACTGGATTAATAAAATTAACCTCAAATACAAATCTGATTAATTGCAGCAACAACAAGGATAAGAAAATTGATGACACAACACACAACACCAATATTTTGAAGTAGAAAACCCGATTAATAGAAAAACCATGGTGGGAACCTACCCACAATAAGATAATACTCTCCACTAGTATGTGAAAATAATTACAATGGGGAATGCACATGCATTTAGGCACACTGCCTTGAGTTCACTGCTTAAAATAAAAAGACCCAGAAGGATAGAAACCTCAGGGAAGGTTTACAACCTTACAATAAGATTCAAACTACAATTTGGATTACATGAACTACAAATATAGCATCTCCTTATGCCTTATGACAGTTTTGATTAAGCAAATTTGTATGTCTTTCAACAATATCTGCTCAATATGCTACAGTGAAGGATAAATTCACTTAAGCACCACATACACCACTCTCTGATAATGTGTACACAACACCGATCACCAAATTACATGAATATATCACCTATTTATATAATTCATCAACCTTAACTACAAGGTCAACCAAACCCTCAACTCATGATTACAAAATTACATCACACGATACAAAGGTTGACTATCGGATCAATATTATGATATACATGATATGTCATGGACCTAAACCAAATTCTCAAACATGTAACACAACTGGAAATCATTCCAAGATCAACTGCAACACATTACACAACCAAGAATACCATATAACATGAAGAATATCACCGGTTTATCCAAATCACCAAAAAATCGCACAATGATCAATAAAGGTCATCAAAATAAATAGGAAACAATTAGGAAACACCAGCAAGCACATTAGAATCATCTATAACAACTGCACCAACACCACTTATCAAATCGTCATCAATCAACATCTGAAACTCAAGAACACTCAAACATCAACAACTACCATGAAGAAAGATAACTTACAAAGAACCAAATCATGAACCATCTGAAATGAAGATACACAAGAACATTCCAAACAATCTCCAAAAAACTCAACTCAAGATTTGATCACACTGGAATATACCAGAGGAAATATCAAACTCTGCAAAGCACTGATCAGATAAACCAAACTGCAAACTGGATCACATGATATGATCAATTAAGCTTCTGGATCACTGAAACCAATACAAGAAGTACTCCATACACCAAACTGTGATCTCAATAAACTAATCTACAACCACTGGAGTAATAAATAATAGGAATATGTTGACATCAATGACAACAACATATCCTAGAAGCAGCAATGTCCAACACCCTCAACACACTCTCCCATCCCCTTAAGCCATCATCTTACCTATGTCCTAAAATCATCTCCTATATATATCTACCTAATATGATCACATAACACATACTTTGATCACATTCAACACATACTCTGATTGAATGATCAATTATTTCTCCCTTTAAGCCATCATCTTAGGATCCCCTAAGCCATTGTCTTGGGTCCCCTTAAGCCATTATGTTACTGAGGTCCTTATACAATCTTGTAATTATATCTAGATATTTTTTGTTGAAGGTCTATGACAACTTTATGGTGTTGGTGACTATGAAGTTTGTGCATTCAACTTGTAACAAAATAAAGAATTCTTATAATATGGTAAGCATCACTTGAATGTAATTAATTTCTATGATCCAATTTTGTAGTTCCTTATTTTTTTATATATATAATTTTCTTGCATGAGTAGTTGTATGATATAGTTAATAGTAATTTTGTCTTTTTTTTTTATAATTTTCGTGTATGATATTGTTAATTTACTTATATTCATCAATTTTTGGAAGTCCCCTACAAGAATATCCAACATGATTGTCTCTACTAATTGCCATCATACAAATGCATTGGATCAATTTTGTATTCTTAAACTACTTAAAGTGGATATTTTAATGTTGTACATGAATTTTAATGTTTTGCATTGAACATTTGTTCAAAGCCTTACACTCAACAAGAGTCGATCCTTGGTGGGCTCAATAAGAACCTTTCAACTTCATTAGTAGACCAAGGACCCATTGATTTATTTCTTAATATTGAGTTTATCTTCCAATTAATGTCAATATCGTTTGCATTTTATTAGTTATTTGTTTGATACATATTAATTAATATTTCAATTCTAATAAAGGTAAAATTGGTATTACATTTTTATCTAATATTTTTTAACTTAATAAGTTTATTATTTATTATTATTTTTTAGATTATTGTTTTATTAATTTTTGGTTTTTGATATGTTTTCACATTGTATTTAGTTTATTATATTTGAAATTATAATTTAGATTTAACTTTGAGATTTATTTTAATTATTTATCTTTTTATAAAATTACTAATAATAATTAAAAGTTATTAGAATTGATTTAGTTTATAATTGTTTATATTATTAAAATTTTCTTAGTGATAGATATATGATGAATTAGTTATTATCGATTTATTATTTAATATGTTTTTAAATTTTGATTAATAATTAGTTTTTTTTTTAATTTCTTACGTATGTTTTTCCAATCTATATGTAGTTATTTAATTCATATAAATCTCTAAAATAAAATTTTCCTAGTCATAAATACAATATGAATTGATTAAGATTGATTTAATTTATTTATAATTTTTATTTTGGTTAATAATAAGATATTATTTCATTAAATGTGTTAAGTACGGTTTTTTTCAATATATATGTGGTTATTTAATAAAAAATATATGTAAAATTAAAGGCTTGAGTGTTTTAATATTGCTTTTTATTTACTCTAAATGCACAAATACAACATCTTTCATAAAGTTAAAGCCCAATTATTCTTGACAAATTCCTTGTCACTATCACCTATGGGTAAACAATATGACATGATAATTAATAAATATAATGTGTAATTAGTTCTAATTAGATAAAAATGGGAGAGGATCGAACTATTACAAAACCATCTAGGAGGCACACAAAGAGGGGAACTTACAAGAAGTGAGATCATCACGAACACAAAACCAAAACATGCAAATCCTTTTTTGAAGGAGACAATGACTGATCAAATTAGCCAAACCAAGGAGCTTTTGATTGGAGCAATAAACTGGTGGGAACGAAGGTTTTAAACCCACAAAAAGCTACATAATTAGAACATAGGAGTTTAGGTGAGAACCCCAAACCAACATTCAAACAAAAGCCCTTGTGCTGGAAATAGAGTTGCCAATGAACCATAAACATAACATTGGGATTTGAAAGGCTTTTTACAACCTTTCTCCTATAGGATCACCTTGAGAGTCTAATAAGGAGGGAGTCCACAATAGTCTAGAGACACCTAGAAAACTTATGGCAAAAGTGTCATCTAGCTAATTCAAAAAAGAAATAAATAGAGTAACCATTGAAATGAATAGCACAAATAACTTCCAAGGGTTTTGAAAATCATCTCTTTACTTTTGTTTGATGAAAATCCCTGAAAACAACACAACTAGGACCACCCCAATAGGTCCTTGGAAAACCTCAATAGGTCCTATGTCTATAGTACCTAAAAAAAACATGGGAGAAGAAGCACTCTCCAACAACCAAGGACAAGGAAGATCACAACTGAATCTTTCGAATAAGAGTTCCAAAAAGAGTCAATCCAAAATGGAATGCATTATGATAGGGAGAGAAGGAAGCATACATAGAGACCCATGAAAGAAGCAACATCCACCAAATAAAACTAGAGTCCACCACAGAAACAGGTACAAAGGAGGTAGAACCCTCTCTAGTTAAACACCCATAGGGTAACTAGTCCCCAACACACGTCTAGAGCCAACTCACTGCTGATAGTGAAGAACTATCTCCAATAGAAACACCATCTTACATAGAAGCCTACATAAAAATGCCCTAACAAAACCCATCACCAACAATAAGCCCTAAGGTCGAAGCCCAAGCTCCAGAATTCTTAGAGACCAAAATACTTGTAGGGCCAAGATTGCTATCAACCCCAACCAACCAAGCCGTGCATAAGTAGTAGTGCAAAGGGGTAAAAGCACAAAATTGTGTCACACTTTTATAAAAGAAATGGCCAATTTTGATTCAACTTTGTAAATTGAATCAAGAGAAAACGAAATATATAATTTGAGTTTTGAAATGACATAATCTAATTATAAAATGTATAATTTTTTTGTGTATTTTATGTTTGTATTTTTTGCAAAAAATATTTGAATATACTTTCCTATAAAGTAAACACTATAATTTAGTTGCTAATAAAATACTGAAATTGAAGTTGCACGAGGCATCACACTTTACGTAGTAAATTTTACCTTTTTTTCTTCAAGTCTTTTGTGTATATTGATAACTTGAAACTATTTTTTATCTATATATATTTTGCAATAAATTTAAAAATTTGCATGTACTAAAATATAACTCTTTCCATTTGGTGTTACCTTTTTTCTTAATTATTTATCCAAGTTAGAAAAGAATTATATCAGCTTGACATAGACTCTTTTCTCTAGTGCATTTATTTTTTTAAAAAATTTAGTATTTTTCTTTAACAAGATAATCAACCTTATATTTTAGTGTTGATAACCTACTTTCAATAAAAATATAACATAAAACATAAAAACTAATTAAAATATTAAAATATATTCTGGAAAATTCAATTATAGATCGATAAAAGGGTATTTTTTACAATTAAAAAAATTAATATTAATAAGAGTAGAAGTTGTTGAAACATTGAGTTTTTCAAAAAAAAAAATTGCTAATTACACCCAAAGTGGTATAAAATATACATTTAGACAATACCAATTGGAAAAATTGTGGCCCATATATATGATAGCTATAATGAATCTCTATAAACCATATGTTTGACTAAAATTAATTTTTAGTTTGAATTATTTAAATTCACTTGTGTTGATAAGTTGGCCTAAAATGTGACATTGTTTTGTGCTTTTACCCAAAGATGCCTTAACATGGAATGCCCACTCCTAGGACTGAGAAATCCCACCAAGCATGAACACCCAAAAAAACCCCAAACATCTATAAGCAAGGGAAATTAAAACCAATAATTGACAATCGTATTAGGGAGGACAACAACCAAATAATGAGTAAAGCCCACAACTATTACTCACATCAGGATGAGAAACATCAAACATAAAAATCTTCATTGGGGCCCAAGCACAAGGAAGTAGACCTAGGAGTGGTAGACACAAGACCTAGTCCAACAAATGACCAAATACAAAACCACAAACCAAAATGCCTAGATTCATAGGCCAAGAAGGGGAGGCACCTGATGAAAATACCATCCTCATAGCCAAAAGGCAAGCAAATCTAAAACCAATAGGACCAAAATTTTCCAATGAACCACTCCAAAAACACTATGAAAACTAGGACAAAACCATCCCTTCAACCACCAAAAGGAGGGCAGATTGCCACCCACACCCCATAAAACAAGAACCATGAAAACAAGATTCTCCCTTCCTCATCCACCTCACTATTGTAATCATCTACATCCTTCCCCTCCTCACCCTAACCTACCAAAATCCTAGATCCCATTGTCACTCCTCATTTTTTCATTTTATATAATGTGTAGTTAGTTAATTATATACTTAGAACTTTTTAAATCTTATTTTTTCATTTTAATTTTTTAATAATTATTATAATATACAAATAATTGATTTATATATAATTTTAATAATACTATTATTTAACTTATAGATAGATATATATCTTTATCTCTCTCTTTATCCATTCATCCCTCTCTTTCTATTACTTGTCTCTATGGACTTTTCTCTCACCTCTCTCTATCTCTTCATCTCTCCCTGTCCCTCTCTATTAATATCTCATGAACTATTCCCTTATCTTTTATTCACTTGATCTCTTTGACACTAGATATCTCTCTCTCCCTCCCCATCTCCTTCTTGTTCTTCTCTTTATCTATTTTTATCTCTATCTCTCTAACTTCTATCTTCCTACCTCTCTATCTCTCTAGCAATCCCTCTTTCTCTCCTATTCTACATCACTATCTCAATTTGTCTCTCTTGATCTCCTTCTCACTCCTCTCTATTTCTTTCTATCCATATCTTTTTCTACTTTTATCTCCTTATCTCTCTATCTCTTGTTGTATCTTGTTAATATATCCCTCTTTATCTCTCTAAATCACCCTCTATTTATATCTTTCTCTCCCCCACCTCTTCCTTTCTCCCTCTCTTTACCTATCTCTCCTCCTCTCTTCACTCTCTTCTCTCCCTCATTTTCCCATCTCTCTCTCTCTCTCTCTCTCTCTCTCTCTCTCTCTCTCTCTCTCTCTCTCTCTCTACACACACACACACACACATCTCCGTCCTTGAGTCCCTTTGTATCCCCTATCTATCTCTCTATTTATTTATGTACCTCTCTCTCTCTCTCTCTCTCTCTCTCTCTCTATATATATATATATATATATATATATATATATGTTTATCTATCTCTATTTCTCCATATTTCTTCTTCCATCTCTCTTTTTCTCTCCTTCTCTCGCCCGCTCTATATATTTTATCACTTGAACCATCTTTATCCCTCTCTCATCTCACTCCTTACCTCTACATCTTCATCTCCATCTCCATCTCCATTTCTATCTCTTTCTTTCTCTTTATCTCTATCTCCTTACCTATCTCTTCCTCCCTCATTCTTTTCCCCACTTTATCTCTCCCTCTTTCTATCCCTCCCTCCCCCTCTCTCTCTCTCCCTCTTTTACTATTCTAAATATAACATGAGCCTATTGGTAATTGAGTCTAATTGTCTTTCGAATTTAAATGTTTTGTTTCATTCATATTTAGAGCCATACACGTGGATATATAGTTGATTTAAAGATATCAATTCTTCATTGAGATGCTTGTTGCACCAAAAAAACTATTGATAAATGACTTACCAATTGACCTCATATACTACACTAATATATACCAAAAATGTACCAAAATTTTACCACCTTCCATACCTCTTCCAGATATTAATTATGTGGTAAGGTGGCATTGTTAGTTGATAATTGTATGACAAAATTCTATAAATTTTGATGCACACTAAAAAGGACACAAGAGAACACAGATTCAAACATTAGTGTTGTTAGTGACAATAAAAAATGAAAGATAAATGAAACTATAATCCTAAACATGCATACCGATAGAGATATAAAATAGATAATGAAAAACATACAAAGATGAAGGAAGGAAATAAAACCCCCCAAGATGCTCTCCAACAAGCTCATAGTTGCTCCTCCCTTGTTCCTCTCCTCTCCAAGTTCCACATGGGTGTAGCCCTCATCTTTTTGCACTATTTATGGATGTCTTATGGAGATTCAAGAATATGAAAATGAAGGTAACTACTTATGCAAGTGTAAACAAGCTAATAAGATAAAGCACCTTAATTATTCTGTGTTAATTTTAGCCAAAATAATAACACAAAATGCTTCTAAAATGTTCTCTCAAAATGACTATAAATCTGATGCATAAATATTTCTTGGATGCTTTTGAAGAAGGAATGGGATCTATTTATAGGAAAAATAGAGAAATGGATGGTTGACATTGAGTAATCTCAACAAGGGCTAGGATTGATGGGTTTGTGATCCATGTGAGGGCATTCAACCCAATCCTAGGATGACAAATGTCAACATGAGATGGCTTGAGAGGAGAGGGAAGAAACATTAAATGCTTGAGATGACATGAAGGTTACCTTAGGAGGTAAGGTTTAGGCTTGAGTTAGTGAATAAAGCTTTTATACAATGAATAATGCCTTAGTCTAATGGACAAAATCTTTTGAAAGAGTTGGTGGGGATAACCATGGTCAAAGTAATAAATGCTTTAAAAGGCCCATGAGTTAAATGCGGGTTGAGTTAGAGGGAATGATAGGGAGCTTGGTAGGTAAGCACTCACAAGGCTAGTTGCTCAAAAGGATCAATTTATTAGCTAAGGACTTGTAGAGTCTATTGTATATGACTATCCAATCTGTCCTATTGTTGTAATGCCAAGTCCTCCATGGTTGGCTTGCCTAACAACCTCCCTTTTGGGTGATGTCTCTTGCCCATGTACCAAACTACTCAAAATATTTAACCCTTCCAACTATACTTGCTCATGCTTGACTATTAGGGCCTTCAACTTTTAGTTTCAATGTGTACTAGGGGTCTTCCTCATGGAAATGTAGGGGCAGTAAGGTCTTGTACACCTTTGGATGCTCATAACCTTGTTTGAGGACTATGACCCTTAACTTGCTCAAATTCACTAACAAGGCTCAACTACCCCAAATGAGGCTACACACTGTCTGGGAGTCCCAAATTAAACTTGATGGATTTCTTGGGATGTTTTCATTATTTTCATAAGCCTCCAAGTTCCATTTTCCCATCGGGTTCATGCATTCTACAAAAACTGTCAAAGTTGTGTGTTATGCAGCAGGGCTACTAGCCCGTGGAGACCTAATTGGCCTTGTTTTGCTACTACCGGTCAATGATGGTCCTTTTAACCACAAATAATGTTTGGGATGATGTTTTGGAGGTGCATACTCAAGGAGTTTTGAGGTTTAGCCCCTTGTTAGTGCAATTTTAAGACTGTCCACCTTTTGTGGCTCATTTGGAGGGTTTGGTAGGGTTTTGGGCAAGTATGTTGGTAAGTCTCAACAACTCCACTCTTCAAGCTTCCACAATGGTTTAGGACCTCTGCCACATCACAAGGAACCTTCCTCAGTCTTTTTCCTATAGACAATATGTCAAACACTTGTCAAGCAAGTGGAAAAATAGTAAAATGCCTCAGTCACTATCCTTTTTCTGCCCTTTGACAGTCAACTATTGTCTTCACTTTAAACCTGCACAAAGAAGGATTTTTATAGAGAGAATACCTCAAAGAGGTTTGATAAGTATAAGAGGAACTCCTATTACATCGCCTTTTCTATTACAAGGTATGCATGATGCTTTGCAAGCATTCCAATGAGCAATTTTACAAATACCAATCACAAAACAGTGAACACACTGTTTGTTTACAAATATAGGAATATTTGATACAAAAAACTTAATCCAAAAAGCCAAGGTGATGCTAAAAACTCTTTAACTCACTTCCAAATCTCTGCCTCATTGATTTGTCCATTCCAAATTACTTTTGGATGACAATCTTGAGTTTTAATCATGAACTAGCCTAGTTGCTCCAACTTGCCTAGTTCACACTCAAATGCATCTTCAAACCTTTCTTCTAGCACAAAAAGAAAGGAATGTACATTATATACACATGGATCAAATTGGAAGAATCCATTGGAGGGATCCTAGACCTAGATCATCCAAGTTGACACATTTTACAACTCCAAACCCCTGGCAGGGCAGCAGATACACAGTTTATAAATATTTTTGAATAAACACCTTGCAAATGTAAAAACAATGAAATATTTACATGAAAAGCCTTATTACATCAACATATCAACTTCCAAGAAGCTATAGTACAGATTTATACAGCTACAGTATGGACTGCCCTTCAAAAGGAGAAAAAACAGTCATAAAAGCCCAAAAAACTTGTCTTCTATTAAGTTTCACTTGTAAATACAAAAACCAACCATTTCCAAGGTAAATGGAGGCCTTATATAGTTTCTCTAGTTTTTTTCCAAGCCCTTGTATGGACATGAGGATTCAAAAACTCATTTTGCAAGAAAATGATAATTTTGACAACTTTCTTAAGCCAAAATGACAACTTTTTCTTGCTCAAAAAGGCACTTTTGACAACCTAACATCATCAACCTATCTAAACACCTTAGAAATGCTTAAAAAAACTAAACAAATATGTTTCAATTCTCTTGAAGACATCAGGAGATCTTTTTGGCAATTTTCCACATTTTTGCCAAAAATTGTCAACTCAAGGCCTGAAATGCAAGATTTGATCTCTTAAGCCCAAAATGAGATCAAAACCACTTCACATGACTCAAAACAACCTAAAAAAACAAAAACAACCTAACACAAGACTTTACAAACATAAAAGCATAAAATACCCAAAAATGGGATTTTGACTCAACTAGGTGCTCCTGCACCATACTCCCCCCAAAACAAAGAAGTCATGTGACTCCTTAAGGAAGAAAAGAAGAAGGAATGCCAACTTTCTAAAAGTCAACTTTAGGTATCCAAGTGGCCTCTGATAGAGGTTGATCCTTCCACTTGACGAGATCCTCCATTTAGGTGTGATTCCTTGTCTTTTTGAGAACTCTGCAGTCGAGAACCTGTTCAGCATGGGGAAAAGAAAGAGAAGGGAGAGATAGATCAGAAAGGGAGTTGGAAACATATAAAACTCTTTGAACCTCCTCAGGTGGCTACCTTTTGAAAGCAATTAGATCTACAACATTAAAAATGGGGGACAAAGAAACATTAGTAGGCAAATCAACTTTATAAGCATTAGACCCATACTTAGCCAAGATCTTGCAAGGGCCTATCCTCCTCATCTGAAGCTTGCTTGGAACTCCATTTTGTAGCCTTGCTTTATTAAAATGAACCATCACATAATCTCCTATGGCAAACTGAACATCTCTCTTTGTAGCATCCACTCTTGCCTTGACCTTTTGAGAGGTATCTTGGAGAGCTTTCCTTACTTTCTCATGAACCTCCTTCATGGAGTGAGCCATGTCATTTGTTGTCCCACTCTTATGCTGCAAGTTAGTGATATCCCTCAACTCCATTATACCCCTTTGATGCATACCATAAACAACTTCAAATGGACTTTTACTTGTAGACCGGTTAACACTGTCATTATAGGCATATTCTGCTTGATGAATGAGTTGATCCCAACTCTGCCCATACTCCTTTGTCAAGCACCTAAGAATGTTTCCAGGAGACCTGTTCACAACTTCTTTTTGGCCATCAGTTTGTGGATGATAAGCTAAACCAAAAGAGAGATTAGTACCCAATCTCTTCCACATTGTTTTCCAGAAATGACCAAGAAACTTAACATTTCTATCAGATACAATGCTAGTAGGCAAACCATGAATCCTAACAACTTCCTTGAAAAATAAATAAGCAATATGACTTGCATCATGTGTTGTTTTGCAAGGAATGAAGTGAGCCATCTTGCTGAATCTATCAACTACTACAAAGATGCTATCAAATCCTGATTGAGTTCTAGGTAATCCTACTACAAAATCCATTCTAATGCAATCCCAAGGCCTATGTGGAATGGGAAGAGGCTGATATAAACCAGCATTAGAGGAGTTACCTTTTTCTTTCTAGCATACCAAGCACTGCTCAACATACCTCCTGATGTCTCTCTGCATCTTAAGCCAATAATAGAACCTTTGAATCAGCTCTAAGGTCTTATTGAGACCAAAATGTCCACTTAAACACCCATTGTGCTTCTCTTGAATGAGGTTCTCCCTCATAGAACCCTATGGAACACACAACTGTCTACCCCTAAATAACAAACCATCCTGCAAAGTGAAATCAATATATGCACCATGGAAGTTATTCTCAAAATCTTTACAAACTTTATAAGTGTAGCGTCCTAAAATTGTGACACTTGCAATTTCGACCGCATTTGGGTCTTCACGATGGCGACGCAACACTAAACCTGAATGGAGACCCCGAAACTTGCTCATGACACCAAAAACTGCATTTTTCCAGCACCCTGGCCTGATCCTCCTTGCACCCTGCTGTCCCGGGAGGTGGGACCAGAGCGCCCAGCGCCCTGGTCCTTCAGGACCAAGGCGCCCAGTGCCCTAGTCCCCCAGGACCATGGCGCCCAGCGTCCTGGTCCATGGCCCTATTTTGGGCCCGGTCTCCTATGGGACTTCGGGCCTTTTTGTTTGCAAATTGGAAAATAACATTTCCTGGTCGGCCTAAGGTCGGGAAAATCAGTCTTTTAACCCTAATTGACAAGTATATAAACTACATTTTCCTCTTTCATTCGATATGATGGAAAAAGCGTGGAAACTATACTCAAGCATTCAAGCATTCAAGCATTCTTTCAAGCAATTGATCATTCTAAGTCTCCATTCAAGGCTAAGTGTTGCATTCAAGACAAGGATTCAACCATTGAAGAGGAGATCACATACTACATGCTACATACAACATACAACAATACAACAAACAACAACATCTATACCTTCGCATATAAGGATACAAACATCCTTACAACAAGGTATTAGTACTTGTTTTACATTACATTTACAGCATTTCTCATTTCTTGGTTAATTCCAAAACTGGGGTTTGACCTAAGGGCAAACCCCTAATCCCTAACCCCCCAATCATCTTCACTTTTTTGTGTGTAGGTTACAGGTACGTGGCTGAAATTGAAGATCTGGAATCCTTGTGCAGAGACGAACAGATCCCCCTTCGTTTCGCGGATTTTTCGGAGGACCGTGTGCACGCCGAGCGCCATCGTCCCGTCAACTTTTGCTCAAATTTGCAGAACAGCGCCGTCTCAACATTTTACTGCTAATTCCAGGTCCGCAGCTTCATATCATATCCCTATCTTAGTTTATAAGCGAATCTTTCTCACTTTCTATGCATTCCTAGTTCAATCATTCTATCTACATTCTTTACAAAAGAGGGTAGCCTTGTTGTCTCAACCCTTGAAACTCATTTAGAATCCAATCTTGCATTGCATGGGATTGGATCTTGTGGGTTTCAACCCCTCTTTTGAATGTAAAGTCCCTCCTAAGTGAAAACCATCAACCCTAGTGACTCTCCCTTCTCCCTCCTCGGAGTTGGGGAGGGGAGAACGACTAGGGTTTGATTTTTCCGCTTTACATTTTGGTGAACCCGACGTGAACATCCTTTCTGATTATTCATAATTAGATCTGAAAATTGGATTCCTTGATTACATTTCCATGTTTGAGCTTTGGCAAAATTTTAGAGGTAAATTGCATAAAAACCCTAAATTTTCTTTTTAAGTAATTAAACTTGTGAAATGTTTAATTGTTAATGCTTGTTTCAGATCTGCCCTTCTATTACAAATTATCAATTCATATTTGTGCTTTAATTTTTAAAATTAAGTGGTTAAGTGTCAAAACCCTAATTTTTGAAACCCTCTTGATTCAACCTTTGACTGATAATTTCACTAATCAAAACACCTCCAAATCGGCTGTAACTTTGGATTCCGCAATAAAATCACAATATCTTTCATCCCTGAAAATTTGGAAAAAAGTTGCGAGGACCGTGTGCACTCCGAGCGCCATCGTCCCCAACATTTTTTCTGAAATTTCGGGAGCTAGATCTTACTGTATTTTTCTGCTAAAATCCAGAATTTTGGCTGATTTTATCAATTTTAACACCTTCAAAATTACAGTCAAAGTTGGTCCAGTGATTGCTTGGATTGAGGCTTCTAATCATTCAAAAATTGTTGAAATTGAAATTTGTGTCAAAATTGTGTTTCTTACAGTCCTAAATCTGAAAAGTGTGTTAGCATTCATTTGAAATTTCAGTGATTTATTCAAATTTTTGCAATTTGTGACTTTTGAAATTAAGTGCTTAATTACAACAACTTTGATTTCCGCTTTCAGAATTGAATTTTGCATGAAATTGAGTCAATTTTCAAATTTCAAAACTTGCATTGCTTTTGGTATTCCCTCTAAAATCATAAAATTCAAAATTTCAGTTTCCCTCTCTTTTTCAAAATTTAAATTTTGCATTTTTCGACAATCTTGGTAGGGTTCAATTTTGAGATTGCAACTTTAATTTGGCCTATCTACAGATCGTAAAATCACTCAATTTTTTCAAGTTAGCTGTAAAATCATCATAACTTTCATCCCTGCAAATTTCGAAAAAAGTTGCGAGGACCGTGTGCACCCCGAGCGCCACGGCCCCGGACATTTTTTTTGAAATTTCGGGAGATTGTCCTGATTGTATTTAACAGCTTAAATCTAGAAGATTGGCTGGTTTTACTGAAATTTGCTACCTCTAAAATTCAAA
Source organism: Cryptomeria japonica (assembly GCF_030272615.1). Taxonomy (NCBI): domain Eukaryota; kingdom Viridiplantae; phylum Streptophyta; class Pinopsida; order Cupressales; family Cupressaceae; genus Cryptomeria; species Cryptomeria japonica. The sequence continues at coordinate 133,632,995 of NC_081409.1, forward strand.
ATCTTCTCTCTCTCTTTAGTGCATGAGTTTTACAACAATAAGTCCTACTTACACTATTCCCGTTAGACGAAGCCTTAGAATTAAGTCCTTCCAAGGTTTAATTACTGAGGAGATGGAACCTAATTTGAATGGTCTTTTTAACGAGGACATGGGTAATTCCTCTAATCCTCTTAATGATGAAGAAGCTCTCCATGAGGTTTCTGTAGAACAACTTTCAAAATTGGATAATCAATTTGACGATTTTCGACAATGAATGTCTCATGAATACCCTGATAGTCAAGCTCTTCCTTTAATTGAGGGTCTAAAACGTATGCTTCAAAGTGATAAGAATGGAATTGATATTTTGCGTGGTATTGCACACATTGTGGATTCAAATGTGATGCCTATGAAGAGTTGTGCCGAAACCTTAGGGTATACACAACCTCCTATTCAAGTTAATCATTCTATTCCTTTGACGACTCCTATTGCTAGTATACCTACTTTTACATCAAACATAATGACTACTTCAACACAAGACATTCCTCCTATGATCACCAGTCATGGGGGCAATCCCTCTTCTTCAATTAACCCTCTTCCTTCATTCAATCCAACTTCTTCATTCATTCCTTCAATGAGTGTTCCTATTATATCACCACAAATGAACATGACGCAAGGGGGCAACTCGTTTAATCATTCCATTCCTCCTTGTAGTGTTCCTCCTATCCAATCATCTCCTATGACTAACTATCATAGTGTCCCACCACCTTACTCTCTACCTTCTTTCAATAACATAACACCTCCATCACAATCTAACACGTCTAATATGAACTCTTCGACTGAAGCGACCATTAACAATCTTGCACAAACTGTCTCTTCTTTACAGCAACAAATTGCCTCTATGAATCAATCTAAGTTTAGTGTGCCCACATTTGATGTTGCGAGTCCACTTTCTCTTGACATTGTTCGAGCTATTCCCCCTAAACATGTTGAAATTCCGCATCTGGAGGTTTATAATGGTAAGGGTGATCCTCTAACACATGTTAAGACCTTTCAAACAATATGTACTGATTTTGCTTATGACCAAAGGGTGCTTGCAAAATTGTTTACTATAACATTAAGAGACAAAGCCCTACAATGGTATTGCTCATTGCCTTCCTATTCTATTACTTCTTTCGAACAACTTGCAAATGCTTTCATTCAACAATTTCAAAACAATATAAGTCCTAAAGTTACTTTGATTGATTTAATGCATTGTAAACAAGGTGTTAAAGAAAAAGTGACTGATTTCATTGGTAGATATAAGCATTTGTATGCTCAAATTTCTTTTCCAGTGCCTGACAATGATATTCAAAGAATCTTTATTTCTAATTTACAAAAAGACATTAGAGAAAAACTCCTGTTTTCTGAGTTTACTTCTTTCCAACAGTTGTGCGCAACTCTTCACAATTATCAACTGACTGTGAGTCAAATGGAACAATCACATCCTATGACTCTGAGTGATAAGGGTGATAGTAGTCAACAACCATTTGGGAAGTTTAAACCGAACAGAGAGTCCATTAAATTCAATGAAAACATCATCAACAACAATGTGAATGCAGCATCAGGTGTGTCTCCTATTTCTAAGTTTTTCAAGAAAGAAAGAAAGTTTACTCCTTTGAATGAATCATTGCATAGTATTATGAATAAGTTATTGGAACAAAATGTGCTTACTCTTCCTTTTATAAGGCAAATTGATCCTGCAAAGATTACTTCACCTTATTTTGATAACAAATCTTTTTTTCAATTTCATCGTCAACCTGGGCATGATACTGAAAAATGTTTTGCTTTAAAGGGGAAAATTCAAGATTTGATTGATAATAATACTATCTTTGTTTCTGGTGTGAATGATAAAGGCAATACATCTGTAGCTCTTCCTAACCAAAATCTTCAGATTTTCATTGATCCATTACCTTCTCATACCTCTAATGCAATTGATACTACTGATTCCTCTGTCTCACCTGATGATCTTGTGTCTATGACTCCGAATGTGATTAACTTTGTAGAGCAGCAAAAAATCCCTAAAGAACCTTCCATCACATTTGATTCTAGTGAAACTATCAGGGCACCTGATGGTCCTTTATATATAGTTGCAAAAGTCAAGAACACACCTTTCCGTGGAGTGCTTATTGATCCTTCTTGTATGGTTAATGTCATTACTGAAGAATTTCTTTTTACTTTCCAATTGAATCAAGTGATCTATGACAAAACAGATGTGGTTGTGAAACTATTTGATGCATTTTCTTCTCCTGCAATTGGTTCTATTACATTACCTATTGAGGTCCGTAACAAATCCCTTGATGTGAACTTTGCTATTATTCCATCTTCCGAACAATTTCGTGTGAAGCTTGGCTATCCTTGGCTATCTTCCATGAAAGCTATTGCTTCTCCTATTCACAAGTGTTTGAAATTTCCCCATAATGGTGAAGTTGTTACTGTCAATCATAGTCTCTTTAAACTAGCTGAAAGAACCTCTAGTGTTCCTCTTGATTACTTTTGGCTTAAACAATTCCAATCTCTTCCTCCGTGAAGTGATCATCTTTTCAAATCTTATCAAAAGTGGAAAACAGATATGATCCTATCTCTAAGTGAACCTAGAACACCTAAACTTGACATTCCTATCATTCTTGAGAAGGAAGTTCTTCCTCTGAAAGATAAAACTAATGTCTTTCCTCAAGAAGATTCCCAACCCATCCCTATGGATGTGACTATGCTTATATCTAATAAACTTCCTAAAAGTAGACCTATCCCTCCTCGTCATGATGGACTTGGTCTCCTTCCTAAACTGAGTATTCCTCCTTATATGGAGCAATTCCTCCTCCTTCCTCTTATGGAGAGAAGAGACCTTCCTCTTCTCCTATTGTTCAGCCTAAGAGACCACAACCTAAACACCCAAGTGATAAGGATGAGAACATTCCTCCTCCTCAATCTTCTCAACTTCCTACTAAGACTAGACGAAATTGTTCTGCGCGTGAACGATGGTGAAAGCGTCGTCTTAAAGCTCAAACTTTGCAATCCCCAAAAACACCTTCAACAAGCATTATTCCATTTTCTCCTCAGCCGGAAATTGAGCCAAAATCTCCTAAACATAAGATGCATGATGGTCTTGATCCTGTGCGAGTTAAAGATCCTATTTTTATAAATCTTGATGATGATATAGATGAAAATGTTATTCATGATGAAAATGCTACTTCTCCTGTTCATTCTGATAGTGAATATGAACTTGTTGATATTGATAACCATTTATCTAATGAATTTTCTAAAGCACTTATCCTAGCTCCTAGACAAGAACACCGCGGCTTGGGATATGAACATAGCCCTTGTTTGGATCTTGTGATAGCTCCATCTACTGTGTTGGATGTTCCTCCTCTAGCGTGTTCCCTGCCTTCCCAAAACATTGATCAGCAAGATCAAGGGGTAGATGACGTGCTAGACTAGTTTCATTAGCATAGCAGATTCTCTCCTCCTCTCTTTTGTTACTTCTTCTATGTGTTATTCTCATTCTTCTATTTGTTGTCCTTAGTGTTGTCTACTTGAGGACGATGCAAAGCATTGAGATCTCTCAATCTCTCTCATGTTGACTCAAAAGACACATGTGTTCCCTTCTTCTAGGCGACCTTCCTTGATTGGGGAATGAAGAACAATTATGCATACATACATATGATATACATGAATTATCATATAGCATACTGACCCCGAGGAAAGCGAAGTCACCTTGTGCTTTGTGTTTTGTATCTATTATCCTTGGGCTTATCTCACACTTGGGGGCTAAATCCTTGCGATAACGTGCTCCTTTCTCATTTCTTATATGTATCACTACCTTAAAGAAATCACCCTCAGTGAGGCATGTGCGATCACTTTAACGTAGGGGGGCATACATCCCATTCATATCTTTTCAAGATACTTGAAAATTTCTTGACAAATTTAGCTTTGCCTTGAAAATTTTTGATATCTTTCTTGCATGACTCATAGTGAGGGAACCTTGCTACTGACAGTCATGGTTCTCCCTCGTGATCTTCCCTTTTACCTTGTCAATCGAAGTCGTAAGATCCTTAGTCCACTGGGGGCTTGGTGTATCTTGCCTCCTTGACGTGGTGAAAGTTTTTCAATGTTGTTTCCTTGTACTTTACCAGAAGTATGAGCGTATGCTTATACTCCCGCTAAAGTGGGGGCTAAATGTAGCGTCCTAAAATTGTGACACTTGCAATTTCGACCATATTTGGGTCTTCATGATGGCGACGCAACACTAAACCTGAATGGAGACCCCAAAACTTTCTCATGACACCAAAAACTGCATTTTTCCAGCACCCTGGCCTGATCCTCCTTGCACCCTGCTGTCCCGGGAGGTGGGACCAGAGCACCCAGCGCCCTGGTCCTTCAGGACCAAGGCGCCCAGTGCCCTGGTCCTTCAGGACCAGGGCGCCCAGCGCCCTGGTCCCCCAGGACCATGGCGCCCAGCACCCTGGTCCCTCAGGACCATGGCGCCCAGCGCCCTGGTTCCCCAGGACCATGGCGCCCAGCGCCCTGGTCCCTGGCCCTATTTTGGGCCCGGTCTCCTATGGGACTTCAGGCCTTTTTGTTTGCAAATTGGAAAATAACATTTCTTGGTTGGCCTAAGGTCGGGAAAATCAGTCTTTTAACCCTAATTGACAAGTGTATAAACTACATTTTCCTCTTTCATTCGATATGATGGAAAAAGCGTGGAAACTATACTCAAGCATTCAAGCATTCAAGCATTCTTTCAAGCAATTGATCATTCTAAGTCTCCATTCAAGGCTAAGTGTTGCATTCAAGACAAGGATTCAACCATTGAAGAGGAGATCACATACTACATGCTACATACAACATACAACAATACAACAAACAACAACATCTATACCTTCGTATATAAGGATACAAACATCCTTACAACAAGGTATTAGTACTTGTTTTACATTACATTTATAGCATTTCTCATTTCTTGGTTAATTCCAAAACCGGGGTTTGACCTAAGGGCAAACCCCTAATCCCTAACCCCCCAATCATCTTCGCTTTTCTGTGTGTAGGTTGCAGGTACGCGGCTGAAATTGAAGATCTGGAATCCTTGTACAGAGATGAACAGATCCCCCTTCGTTTCGCGGATTTTTCGGAGGACCGTGTGCACGCCGAGCGCCATCGTCCCGTCAACTTTTGCTCAAATTTGCAGGACAGCGCCATCTCGACATTTTACTACTAATTCCAGGTCCGCAGCTTCATATCATATCCCTATCTCAGTTTATAAGGGAATCTTTCTCACTTTCTATGCATTCCTAGTTCAATCATTCTATCTACATTCTTTACAAAAGAGGGTAGGCTTGCTATCTCAACCCTTGAAACTCATTTAGAATCCAATCTTGCATTGCGTGGGATTGGATCTTGTGGGTTTCAACCCCTCTTTTGAATGTAAAGTCCCTCCTAAGTGAAAACCATCAACCCTAGTGACTCTCCCTTCTCCCTCCTCGGAGTTGGGGAGGGGAGAACGACTAGGGTTCAATTTTTCCGCTTTACAATAAGCTTCAGCAAAATCATTATCAATAGGATACATGTTCCTAAAACTATCAATACCAATGCTTTGAACTTGAATCTCATGAATAGTTAACAAACTTCTACTCAAAGTATCTACTACTTTATTCAACTGACCCTTCTTATGCTTAAGAGTAAAAGTGTAAGCTTGTAGATATTCTACCCATTTAACATGCCTATGATTCAGTTTATCCTGTGAGTTCAAGAAACTGAGTGCCTGATTATCTGTGTACACAATAAACTCTTTAGGAAGAAAATAGTGTCTCCATTTCCTAAGTGCTTGTACTAATGCATAAAGTTCTAAATCATAGGATGAGTACTTTTTCTTTGCATCATTTAACTTTTCACTAAAGAATGCAACTGGTCTATTTTCTTGACTTAAAATAGCTCCTACAACAATATTACTAGCATCACATTCATTAGTAAAAAGATTATCAAAACTAGGCAAAATGAGCACTAGTTGAGTAGCTACTTTAGTTTTTAGTAATTCAAACCCCTTATTTTCTGCACTTGTCCATTTAAACTTTACCTTTACACCCCCTTTGATGGTGTCCAACATTGGAGCACAAATCTCACTGAATCCCTTGATGAACTTCCTGTAAAACTATGCCAAACCATGGAAGCTTCTGACATCACTGGCTATTTTAGGAGTTGGCCAACTGGTTATTGCTGCCACTTTAGATTGATCCATTTTTATATTGCCTCTTGATACAACAAAACCAAGATAGACCAATTCTTGCTTCATAAAATCACATTTTTCAAGATTAATGGTTAGTTGTTCATCAGATAACTGTTTCAAAACATTAGCTAAATGTTGTAAGTGCTCTTCCTTAGTCTTGCTGAAAATAAGAATGTCATCTAAATACACTACAATAAATTTGCCAATGAAATCATGTAAAAATTCATTCATGAGTCTCATGAATGTGTTGGGAGTATTAGAGAGTCCAAAAGGCATGACTAGCCACTAATAGAGACCCTCATTCATTTTGAAAGCTGTCTTCCACTCATCCCCCTCTTTGATTCTTATCTGATGGTAACCACTCTTCAAATCAATCTTACTGAAATACTATGCACCCCCCAAACAATCCATCAAGTCTTCTATCCTGGGTATGGGAAATCTGTATCTGATGGTGATTTTGTTTATGGCTTTGGAATTTCTACAAAGTCTCCATGTTCCACCTTTCTTAGGTGCCAACACTGTAGGTACTGCACAAGGACTAATGTTCTTCCTAATCAGCCCTTGGTCTAGGATTTCTTGTATTTGTCTTGCTACCTCCTTGTTTTGTTCAAGGGTCATCTTGTAGGCTGCCTTATTGGGCAAAGAGGCTCCAGGAATGAAGTCAATCTGATGGCTAATGGCTCTAGGAGGTGGTAAGGTTGTAGGTGTACCATGACTAATTATTTGTTTGAAGTTATCAAGGATTTGCTGCACATCATATGGTATCTCAACTTTCTTGTCTACCTTTTCTTCCTTAGGCTTCACTATGAGTGCAAATCCTACTCCTTCACCTTCTTCTAGTGTTTTTATGAACTCTTTCTCATTTACTAACAAGATGTTAGGCATCTTATTGCTTCTCTCTCCTTCTTCAATGAGGGATTGAATCTGATAGTTTACCCCATCTTTTTGGAATGAATAGGAGTTTCTCTCCCCATCATGTTGTGCTTTTCAGTCAAACTGCCATGGTCTACCCAACAGCAGGTGACAAGCATCCATAGGAAGGATGTCACATACGATCCTATCTACATATCCCCCAATGTGGAAATCTACCCAAGCTTGCTCATTTACCAACACATGTTGTCCCTTATTCAACTAGGTGACTTTGTATGGCTCCTTGTGTTGTATCCTAGGTAGTTTCAATTTACTTACTGCTTCTTCTGATATGATGTTATTTGTGGATCCTGAATCTATGATCACCTTACACACCTTTCCCATGATTTTACACTTAATCCTGAACAATTCACTTCTCTGTGAGGCCTCTGTACTATGTGGCTTCTTTATTAACACTCTCTTGATCATCAAACTCTCACAATCTTCTGAAGCTAGGTTGTTCAGTGCTGAAGTTCTGGTATTACCTCCATCTTCTTGAACATAATTTACCCTCTTTTCACCTCCATAGGATGAACTAGGCTGCTTTGGGCATCTATAGGAAAGGTGGCCCAACTTTTGGTAGTTATAGCACTTCGTGGTTGAGAAGTAGGACCCTCTCCCTAGTCCATTAGATCTACCTCTACTCGGGTTGCTTGATCCCCTACCCTTGTAGTTGGGTTTGCTCTGAGAATCCCCACTTTGCTCAATAAGTCAATCTGATTACTAATGGCTCTAGGAGGTGGTAAGGCTATAGGTGTACCATCACTGATTATTTGTTTGAAGTTATCAAGGATTTGCTGTGCCTCATATAGTATCTCAACTTTCTTGTCTACCTTTTCTTCCTTAGGCTTCACTATGAGTGCAAATTCTACTCCTTCACCTTCTTCTAGTGTTTTTATGAACTCTTTCTCATTTACTAACAAGATGTTAGGCATCTTATTTCTTCTCTCTCCTTCTTCAATGAGGGATTGAATCTGATAGTTTACCCCATCTTTTTGGAATGAATAGGAGTTTCTTTCCCCATCATGTTGTGCTTTTCAGTCAAACTGCCATGGTCTACCCAACAGCAGGTGACAAGCACCCATAGGAAGGATGTCACATACGATCCTATCTACATATCCCCCAATGTGGAAATCTACCCAAGCTTGCTCATTTACCAACACATGTTGTCCCTTATTCAACCAAGTGACTTTGTATGGCTCCTTATGTTGTATCCTAGGTAGTTTCAATTTGCTTACTACTTCTTCTGATATGATGTTATTTGTGGATCCTGAATCTATGATCACCTTACACACCTTTCTCATGATTTTACACTTAATCCTGAACAATTCTCTTCTCTGTGAGGCCTCTATACTATGTGGCTTCTTCATTAACACTCTCTTGATCATCAAACTCTCACCATCTTCTGAAGCTAGGTTGTTCAGTGCCGAAGTTCTGGTATTACCTCCATCTTCTTGAACATAATTTACCCTCTTTTCACCTCCATAGGATGAACTAGGCTTCTTTGGGCATCTATAGGCAAGGTGGCCCAACTTTTGGTAGTTATAGCACTTCGTGGTTGAGAAGTAGGACCCTCTCCCTGGTCCATTAGATCTACCTCTACTCGGGTTGCTTGATCCCCTACCCCTATAGTTGGGTTTTCTCTGAGAATCCCCACTTTGCTCAATAAGTTTAGACTCTCCCTGGGATTGTTGATCTATGCTCCTTCCCCCAAAACTTCCTCTATGGCCTCTACCATCTCTTCCCCTACCTCTTCCTCTATTGTTTTGTCCTTGCTTTCTCCTACCTTTCTCTTCCACTTTAAGTGCCAATTGATAGCACTTGTGTACGGTTTGTGGGCATAAAAAGCTCATTTCTTCCTAGATGTTCCATCTTAACCCATTTAAGTACCTTGCCACTTTGATACTCTCATCCTCTACTACTCTAGATCTCATGCACAGTTTCTGAAACTCTTTAGTGTAGCTACTAACATCTAGGTCCTTTTGTCTCAAGTTCTGTCTTTTCTTGTGAAGTTGTATCTCATAATCTTCAGGAAGGTAGGTCTCTTTTATTTTGGCTACCATTTCCTTCCAGGTGGCTAGTGGTTGCTTACCATTGCCTTCCAGGTGGCTAGTGGTTGCTTACCTTCTTTCACCCTTTCCTCTTGGATGAATTTCGACCATGTTAAGGCTGACCCTCTTAGCCTTGATTTGGCCACCTTGACCTTTTGTGCTTCAGTCACTCCATCACACTCAAAATGGTTTTCTAACCCTTCAATCCACTCTATTAGAGCATCTAGATCCATCTTCCCACTGAAAAGAGCCACTCCTTCTAAGGTCTTACCACTCATAGCTCTCAAGGATTTCAAGAATGGTTCTTGCTCAATGATAGGGTCAGGTAAGGGAACCTCATCTTCTATGGCCACCATTTTACCCTTGTCACCAACCTTATCATGGACCTCTTCGATTCTAACTTCTACTTTAATTAGTTTCATTGCTAGTTGATTTAATCTGTCTCTAAGTGCCCTATTTTCCTCTTCTTGATCTTCAACCTTCTTAGCCAGTTCTGCATGGGTCACCATGTTTGCCTAATGTGTCTTTCTCCTAAATCTTTTGTTGGCTCTGATACCACTATGATAGGGAGCTTGGTAGGTAAGCACTCACAAGGCTAGTTGCTCAAAAGGATCAATTTATTGACTAAGGACTTGTAGAGTCTGTTGTATATGACTATCCAATCTATCCTATTGTTGTAATGCCAAGTCCTCCATGATTGGCTTGCCTAACAACCTCCCTTTTGGGTTATGTCTCTTTCCCATGCACCAAACTACTCAAAATATTTAACCCTTCCAACTATACTTGCTCATGCTTGACTCTTGGGGCCTTCAACTTTCAGTTTCAATGTGTACTAGGGGTCTTCCTCATGGAAATGTAGGGGTAGTAAGGTCTTGTACACCTTTGGATGCTCATAACCTTGTTTGAGTACTATGACCCTTAACTTGCTCAAATTCACTAACGAGGCTCAACTACCCCAAATGAGGCTACACACTATTTGGGAGTCCCAAATTACACTTGGTGGATTTCTTGGGATGTTTTCATTATGTTCATAAGCCTCCAAGTTCCATTTTCCCATCGGGTTCATGCATTCTACAAAAACTGTCAAAGTTGTGTGTTATGCAGCAAGGCTACTAGCACATGGAGGCCTAATTGGCCTTGTTTTGCTCCTAGCGGTCAATAATGGGCCTTTTAACCACAAAGCATGTTTGGGATGATGTTTTGGAGGTTCATACTCAAGGATTTTTGAGGTTTATCCCCCTGTTAGTGCAATTTTAAGACTGTCCACCTTTTGTGGCTCATTTGGAGGGTTTGGTAAGGTTTTGGGCAAGTATGTTGGTAAGTCTCAACAACTCCACTCTTCAAGCCTCCACAATGGTTTAGGACCTCTACCACATCACAAGGAACCTTCCTCAGTCTTTTTCCTACAAACAATATGTCAAACACTTGTCAAGCAAGTGGAAAAATAGTAAAATGCCTCAATCACTATCCTTTTTCTGCCCTTTGACAGTCAACTGTTGTCTTCACTTTAAACCTGCATAAAGAAGGATTTGTATAGAGAGAATACCTCAAAGAGGTCTGAGAAGTATTAGAGGAACTCCTATTACATTACCTTTTCTATTACAAGGCATGGATGATGCTTTGCAAGCATTCCAATGAGCAATTTTACAAATACCAATCACAAAACAGTGAACACACTATTTGTTTAAAAATATAGGAATGTTTGATACAACAAATTTAATCCAACAAGACAAGGTGATGCTCAACACTCTTGAACTCACTTCCAAATCTCTGCCTCATTGCTTTGTCCATTCCAAATTACTTTTGGATGACAATCTTGAGTTTTAATCATGAACTAGCCTAGTTGCTCCGACTTGCCTAGTTCACACTCAAATGCATCTTCAAACCATTCTTTTGGAAAAAAAAGAAAGGAATGTACATTATATACACATGGATCAACTTGGAAGAATCCATTGGAGGGATCCCAGACCTGGATCAACCAAGTTGACACATTTTACAACTCCAAACCCCTGGCAGGGCAGCAGATACACAGTTTACAAATATTTTTGAATAAACACCTTGTAAATGTAAAACCAATGAAACCGTTACACGAGAAGCCTTATTACATCAACATCTCAACTTCCAAGAAGGTACAATATAGATTTGTACAGCTACAGTATGGACTGCCCTTCAAAAGGAGAAAAAATAGTCATAAAAGCCAAAAAAACTTGTTTTCTATTAAGTTTCACTTGTAAATACAAAACCAAACCTTTCCAAGGCAAATGGATGCCTTATATAGTTTCTTCAGTTGGTTTCCAAGCCCTTGTATGGACATGAGGCTTCAAAAACTCATTTTGCAAGAAAACGACAATTTTGACAACTTTCTTAAGCCAAAATGACAACTTTTTCTTGCTCAAAAAGGCATTTTTGACAACCTAACCTCATCAACCTATCTAACCACCTTAGACATGCTTAAAAACACTAAACAAACATGTTTCAATGCTCTTGAAGACATTAGGAGACCTTTTTGGCAATTTTCCACATTTTTGCCAAAAATTGTCAACTCAAGGCCTGAAATGCAAGATTTGATCTCTTAAGCTCAAAATGAGAACAAAACCACTTCACATGACTCAAAACAACCTAAAACAACAAAAAAAACCTAACACAAGACTTTACAAACATAAAAGCATAAAATACCCAAAAATGGGATTTTGACTCAACTAGGTGCTCCTGCACCAGGGAAAGTCTCTAACCATTTGGGTGAGTTGAATTAACCATTAATGGTAATGAAAGAGCCATAAATGGTTATGTAAGAACCATTAATGGTTTGGAAGACTTTAGGGGTTAACTTGTTGAAGACATAAAGCCTTTCATGCTTTTCAAAGACTTTGGAGGCTTTGAGAGGTGACTTCAAGCTTCTTAGGAATGTGACAATAATTAGGTAGGGTGGTTAGGCTAATTAGGAATGGTTTAGAAGAATATAGAATGGGTTTAGGATGCAAGTGGGTTTGGTGGGTGAGAGAAAATAGAAATTTAGTTAAAATAAAATAACTTTATTTCAACTAAAATTGTGCAACTTGCATTTGTAGGAGAATGCAAGTGGGGGGGTAGTTTTTAGGGATTTTAAATAAATATTTATTTATTTATTTAAAAGAGGAAAGGGGTTAAATTAAATAAATATGTTTTATTCATTTAATTGATTGTTAGAGTATGGTTTAATGAATTAATTTAAATAAATTGAATAATTTATTTAGTTAATAGAAGAAGAGGTTGAGGATGAATTAATTAAATATTAATTTAATTAACTATTGGTTGATGGTTAAATAATCAAATAAATATTAACTATTCATTTAATTAAGTGGATAGATTTATGTGACTACATTTGCCCCTCTTTGAGATGGTGTGGTTTATCGCGTTGTTTTGAAGAAAGAAAAATAGCTATGAAGAAATATACCCCATAAATGTTAATTTAGTGGGTGGTATGCCCCCTCGAGAAATGGGCCGAAAAATTTCAAAAAATCGGGCTATCTCTCAAAAAAGAGAAAGAAGTTGGGGGGAGGTAGAAGAGAAGAATTTAGAAATAATGGTGAAAAAACAGGAGAAAATGGAGTTAAGATGGAGAAATGAGAGGCTTCCGAAGTTCATAGGGACCACGACGGTGAGCGAAGTGAATTAGGGTTAGGGCTGGGGAGTGTATATGGAGGGGAAGGGGTAAAAATAGACTCATTTGCAATTGTCTCCCTCGTAGTTTGGAGCTTTGATAGTGACCTTTGGTGAAGGAGTGAGTAGCAATCATCATGGTCGTGCCTATAGTAGATCACCGGCTAGAGCGGATCCATCGATACTAGCACCCAGAGGACTACGGACCAGTGGTACAAAAACCTTGAATTTTGCTTTTTATACATTTTTGTCATGTTTTTTCAAGCATCAAAGTCCAAGTAAGACAATAGTGCTAAAACTATGTTTTAGCACTTTTGTCACCTAAAATAGCGCTTTTGTGCTGCAATGGCACTATTGCATAGTTTTTGTAGCGCTTTTATTTGTTTAGCACTTGTGTGCCGTAGATATAGTACATTTGTAGTGCTAGCATTGTTGTGCGTTTGTTGTGGCATTGTTGTCATTAAATAGTGCTATTGTATAATTGTTGTAGCACTTTTGTGTCAGAGTAATAGCACTTTTGTGTCAGCAAAGTAGTGCGATTGTGGTAAAATGCCCCAGTGTTAAATAAAATATCTCCTGACGCCTATGTTGAGTGATTGACTGGTTATTTTGATGAATCATAGTAGCCCTGTTGAGACTAGGCCATTGTGATAAATGCATGTTGTAATCTAGGTTTTCCATAATCGATTACCTATTGAGACTCGAAGATACATGATTGAAAAGTATCTGTTGATAGTCTAGGTTGAAACTTATGAAAGTTTGTAGAAAAAACAACTGATATGTGGTGCTATGTGTAGGAGGATCTTCCCATCTTATAGATGCAGGAGAGGTATCTTGCCACACAGCAGTTGTGTGAGCAGTTGACTAAGGTGGAGATAGATTGTATCTGTGCAGCTGGATTATATGACATGGTGTAGCTACCCGTGATTCGGATGAATCATGGACTATTGACAACATTGGTTGAGCGATGGCACAACAAAACATGCTCCTTTCACTTGGCGATGGGAGAGATGACGGTGACTTTGGAGGATGTGTGGAGAATAATTCATATCTCAATTAGGGGAGCTTGTGACATATGATTGGCACCTAGGGACAACATCCATGTAGAGGATATTTGTTGATGATGTGTACATTGAGGATGGCTTTGTGGCGTGGGAAGATATAGAAGCACTTTATGAGAGTCTACTAGCAGTATTATCATGGATCGTCAAGGGTTTGATTTGCCCTGATCAACATTCACATGGATTGGTCATTGGTTGGGGCTAGGTGATAGAGCATATGGTGAATAAGGGGATCTGGTATGCATGGGGGCCATGTGTGTTAGTGCACCTTTATAGGGATTTACATGAGGTAGTGTACTAAGAGACTAGATCACTAGGGGTAGGGATCACTTTGCTACATATCTAGGCTTGGGAGCACCTGCCAGTCACACGGTTGGTATGTTTGAGGTTTAGGGCAATAGATCAGCCCTATTTTTCTATGTATGGAGGTTTGATGAGCCAGTCCCATTTGGGGAAGTTGGAGTTTTGGTGGCAAGCATTGGATGACTTAGATACGGTCATATGGAGGTCGTACCTTGATTGTGAGGTCTGGGAGGATGATGGAGAGGCTTTACCATATGTTTATATCACGTGTTTTTGATTGGTCAAAATCCTACATTGTGGAGTGACAATTGCTAGGGAGACTGATGAGATAATTTGGATGGAGGTAGGGTATGCCGAGGGGTTCGGGGGAGTATGCACAAGTAGTGTGGGAGAGATGGCAATGGGGGTCAGTTTTACCCTATGATCAATCCCTTGTAGAGTTCTGTACATTATAGGTGAGACCATGGCATATGATGCCAAAGATTGTAGATATAGGGGTGACAGAGGGGTATACTTAGTATCGTGTTGCCCATCCGATTCCATGGAATTCTAATCCTATAGAGCCTATACCATGTTTTGAGGATGACAGAGCATGATGACAAAGGAGGAGAGGTGGCAGAGTTGGCAGAGGTGTGGGAGGAGGAGGAGGTGGACATGGAGGTGGAGGTTTTGGAGGAGCAGGAGGAGGTGGAGGTGGTGGGGGAGGTGGATTTGGAGGAGGATTGTTACAGAGGAGAGGCAGAGCTAGGTATCTTTTATGACTGTCACAGTGTTCATTGATATATATAGGGAGTAGTGAGAGAAGGAGGGAGAGATATTGGTGGGGGAGCGGAGCCTATGGAGATGGGAGAGGGATCTATGGGTGGTGGAGAGGATCCTATGGAGATGGGAGGGGGATCCATAGGTGGGGGAGAGGGAAATCTACAGTATTTTATGATTATACAGTTGTAGACTCTATTGATAGTAGCCAAGGCACTATTGGAGGATAGGGATGCCGAGTTGATGGTAGTGATGTGAGAAAGAGATGGTGCGGTAGATAGAGTGATGGAGCTACAAGATAGAGTTTGAGTTTTGGATGGAGCACAGGAACAAGGTTTGATTGGGGAGGTGCTAAGGGAGATGTAGGGGATAGGGGTAGAGATTGACTATTGGTGAGGATTATATGAGTAGGCCATGTCGGTTAGTCAGCGAGCGATGAGATACTCTCAAATGCGGTGGGCGAGATTAGAGCGATCTCAGAGGGTTCAGAGAAGTGGTGGTGTTATGGGTCCTCCTTGGTGAGATGGTGAGGGTATTGGGGGAGCAACATCGGGCCAAAATGCTATTTGATAGATTTTATGCATTTTTTACCTTGTTATTTAGACTGATACTTGGATGGCTCTTGGTAGCCGATATTTTGGGACATCATTGTACTCTATTACATGTATTCTTTTTGATGTGATATATGATGTGATATATGAGGAGATCTCATTTTTTGTGATGATATGATATGTATATATGTGATGACATGTATGTTTTTAAGCAGGATGATGATTATGAGTTGTGCTTAGATACATGCTATGGATGATTTTCTTTATTGATGTACATGTTGATGATATGATTTTTATATGCATGTTATGGATGATTTTCTAACATGTGGATCAGGTAAATAGATGGATGATGCTTTTGGAATGTTATTAATGTGATGCAATGATGACAATGCATACTAAATGATGAGATGAGATAATGAATAATGATATTGTGTACATGTTAATGATATGATATGATGATGATATGAGTAAATGATGTATTTTTTTTTAAAGATGAATCTAAATGAAACAAATGTTTATACAAATGTTATGTAGAATGCACTTAAATGGATGAACAAACATTTATACAAATGTTATGTATGTTTCTAAGATGAATGCACTTTAATTAATAAATGTACTTTAATGATTAAATGAATGCAACTAAACGATGGAATGATGTGAAATGTATCTAAATGAATCTAAATGAATAAAATGCTTTGAAATGTAACTAAGTGATAAATGCGATTACATGATAATGAAATGAATGCAACTAATGGATAATGAATAACTGCACCTTAATGCAAGTAAAGGATAATGAATGCATCTTAATGAATCTAGATGAAACTAATTGGTTTAAAATGCACCTATTAAATGAATTTAAATGAAACTTAAATGATAATGAAATGAATGCATATTTAATGATTAAAGAAATGCACTAAATGGATAGATGAATGCTCTTGATAACAAAGAAACAAATGCACTTAAATGAAATGTAAGTAAATGATAATAAATGCACTTTATTGATGAATGAACAAATGCACATAAATGAATATTTAAATGGAGTTAATGCATCTAAATGCAAGTAAATGAGAACAAATGCATTTGATGTTTTTAAATGCACTAAATTGATGAAGAAATTAATGCATTTAAATGAATATCTAAATAAATCTAAATGCAAGTAAATGATAACGAACTGAATATATTGGATGTAACTAAATGATAATGCCATGCCTTTATAATATATGAATGCAAGTTGGTGAGAAATTGCAGATGTGGAATGAAAGTGTGAGATGATGTATCAAAGAAATCCATCATGGTTGTACCCAAGAAAAATTCTATATTAGGTGCTTTCTCATAGAAACCTGAATTACTTGCATGCAAACAACATATATGAATAGTGAATGAGAAAATGGATGGGTGATATGCAACATAATTCAGTTTATATGGATGAGATGAGATTACGATCCATAGATTATTCACAGTGCTTTATTTTCATCATCGAGCATGGTAGTATCGTTCTTGGCTAACGTAGCAGGAATCGAGTTTGAGCATTTTACCTATAAGCAAGCATCGCAGACAAGGAAAGTTCCCCTCCGTTCTATTTCATGCGCAAATGGTCAAAGTATACGTTGTAGTTAGTAAGCCATAGTGATCTATAACTATATTTTTCATAGGATCACATAGCTTAGTGAACTTCCCACGTAGACACCATTAGTACATGCCCCAGAACTTCATTGAAACAATCCACATACAAGAAACAAAGAAAAGGATATTAGGAACCATCCCGGCTACTATAATCACTTGTATATCCTTAGTAGCTTAGGAACCTAATATAAATAAATAAAAATTTGACCAAGTGTTTATCAGCTAAACAAAATTTTCTTGTCAAAGAAAATGTTACCATGTCTTGTTTCTGTGAGGAAGGGTGTATCCTTGCAAAGATAGTTGTGTGTAGATGTTTTGATTGAGTTGATTGATTTGATAAGTGATCATCATTCGAGTAGCTCAAAATTTTTGTTTGGTGTCATTTGCGATGTGTATGTACAAGGAATAACATATGGTGCCATGTTTTTGATTGATTTTTGATGTTTTTGCCATGTTTTTGGATTTTGTGAATGTTTTTGGGATTATCTTTAGGACATTTTTGAATGATTAACTCAATGAATCACAAGTAATGTAGAATCCACTTCCATCAGTAGGTTAAAAGAATTGCCCCTAGTTAAATGTCCCTATGAAAGTAGGATGCAAGACACATGAAGTACTAACCCTAATTGCAGATCAATAACAAGCCATGGTTTGAATGATGGATGAATAGATGCAATGGATGTGATCGCAATGAGTTTGAAAGACAATGGAGCTATAACCTTTACAAATGATGTCTGTTTACCAAGTTTTCACCACCGCACTTACCCAAGGCACCACCGAAGTGGTTTTCACCATTTGGATGCATGATTTTTCTTTACTATTTTCTTGATTTTTAAAAAAAAAATTTAATTTAATTTTATTCTTTTTGTTATTTTTTTTTTTCAGGACTATTTTCTGAATGTTTTTGGTATTTTCTGATATTGGAGGAGCCTAATTCTCTACACAACTTATGTATGAAACCGTTTGAGGTGCATGTTGTTGATCGGATCTACTAGTAGTTCTCCTTTTGAAGTTGCTAACTGATATGCCCCAGACCCGAAGATAGCAGTGATGACATATGGACCCAACCAATTGGATTCAAACTTGCCTTGATGTTCTCTGTTTAGTTGGTTATGAGGATTTTCCCTGAGAACACGACCTCCTACCTCAAATGTGTGAGGTTTGACCCAATGATTGTAGCTTCTTTTCATGCATTGTTGATAGGCTTTTAGGTGGTTGTATGCAGCTTGTCGTCTTTCATCAAGCAATTCCAAGTCCTGAAGATGTGAGACTCGGTATGCTTCATCATCTATCAGATTGTGCAAGGAGACTCATAGAGATGGTATTTTGACCTCAATACATAGGATGGCTTCTGCTCCATAAACTAGTGAGTATGGGGTTGTGCCTATAAGGGTTTGAATGCTAGTTCGATACAGCCATAGTGTTGGATTTAATTGAATGTACCAATCACAACCAACATCATTGACTATCTTTTTGAGGATCCTCAATATATTCTTATTTGATGCTTCGGCTTGACCATTGCCTTGTGGGTAATAGGGGGTGGAAAAATAGTGTTGGATGTGAAACTTCTCACAAAGCTCATAGACATCTTGATTTTTGAAAGGAAGGTCATTATCTATGATGATGGACATGGGTACACCATACCAATAGATGATGTAATTAAGGATGAATGAGGTGATCCTCTTGCCAGTGATTTGGGTAAGTAGAACAACTTTGATCCACTTTGTGAAGTATTCTCTGGTGGTAATGATATGGCCATTAGATGAAGATGGATGGATTTTACCCACAAGGTCAAGTCCCCATTGACAAAAGGACCATGGTGTTGTGATTGGTTGTAATTCCTGTGCTGGTGCATGTATCAAATTTCTACGAACTGGGAACTTCTTTCACTTTCTGACAAAGTAGTAGGAGTCTTTTTCCATGGAAGGCCAATAGTATCCAACGCGCATGATTTTCTTTGCTAGGGAATGACCACTTGAGTGAACCCCATGAATTCCTTCATGTAGTTCTTCCAAGGCTCTTGTTATCTCATCTTGTTCCAAACATCGAAGGAGAGTACCATCAAGACTTTGCCGGTATAGGGTTTTGGCAATGATGGTGTATCGAGATGTTTGGCAGATAAAGTTTTTTTGTTGGTTATTTGATAGGTTAGGGGGAAGTGTGTGGTCATGTAGGTAAGCGAAGAATTCATCATACCATGGGGAGTTAGAACCAATGAGGTGACATATCATTTCATTTTTAGGGATATCATAAGTGGGGATCCAAAGCTGTTCTACCAAGAACTCATAGCATGTCAAGTTTTGTGGAAGATCCAGGAGAGATGCAATTGTAGCCATTGCATCAACAGCTTGATTCTGATCTCTTGGTACTTGCTTAAATGTGATAGTCATAAATGATTCTTTGAAACTATCCACAATCCTTTTATACGACATGAGCTTATCATCCTTTGTTTGGTATTCATCAGTGACTTGTTGGATGACTAGTTGAGAATCTCCATATAACTATAGCTCTTTCAGATTCCATTGTATGACCAATCTGAGTCCTATGATCAAGGCCTCATATTATACAATATTATTCATGCATGGGAAAGTGAGCCTGTAGGACTTTGGGATGCTGTCACTTTGAGGTGCGATAAAAATAATACATGCCCCTAAGCCATGTCTAGTGTATGAGCCATCAAAATATAGTTTCTAGGGTTATGTAGCTGTGATCATGAAAATTTCTTCCTCCAATAAGTTGGAGATAAGAGGATGGTCGACTGCGAGTGGTGCATTACCAAACTTATCTATAATAACCTTCCCCTTGATAGCTTTGTGGTCCACATATTCTATATCAAATTCACTCAATATCATAACCCATTTGGCCAAGCAACCTGTCAATGCTGCCTTGCTGAGTAGGTACTTGAGTGGATCTATTTTGGCAATGAGTTGTACCTTGTGTGTTAACATGTAGTGTCTCAATTTTGTGGCTATGAAGATAACTGCCAAGCAAGCTCCCTCAATAGGTGTGTAATTGATTTCATAGCCTACCAGTGTTCAAGAGATGTAGTAGACAACACATTCTTTTCCTTCTGCATTATGTTGTGCTAGTAATACTCCTAATGTCATATTTGTAGATAAAATGCATAGTGATGCTCTGTAAAAAGGGCAAGTGTTAGACTAAAACCTGTGGTCATATAACACACAAAAACACAAGAAACAAGTGTCAAGGTTAGTGTTATTCAACAAAAGACTAATCTAAGCAGGCATATCAAAAGAGACACCAAGAAAAAAGTAAGACATTTAACTATGAATGTAAATGCAAGAAGGCATCTCCAAATGCCTTCTACCATACTCTTGGCTCCTTCTCCTTTGTTCCTCTCCTCCCCAAGTTCCAAACTAGTGTAGCTCTCAGCAGCTTTTTGCACTATGGATGCTTATGGAGATTCAAGATTGTAGGCGATCTCAACTTATGCTATGCAAGTGTAAATAAAAGCTAATATTAGATGCTATAATGCTAAAATGATTTATTTTAGACCAAAATAACAATTATATTAGTGGTTTATGCTAAATTCTCTCTAAAATTCACTATAGCTTAAATGCATACAAGTTTTCAGGATGCTTGAGGCTTGAGGATTTGAAAATGAGGAATGTGAGCTCTATTTATAGGGAAAATGGAGAAATGGATTGTTGAAATTGAGTAATCTCAACAAGGGTCAGGATTGAATGATATTCAATCCATGTAAGGGCTTTCAACCCAATCCCAATATGACAAGTGTCAATATGAGATAGGTTGAGAGGAGAGGGAATAAGCATTAAATGCTTGATATGACCTGGGAGTCAACTTGGGGGTTAAGGTCAAGGTTGGGTTGAGTGAATAAATTATTTATTCAAAGAATAAAGCTTTTATCCAATGAATAAACTCTTGTGCAAGGGTAAAAGGGATAACTATGGTCAAAGCAATAAATGCTTGAGGAGACACATGAGTGCAAGTTGAATTAACCATAAATGGTCATGTAAGAGCCATTAGTGGTTTGGAAGACTTTGGAGGTTAAATTGTTGAACACACAAAGCATTAATTGCTTTTCAAAGACTTTGAGGTCTTTGAGAAGTGACTCCAAGTTGCTTAGGAATGTGGCAATAATTAGGGGATGGATTAGGCTAATTAGGAAGGGCTTAGAAGAATCTAGAAGGGGGTTTAGGAATGAATGCAAGTGGATTTGGTGGGTGAGGGAAAATATGATTTTTATTAAAATAAAATTCATTTATTTCAATTTGTGTGTGCAAGTTGCATTTGTAGGAAAATGCAAGTGGAGGGGGATAAATGATTTAAATAAATGTTTTATTTAAAAGAGGAACAATGGGGGATTTAATTAAATAAATAGAATTTATTCATTTAATTAATTGTGAATTTGGTATAATGAATTAATTAAAATAAATTGAATAATTTATTTAATTAATAGAAGAATGTTTGAAGATAAATTAATTAAATATTAATTTAATTAACTGATGGCTAGTGGATTTTTAATGAAATAAATAGCAATTATTCATTTAATTAAGCTGGACAGATTTATGTGACTACATTTGTCCCTCTTTGAGATGGTGCGGTTTATTGCGTCGTTTCAAAGAAAGAAAAATAGGTATGAAGAGATGCCCCATAAAATGTTAATTTAATGGGTGGTATGCCCCCTCGAGAGATAGGCCGAAAATTTTAAAAAAATCGGGCGATCTCTCGAAAAGGAATGAAAATTGGCAGGGTGATAGAAGAGAAGAATTTAGCAATGCTGGTGAAAAATAGAAGCAATTGGAGATAAAATGGAGAAATGGGGGGCTCGGGAAGTTCACAGGGACCTGGCGGTGAGCGGGGGGAAAAATAGAAGCAATTGGAGATAAAATGGAGAAATGGGGGGCTCGGGAAGTTCACAGGGACCACGGCGGTGAGCGGGGGGAAAAATAGGTTACAATGAAGGGTTTATATGGGAAGAAGGGTGAAAACAGGGTCATTTGTTTCCGTGACCATAGTGAAAAGAGAGCTCTGATAGTGACATTTTGGAGGAGCTAGCAGTAGTCAGGATGCCGGTACCTATTGCAGAGCACCGATTTGAGCTAGTCCATCGATTCCAGTGGCCAGACGACTATGGACCAGCGGTAAGCCATTTTGAATTTCATGCATTTTTTATATGTTTTTTATTGAGTCCAAGTTGAGTCAGGACAATAGCATTGAAACTAGTTTTTGGCACTGTTGTCCAATTGACTAGTGCTTTTATGCCACAATGGCGCTATCATGCTGTTGTTTGAGCACTTTTGCCAAAGTCTAGCACTATTGTAGGCATGTTTAGGTGCTTTTGTCAGTTTAGCGCTATTGAGGGGTCAATTGAGTGCTATTGTTTTTAAGCAATGCTATTGTATAGTTGTTGTAGCACGTTTGTAGTTTGAGCGCTATTGTATAGCTGATTGAACACTTTTGTTAGGGGTTTAGCCCTATTGTTTAGAAAATAGTGCTTTTGTTTGCAAGATAGCACTTTTATTTTAGAATAAATAGATGCCCCAGTTTGCATGAATAAAAATCTCCTGATGCCAATGATGGATGGATGGCGATGTGAAGTGGGAGTTTTTTTGAACCATAGCAGCCCTAATGAGACTTAGGTTATTAGGATAAATGCCTGTTGAAGTCTAGGTGTGCCATGATTGCTTACCTATTGAGACCTGAAGATACTTGATCAAAGTATCTGTTGATAGTCTAGGTTTAAACTTAAGAAAGTTTGAAACAAAACAACTGATAATGGTTGATGCATGTGTGTAGGAGGATCCACGTGTCTTACAGTTGTGCGAGAGACATCCTGCGACATAGGGGCTACGAGATCGGCTGATAGAGGCTGAGATTGATTGCATTGCAGTGACTGAGCTGTATGATGTGATGCATATGCCCATGATTCGGATGAATCACGGTTTGATTATAGCCTTGACAGAGCGCTGGCATAGTGAGACATGTACATTTCACTTAGCACAGGGGAAGATGTGTGGTGCATCCTACATATTCCAATTTGGGGGGAGCTAGTCACATATGATAGATCATGGGGGACTCTAGCGGTGTAGAGATTCTTTGACGAGGATGTGTTCATTGATGATTGCTCGATCGCGTGGGAGGACATCGCTACATTATACGAGCCGTTACCAGTAGTTCTGTCAGGCATTGTGGGAGGACTGATGTGCCCAGATAGGCAATCACATGGTCTGGCCATTGGTTGGGGGCAGATGATCAAGATGATGATTATAGAGGGGACCCATTTTACCTGGGGGTTGTGCGTGTTAGCGCACCTTTATCAGGAGCTGCATGAGGTGGTATACTATGGGAGGGGCTCACTAGCAGTGGGAGTGACACTGCTACACATTTGGGTGTGGGAGCACTTACTAGTGACTCTACCCATGAGTTTGACATTTTGGGCAGTCGATCAGCCCTATGTATTTATGTATAGTGGTATGATGAGTCAGCCCCACCTGGGGAAGTTAGAGTGGTGGCGGCGGGCATTGGATGATCTAGATGCCATGATCTAGAGGCCCTATCTAGATTGCAAGCCCTGGGAGGATGATGCGGAGGCATTGCCATACATATTCATGACTTGATTCCTCATTGGGAGGACATCTTATCACGTAGAGAGACAGGTGCTGGGCAGAGTGATGAGGTAGTTTGGACGGTAGCAGGGATTGCTGAGGGGATCAAGGGAGTATGCAAGAGTGGCCTGAGAGAGGTATGCTTGGGGGCCAGTACTTCCATATGATCAAGCACTAGCAGAGTTTTGGATGCTATAGGCGAGACCTTGGGATATACGGTCGAGGGTGGTAGATGCAAGGGTGTCAGATGAGTATGCACAGTATACGACAACTCATCTGATTCCTCGTATATCATATCCGGTGGAGCCGATGCTTGATTTTGAGGATGACAGGGGGCGGAGACAGAGGAGAAAAGGAGGTCGAGGACCCATAGTTGCGGCATGGGGGAGAGGGGATGGAGGAGATGGAGGAGGAGGAGATGGCGGAGGAGGGGATGTAGGAGGGGGAGGAGGTGGTGAGTTTGGTGGTTTGGGCAATTGGATCTAGCAGAGAGGGAGAGGCAGATTGCCATTGCAGTTATCACAGGGACCATTGATGTTAGGAGGAGTTAGATTAGGTGGCTAAGGTATGGAGAGGGAGATACTGAGAGATAGAGGGGAGGGAGCCACTGGAGAGGGAGCCACAGAGGATGCACCCATGTATACAGGAGAGGGATCTGGTGGAGATATTTGGGAGCGGCTGATAGTACTTTTGCAGTCTTGACTTGAGGTATTCGAGGCATGGGCAGAGGATTTGGAGGTGGAGGTGGTAGCTAGAGATGTGTAGCTATTTGCACAAGAGTCAAAGCTGAGTGTAGTGCTGCAGGAGAGGGATCAGGCCATGGACAGGTTGAGCCAGTTGCAAGCGAGGGTGAGGGTGTTGGAGGGAGCACAGGGACAGGGGCCATCTATGGAGGCATTGGTGAGGGAGGTACGAAGAGCATGCGAGGAGGTGGCTTACTGGCGGGGTCTATATGAGCAGGTGGTGCCATCTAGTTAGCAAGCACTGAGCTATTCATAGATGCGGCAAGCCAGATTGGAGCGATCACAAAGGATGCAGAGCAGTGGGGGTGTGATGGGTCCTCCACGAAGAGATAGATCAGGGCATGCAGGAGTGAGTGGGGGTTTGATGGGTCCTCCACAGGGAGACAGATCAGGTGGTGCAGGGACCAGTGGGGGAGCAGGTGGAGATGGGGGTGCAACATCTGGGCAGAGTGGCATTTGAGAGAGCACTTTGCATGTATTTTTGATATTTTTGTCTTTTTGGACTGTATCTTGGATGGCTCTTGGTAGTCGATTTTTTGGACTTCATTGTACTCTGATATATGAGATGATATATATATGAGGAGATCCCATTTTTGGTATGCATGTTGATATGTATGGATGTTATGTAGGATGATGATTTATGCTTAGATGGATACTTGTACATGTATGTCTTTTATGAGATGATTCCTATGTGCTGTTTACATGCATGCTTTATGATGATGTATGATGTTGGATACTAACATGTGAATGCAGGTTTATATATGCATGATTGGTCTTGATGTATTTGTTTTATGTATGTAATGCCATGATGATGATGTATGCATATGATGACATAATGTTTATAGATAGTATCTTGTACGTTATATTAATACAAGGATGAGATAATGATATGCAATGGTGTTAATGCAATTCTTTTTAAATGAATGATTTATTTATGGATATGCATCTAGATGGTTTTAAAATGAATGTAACATGGATAAACAAATGTAAAGTACAAATGTTTATATGATGAAAATGAATGCATATGTATAATGTATGAACCAATGTTGAAAACAAATGGTTTTTATGATTCTAAATGCCTAAATATGATGAAGTAAAATAATAATATGATGATAATGCAACTTATGGTTAATAACTGGACCTTAATGTAGTTAAAAAGGGATAATGAATGCAATCAAAAATGAATCCTAAGTAAAATAAAATGGATATAATAAGACATACTAAAATGGATGAATGAATGCACTATTTAACTAATGGATAGATAAATGAATGTATGCAATGATGAATGATAAAGGATGGTAAGTGATGATTGGTAACGGATACTAGATGAATGCATAGTAAATGGCTAATACAATCAAGGTCAATTTGATTATATGAATGAAACATAATATCATGATTTATGCAATGATGAAATGACATAAAAAGATTAATGCAACTAAATGATAATACAATCGAGATGCAATTGAAACAACTAAAATGATATGAAATGCACTTGATGTAAATGCAACTTCAATGTAATGATGAGGATATGATCATGATGAATGCAAGGCTGTTTTAGACTTTGCATGATGCTCTGATGATGTATCAGAGTACTTAGTCGTGGTTGTATCCAAGACCAACTCAATTTTCACATAGCTGTTCATATTAACCTTATTCACAGAAATAATGAATGAGTAAATGGATGGGGGAAATGCAACAGGATGCAATATATATCGATGAGATGGAATGACGATCCATAGTCCTCTATTTTTATCATTGAGCTTTTAAAATGTTGGAAGAGAATACAAGCATCTTGACATAATGATTCAAGATGACTTGAGTATTCCTTACATGGATTTTGATATAGCAAGTTAATAAAAACAACTTGATATAATGGGTCAAGTTGACCTGAGTATTGCTTGCGGAACAGACAAGGATTATCTCCTTTCATGCATGACTTGGATCGTGCTCCTTGATCTTGAATTGATCATATCCTGAGACAAGTGCATACCATAGTAAGAGATAAAACCTTTATCCAGGTGGATGAGGTAGGAGAAACCAAAGAAAGAGCTTTCGTACCTGCAAACAAACATCATATACAAAGAATAAAGAATAAAGAATATGAATCCTTGATAATGGTTCATGCTCATATGGTCGAGGTATACGCTGTAGTCAGCAAGCCATAGTGATCTATGTCTGCATTTTGCATAAGATCATGTAACTTAGTGAACTTCCCATGTAGACACCATTAGTACATGCCCCAGAATTTCATCGGAAATAATTCACAGAGGATACACAAACAATGTTGTAAGAACTTGATATAAATAACCCATAAATAAATCAAGTATTTGATAGCTTAAACAGAATTTTCTTGTCAAAGAAAACAATATCATGTCGTTGGTTTGGTAAGGAAGGATACATCCTTGTTGAAGACAGCTGGTGTGTTGTTGATTGTTTGGTTTAATTGATAAGTGGTCATTTTTGTTGATTATGTCACAATGTTTGTTTGGCATCCGTGTTGAAAAAATGTATGTACAGGATGTTGCCATGTTTTTGTTTGATTTTCAATGTTTTTCGATGTTTTTTGGATTTTGTGATTGTTTTGAATGTTTTTGATGTTTTGAGATTGTTTTTCCAATGTTTTTGGTATTTTGATTGTTTTTCCAATGTTTTTGGTATTTTGTGAGACAATTTTGAATGAATAACCCAATGAATCATAAGTAATGTAGAATCCACTTCCATCAATAGGTTAAGGGCATTGCCCCTAGTGTAGGCATGACTATGAAAAAGTGGGATGCAAGATGCATGAAGTACTATCTCTTTATTGCAAATCAATAACAAGCCATGGTGTTGGACTAATGGATGTGTGTATGGAATGAATGTGATCGCAACAAGCCTAAAAGAAAATGGAGCCATGGCCTTTACGAGTGGTGCCTGTTTGCCAGGTTTTCACCATCACACTTACCCAAGGTGCCACCAGAGTGGTTGTTCACTATTTGGATGCATGATTTTTCTTTACTATTTTGATGTTTTTTGTATTTTCTTCAGGACATTTTTCAAAATGTTTTTGGTGTTTTTCGCAGTATGTATGGGAGCTTGATGCTCTGTGCAACTTTAGGTATAAAACCTTTTGAGGTGCATGCTATTGATCGGATTTGCAAGTGGTTCTCCTTCTGAAGTAGCCAACTGATATGCCCCGGACCCAAAGATAGCAGTGATAACATATGGACCCAGCCAGTTTGATTCAAACTTTCCCTGATGTTCTTTGTTTGGTTGGTTACGAGGATTCCCTCGAAGAAAAAGATCGCCAACCTCAAATATATGAGGTCTAACTCAATGATTATAGCTCCTGCTCATGTGCTGCTGATAGGCTTTGAGGTGATTGTATGCAGCTTATCATTTTTCATCCAAGAGTTCTAAGTCTTGAAGATGTGATACTCTGTATGTTCATCATCTACCAGATTATGCAAGAAAACCCGTAGAGATGGTATCTCGACCTCAATAGGTATGATAGCTTCTGCACCAGAGACCAATGAGTAAGGAGTTGCACCTGTAGGGGTTCAAATGCTAGTTCGATATGCCCATAGTGTTGGATTCAGTTGAACATGCCAATCATGACCGGCATAATTTACTATTTTCTTGAGGATTCTCAATATGTTTTTATTTGATGCTTTGGCCTGACCACTGCCTTATGGGTAATAGGGAGTGGAAAAGTGGTGCTGGATGTGAAATTTCTCACAGAGTTCACGGACATCTTGATTTTTGAAAGGAAGCCCGTTATCTATGATGATGGACATGGGTACACCATATCAGCAGATGATGTAATTGAGGATAAATGAGGCGATTTGCTTGTTGGTGACTTGGGTAAGTGGAACAGCTTTGATCCACTTTGTGAAATATTCGGTGGTAGTAATAATGAATTTGTTGCCATTGGATGAAGATGGATGAATTTTACCCATAAGGTCAAGTCCCCATTGACAAAAGGGCCATGGTGTTGTGATTGGTTGTAGTTTCTATGCACATGGGTACACCATATCGGCAGATGATGTAATTGAGGATAAATGAGGCGATCTGCTTGCCGGTGACTTGGGTAAGTGGAACAGCTTCGATCCACTTTGTGAAATATTCGGTGGTAGTAATAATGAATTTGTGGCCATTGGATGAAGATGGATGAATTTTACCCATAAGGTCAAGTCCCCATTGACAAAAGGGCCATGGTGTTGTGATTGGTTGCAGTTCCTATGCTGGTGCATGTATCAGGTCTCCATGAACTTGGCATTTTTTGCACTTTCTGACAAAGTAGTAGGAGTCTTTTTCCATGGATGGCCAATAGTATCCAGTTCATATGAGCTTCTTGGCTAATGAAGGACCACTTTCATGAGTTCCACAAATTCCTTCATGTACCTCTTCCAAGGCCTTTGTTATCTCATCTTGTTCCAAACATCGAAGGAGAGTACCATCAAGACTACATCGGTATAGGGTTTCAGCAATAATGGTATATTGAGTGGTTTGGCAAATGAAGGTCTTGCATTGGTTATTTGATTGGTCAGGAGGAAGTGTGTGATCATGGAGGTAGGTGTAGAATTCACCATACCATGGGGATTCAGAATCGACAGGGTGACATATCATCTTGGATTCAGGGATATCATAAGTGGGAATCCAAAGTTGTTCTACCAAGAACTCATAGCGTGTTGAATTCTGTGGAAGATCTAGGAGAGATGCGATGGTAGCCATAGCATCAGCAGCTCAATTCTAATCTCTGGGTATCTGCTCAAAGGTGATAGTAGTAAATGATGCCTTTAGACTATCCACCATTTGCTTGTAGAACATAAGTTTGTCATCCTTGGTCTCATATTCATCTGTGACTTGTTGGATGACCAATTGAGAGTCGCCATATATCTATCTCTTTTAATTTCCATTGTATGGCGAGCCCGAGTCCTATGATCAAGGCCTCATATTTTGCTATGTTATTTGTGCATGGAAATGTGAGCCTATAAGATTTCAGGATGCTATCCCCTTGAGGGATGATAAAGAGAATGCCTACCCCCGAGCCATGCCTAGTGTATGAACCATGAAAGTATAGCTTCCATGGTTGTGCTTCTATGAGCATGAATAGCTCTTCATTTGGAAAATTGGAATTGAGAGGATGATCATCTATGAGTGGTGCATCAGCCAACTGATCTGCAATAACTTGCCCTTTGATAGCCTTATAGTCCACATACTCAATGTCAAATTCACTGAGAATCATCACCCATTTGGCCAAGCGGCCAGTCAATGCTTCTTTGCTCAGTAAGTACTTTAGTGGATCGATCTTAGCAATAAGTTGAATCTTGTGTGTCAATAGATAGTGCCTCAATTTTTTTGCTGCTAAGATTATTGCTAGGCAAGCTCGCTCAATAGGTGTGTAGTTGAGTTCATAGTGGACCAGTGTGCGAGAGATATAATATATAGCACACTCTTTCCCTTCTGCATTGTGTTGAGCTAGTAACACTCCCAATGCTATAGTAGTAGCTGAAATATAGAGCAATAGAGGCTTACTCGGATTTGGTGGGATCAACAATGGTGTATTCATGAGATAGTCCTTGGGCATTTGGAATGCTTGCAGGCATCTGGCATCCCATTGAAAGGGGATGTTCTTGTGTAGTAGGTGTGTAAAAGGATGGCACTTATCTGCCAATTGTGCAATGAATCTTCGGATGGACTGTAGCCGCCCTTGTAATGTTCTTAGCTAACTGATGTTCTTTGGAGGTGGCATGTCCATGATTGCTTTGACCTTTGCTGGGTCGAACTCAATGCCTTTGCTGGAGACAATGTATCCTAGAAGCTTCTTAGAGGTTACTCCAAAGACACATTTCTTTGGGTTGAGCCGAACATGATATTGTTCTAGTCTATCAAAAATTTTCTCCAATAATTCTAGATGACCTTCTCTGGTGAGTGATTTTGCTAGTAAGTCATCCACATAATCTTCCATTATAGCATGCATCATGTCATGGAATATTGTGGTCATTGCCCTTTGATAGGCTGCACCTGCATTCTTGAGACTGAAAGGCATCACATTCCAACAGTATGTTCCCCATGGACATGTAAAATCTATCTTGTGCCGATCCTCTGGTGCGATCTTGATCTGATTATATCCGGAAAAACCATCCATGAGTGAAAGCATGGCATGTCCTACTGTTAGGTCCACTATTATGTCGATGTTGGGTAGGGGGAAGTCATCCTTAGGACATGCTTGGTTCAGATCTCTGAAGTCAGTACATATGCAGATGCTCCAATTTGGTTTACCAATAGGCACAATATTGGAGATCCAATCTGCATAATCAATTGGTCTAATGAAGCCAACATCCAGGAGTTTCTTAAGCTCTACTTTGACTAGGACTACAATCTGGGGATGAATCTTTCGAAGGTTCTACTTGACAGGTTTAGCTCCTTCTGCTACTGAGAGGTGATGTATTACTTAATCTGGATCAAGACTAGGCATGTCTCCATATGACCATGTGAAGTTGATCTGGCATTTCTTGAAGAACTCAATAAACTTGGGCTGCTCCTCTAGAGTCAAAAGAGATGCCAGATGTATGTGGTGAGGAGTTTCAGGAGTCCTCATGTTGTATTCTTTGGTTTCCTCGATCAAAATCGTTGATCTTTCCTACTGTGTACTAGAGGGGAAAATGTCAAACCCTTCATCCTCCGGCGCCTCAGAGAGGTTTTCACCCTTGGATTCGCTCTTTCTTTTTACTTTTGAAGAATCAAATAGTGCCACAATGTGGTTTTCACTGGAAGATCCATGGTTTATTGTTATATTTTTGTAGCTGAAAGGTTTGGCATCTTCCCCAAAGTATGCTGCACTATTTAGTTCTATGGTGAATCAAGCTTTATGATCCCCACTTGGTATGTTATCCCTTAATTCCAAGAAGTCAGTGATTGCCTCATCATTTTGGAAGTGGTCAAGACATGGGGGATTAGGTTGGTTCCACTCGATGAGTTCAGGATGGATAATTGGCATTACCTCATCGATTAGGTTAAGTTTGTGAGATGTTTCAATGAGGTTTAAGACATTATGGGCAAGGTCATCGATGGTACTCTCCCTATCAGAATCGGGCACAGGATGTGACGCAGGGTCTATGGAAGATGTGTCCAGTTCAGGAACCCAAGTGGTCTTTATTTGCGCTTCTCTGTAAATAGGGATGTCTTTGCAGGGTGGAGAGGGTGGTGTGTCTTCCTCATCTGAAGTATTCAGGTGTACTAAATCAAACTCCCACTCATGTGAGTCAGTTTCTGAGTCACTATCCATGATCTGGTTTTTATAACATACTAGGATATTGTTTGACCTAAATACTGTAGGTGTGATCGGCTGATGTATCTTTGTAGATGTAATGATCGATGCTGGAGGAAGAATTATGGAGATCAATGCATCTGATACAGGAAGTATTGATGTTGTTGACTCTGCTACTTCTACTGGAATTGTCAGTTTTGTTGATACTGCTAGAAATTCAGATAGAGTGGTTGCTGCTAAGGATGCTGTTGGTGTTATTGCTGCTACTGATGGGGTTGTTGTTTTGATCGGTGGAGTGAGGGGTGATGTTGCTTTGATAATAAAAGGTGACCTCTTTGTAATAGGTTGATACAGTGGTTTGATGGGTTTCCCTTTGAAACTGAGTTTAGGGAAGATCTCTTTTTGAAAGCCTAAGCCTATGTTATCTTTAGGCTTCATTTTTGTTGGTAGTGGCTCATGCCATCCTTGCTTGCAAATTCCTAAGGCACTTTGACCATCATAGCCCATTCTTTGCATAATGAGTAGGCCTTTTCCATATTGATCTATAGGAAGCTTAGCTTGTGGGATGTCCGTGGTGATAGGATCTTTATAGATCCATGCTGCTAAGTCCTCATCTTGTGTCTCTTCTTCTTTACTCTTTCCAAGGATGAAAGGTGTCAAAGTGCATACTAGTGTGACTGCCACTATATGAAGTACCTACTGAGGTTTACCATGAGTTCTGGGAGAAGTGGGAATTTTTCCAACACAAAATAGTTGGCTTAGGTTGTATTCTCCATGACCTTCCTCTGCTACTTTCATTTTGAGCTTCTCTTGCTTGGGTATAATAGTGTTCAAACTGGAAAGAGAGGCTGGACTTACATATGAGGTGGATGAGATGGCTTCTCTGTTGCTAGGAACGGTAATCTCTAGTTGATGGTTTATGTTATGACAATATGCAAAGGGGTTTGCATCTCCCAGGATTGTAATTTTCACACCATTATGTGGGAATTTGATACACTGATGGTAAGTTGATGGAATGACTTGCATGGCATGTATCCACGGTCTTCCCAACAACAAATTGTATGGTAGAGGAAGGTCCAAAACTTGACATATGATTTTCTTCACCACAGGGCCCACTTGGATTGGTAGCACCATTGCTCCTTTGGATGAACGCTCTGCATCATCATAAGCTTTGATTGTGATCTTCTTGCGGGGATCCATTGACTTAATTGTATATCCCAAAGCCGTGACTAACTGTAGTGTACAAATATTCAGGTCTGCTCCATTATCGATCAAGACTCACTTGATCCTATGCTAGTTGATAAATCCTTCAATGTGGAGTGAGGTGTTATGCGGTTGCTGGAAGGATGAATTGTCACTTTCAAAAAAAGTGAGACAAGGGGATGCTTTTAGACTTCTAACCATGGCTTGCAACTGATCTGTATTCAAGTTAGCAGGGACTAATGCCTCTTGGAGAGCTTGTTCCAAGATTGTTTTATGAGATGGAAATAGGCGCAATAGCTCTAAGATGGATATCAGTGCGGGAGTTTTATCCAATTGATCCACAAGGTTATATTGCTTTGGGATTGATGTGGTACCTTGTGAAGCTGCTTTTATTGTAACTTTGTCGTGACATGTAACAACATTGCAATCGGAATGGGGTGGATTCTTGATGGTAATAGTGGCAACTTGTTCACTGGCATCATACAGGTGATTTACCATGTAATTATATGCTGCTTGCATATAATCAGTGGTATCAGTGTTTCTCCTGGAACTGGAAGGACCCCTTTGATCTGGTAATGAAAGTGGACTTTTGAACATTTGATGATCATTGTTTGTTGTCTTTGGGTCATCTCCTTCAATTTCAATATCACCTCGGTCAATAAGATCTTGAATAAGATCTTTCAATCTGTGACAATTACTTGTCTTATGTCCTCTTCCTTGATGGAAATCACAGTGTTTAGTATCTCTCCACCATGCGGGTTTGACTTCAGGTTCATAATTTGATGTTCTGGGTAAGGTGACCAGATTCTGAGAAGCCAACTAACGTAACACAGTTTTGATGGGTTCCCCTAAGGGAGTGTATATTCGCTTGGGTTTTTGTTGACGTTGTCTGGGTTCATCTTGAGATGTAATGTGTCCTTGATTTTGAGGAGCCACTGTGTTAGTTTGGGGTGGGGGATTCTGTCCTACAAACCGAACCATAGGTTGTGCACTTTTGATAGTTCTTGTATCCATAACCCCGTCATTGATGACATTCTTGTTTTTGTTCCAGAAGTTTGGTTTGTCACTATTGAAGAGTGGACAAGGGGCATCTTTTGGCTCATTGTAGATTTTGATTAGCCCTTTTTTGATGAGAACCTATTCACACTTTAAACCTTTTGTGATCATGTCATTGAAGGAATCCGTGTCTTTAAGATCCAAGTGAAATTCCATTTCGTCATTTAAGTTGGAAATAAATATTTCCACTAATTCTCATTCTAGTAATTGAAGTGAACGTCTACTAGACATTTGACGCCATCATTGCAGAAAGACCGAAAATAGTTCACCTGGTTTTTGTTTAGTGTTACACAGATCTGCCATTGTGACATCCCTTTCAATGTTGTGTGAGTAATGTGATAGGAACTTTTGGATTAGTTCCTCAAAAGTCCTAATGCCACTTGGTAACCAGGAAAACCATGATGTGGTTGTTCCTCCCAAACTCTGGGGAAAGAGTCGCATTAGGTATGTATCCTCGTATGCCACTTCGAGGCATGCTAAATGGAATTCTCGAACATGATCACGAGGATCTCCTTTTCCTCTATACTTTTCAAACATGGGTGTTTCAAACCCTCGTGGAAAAGGTGGTATATGAAGATTTCTATCAAAGGGATAAGGATAAATTTCATCAAGTGAAAATTGATTTGTTTTCACACCAATATGTAGTTGTTGGGCGAGATTTTCAACTTGGCGCCTCAATATTTCTATGTCATTCGGAGGAGGGGGATGTGGTGGATTACCTTGATGAAGGTTGTATCTGATGGGATCTCGTCTTCTTTCATCCTCATTATGACTTTGTCATTCTGATGCTTGTCATAGTTGTTCAACATCAAAGTTTGAGGGTAGTTTGGCTCCCTCTTGAGCAAGTCTCAAGAAGTGAGCATCAGCATTGCTCTTGAGTATTTCATCAAAAATTCTATTAAAGAGAGGGTTGTGTTGTGCCCTTTCTATTGCCGTAGGAGTAGGAGTACTTGGATTTTATTCATTCATGTTTCCTCCAAGAGCTTCTTGGAATTCATTGATGTTTTCCTCCTCTTCTTTCTCAATTTCCATTTCTTGTTTTCTTGACCGTGTTCAGGTAGGAGGCATTTTGTTTACAATTTTTTGTTGAAGCTGGGTGAAAATGATGATGAGTTGTTGATGAAATGAGAGATTTATGGTTGGTGGAGTTTTTTGCATATGAATTTCTAGCACTAAAGGTAGATATTACCAAAGTTCTTTATGGAATTGCTTGTTGTATTTGATTGACAAAGTTTGGCGTGATGAGGTTTAGAGGAATATGAGATGTGTTATAGATTCAACTACCTAGTAAATGAGAGGATTCACTCAAAGACTATTTTTAACCTGCGTAGAAATGCCTCTTTAGGATGAGTTTATCCTAGATGTCAAGACACTCTAAAAAGTGATGAATTGTGTTTGATTCAAGCAATATCTAAAGAGAACTTAGGATAAAAACCTTTTGGTGTTTTGAAAGTTGAAATGGATGAGATGATGGATGAAATGTTTAACTTCAATAGAAACTTTGTGTAACAAAAGGAACAAACTCTTCCTCTTTGTGTTCAGCGGTTAGGGGTTCTTCCCTAGCTGAGTTATAGGTGATGCAAATGTTGGGAAAGAAGGTAGGATTGATCTTACCTCCTTTGTTTTTGTGATAACTCAAAGCTCTATATTGCATAAAAGCTCTACGGTT
The DNA here is from genome assembly GCF_030272615.1 of Cryptomeria japonica. NCBI lineage: Eukaryota > Viridiplantae > Streptophyta > Pinopsida > Cupressales > Cupressaceae > Cryptomeria > Cryptomeria japonica. The sequence goes on from NC_081409.1 coordinate 133,668,639, forward strand.
CAATGACTCTTGATCAAATTTGTTTGATTTTCCTTGAATATAAAGACGCATGTGACGCAAGAAGGCTCTATGAGAGACAAAGATTTGTCTATTAAGATAGAAGAATTTCCTCCTTTTGATTAAAGCCTTTGAGCTTAATGGTCTTCTTTTCAAGTTGACATGTTGATGAATATTCTTCTTTCTCAAGATATGAAGAATGGTCATAAAATTTGATATTCTTGCTCTTTGTTTTGGATCTTTGGTTGGTATTTTGAAAAATGTCTATGTTGGATGAATCACTTTGGTTTTGGACTGATTTTTGATGTTTCTTTGACAAGAAAACAAAGCAAGCACACAAACACAAGAATGTTGCCTCAAAAGGCACAAATGAGTATGGGTCTAGATCAACCCAATCCTTGGACTTTTTATGACCCTTTCCTTTAGATGTATTTTAAGGTGTATTTCCAAAGCCTGAAGTCAGCTCAATTTGCATTAGTCTTGACTAAAAATGAAGACACTTCAAACACTTTTTATCCCCAAGGTCAAATGGCTAGTTGCAATAAATTTAGCCCATATCTTGATATTTCTTCGACTTTGGTACTACACACCTTATGAATCCTGTCGTGGCATGTAAGGATTTGATATACTAAGTCTTGCATGAGCATAACAAATAGATGATCCCTATGATGGGGGAGTCACCACTTTCATCAAGCCACAAGTGACTTTTCAAAAAGCTATGTTTCTACTCAAGGAAATATGTATGGTGAGTATCTTGGGAGCAAAACCATCTATGCTCTTGCACTAAATTATATCATAAATATCCTCAATCAATAGAATGGGTGGGCTACTACTTAAAGATGTTTAGTCATGTTTGATATTTTTGGACATAAGTTCATTCTGCAGTGACTCACTTAAGAGCCTTGTAACCAGTGGTGGGCCCCATTTGTCCTTTCGGCTAGTTACACTATAGGAACAGCTATACCCAAGGCTATAGCTTTCGCTCACACCTAATTTATATAGCGGCTTGAAGGATTTACCATGTGAGGTCATTCCCAAGAGTATCAATCCCTTGGCAGGCCTCTCTTAAAAAGATAAAATTTGAGTGTTACTAACACTTTTCTCTTGCACCTAGGACCACAAGAGCTAAGGGAGAGGATAGTGTGTGTTAGAAGAAGGACCACTTGACCAACTCTTTTGCACAAGTGTGTCAAACACAAAATTCACTTGTTCCTTTTAACTTGTCATCATAATGATTTTCTATCTATTTGAAGATGTTGCTCCAACAATCATGGTGTTCTTTTTAACTTCAAAGGCAATGTGTGTGAGTAAACTAGAATTTGAAAATCTTGGTCAACTTAATGAAAAACATGTTTACATGAAGTAAAATCGCTTTTAAAAAAATGAGACAAGTTGATTGGGAATTTTATTTGCACCAAAAATTTGAAGTGTGGATTGTAAATTTTTGCTTAAGTTTGATGCTAGAAATAAATTTGTCTTGTTGATTTTAAGCACCAAATGAAAAATTAACCCTAAACTTGCAATAAACAAAGTTTGTTTTGTTCAGTTTTAATGCACCAAAAATAAATGATCCTAATTGGAAAGAAAAGAAAACTTATTTTTGGTTCAATTTTTAAAATACCAAAAACAAAATTATTGATTTTAATGAAGTGAGTTTTAGACCTGCACAAACAGCAAACGGTTAGTAAAATCCACACCTAAGGGGGGCTTCCACAAGCCTAAAATAAATCAATTTTTCGGTTACAAGGTCTTCCTTACAATGTTCTGTTACAATAGCGCTAGTTTAACAGAAGCACGTTTTTATCAAGACAAAAGCGCTAAAAGACCAAACTGACAGAAAAGGCAAAAGTGCTAGTAAAGGTTCAAAAGCGCTAAAACAATAACAATAGCGCCTAAACAATCACAATAGCGCTTAAAGAAATGACAATAGCACCAAACTTGGTACAATAGCGCTAGAATATCAAGTTGCAATAATGCTACAATGTGATCAAAAGCGCTAAAGTGCAACCTGTGTGTCAAGATCAAAATTCAAACAAGTTAGTTGTGTCAAAAAAAAAGGTTGTTTTTAGGTGTTTGGATTCATGTCGGGTTCAACAAATGATGCTCTACAAAAAGGGCAAGTGTTAGACTAAAACTTGTGGTCATATAACACACAAAAACAACAAGAAACAAGATTAATGTTAGTGTTATTCAGCAAAAGACTAATCTAAGCAAGCATATCAAAAGAGACAACAAGAACAAAGTAAGACATTTAACTATGAATGTAAATGCAAGAAGGAATCTCCAAATGCCTTCTACCATACTCTTGGCTCCTTCTCCTTTGTTCCTCTCCTCTCCAAGTTCCAAACTAGTGTAGCTCTCAATAGCTTTTTGCACTATGGATGCTTATGGAGATTCAATGCTAAAATGATTTATTTTAGACCAAAATAACAATTATATTAGTGGTTTATGCTAAATGCTCTCTAGAATTCACTATAGCTTAAATGCATACAAGTTTTCAGGATGCTTGAGGCTTGAGGATTTGAAAATCAGGAATGTGAGCTCTATTTATAGGGAAAATGGAGCAATGGATGGTTGAGATTGAGTAATCTCAACAATGGTCAGGATTGAATGATATTCAATCCATGTGAAGGCTTTCAACCCAATCCTAGGATGACAAGTGTCAATATGAGATAGGTTGAGAGGAGAGGGAATAAGCATTAAATGCTTGACATGACCTGGGAGTCAACTTAGGGGTTGAGGTCAAGGTTGGGTTGAGTGAATAAATTTTTTATTCAAAGAATAAAGCTTTTATCCAATGGATAAACTCTTGTGCAAGGGTAAAAGGGATAACCATGGTCAAAGCAATAAATGCTTGAGGAGACACATGAGTGCAAGTCAAATTAACCATAAATGGTCATGTAAGAGCCATTATTGGTTTGGAAGACTTTGGAGGTTAAATTGTTGAACACACAGAGCATTAATTGCTTTTCAAAGACTTTGAAGTCTTTGAGAAGTGACTCCAAGTTGCTTAGGAATGTGACAATAATTAGGGGATGGATTAGGCTAATTAGGAAGGGCTTAGAAGAATCTAGAAGGGGGTTTAGGAATGCAAGTGGATTTGGTGGGTGCGGGAAATTAGGATTTTTATTAAAATAAAATTCATTTATTTCAATTTGTGTGTGGAAGTTGCATTTGTAGGAAAATGCAAGTGGGGGGGGATAAATGATTTAAATAAATGTTTTATTTAAAAGAGGAACAATGGGGGATTTAATTAAATAAATAGAATTTATTCATTTAATTAATTATGAATTTGGTATAATGAATTAATTAAAATAAATTCAATAATTTATTTAATTAATAGAAGAATGTTTGAAGATGAATTAATTAAATATTAATTTAATTAACTGATGGCTAGTGGATTTTTAATAAAATAAATAGCAATTATTTATTTAATTAAGCTGGACAGATTTATGTGACTACACATAGCAATAGAGGTCTTCTTGGATCTGGTGGAATCAACAATGGTGTATGCATTAGGTAATCTTTAAGCATTTGGAATGCTTGTTGGAATTTTGTATCCCATCGAAAGCGGATATTCTTGTTTAACATATGGGTAAAGGGATGACATTTATCAGCCAATTGTGCAATGAATCTCTAAATTGATTGTAGCTGCCCTTGTAATGTTCTCAATTGACTAATATTCTTTGGAGGTGGCATGTCCATGATTACCTTGAATTTTGCAGGATCTACCTCAATGCCTTTACTTGAGACAATGTATCCTAAGAGATTCCTGAAAGTTACTCCAAAGACACATTTCTTGGGATTGAGATGGACATGATATTGATCTAATCTATCAAAGATTTTACCCAGTATTGCAAGATGACCCTCTCTTGTTAATGATTTAGCTAGTAAATCATTGACATTATCTTCCATTATGGTGTGCATCATATTGTGAAAGATGGTAGTCATGGCTCTTTGATATGTTGCTCCTGCATTCTTTAGACCAAATGGCATCACATTCCAACAGTAGGTTCCCCATGGACATGTGAAAGTAGTTTTGTGTTGATCTTCTGGAGCAATCTTAATTTGATTGTACCCTGAAAAACCATCCATAAGAGAAAGCATTGCATGACCTGCTATTAAATCAGTAATATGTTGATGTTTGGTAAGGGGAAGTCATCTTTAGGACACACCTTGTTCAAATCTCTAAAGTCTATATAGATACGAATGCCCCCATTAGGTTTACCAACATGTACAATATTGGAGATCTACTTTGCATAATCAATTGGTCTCATGAACCCAACATCTAAGAGCTTTTTAAGTTCACCTTTGACAAGAACAACAATCTGGGGGTGCATCTTTCTGAGCTTTTGTTTGACAAGTTTAGCTCCTTCTGCTATAGTTAGGTGATGCATGACCAAATCTAGATCTAATCCAGGCATGTCTGCATAAGACCATGCGTAGTTGATTTTACGCTTATGAAAGAATTCCACAAACTTTGGTTGTTCTTCTGGAGTTAATAGAGATGCCAAATATATCTAGTGAGGAGTCTTAGAGGTCCCCACATTGAATTCTTTTGTTTCCTCTATTAGGATGGTCAATCTCTCTTGATTCGTACTAAAGGGGAGGATGCCAAACCTTTCATCCTCAGGCACCTTAGAGAGGTTTTCACCTTTGGATACGCTCTTTGTTTTTACTTTTTTGGGATCAAACAGTGTCACAATGTGGTTTTCACTAGAGGATCCATCTTTTCTTGTAATATTTTTGCAACTGAAAGGTTTGGCATTTGCGCCAAAGTATGAAACATTGTTGAGTTCAATGGCAAATATAGCTTTATGATCCCCACTTGGTATGTTATCCCATAATTCTAAGAATTCTATGAGTGCCTCATCATTTTGGAAATGGTCAAGGCATGGGGGATTTGGCGGGTTCCATTCAATGAGTTTGAGATGGATGATAGGCATTACCTCATCGATTAAGTTGAGTTTGTATGAGGCATCAGTGAGGGTTAATATAGAGGAGTGAATTTCATCGATGGTACTCTCCTTGTCAAATTCTAGTGTAGGATTCGACGTAGGGCCTGTGGAAGCTGCTTCTTGCTCAGGAAACCAAATTTTTTTAATCCATACCTCTCCATAAAATAGGATATCCTTACGACATGGTGGAGGGGATGTGTCTTCCTTGTTTGAAGTATTTAGATTCACTAACTCCCATTCCCACTCATGCAAGTTTTTCTCTGAATCACTCTCTAACATCCAGTTACTGTACCAGGTTGGGATGTCTTTTGAATTGAATAGTACATTAGTCATTGGCTTATGCACTTTTGGAGGTGGGATTGCTGGTGCTGTTGATGGAGTTATCAGTCCTATTGATGCCGCTAATAGGGTTCTTAGTGTTGTTGATGTTGTTGATGGGGTTATTAGTGTTGTTGATGTTGCTGGTGCCTTTGATAGGGTCGTTGGTGCTGTTGGTGTTGCTGGTATTATTGATAGGGTTGTTGGTGCTATAGATATAGTTAAGGATTGCATCCTTGGAGTAACTGACTGATAGAGGGGTTTGCTGGGTTTTCCTTTGAATCAAAGCTTAGGAAGATATTCCTATTGAAAACCTACTCCAATTTTGTCTTTTGGTTTTAACTTGGGTTGTAAGGTCTCATTTCGTCCTTGTTTGCAATGTGCCAAAGAACTATGGCCATCATATCCCATTATTTGCATTATGGTGAAGCGTTTTCCATATTTATTAGTGGGTAGCTTAGCCTTCAAGCTTTCTTTGTTGATAGGGTCTATGTAGATCTATTTTGCTAGGTCTTCATCCATGGTTTCCTCTTCTTGACTTCTACCGAGGGTGAATTGTGCCAAAGTGCATGTTTTCTTGGCCAGTTGTGTTTGAAGTAAACCTTGAGGTTTTCCATGAGTTCTAGGGGATGTGAGTAATTGCCCAGCACAAAAGAGTTGGCTAAGATTATATTCCTCGAGACCTTCCTCAGCCTTTTTCATTTTCAACTTCTCCTGCTTTGGTATAGGGGTTGTTAAGATGGAAAGAGAGATTGGATTAACATATGATGAGGAAGGGATAACTTCTCTATGTAAGGTACTGTAATCTCTAGCTTATGGTTAATGTTTTTACAATATGCAAATGGATTAGCATCACCGAGGATTGTAATTTCTACACCGTTATGTGAAAATTTAATACATTGGTGATAGGTGGATGGAATGGCTTGCATGGCATGTATCCAAGGTCTTCCTAATAAGAGATTATACAAAAAGGGAAGGTCTAGAACTTGGAAGACTATATGCTTCACCACTAGCCCAACCTTGATAGGTAATACAACAACTCCTCTGGAAGACTGTTTTGCATCATCATATGCCTTGATGGTTATCTTTTTGCTGGCATCCATCGATTCTATTGCATAACCCAGTGCTATGACTAACTGCAAGGTGCATATGTTCAATCCGACTCCATTTTCAATCAAGACTCACTTTATTATATATTGGTTTACGAATCCTTCAATATGGAGGGAGGCATTATGTGGTTGTTGGAAGGAAGCATTGTCACTTTCAGGAAAAGTGAGACATGGTGATGACTTCAAATTACCAACCATGGCTTGAAATTGATCTATGTTGAGGTTGGTGGGGAATGATGCTTCTTGGAGAGCTCAATCCAAAATTATTTTATGTGAGGGGGATAAGTGCAAAATCTCTAATATGGAGATGAGGGCAGGTGTTTTATCCAACTGCTCTACAAGATTATATTGCTTGGGGACGGGTGTCGTTCCTTGTGGTGCTACTCGAATAGTAATCTTGCTATGACACATAACAACATTGCATGCAAGATTTGGATTTTTGATGGTAAGAGTTGAAACTTGTTCATCAACATCATAAAGGTGATTCACAGTATAATTATATGCAACTTGTGTATAATTAGTTGTAGTATCTATGTTTCTCCCTTAGGTGGAAGGACCTCTTTGATCATGTGATGGAAGTGGATTCTTGAACATTAAATGATTAGCATTAGATGTTTTAGGGTCATGTCCTTCTATTTCAATTTCTCCTCTATCACTAAGATCTTGAACAAGATCTTTTAGTCAATGGAAATTGTCTGTTTTATGCCCTCTTCCTTGGTGAAATTCACAATGTTCATGATCTCGCCACCATGGACATTTGACCCGAGGCTCATTATTAGATGTTTTTGGTAAGGTCACAAGATTGGAGGATACCAATTGACATAAGATTGTTTTGATAGGTTCCCCTAAGGGTGTATATGTGCATTTTGGCTTCTAGTTTTGTTGTTTTTGTTTTGGTTCCTCTTGTTGTGTATTGCGACATTGGTTTTGTGGATTAGTGATGGTGTTGTTTTTAGGAGGGGGATTTTATCCTGCAAACCTAACCATAGGTTGTGCAATTTTTACTGTTCTTGCATCCACTATCCCATCATTGGCAACATTCTTGTTCTTGTTCCAAAATTTTGGTTTATCACTATTATAATGTGGCCGAGGACCATCTTTGGGTTCATTGTAAATTTTGGTAAGTCCCTTTTTTTATGAGGGCTCTTTCACATTTTATTCCTTGAGTGATCATCTCTTCAAAGTATTTTGTACCCTTCATGTCTAAATAAAATTCCATTTCATCATTTAAGTTGGAAATGAAAATTTTCACTAGTTCTTGCTCAGGGAGATGAAGGGATCATCTGCTAGACAGTTGCCTCCACCGTTGTAGGAAAGTTGAGAACAACTCCCCTGGTTTTTGTTTGGTGTTGCACAAATATGCCATGGTGATATCTCATTCTATGTTATGTGAATAATTAGCGATGAACTTTTGGACTAGTTCCTCAAATGTTTTAATGCCACCTGGTAGTCGTGAAAACCATTGTGTGGTTGTGCCTCCTAAACTTTGTGGAAAAGGGCTCATTAGATAGGTGTCCTCATAGGCCACCTCTAAACAAGCTGAGTGAAACTCTCGTACATGGTCCCTAGGGTCTCCTTTGCCCCTATACTTTTCAAATTCTAGTGTTTCGAAACCTCATGGAAAAGGTGGCATAAGCATGTTCCTATCAAAAGGATAGGGACAAATATCGTTCAGTGAAAACCAAGTAGTCTTCACACCACTATTCAGTTGTTGAGTGAGATTTTCTACTTGTTGCCTCAACATGTCTATTTCTGAAGGAGGAGGTGGAGGATTCCCTTGATGATTAAGGTCATAGTGGAAGTAGTCTCTACCTCCTCCACCATCGTGACGGCTATGTTGCATGAATGTTTGTCGTATCTATGTTGTATCAAAGTTGGAGGGTAGTTTGGCACCCTCTTGAGAAAGTCTTAAGAAATGAACATCTGCATTGTTTCTAAGGATTTCGTCAAAGAGTCTATTGAATTTGGGATTATATTGTGCTCTTTCTATATCTTCTGGAGTTGGAGTGTTGGGATCTTCATCATTTGTGCCTCCTCCAATGACCTCATGAAAATCGTTTAGGTTTCCTTCCTCCTATTCAATCTCTGGTTGTTGGTTTCTCATTGATCTTGTTTGAGCCATGTTTTTGATGTTTGTGAAAGTGATTATGAGGTGGTGATGACGTGTTTGTAGGAAGATAGATCTCTAACACTAAAGGTTGGATGCCAACAAATTTCTATGTGAATTGCTCTTGTATTTTTGAACAACTTTGATGTGATGAGGTATAATAAGGTTCAATATGTGTTACAAACCAAGCTACCTAGTGATGATAGGATGCACTCATAAACTAGTTTTAACTTGTGTAGAAATGTCTCTTAGGATGATTGATCCTAGATGTAGAGACACCTTAAAATTGATTTGTTGGTTTGATATAAGCAATATTTGAAAGAACTCGGGACAAGACCTCTTTATGTTTGAGAGTTTTGAATGGTGATGTTTGAATGTGAAAGTGGGTAGAATATATGGCTCAATAAAATTCTTCCGCTATGAAATGGGTTTATTCCTCTTCCTCTCTGATAGGGGTTGCTGGTTCCCCTTGAGATTCGTTGTATGTGATGCAAATTTTAGGAAAGAAAGTAGGATTGATCTTTCCCCCTTTGTTTTTGTGATAATCAAAAGCTCTATACTGAGTAAAATCTCTATTGCTCAAAGTCTCTTTGTCAAATTCATTGGATTTGCCTTGAAGGTACAAGTGCATATGATGTCAGAATACCCTATGTGAGACAAATAGTTGTCTATTGATATAGAAAAACTTCCTTCTTTTGATAAGAGCTTTTGAACCAAGTTGTCTTTTCTTCAATGTGGTCTTTTGATGAAGATTTTGTTTTCTCAAGATATGAGTGATGGTCATACAAATTGATATTTTGTCTCACTTGTTGATGTTGTTTTGTTTATCAATGTTTGATGTAGATTCGTTGGATGGATACTTGGTTTTAAAATTGTTTTGAATTTCTTTACAAAAAAATACAGCAAGCACACAAGCACAATAATCTTGCTTTTTTTTTTAAAAAGGGCACAATAAGTGTGAGTCTAAATCAACCCAGTCATGAAATTTTTGACCCTTTACAAATGTATTTTATGTTCCTAAAGCCTGAAGTCAGCCCAAATTGTTACTGGTCTGAAACAAGACGAAAACAACTCAAACACTTTTTATCCCTAAGCTATGGCCAGTTGCGATATTTTCAGCCCACATCTTGATATTTCTTTGACTTTGGTACTACATACCTTATGAATCCCGTTGTGGCAGGTAAGGATGTGATATACTAAGTCCTGTGTGAACATAATAGATAGATGATCCCTATGATGGGAGAGTCACCACTTTCCTCAAGCTACAAGTATCTTTTCAAAAAACCCTGTTTCTACTCAAGGAAATATGTATGGTGAGTATCTTGGGAGCAAAACCATCTATGCTCTTGCATTGAACTTTTCACAAATATCCTCAATCAATAGAATGGGTGGGCTTCTAGAATAAAAGGTGTCTAGTAATGTTCGATGTCTTACGATGTAAGTTCATTATGCAGTGACTCACTTAAGAGCCTTGTAACTTGTGGTGGGGCCCATATGTCCTTTCGACAAGTTACACTATAGGAACAGCTACACCCAAGGCTACAGCTTTCACTCTCACCTAATTTCTATAGCGGCTCGAAGGATTTACCGCACAAGGTCATTCTCAAGAGTGATGTGTCTCTTCGAAGGCCTCTCTTAAAAATAAAAAATTTAGAGCATTACTAACACTTTTCTCTTGCACCAAGGACCACGAGAGCCAAGGGAGAGGGTAGTGTGTGTTAGGAATGAGACCACTCTACAGTTTTGCACAAGCGTGCCAAACATGAAAAACACTTGTTCTTTTCAACTGTTTTATCACAATGTGATCTATTTTCTATTTGGAGATGTTGCTCCAACAGACATGATCTTTTTAATTCCACAAAGCAATTTGTCTTCTAACTAGGAAAGTGAAAAATATTAGTCAACAAAAATGGAAAGCACGTTTTCCTAAGGTGAAATCACTTTGTAAATAGAAATGGACAAGTTGTTTGTTCTTTTTAACTTGCAAAATAAAAGATTGATTGTGAATTTTATCCTTGCAAGAATGAAAGATTGTTGTTTTGTTTTAAGCCCAAATTAAAAAGTTTGTCCCTAACTTGCAAGAAAGCAAATTTTGTTTGTTTGTTTTGTGTTTTTTTTAGCTTGCAAATGAAATTCTTTTTAAGCCCAAATTGAAATGTTTGTTGGTTTTAGTCCAAAAATAAAAGATGAAGTTTGTTTTAAATAAAAGGAAAATGAATTCTTTTTACCCAACTTTTAAAAATCTAGAAAAGAAAATAGATTTTCCTAATTTTAATTCCTCGAATCCTGCAAACAAAAACTTAGTAACTTGTAAAAAAAAGAAAAATTAGTGAAATGAGGATCCTTTTGGTGGGCTTCTACAAGCCTAAGTTTTTTTTGGTTACAATTTTTTTTGAACTCTCTGTTACAAAAGCGCTACTCTCTATAAACACATAAGTGCTACTTCAGACAAAAGCACCGAAGTATTAGCAGAAGCCCTAAATAAATACCAACAATGCTAAAAGATGAGTAGACACGCTAATTTAAACTGTTCGACACAATGAAAAGACTTACAGACAAAGAATGCAAAGGTGCTAAAATATTACAATAGCGCTATTTAACAAACAAAAGCACTACAACTATCACTAAAGCGCTAAAACTCATATCAAAAGTGCTAGAACTCGAATAAAGGCGCTAAATTATGTTCTAACAATGGTGCTAAAGCGCTTGTCAAAAACACTAAAGTGCAACCTGTGTATGGAAATTTATGAGGAAAATCACAAAAAAAGTTAGTTTAAATGATTAGAAGGTTGCGTGTTCGATTCACGTTGGGTTCACCAAATGATGCATGCTAAAAAGGAAACAAGAGATGACATATTCAAACATTAGTGTTGTTAGTGACAATAAAAAATGAAAGATAAATGAAACTATAATCCTAAACATGCATACCAAGAGAGATAAAATAAATAATGAAAAACATACAAAGAGGAAGGAAGGAAATAAAACCCCCCATGATTCTCTCTAACATGCTCATAGTTGCTCCTCTCTTGTTCCTCTCCTCTGCAAGTTCCACATGATTGTAGCCCTCAACTTTTTGCACTATTTATGGATGTCTTATGGAGATTCAAGATTATGAAAATGAATATAACTAATTATGCAAGTGTAAAAAAGCTAATAAGAGAAAGCACCTTAATTATTATATGTTAATTTTAGCCAAAATAATAACACAAAATACTTCTAAAATGTTCTCTCAAAAAGACTATAAATTTGATGCATAAAGATTTCTTGGATGCTTTTGAAGAAGGAATGGGCTCTATTTACAAGAAAAATAGAGAAATGGATGGTTGAGATTGAGTAATTTCAACAAGGGCCAGGATTGATGGGTTTGTGATCCATGTGAGGGCTTTCAACCCAATCCTAGGATGACAAATGTCAACATGAGATGGCTTGAGAGGAGAGGGAAGAAGCATTAAATTCTTGAGATGACTTGAAGGTTACCTTTGGAGGTAAGGTTTAGGTTTGAGTTAGTGAATAAAACTTTTATCCAATGAATAATGCCTTCATCCAATGGACAAACTCTTGTGCAAGAGTTAGTGGGGATAACCATGGTCAAAGCAATAAATGCTTGAAGAGACCCATGAGTTAAATTGGGGTTGAGTTAGAGGGAAATTCTGATTGGCTAAGCCTTATACCAAATTAATTGACTACGGGGGTAACTGTCAATTAGGTTCTCTACCAAAGTTGACGTCCAAGAGGCAGACTGAAAAACTTCCTAACTTTGCACACCAATGTTAGGAAAAGAAAACATACCCCTTGCAAAAACTGACAGGGACACAACCCCTTCTGAAAGGAAACCTATACTACAACAAAGAAAACTAAACTAAAGCAAAAAATAGGGAAACTAAACTAAAAATAGAAAACAAACTACTCTAAAACATAAAATAAAAAACCTAAGTTAATTATATACAAGAAGAGACCGACTGTACAAAATGTGAAATATATGCATGCATTCCCAACCTAGGATGATTTCTTCGTATGTACAGTAGTAACAGGGAAGCGGGGATAGTTCTAAGTTTGGCTGACTTGTCTTTGAATTCTAAAAAGAAGATTTTTAGTTGGACACTCTCAGGTTTAACCAAGAAGTCGAGTAGTATGATTTGTTGGGAAAGTTTATTAGCTCTGTGGTTAATCTATTTACAGGTTTTTTTCCCAGAGTATTCAAAATCAAACGAGAAATTTTCAGAATTAACAATAGGAGGGAAAGAAACAAACTGGTGTGTATCTGAGTCATGTAGGTTTTTGTGTAGTGGAAAAGCTTCAACAACCTATATCAGGAGGTCACCACTAGTGGTGCAGCATCTTGCTCACGTCCGGTTTGTGCAAATTAGCATTGAATTCATCAATAGGTTGCATAGGCTAAAAAATGATCTTGAAATCAAATTCGAACTCAAGAAAGTGGAGTGGTTCATATATCAGTGCATATTTAGGTTGCATGAACCATGTAGCCTTATGCGTTTCTATCAACATATCTTCAAATAGTAGGGATTCTTCAATTGATTGGTCCTCAAAAAAATCCTTGATGGACTCTTGGGTTGTTTCCTCCATTGGTGGGGTTGCTACAAATTTCTTTTCAGTGTCGGGCTGCTCTACGAGGCTCATTTGATCATCATCTTTAGCCCTAGCTTCATCAAGTACATGGAAAATACAATCACCTATTTCCATAGTCTAATTGGCAACTTCATCTTGCTCAGCACTTGACAACTCCATCCTTTCATCCTCAACAAGTGTGGTGTTGCAACAATCTTGTGATCTTCAGTATTCATCTGTAGTAAGGTAGGCAATCCACACTTTGTTGGTGATGCATTTCTCTGGTTCTTCCAGCAGTCCATATTGGGCCTTGACTTGATTGACTGCCTCCATGCATAGAAAGTAGGTGAATTATGACTGTGGGGTGTGATGAATTCTGCACCACAAAGGTGACAACACACTCTCCAAGCATAACTCTTCATTGAGACCAAATTGGTTCTCAATCTGGTCCTTGAGTCAGATAAACTCATTAGTGCTGGATGGAAGATAAGGGATATCCAAATGTATGAATTCTTCTAACTTGGGGATATCCCAAAAGAATATCTTCCCCTATAATGGTAACTCGACTTTTGACATAAATGTTAAGTAATTCAACTCCGCATGCTCTATTGTGTTGTGGATTCTGCAATGTTCTGTAGATGTGAATTTGGATAGTCACTTAGGGCACAACTACACACCTAGCCTTCATTGGATTTGGGATAACTCAAACTACAAACAATCTTCATGAAGTGGTGGTCCTAACATTTTGACTCAGAATTTTTTTGGCCTTTTTTATATTTTCTAATTTTTTGGTTTTTTTGGTTTAATAGGATCTAGCATATCCCAAATATAGCATTTAAAAGGTCTATTAGACTCAACTTTCTACAAGGAACTTGATAGAGGCACTCCTTCTAGTGCCAATTCTATTGACGTGGCTAAAATCATATTGCTAAAACTCTATCCGGCCAATGTAGAATAGAATTTACTCACTGAATATCCTATCCTTTCTTGTGTAAGGAATCCCTAATGCTATTTTTAATTGATCATAGGAGACAACCTCAAGGTTCCAACTATCAGTTCATGACTATAGGATAACTTAATGGTTGATGTGTTTTGTTGAGAGCACAAGGGGCCTTACATTTGCAACAAGTTGGTTTGGATCTAAAATGATGTTGCGTTTCTCAAGTTGGGGAATAAAAGAAAAGGAGAAGGGTTTAGGAGACCTAAAATTAACAAGATCGGTATGCAGGTAAATGGATTCAACATAACCAGTCCCTTCTTGGACAAAATAACTCACAACCTCAAAAGAACGGTGCAATTTTCAAGGGGACTTAGAAGATTTTTAGACTGTAGGTGCATTGCCCAAACACCTAATTTTGGCACAGCTAGGATGGACACCTGCAATTTAACTAAACACAATTTTAAAGGCTCAAACTAACCATACAAAGGGATACACAATCAACATATCCCCAATGGTATGAAACCAAATCCATCAAATACCTGCACACCAAAAGGATCTATCTAATCCATTGAAGGAAACCATGCAAACAGAATAAAACCAAGATGATAAATACCAAATCAATGTCCATATATTGATTTCAGTTGCTATTACAATAATTTTTGCAACATTTCTATGCTATTCCTAACTACTAAAAAAACTGACTTTCTACAAAAACTCTAAATATTTAATTGGAAAAATCTAACTAGAATCTAACTATCTAAGCCTTTACAATGAGAGGCATCCTACCTTTTATAGATTTTATAATTCTAATTGATGGTTAGGATTGAGTACATCCAACAGCTGCAATCTACCTTCTAGAACCTAGCAACTTTAACCCTTGCCCATCCAATCATCAGTTATCCTCTTAGCCATATTCTCAACTACCTACCACTATTTAGCTTTAATTTGGTCAATCAGGTAGTTGTGACATAACTAACCCATGTCGCTTTTTTTAAAATAGATTAGGTGGGGCCCATAGAAAGTTGTTTATATTAAACAAGTTTAGTTTTTAAACTAATTTTCTGGTGTAGCTAGGAATTTGGAAATCATCACAAGCAAATCAATATTAGTCTAGCTCAATCACGGAAGCTCAAATGCAATGATCAATCCTAAACACACTCAATAAAGACATGAAAGCAAAACATTCAAGATTAAAAACTAAGCAAACCAAATGCAGATCTGAATGTCTCCTTCCTGTGGCTCCATTGTCCTTCTTTCTTCTTCAAATAGCTTTGTTTGTGGATCTCACCTACAAGTGCATACACATGAGATGAAAGCAAGTAGACAAGATAGTAGCGTAAGAATACTCGAAGCGTGATTGATTCGACAAAGTGATTAGAAAAAAGTGATTCAAAAAAGTGATTAGTTCGATAATGTGATTAGACATAGTGATTAGTTCGATAATGTCATTCGACAAAGTGATTAGGGATTTTGACTAAAGAAATTCATCCAATTTATAGACAAATTGGAGAAGAGATCAAATTAGCATGATTCGATTCGAATGGAAATTGCAAATCAAGAATGTCAATTATGACAAATTATGACAAATTTGCACTTTCTATGCAAAAATTGATTGATTGTCAATTATGACAAGATTATGACAAATTTCTATGTCAAAATTGATTGATTGTCAATTATGACAAATTGAAATGTCATTCCCATGAAATTAGGAGAAAATAAGAGAGAATTGAAATTAGATGAATTAGAAATTAGGAAATTAGAAAATGAGGAAAATTAGGAAATTAGGAATTAGAAATTAAGTAAATTAATTAATAATTTGTCATTTATTAATTAATTCACAAAAAGAGGAATAATTAGTTAGCCAATTAAATAAACATTTAATTGTGACATGAAGACTTAGGATAAATAAATAATTTATTAATCCTAGAGGGAGAAATGACAAACAAGGTTAAATGATTAAATCATGAAACCCTAGAAGATGAATTAGTAATGCAAGGATGACAATTAGGTAGTGATGAAGGATAAATTTGATCATGATTCTGACTTGATAAAAGACCAATGCTAATAAATGATTTGATTGACAAATGTGCCAATTTATGAGGAACAATGACTAATTGATCCAAATTAACATGATTGAGAAGACGACGACGATCGATGATAAATCGATCTCAAAATGACAATGTTGACAAGAGGACAAGGATCGATGACAAAATAGATTGCAAGACAACAAGATTGAAAATGACCATGATCAATGACAAATCAATTGCAAGAACGACGACGATCGATGACAAATCGATCGCATGATGATAAGATTGATAAGAGGACAAAACCCTAATTAGGATTGACAATGTCCAAAATGATGACAAATGAATATGCTCATTGATGCGACAGGATAAGATTGACCAAAATCATGACTGAAGATTGTTGTCGACAAGACCAAATTCGAAAGTGAGACGAATGAAGAATGCAGAAGAATGACTCAATGCTCACAAATGATAAAGACCAAGTGCGAATCATAGGAGAAATGTTAATGCAATGCAAGACCCTAAAATAAGGCAATGAGCAAATGTTAAAGTATGATTCCGCAAGCGTTGACCATTTTTAGACGTCTACATTTTACCCCTCTTTGAGACGATGCAAGTTTAAGCATTGTTTCAAAGAACGATAATGAAAATGCCCTAGACAATTGACAATGACATATGCATGCCCCCTCAAGGAATTGGCCGGAAACATGCAGAAAAGAGGCCAATTGATCGATAAGAATGATAGGATCGAACGGACTGACAATCGGAGATCAGATACACAAAGGACAAGCAATTGATGGTGAAAAAGACCGCGACTAGAATAAGATGGAGAGAGTGCACGTCCATCTATGCACTGACAAAGATCTATAAATGAGACCAAGAGAGTGAAAATTGCTCATTTGCACTAGCCAAAGAGGAGAATTTGTTGCTCTAGAAAAGGACACTTGTAGAGAGATGGTGAACATTCCAATGGTGGATCACCTTGGAGAATGTGTATGCACCTACAGACGATCAGATGACATGGGAGCAGCGGTATGTATATCAAAAACCCATATTTTCAATTTCATGAATTTGACTGGCTTGCAGGACATTGCGAGGCCCACAGGGAATGCAGAAACTAACTTCTGTGATTGTGTAGGGCAAAATATGTGCTTGTGTGGGGTCTTCTATGCTTGTGTAGGGTACACAGGTGCAGGTTGTGTTACACAGGCATAAGACTCATCATACAGGTGCAGTTGTACATTGGCAACTCAATTTTGGTCCGAAACGGCATGTGAATGATCCAAAAAAGGGGGATAAGGGTAGGATAGGTCAAAATAGATAAAGAACACCTTGATTTGGCCATGAAACAAGGAAATGAAGCCCATAGGAGAAAACCCTAATACTGACAAAATATGCCCCAATTGTGATGCAGAGTCGACAGTATCCATTGATCACGCGGGAGAACCGACCAGACTGCTTCATGTTACGACATAGACTCAGGAGCACAGATAGAGATACATTAGCAGGACTTGGGATATACTATATCACATTCATGCCTAAGATTAGGCAAACATAGGACTACTTACCACACTGGCAGAGCGATGGCATTCGGAGACTTCCTCATTCCATCTGGCAACTGGAGAGGTGACAGTGACACTAGAGGATGTATGGCGCATCCTCTGCATCCTGATTCATGGGGAGATGATAGAGTATGACCCAATGATAGGGAGAGATGTGTTGTGCAGATTATTTGAGTGTGATGCAGATGATTTGGATATCGTAGAGAGGGAGATCGGCTGGGAGACCATGGCATCAGAGTACGATTGGCGATATGTGGTGATAGCAGTGGTGATAGCATGCCTACTAGCAGGAGACAGACGAGGACATGGATTCCCTATTGGATGGGGAAGAGTGCTAGAGTGGATGGTGACAAAGGTATGATGTACGCATGGGGACCATGTGTACTAGCTATGCTATATTTTCAGTTGCATCAGATAGCATATCAGGGAGTGTAGACTTTGAGCTGTGGAGTCACATTGTTACAGGTATGGGCATTTGAGCACATAGCCATACATCGACTGATTATAGAGAGACAGGTAGTACCACATCGACCGTATGTGTACTGCTATGGGGGAGCACTGAGACAAGGTCCTTTCGGATACATATTGTATTGGCGACACGAGCTAGACAGACTGAGAGAGTTCACATGGAGGCCATATCTAGATTGCCCTAGATGGTCAGATGATAGTGATGAGCTATCGTATTGTAGATAGGAGAGATACCTAATTGGGCAACCAGTGAATCACTAGAGAGTGATTGAGATGTACCTGCCAGAGAGAGTTAGACGATAATCTGGAGAGAGGCAGGATGTACCTAGAAGGACTGCACACTTTGCCCGATCTCATAGAGAGATGAGTCAGTGGGGGAGTATGATTCAGCCACACATAGCATATACTAACTTCACACAGCTACAATAGAGACAGTGGGATTGGAGATCAGATGTGGTCGACGTCAGGATGACAGAGGAGTATGAGCGATGGTTTGCATGACGACAGCCAGTGCCATTGACAGATCCTGATATTCCAGTACCTAGGAGATAGGAGGACTTCCCACTTGCTGGAGAGGAGGGAGATGATGAGGATGGAGAGGATGAGGGTGGTGATGAGGATGAGAGGGATGATGAGGACAGAGATGACGAGGGGGATGAGGGCGGTGATGAGGAGAAGGACGAGGACGAAGATGATGATTATGAGCTAGATTCAGCCAATCAGGAGTCATTGTCGGATATACCCATAGAGTCAAAGACAACTAGCATAGAGGAGATGGAGATGTGCAGAGCTACCATAGTGAGTTAGCAGGATCACATTGCGACATTAGAGAGATAGAATTCCATCTTGAGGATAGAGCACGATCAATTCAGAGCAGAGATAGCCAGACTTACAGCAGCTTGAGATATAGCAATAGCTCAGGCACAGTGAGAAGAACAAAGAGTCACTGAATATATTGGGTCAATTAGGGATGCCAGTGCATGTGAGATGGCATAGATGTTGGTAGAGATTGGAGAGGAGATATGCCATTACAGGACACTATATGAGATTGCAGTCCCACCCGAGCAGAGTGCAGTCCCACCCGAGCAGAGAGCAGCATCATATCAGGCATGATCGAGGACAGAGAGCAGGGCACACTCTCGGAGGTCATTGAGTAGCATGGGGGTGAGTGGACCTATGAGACCACCATAGCTAGGACCTGGGACAAGAGGGACATCATCTCTGAGACATGGCAGGGATGAGGAGGACAGAGGGAGCACCCAGTGATAGAGGCACGTCCTCCGTACGATAGAGATAGATGACATTATGTAGTGTGATATTATATAGTCAGCCTGTGGGCCATACTTAGGATAGACAGTCCAATTTTGTACTCCGATATTATTGTGATATGTGATATGATATGCATTGATATGTTGGGATGCAATGTGTTATGACTTACAGTTATTTTTCCATCTATGGATGACTTATGCACTGTTTATTGTGGAACATGTATGGATATATTTTTATGTGTTTTTGATGCATTTATAATATGAAATGGATAAAATGCTTGATGTGATTCTCAATGTGATGTTTGATATAATGCAAATGTACTAACCAATGAATGCAGGATGTAGCATATGTGTTTGGAGATTGGAGCACTAGATCGAACTGACTATCCGAACTGATGGAAGAAATGTTAGTAAAAAGAAATGAGATAGAGAATAGTTAGAGATGAAGAAAAACTTGCTTTTAGTAATGCACTTTGTAGGTGAGAACCTTTATTTTAATGTAGCAAAACAGATGCGTAGCATCATGGCATTGAAGGCCAAAGCTAAAATGCAACCCTTTTTGTAAAAGACAAACACATTGCAGACAAACAACAATCACAGCAAAAAAGAAAGGGACCATGAACCATCTTCGTCACTCTAAATCACTCAGTGACATCATCGAGAAACATAGGAACATGATCAAAGATAAATCAATAAATGATAAGACTCGCCAATTCCAACAAGTCAAACAAACATCTTGATCTGCATTGTCAAAAGTTGAAAGTGCTGATAGGATGATCATGTTGTCTGGTTTCAGGACATGTGGTACCCTGTCTAAGACAGGACACAGTCTGGTTTCGAGTATACCACACCCTATATAAGACCCATGATAGTGCGCCAAGGAAAAACGATATTAGTGGTAACGTTTGATTGATATGACAATTGTGATCAGTTTGAATGTCTGGTTTGATTGAAAAAGTTCATCTGTTAACACATGGATCCATTAAAGCACAATGTGTGATTGCATGTCATTGGAGGGATGCTCAGTGATCTGTCTTATGCACAAAGGGGATATATTTTTTGTTTTGCTTTTCGAGTTTTTACAATTTTTTTTGTGTTCATCATTTTTTTCAGGACTTTATTTGACTTTTTAGGGATTTTCTCAGGACATTATTTGATTTTTTTGGATTTTTTCAGGACATTATTTGATTTTTAGAGATTTTTTCAAGACATTATTTGATTTTTAGAGATTTTTTCAGGACATTATTTGATTTTTTTGGATTATTTTGGGACATTTTTCAATTTTTTTGGATTATTTCAGGACATTTTTCAATTTTTTAAAGATTTTTGCCCCCAGTGTCTAGCAAGGCAAGGAATATGACAGGTGAATAAATAGGCTTTCTGAAATGTTGGTGGATAGAGGGAAGACAAAGGCCTTTTATTATGGAGACAATATGGATGCAATTTTCAAGGGCTATGGCGTGATGGGACAAGAGACTGGATATGACAATGTAAAGTAGTGACATGGCATGAGGGACATGTCAAGAGGTTTTTGAAACCATGTTTTGCATTTCACGTCCTTATGTCAAATCAAGATCAAGGGATAGAAAAAGAGTGTATGGATAGTGATAAGATATGGATAGGATAAGCAAGACCAAGAATGGATAAGGGACATGGACTGAAGGTCGGGATAGGATACGGGATAGTGGCAGAAAGTTGCAATAAGACAGGGAATATGGATGAAAGGTTATAATAAGCAAATGGATAAATGACCAAAAGCTATGATAGACTAAAAGCTGCAAACAAGATGCATGATGCTCATGACGATAGTTAGCCTTGTCAAGATCAAAGGTGGAAAGAGGAAATTGGACATGAGGGACAATAGGATATGAAGGGTAATGACAGGGGTTCGATAGGATAATGGAACAATGAAGGACAAAAGGATATGATAGGATAAAACCTGCCTCCAAGTGTGATGTGCAAGAAGTTCATAGATTACACATGATGCCTGTTTGCTAGGTTTTCATCACGATACTTGCCCAAGGCGCCTATTTGCCAAGTTTTCACTAGTGGACGAATTATTTTTGCTTTACTTTTTCTTTTGTCTTTTTTTTTTTTCACCTTTTTTTTTATATTTTTGAGCTTTTTCAATAGAAGATGGACACATGATAAGGGATGGAAGAAGGACTCAAGCGTCTTTTTGTTTGGATAGTTGCCTTGAAAAAAAAATGGACCATGACCTTTAAAAGTATGCTCAAAGACGTTGGTAGGATAAGGATATGGAAAATGAGATGAAACTAAGGCAAAAATTTATGCAAAGGATTGGACCAGAGGGATGGAAGGATGGAAAATATGCATTGGATAATGGATAGGGTATTGGAAGAATTGGGCTTCACTGGATGGAAATGAAGGCAAGATCAACATTGGCACACACCTTGACAGATGATGGACTGATGGAGGAAGAGTGGGTTTTGGATATGGAGATTTTGATGGAGGAATAGCTTGGGATTTTGGGACATAAGGGCCCAAAATGGATGAAGAAGGTGATGGAGGAACAAATTTGAGAGGTTTGGATGGAGGAATAGCAATTTTGGATGCCAAGTTGGATATTTCTTTAAGATTTTGTGGTTCAAGGAGCCGCTTAGGGATCCACATGGTTTTTGATTTTTCATGCTTTTGTGATTCCTTGGAGTGCATTGCTTGCACAAGGGATTTAGGAACCCATATATATTTTGACTTTGCTTTATTTTGCTCAGTGAGCCTTTGTGACCTTTTGGATATTTCTTTTTCTTTATAGATCATATTGTTCTTTGTTTTGACATGTCGATTATATTGGACATGTTGATCCTTGAATACATGTGGATTGCTAGACTTATGACTTTTATACTTGGCATCCAAATTGCTTTGGAGGGGGAAAGGAATGCATGGATGGATATGAATGAAATGGAGTTCTTTTGGATGGATGAAATTTACTCAAGGATGTGTGCCTTTGCTGACCTTGCATAGAGGACAAAGGGATATAAGGACCTAAGATGGATGGAAGGGATGATGGGGAAGGGATATGTTTGGATTTTGATGGAGGGATACCAACGTCTTGAGAGTGAGATGTGTAGACATGACCCTTAAGATCTTCTATGATATGGAGGGGTTCTTTCTCATGAAGGTCTACTCCTTTTCCTTTATGAATATCTTGACTTGTAGGGTACTCTTTTCTTTGGGAAGAAGACGCGAGTCTATTATGAGGTGGATATGATATGAGAGAAATAATGAGATCTTGAAGTGGATCGGATTGCACCAAAGTGGAAGAACCCATTATGCATGTCGAGGGTTCATGAACATCTTGCACTGACACGTTAGAATCATGAGGGGGATTAGGATCATGAGGGTGGCTAGGATTGTGTAGTGGACATGGTTCAATGACAGGCTCTTCAAGAGATGGAATGGGAAAAATAATGGGATCATCAAAAGAAATGCAATCTTGGAGTGTATATGGAGCATTAGGACAAGGAGATGGAGGAACAAGTGGATCTTGTGGAGGATCTGAAGGAATAATTTGATCTTGACAAGGAGGAAGATCATTGGAATCCTCTTTAAAGGTGCTTTTCTCTTGAATTTTAATGGAATCATCAGAAAAGATGGAAGGGATATCTTGATCTTTCTTAGGAAGTGGAATGTCAATGGGATTTGAAAGGACATTGTGTTCTTGGAATGGAATGGGATCATTTGGGATTGGATGGACTGGGATATCTTGATCTTTCTCAGGGAATGGAGTGTGAATAGGACTTTGGATAGGATGGACAAGAATAGGGGAATCATCATGAGTGTCTGGGAACATGGGGTTCTGGTCAACAATTGGATGGGATGATAAGGTTTCAAGATCTTGATCTTCATCTATTTCAAGACACCTTTCTTCATGCTCTAAATTATCCTCTTGACATGGAGTTGGACTTTGGATATGCATGGAGGATTCTGACAAGGAATTAATGTTTTGGCATGAAGGAAATGCAATTTGAACATTTGTGATGGATTCTGGCAAGGAATCAATGCTTGAACATGAGGAAGAGGGACTTCGAATGGGGTCCTCTAAAATAGGTAATGGCAATAAAATGCATGGTGGCATTGGGTCTTGTATTTCTGAAACATGACAAGGATGTGCATCATGAATTGGATTATCATGGCAATCAATTATGGATAGCCCTTGGGTAATTTCATCCTTGGGTGTATTGTTTGATGAGGACAATATGGAAGGTTCTTGTGAAACTTCTAGAGGTGTAGGGATAGATGCCACTGGAGAGTCAATTTGTTTGCGAGGGGATGAGGCATTGCTAGACATAAGTGTATTATCTTGACCTTCCTCAAAGAACTCACTTTGTAGTTTCCTTAAGATCATTGCAATAAAGCCACCTTTCTTTCGAGGTTTTGACATAGTGGTATCTAGAATTTGAACTTGTTTGGCAAGGAGTTGGTTCTAGTCTGATGTCATGTTTTGATATTGGTCTTGGTTCAATTGTTCTGACATGTTTGAAACTTGGGTTGGTGTGTGCTGCAACCTTTGTTTTTGAATGTTTGGTTGTGGTTGTTGACATTGATATGTTGATTGAACTTGTTGATATTCCACCATTGGTTGAACCATTTGTGGACATTGTATAGTTGGTTGGACATATTGTTGAAATTGGACCATTGGTTGTATTGGTTGTATATGTTGAATAATTGGTTGGACCATTGGTTGAAAATCTGATTGATAGTAAACACCTTCTTGTTCTTGTTGTGGAGACACATAATGTTGAAATTGATGTTGTCTCTTTTCTTGAAATTGTTTCATCATCTCTATTTGGGAGAGGAGAGCTGGTATGTTTGATCGTTCAAGAAGAGATCTTACAGCAATTGGCTCAATCTTTGGATTTCGACCTGGAAATTTTTGAAACATTTTGGACATTTGTGATCTATTCTTCTCAATGTTTTTCACTCTTTGTTCCAAAATCTCATTTTCTTGAGCTAGTTTCTCCTCTAGTTTTTGTATTTGGAGACTTGTCTCATCATAAAAAGTTTGATCAATGTTGCTTTGATGTTGGGTTGGATAGAATTGTGATTGCATTGTCGGTTGATATGTCAAACTTTGTTGCATCATTGGTGCTTGGAACCTTGTTTCAATAGACATGTCACTATACAATGTTTATGGGATTTTTTATTTTAAAAGGATGATGTATGATATGCAACTAAATGCAAACTAAATAGACGAAAATGCAATCTATGGCAAGAATGTAATCTATGTTTTTGTTCTTTTTCAAGATTTTGACAAACTTTTTGGAATGCAAATCTAAAAGAGACCCTTAGGAAATTGAAATGATGTCTAGACCTCAAAGGACAAAAGGACCAAGTGACAAAGGACAAAGTGACAATGTCTCCCCTATATGCTTGGATACTAAGCTAGGTTTGACCAAATGACAATAATGACAAAAAGAGAGAAGGTTTGATAAGGTCTAGACTTC
Organism: Cryptomeria japonica; assembly: GCF_030272615.1. Taxonomy (NCBI): domain Eukaryota; kingdom Viridiplantae; phylum Streptophyta; class Pinopsida; order Cupressales; family Cupressaceae; genus Cryptomeria; species Cryptomeria japonica. The sequence goes on from NC_081409.1 coordinate 133,693,424, forward strand.
TTAACAATGACTTAGGGTTTATCAAAGATTTGGATTACTCAAGTATGACAAAACCTAGTTTTGACACTATATGCAAAGGGACAATTACTATGCAAATGACCCTAATATGATATGATAATGACCTAAGCTTAATGAAGAGACCTAGGGTATGCAAATATGAATGTATGACAATGGCAACCTAAGTTTGAATTATGAAATGGTATTACTCTAATGCAAGAGGACACATGAAAAAGGATGACCCTTATTGATATGCAAAGGACTATGACCTAGGTGAAACTTAACCTTGGTAGTTGACAATGAATTTGCAAAATGCAAACCTAAGATGAACCTAAATCTAAGTGACATGAATATTGAGACAAGATTTTGAAAAATATTTGACAACCATGTTTGAAGGTGTTTTGAACTTTGTTGGATGAAATGTTATTGTGTTTAACCTTGTTTTGAATCAATTTGTCTTGTTTTTGAAATGAGATGCAATTCAACTTTTGAAAAGCAAAGAAGACAATATATTTCAACTTAGACTCAAGACAATCATGCTCATTCAGACATTTCTTATGGTAGGCAAGGACATTAGCTACTTGAGAGGTAGACTCATTATGGGATTCAAGGAGAATACATAGATGCTTGACCCCATGGGCTCCCCTCCATGACACTCACTTCTCAGGGCAGCCAAGCATCAGTCCCCATGGAAATCTCCCCATGGTGAACTTAGTATCTCTTCCAAGTATCCAAACTTGTTCTTCTCAAGCAACTAGAAGGATTTTTGGCCTCTAAATACAAGGTGCTTAGTAAGGATTTCTGTTAAGTGTTACTCCTTGGTGTCACACAAGTGTGATTGAGACATTAAGCCCAACAAGATACCAAACAAATGTAGTCGCGCAAGCACAATTTAGACCGTGAGGTCCTACTTAGATGTTGATATGAGAAAGAGTTCAAGGGTCATCACTTCCCAAGTAACTACAATTCCCACGTAACCCTTCCTTCAAAGCTTTCGCTCATCAGGTATTTATTTATAGTGAATTAGAATGCCAAGGTATTCTAGCCGTACTCACTTTGGGTCGTTCCCTTCTCACGATTGTCACTTTCTTGCAAAAGAAAATGGTCGGGAAGGCAGGCCCTCTAAAGGTGACACAATCAAAAACATGAGCATGATATCAAAGATCTAGATTTTTGATCACCCTAAGAAGGATGAGAGCATACTCTCCTACTCCAATGTCAAACTCAACAATCAAAGCAAACATACATTCATTCCATCCTATTTAGAAATCATACTAGGTGCCTAAATATTAATTACAAACACAAAGTTTAGTTGTAGTCCAAGGCAACCTGCAAAACCCAAGTCAGAAGTTTGATATGTTTAGTCTTTGACTATCGAACCTGCATAAAATGTGTTAGTAGTTTCATTTGTTGTATTTTCCATGCGTAATGCCAAGGTGATGCACAAAGAATGAGTACCAAAAACCAAAAAGCATAAACAAAATGCAAAACAAAACAATTTGCAAGTAAAAACACTGCTTTTTTACCTCTATTTTTGGACTTACATAGGCGCAGAATGCTTGACACAGGTGCAGAATGCTTGACACATGCACAGATTGTCCTTGACACAGGCATTAAATGCTTGACACAGGTGCAAATTATCTCACACAGGCGCAGAAGTTCCCAAAAAACCCTGCATTACCCTGTTTCTTGGGTTTTTGACCTGCAAATCATCCCAAAAGCACTCAAAAGCATGGTTAGGGGGTTAGTTCATGTCGGGTTCACCAATTAATGTAGCTAGGAATTTGGAAATCATCACAAGCAAATCAATATTAGTCTAGCTCAATCACGGAAGCTCAAATGCAATGATCAATCCTAAACACACTCAATAAAGACATGAAAGAAAAACATTCAAGATTAAAAACTAAGCAAACCAAATGCAGATCTGAATGTCTCCTTCATGTGGCTCCATTGTCCTTCTTTCTTCTTCAAATATCTTTGTTTGTGGATCTCACCTACAAGTGCATACACATGAGATGAAAGCAAGTAGACAAGATAGTAGCGTAAGAATACTCGAAGCGTGATTGATTCGACAAAGTGATTAGAAAAAAGTGATTCAAAAAAGTGATTAGTTCGATAATGTGATTAGACAAAGTGATTAGTTCGATAATTTCATTCGACAAAGTGATTAGGGATTTTGATTGAAGAAATTCATCCAATTTATAGACAAATTGGAGAAAAGATCAAATTAGCATGATTCAATTCGAATGGAAATTGCAAATCAAGAATGTCGATTATGACAAATTATGACAAATTTGCACTTTCTATGCAAAAATTGATTGATTGTCAATTATGACAAGATTATGACAAATTTCTATGTCAAAATTGATTGATTGTCAATTATGACAAATTATGACAAATTGAAATGTCATTCCCATGAAATTAGGAGAAAAATAGGAGAGAATTGAAATTAGATGAATTAGAAATTAGGAAATTAGAAAATGAGGAAAATTAGGAAATTAGGAATTAGAAATTAAGTAAATTAATTAATAATTTGTCATTTATTAATTAATTCATAAAAAGAGGAATAATTAGTTAGCCAATTAAATAAACATTTAATTGTGACACGAAGACTTAGGATAAATAAATAATTTATTAATCCTAGAGGGAGAAATGACAAACAAGGTTAAATGATTAAATCATGAAACCCTAGAAGATGAATTAGTAATGCAAGGATGACAATTAGGTTGTGATGAAGGATAAATTTGATCATGATTCTGACTTGATAAAAGACCAATGCTAATAAATGATTTGATTGACAAATGTGCCAATTGATGAGGAACAATGACTAATTGATCCAAATTGACATGATTGAGAAGATGATGACGATCGATGATAAATCGATTTCAAAATGACAACATTGACAAGAGGACAAGGATCGATGACAAAATAGATTGCAAGATGACAAGATTGAAAATGACCACGATCGATGACAAATCGATCGCAAGAACGACAACGATCGATGACAAATCGATCGCATGATGATAAGATTGATAAGAGGACAAAACCCTAATTAGGATTGACGATGTCCAAAATGATGACAAATGAATACGCTCATTGATGCGACAGGATAAGATTGACCAAAATCATGACTAAAGATTGTTGTCGACAAGACCAAATTCGAAAGCGAGACGAATGAAGAATGCAAAAGAATGACTCAATGCTCGCAAATGATAAAGACCAAGTGCAAATGATAGGAGAAATGTTAATGTGATGCAAGACCCTAAAATAAGGCAATGCACAAATGTTAAAGTATGATTCTGCAAGCGTTGACCATTTTTAGATGTCTACATCTGGAATTTCTTCCAACAGTGTATTTCTGAGAATGCATGCACTCGTTGCATTCTGAATGTTCTTTGTCTTCGGTCTGGTTGGTGGACTTCAACTCTGATTCAATGATGGCATGCTTCCCCATGCTTCATCGCTTTGACCTTGCGTCCTATAGCACGTTCCTCATTCTTGCTTCCTGGTATTCCTCACAATCGCTTCTCCAATTTGCACTTCAGTTTGACAGTCTAGCTCTTCCCAATGTCATCTTGCAAATAATGAATTCCATTTTTAATAATCATTTTGAAAAAAACAAAAATTAATTTAACGATCATATTAAATTTTAGGCAATGTTGGGTTTTAACGTCTGAATGGTGACCTTAATTTTCCTTTGGCGGGATGCAATTTTGGTTTTCCATTTTAACATCACTTTTTACTTCTGAAATTAGCACCCTTGGATCAAAACGTGCAATTTAACCTTGTAATCAACTATGTCTTGGAACTTCGAGTATACTGGAGGCTTTGAAAGATTTACCTTTTCAAGTTTGTTATGTTTAAATGTCCTCCTTTCATCACTTTGGGTAAAATAGGTGAAATTCAAGATTGATTTAAAATCACAATGTTTACACATTGCAAATTTCAGGGCGTAGAGGCCTTTTGAAAGATTTTGAATTTCAAGTTAAAGGCACTCCTTTTTAATTTTGGGCATAAGGGGCCTTTTGACATATTTTAATTTAAATTTTATGACTCTTGTTTAATGAAATTCGTCCATTTAGGAGGTTTTGGGCGATTTTTTCTTTGAATGACTTTCCTTTTAATCTCACAAACTCCATAAAATTGTCGAGATATCTTCACTATGCCCTTTCTAAATTGGAAATTTAATATGCTTAGTTAAAATGCACAATTTTAACTAAATTTGGCTATTTGTGGCATATTGCACGACTTATTCATCTTTTCTCAAAATATAATCAAAAGGCAGAAATATGTTTTGGCTGCCCTTGTTTAAATGAAATTCACAATTTTCAATGAGGTGTGTGAGTTTTTTTAATTTTATTTCTTGCAACCTTGTAAAATGTTGAGTTTTATTTTAATGTCCATCACTTAAGTGCATTTCAAGATTTTTGGACGTAATGTGCGATTTTGTTTTATTTTTTGCACACTTCGGCATCTTCTTGTGGAATGCACGAAACTTGCAATTTCTATTTTGCCATACATTTTTTTTGGGTTTTCTTTGGGTTGTCTTCTATCATTTTCAGTATTTTAAGTCAATGTGCAAAACTAGATATTTTACAAACATCAGTAATTTCATGAAATCGTGCAATTTTGTTCTAACTCCACGAAATTCACATTTTTCCCTTCGCTGATGATTTTCGGGCCCTTTGGTCAAAATGTACGGTTGCAACAAAATGCGGGGTTTTGGGTGATTTGATTTGGACGTCATTATCTCGTACCAAACTCGGGATTTTTTTTTCCATTTCTACTAAAAATGGATTTTGAGCTTTATGGAGGACTTGCATGATTTAGGGTTTGCCAAAATTTTGGCCATTTTACTATGAATTTGCAATTTGGTCTCTTGTTTTGCATACCCTTTCAAAACTCTAGAATTCTAATTGAAACGCAAGATTTTGCTAGACCTGCCCCCTTTGTATTTGGTATGAAATTCGCTCATTCCTCACATTTTGTACGATTTTTCCCTCTTTTCGTCTCATGCGAGTAGACAAAAAAAATGGGGGTCCCCATCAAGGTCGGGGTGTGTGTGCATAATGCACAACATTGTCCACCATAGTTAGCTTAAATCCATTAGTCATTCTCCATCATTGTACATAAGTCAACTAAAGTTCAGGCTAAGGTTGCATAATTTACATCATCCCTTCTTTTGATAGAACTCCTTCCCATCCTCCTAGTTTTTCACTACCATAGACACCTACTTCTACAAATTTAATCATCTTAAAGGATCAAAAGGATGAATAGACTAAGGATATTACAATAATTGTTTTGGAATATGTAGAAGAATAACTTAAAAGAGAATATGATATATTATAGACAAACTAGTCTCCTTCTAGCAAGGCAAAATTGCAACAAGATATTATTTTCATAGAGCAAATGGATGATGAGGCTAAAAAAGTGGGCCAATAGACAACTCAATGCCCTCTGAAGTGACCTCCTCTAGAAGATACTATCGTGCTCTATGAAGTGTACCTGTACCTGCAACCACAATGCACTCAATAAATCATTACAAGCAATGGTTAGTGAATTGAAACAATGAAAGACAAAACCATAGCTAATCGACTTATTGCCTCCCAGTAAATGCGAGTATGAAAAATGCTCTCAGATCTCTTATACAGAATGATCCCCCATCAGGAGATCAATTGCGATAATTGACCTTTGGAGTGTTGCGAGATTTATATCCTGATAAATTTCATTTAATTTATGCAACTGTTGTTTGATGAAAATGCGAGTTCTTTGATTAGCTTGATTGCCTAGATTGGTAAGATTGAAAAATCTTGATTGATTAGATTCAGTCTAGTTTTACGAAGGATTCATCCTGTATAAGAGATGATCATAACATCTGGTTTCAGGAAGGATTCATCCTGTATAAGACATGATCAAAGCGTCTAGTTTCAGGAAGGATACATCCTGTATAAGACATGAATCAGAATCAAATCGTCTGGTTTTAGGAAGGATTCATCCTGTATAAGACAAAGATGATCAAAGCGTCTGGTTTCAGGAAGGATTTATCCTGCATAAGACATGATCATAACGTCTGGTTTCAGAAAGGATTCATCCTGTATAAGACATGATAAAATCGATTAGGTTTGATTGATTGATTTGATTTGATAAGATTGATTAGATAAAGAACTGACATTTTGTTGATAGCCACTTGCAGAAATATTTGGATATGCTGATGTTGATCTTTGTTGAGCGAGATAGCTTAGATTTTCACTGGGTTGATAATATCTGAAGAGATGTGAGTCATTCGCCTGATTGTGTATACACTTATGATGATATTTTGATGATTCCTGCGATAGATTTGACCTTGGATGAAAGGAGCTTTTGGGATCCATGCAATAATGAAATGCAAGCTAAAATGCAAATGAAATGCAATGGAATGTAAAGCTATGACTGAACTAGTCACTGGATTATTTTGCATTTTTGTCATCATTGAGCTTTTGAAATGTGGGAAGTGAGTGCAAACATCGATGGTATAATTAAATCATGATGACCTGAGCACTTCTTTCCTAGATTTTGATATTGCAAGTTAACACAAGCATCAAGGTATAATTGAACCAAAATGACCTGAGTGTTGTTTGCATAAAACAGGCAGTATTAACCATTGGTATATGCAAATTGGAAATGTCTTCAATGATACTTTGATGATCATGTCCTGAGACAAATTTGCACCTACTAATGATTAATTTATAGAAAGAAAAGACAAATATCATGTTCCTTCCTTGTTCCTCTAGTCAAAGACATCCTGGAGGTACTCAGAAATCATGATAGTGAAAATCAAGATAATAAAATTGAATCAAAGTGTTGAAAACAACATCCAAGAGATATCATCCATTAAAATTTGTTCGATGTGGTTAGACTGATGTGTGATAGCTTGATAGTTAACAATGTGATGTCATGTTCAATGTTGGATGTGTTTCAGTTTTCGCTTGATAAGTGTTGTCTAACTGTTGGTTTACCTGTTTGAGTAAGCTCAAAACGATTGAAAGTTTTGCCCCCAGCTAGGTGTAGGATTTTGCCCCAAGCCTAGAAACAAAGTTGTTATGATATTCTCAGTGATCCAAACCATGGTGAGAGAGTAGCTACGATGCTTGCATATGTACAAATTCTTATGATGGATGCTGATGGAGGATACATGAATGCAAGCAGAGAGACTAATAGATGGAAGAGATAGCTGACAGATAGCGCCTGTTTGACAGGTTTTCACCATCTATTTTTATTGCACTTTTTCTGATATTTCATTTTTTCTCCTTTTTCTTTTTCACTTTTTAGGATTTTTCTGCTTTTTCATTGTTTTTGCTTTTTCTGATTTTCTTTTTACTGTTTTTGATTTTTTTGCTTTTTCAGTGTTTTTGATTTTTCAGTATTTTTAGACATAAAATTCTTTACATGTATGCTATTCATTGGTTCCTCGAGTTGATCCCTATCCTGTGTTGATAGCTGATATGCTCCTGACCCAAATAATATTGTGACTACAAAAGGACCTAACCAGTTTGGTTCAAACTTGCCTTTATTTTCTCGATCTACCAAATTGTGTGGATTTTCTTTTAGCACTACTTCTCCAGCTTGGAATAGTCTTGGTTTGACCTTGTGATTGTAGCTCCGACACATTCTTTATTGATATACCTTTAGATGATCAAAGGCATTTTGTCTTCGTTCATGGATTAGTTCTAACTCTTGCAGTCTAGATACTCTTTGTTCTTCATCTGGGATGAGACCTTTCAATGATAGACGTAGAGAGGGTATCTCTACTTCAATTGGCAATATGGCTTCTAATCCATATACAAGAGAGAAAGGTGTGGCTCCTATTGGTGTGCAGATACTGGTGCGGTAGGCCCAGAGAGAAGGGTTTAGCTGGATATGCCAATCTTTTCCAGCATCGTTCACTATCTTTTTGAGGATTTTGAGAATAGTTTTGTTAGATGTTTCTACCGGCCCATTCCCCTGTAGATAATATGGTGTGGAGAATCTGTACTGGATTTTGAACTTCTCACATAGCTCTTGTACATCTTGATTCTTGAATGGTCGCCCATTATCAGTGATAATGGTCATGGTATTCCATAGCGATAGATGATATAGTTCAAGATAAATGCAGTGATTTGTTTTCCTATGATGTTTGTGAGAGGTACTGCCTCAATCCATTTTGTAAAATATTTAGTAGCTACAAGAATGAATTTGTGCCCATTAGATGAAGAAAGATTGATCTTTCCTACCAGATCAAGACCCCATTAGCAGAAAGGCCATGATGTTGCTAAAGCATGAAGTTCTTGTGTTGGTGCATGGATCAAATTCCCATGGATCTGACACTATTTGCAGGTTCGTGCTATCTTGAAAGAATCTCGTTCCATAGTCAGCCAATAGTAGCCCATGTGTATGAGTTTTTTCAAAAGGGTAAGACCACTTGAATGAGTCCCACAAATGCCATTATGGACTTCATGTAAGGCTTTCTTAGATTCTTCTTGTTTGAGACATTGTAAGAGAGTATTGTCTAGACCTCATTTATATAGGGTGTCCGCAACGAGAGTAAAATGAGAGGATTGTCGAATAAACTTCCTCTTTTGGTTCTTTGATAAATCAGGAGGTAGGATGTTGTCTTTTAGGTATGTGTAAGTTTGGCCGTAGCGGGAGGAATCATGACTTATAAGGTGACAGATGGTTTGGGAATCATGACAATCAAAGGCAGGATGAAACAACTCTTCAACTAGGAATTCATAACGTTGTTGATTTTCCTATGTCTGTAATAGAGAAGCAAGTGTAGCCATGGTGTCTGTTGCTTTATTATCATTTCTTGGAATCTGTTCAAAAGTTATTTCTATAAATTATTTCTTGGAATCATCCACCATCTTTTTGTAAGGCATGAGTTTGTCATCTTTTGTTTGATAGTCATTATTGATTTGATTGATGATGAGCTGAGAGTCTCCAAAGACTTGAAGTTGTTTAATGTTCCATTCTATAGCCATTTTGATACTGTAGATGGTTCCATGTCGTGTTCCCTTATTGATTTCTATTCCTGGACTGATATTTGGATGATGTATTACAAGATGTGGATCTGCCCCTGTAATGCTTGCATATGACCACGTAAAATTGATTTTCCATTTTTTGAATGGTTCAAAATATTTGTGCCTTTCTAGTTCTGATAGAGAGATTGTTGGATGTGGATCAGTTGTGCCAATGGTCACTACCTCTGTTGGTTTGATCAAGATTGATGACCTTTCTTGATAGTACACAGGTAAAGTGTCAAATCTCCCATCTTCCGGCGCCTCAAGGAGGTTTTCACCATTAGATGCATCTTGTATTTTTACTTTTTCTCGGTCTAATGATGCCAATAAATGGTTTTCAGCATTAGACCTAATATTCTTTTCTTTATTTTCAATTTTGCGACTAGGAGATTTGTTACCCACTTGATTCAAAGATATGTTAACGGAATCCCTGGTGAAAGTTGTTATGGGTTTGATTTCATCAAGATATAAGGATATGGCATGGTCATTAGGTAAGGTATCAATGTCAGTCTGTTCTTCATTTTCCCAATCCATAGGTTCAGGATAGCTTAAGGATAAAGGATCTTCAGGTTGAATAGTTTCAAAGATATTAGGGGTCATGATAGAGATGTCAGAGCTTTCAATATGTATGTTGATGTCTAGAACAGTACTCTCGTCAGAATGACCTCTCACAAAAAAGTTCCTGATCATCCTCAGTTAAGTCCATGTCAGTCGAATGTGATTCTGATTCAAGTAGGCTAGTCCCTAATGTTTGTTCTGCATACACGTGAACTACATCGACTACTATATCTACTTCTTCTTCCCTTTCAATTTGAAGTTGCTCTTGTTTTCTTTTCCATGATAGCAAATACTCTCCAATCCCTTGATCTTTTAGCTGCATTTTTTCTTCCATGTTTGACAAAATTGATGTAAGTGATTGTTCCTTGGATTGTGTGCTTGAAGCTTCTAGCTACATCTCTGTTATGTGGAACAATGACCTCTTGAGCTGATTTCAGATTATTACAACATTGTAATGGATTTGAGTTTGTTGATATTGTGATTTCCTTTCCATTGTATGGAAATTTTAAGCACTGATGACATGTTGATATAATAGCTTGTATGTCCTGAGTCCATGGTCTCCCCAAGAGTATGTTATATGGTAATTCCATGTCTAGAACTTGGCATGGTGTATCTTTTTGTAAAGGTCCCACTCTGATAGGTAACATCACAATTCCTTTAGAGTAATGCTCTTCTTCATTATATGTTTTAATTTTGATCTTTCCCAGGGGATCAACTGCATCTTCTAAATAACCCAAAGCACAGACAAGACTCAAAGAGAAAATGTTCAAGCTAGCTCCTCCATCTATTAAGACACATTTAATGAGTGTTTTATGAATAAGGACTTCAATTTGCAAGGAAGCGCTATGGGGATGATGCAAGGAATCAATGCTTGGATATGCAGGAGATGAGATTTGAATAGGGTCCTCTGAAAAAGGCTTGATGGGTGATGATGCTATGGAAGGTTCTTGCAAGCTTTCAGGAGATGTAGGAATAGATGCCTCTAGAGAATCAATTTGTTTATAGGGGGATGAGCCATTGATAGACATAGTTGTGCGATCTTGATCTTTCTCAACCAAATCTTTTAGAGATCTCTTTAAGAGGTGCATAAAGGAACCACTTTTCTTTGGAGATGTATTTGAATCCTTGTGAGGTTTTAACATAGTTTAATTTTGAACTTGTTTGATTTCTCTGATATGTTGGTTTGTCATGTCTTTTTCTTGTATTTTGCTTTGGTATGTCATGTTGCTATGATCTGTAGTTGTTTCTAATGTTTCAGTGACCTTAGGTCTCTGCACCTTAATTATAATAGGCATTGTGTTTGATATTGTGCTATGATTGGATTGTCCAAAAGGTTGTTTTGATAAACGATCTATTGTCAATGTCAGAGGTATAGAGCGATATGACACAAAAAGGTTCAAGTGTTTGAAGTTTTCAAGTTTTCCGATCTTTAGTTTTGAGAGTGCAATGGTGATTTTGATAACAACCAATTCTAGTAGGAAAGATATATCCTACGATGTGGGATGAGGTTTTCTTGACCAAACGTTTTAGTTTCGTGATTGAGGATGATTGATCCTGCTAAGAAACTATGTTTGCGTGATCAGTTTATCAAAGAGAGTGATAATGCACTTTGGGATGGTTTAGATCCTAGACTTGTTGAGGGTAACGACTTCAAAGTCTCAATGTGTATATTCCTATAATATGATTTTGACAGGTTGATAATTTGATCAAGTGGACCAAAAAGATAGTCTGACCACAGTGACGGATAACAGGTGTTTTGATTTTTGCAAATTGATCTGGCAGAAAAGACAAATCTAAAACAGGCATGTAAGACTCAGCTCTGGACTGACAAATGCAGAGTTTCGAATGACAATATTTTGTGAACCATACAACATAGGATAGCAGATAGTACGACAAATTGAAAATTTTCTTTGGAAATACAAAATCTTGTACGACACACTATTCTGAACCATACGAAAAAGTAGCTGACTCGTACGACACAGAATGCTGTGTAGTACGACAAAAGATTTTATGCAAATAGTTTCATATGACAGAGATCCTAACTCATACGATAGATAACCAGACAGAGATAAAAAAATGTTTGTTTTGCCGAATTTAGATTTGTGAATTTTGGTATCTTGCTTGTGTTTTCCAGTTTGAGATGTCTGATTTTTCAATTTTATGGATGAATACACAACAAACACATGATGTGATAATTGACTCCAATCAAGCTAAACCCTAAGGAAGTTGGTTGAGAATGAAAAACTTTGCTTGCTGACTTAGGTACACACCCAATAGCTAATCAGAATATGGCCACTGAGTCTCATGCAATTGATTCTCAACGCCGTATTATCCGACTCCAAACGCTAATGGGGGCACGATATGGCAAGTGTCTTGGGAGAGTTACTATCTCTCTTGCACAAAGATTATCACCCTTTTGGAGGTGAATCTGGTAGCTTCTATTTTAACTTGGAACTAGTAAGGGATCTGTTCGGCTCGTCAAGGTATAAACTCAATTAAGAGGTCTCCCAGCCTTGAAAACCAAGGTTTGATATACCCAAAGGTACAGAGGAGAGCTATTCCTGAGCACCCCTAAACCTAACCATCCCTAAACCTAACCCATTCTACCTACCACCATGTCCCCTTTCATCTAACATCTTCTAGAACCTTTGTGACACTTGTCACTAAGTGTTCCTTTTAATCTAACACCCTTTGCCAACCTCCTCCAATTTAACCATTGCTATCTTCAGATCAATCTTGACCGTTGAATCTTTCCACCTCACCCCAAGCCTTGGAAATCCTATAAATAGACCCCATTTTAGAGCACAAAGGGTCCCAATTTGATTTCATCATTTTCGGCCTTAATGGCTAAGAGTTATTAACTCCTTGGGAGAGCAGGCCTGCTAAAGAGATGCACTAATGAAAGCAAAAAGATGAGTCTAGCTTTCTGATCCCCTAAGAAAGGTGAGAGCATACTCGCCTATCATCACAAGCACATAAGACATGATAGTTCATTTTCTTAAGCCCAAATTGAAGTGTGCCTAAAAATCCTAAAGAATACACAAAGTTTTTGTTGAATCCTTAGGAAACCTGCAAAATAGATCCATTAGTAGTCATGATTATGTTTAGAATTTGTCTTCCTGCAAAAAAGAGTTAGGCTGCAAACATCTCATAAATAGATTAGAGTTAGCATTAGTGATCTGAATTACGAAATTTTCAATCAATTATATGAAATTTTATCCTAACTTCAAATAGGCATAACTTTCTGCTCGGGACTCGAAATTACAAGCTGTTTACCTCATTGGAAAGGTCTCCAAGAGTTCTATCGGAGCTTTCTAGGCCTAAAAAATGACCAGAAGGCCTTCAAAAATGCAAATTACTAACGTATAGACAATCTTGAAAATTCTAATTTGCAGTTTATCAAAAAAATCATAGATGCAAAAACTCGTACGACACTATTTTCCAGTTAGCATGACAGAACTTTAGGTTTTGCACAGGAATAAAAGCAGACTCATACGACATAATATTTTGAAGCCAGAAATTCATATGAAACAAAATTAGATATAGTACGACAGTGAAAATCAACTCGTACGACATAGGAATGAGCTAGAACGAATAAAGAATTTTCAATGTAAAAGCTCATATGAGTCAGAATTATACCTAGTACGAGTCAGGATGAGGTGTCATCCGAGACTAAAAGGAAGTTCATATGAGCCGAAAAGGCAACTCGTACGACATTCTGATTCTGATCTGGCAGAGATGAAGTTTGCTGAAGATTAAGAGGCCGAAAATGACAATTTCTGCCTACAGTGGGTGCCAAAATGTCGTGCTCTGTGAAGTGTACCTGTACCTACAACCACAATGCACTCAATAAATCATTACAAGAAATGGTTAGTAAATTGAAACAATGAAAGACAAAACCATAGCTAATCGACTTATTGCCTCCTAGTAAATGCTAGTATGAAAAATGCTCTCAGATCTGATTAGGTAAATTCCAGTGACTTCACTACATCTAGATGGAGGATTTGAATGATTAAGATGCATAGCAAGATAGCATGATTAAGCTATATGAATGATTGATTATCCTAGCATGATTAAGCTAAGATTTAAGCTAAAATGAACATGATAACATTGCTAAAACTGATAAACTATAAGCTAGATGCCTATAATAACAATGCAAATGATGAAATCAAATTGGGACCCTTTGTGCTCCAAAATGGGGTCTATTTATAGGATTTCCAAGGCTTGGGGTGAGGTGACAAGATTCAATGGTCAAGATTGATCTGAAGATATCAATGGTTAAATTGGAGGAGGTTGGCAAAGGGTGTTAGATTAAGGTGAACACTTAGTGACAAGTGTCACAAAGGTTCTAGAAGATGTTAGATGAAAGGGGACATGGTGGTAGGTAGAATGGGTTAGGTTTAGGGGTGGTAGAAGTTAAGATAATTTGAATTTAGAAATTCATTTAATAGGAAAATGGCTAATTAATTTCAACAACTCATTGATTTGATTTGTTTTAATTAATTAGGAGATTTGGAAGAATGATTTTGATGGGGATAATTAATTAATTTGAATTAATTAATCAAGGAGGATTATTAAGATGAACTTATTTAATAAATCCTTAGATTTATTAATAAGTAGATGAAAATGGAGGATTTAATCAAATTGTTGATGAATTCAATTAAATTGGGGAGGGAGATTAATTAAATAATTGCTTATTCAATTAATTATCTTCAGACCATTTTTAGGTGTATACAGATACAATGCAATCACCTCTAAGGAGTCCTCATCAATAGGTATCTCAATTTCCTATTTCTTTACCATTGGTCAATGTGCCCAACTTTTCTTAATTTAGATTTACTTTTGTATAAAAAGGATTGCACAAGTGCAACCATTAGATTTGGTAGCAATAAAAGCAATAATAAATAAAGAGAGTTATTAGAAGAAGCCCAAAATTCTCTTAGCCATTAGAGAAAAACAAAATAGGGAAAGGATTATTGAAATAAGAACTTCTCTTGTAGATATAGATGTCAAAGAAATGAACTCTTAAGATTACCAAATGACCTAAGTCAATTTGGGTAAGCAAAAAGGGAATAATAGGTGGCCTATCTAGACTCTAGCATTGAAAATTTAAAGTTGATAATTTCTAAAGATGAATAAACGAAAACATAACTCAATTAACAACTAAAATAATTGAGAAATTTTGTAAAAAGTTTATAGCTCTAGTGATATTTGCACTTTGTAATTCTACAAATACCCCAATTTTGATATCTAAGACTGAGGTTGATAACTTGTAGGTGATGAAATTGAAGAACCAAACATTAGATAGTTGGACAAGTACAATCATAAATGGATCTTGTGAACAAATGAAATTGGGTTGTAAATATACTAAGCAAGCTACTTATTTCTATCAAATTATTAAGCAACTTTTGAATGTAATAATTAAATGAGTATTACTATTATCTAAAATATTCTTAAGATTTTTAATTTATTCAATGATTATTCTATTTCATTTATTAATTATTTATAATAATAATAATAATAATAATTATTATTATTATTATTATTATTGTTATCATTCTTGTTCTTGTTCTTGTTCTTGTTCTTGTTCGTGTTCTTGTTCTTGTTCTTGTTCTTGTTCCTGTTATTTATATTATTATTATTGTTGTTGTTGTTATTATTATTATTATTATTATTATTATTATTATTATTATTATTATTATAATATTGTTGTTCTTGTTCTTGTGTTGATATAATTATAAGTTATAATATAATATAATTATCTTATTTAAATAGAAAAGTTATTTTATTTTCTATAATTAATTTATTATGTAAGAGTTATTTTATTTTAATTTAGAATTATTTTAGAATTTCATTTAATTCACATTGTTTACTTCTTTTTTCACTTGAATTTATTTTAAGAATTATTTTATTTGTCTCAATTTCAAACTCTAATTTTATTTTATTTTTGTATTTGATAAAAAGAATGAAACAAAAATATTTTATATTATGTATATGATACTATCATATAATATAATAGCATACAAATAAATAATATAATATTTATATTGTATAATATGTTATATAATATTAATATCTATATTGTATTTATATCTGCAATAGATTATATATATTTATATTTCTATAGAAATAAAAAATATGTACTCACCAAAAAATATAAAATAAACTAAAACACTATAAAAGAATAATTTTAATATAAAAAAAATTGCAGCTTATGAATATAAAATAAAAGAATTAAGGACAAAAATATTTAAAAAGTCCAAGGGGTTGAGCTTAGTTGGTTAAAGCATTGAGTTCTCAATGTGGACACCCAAGTTCAACTCCCATGAGGGACATCTTTGTGGAATTCTAAGTTGTGACTCTTGGTCTTCCATTGGTTGTATTTGTCACATTGTTTAAAGTGGATTTCTAAGTTGTGACCCTTGGTCTTCCAATTGTTGTTTCTAGTTTGGTGCTCGAAAGGAGCTAGTATTTGTAATAAGTTTGCTCGAAAGGAGCTGGTATTTCTAATAAGTTTGTAATGTGGATGCTCGAATGAGAAAAAATGAGCTTTGTGATTCTATGATACTTAATACAAAAAAAATATTTAAAAACAAATACTTTCATGAATCGAGAAGGGTGACAACATAAAAGGGTGGCAACAAATTTATAAACTCTAAGCTTTAAAAAATAACTTGTGTGAATGGACTAGGGAAACATATTTTCATGTTTTCTCCGTTAGTCACTTGTCTTGCAAAGTCAATGATGACACCAAGTCGACAGTGGGTATGATTAGATGTATGCATGTATTTTTTATGTATGTTTTGTGTGGAGAATAGGAAAGAGTCTCCCAATTTCTTACAATAGCTTACTTGGCAAGTCGCCTCTTTATAACTAAGGTTTCAAGGCCACATCATTAAATATGATGCCACATCAAAATGCTTTTCATTAAGGTGTCCAAAAAAGCCCCAAAAAAAAGTGAGACCAATAGTCATGCAAAAAGGGCCCCCATACATGTGCAGTTGATGTGGCATCATTTATGATTGGTTGGTTTTTACAACTAAGGGTACATTTCATTCAATTATGGGTAGTCATCATAAACAATAATAACTTTAAAGTCACAACTATTGCTACAATGTTGTCAAAACATTGGACATTAGATCAACAAGTATGAGTATTAAGCAATAATAACTTTAAAGTCACAACTATTGGTGCAATGTTGTCAAAAAATTGAAGATTAGATCAACAAGTATTAGTATTAAATCATGCTATCACAAGTAAAATGTGCTTAGCTACTAGATCTTCTCTCTTAATCTCTCTTTGATATGGAAGTCTGCTTTTTTTTTAAAAAAATCCGTTTGAAATCTCTAATAGAGCAATTTAGCAAAAAAAAAAAAAAAAAAAAAAAAAGTTTTTGTACGGTCGATGACTTTCCAATCAACGTCGGGACATTAGTTGGAAGGTGATTTTGACATGGATAGCCCCGCTAAGGGAACCAGAAAGGGGAAGGATAAAGATATGGCCTCTGGGTTTGGCAAAAAGACTTTCGGCAAAGGGGTTAAGGGAAATAGGAAAAAGGTGTAGGAGGAGGACAACTCATTTGAAGAAGACTACGAGGATGATGATGATATGGAGATTGAAAGTGAAAATGCCAACCAACCGCCTAAGAAGAAAACTAAGTGCATTCCTACTATCACTGAAATCAGCCTAGAGAAGGAGGTCAGTACCTCAAAAGCCCCTTCTCCTCCTTTGGATCCTAATAGATGGACTTGTAGTGTTGAGAGAGAGGTAAAGAATGGGGTGGAAGGTGAGACTCTGTCTCCTAAAGACAGAGTCACAATTGTTGATGTGGAAACCCTGGAGAATAATGTTGTTTTTTCAGAATTCAATAAAGATAGGAGTGATTCTCCCATAGCTATGCTTCATAGTGCGAAGAATGGGGTGACAAAGTTTTATAAGGTTATAAAATGGGGTACTCAGAGATTGAAAGTTTGAAGTCTAAACAAGAGGAATCTTCTAAGAAAGTGGACATTCTGGAAGTTGTCGGGATGGGTAATCTCAATTCTTTGCTTGATTATCTCAAGGAATTAACAAAAGCCATCAGCTATTGATGAATTACATTTTCATGTTTGCTCTGTTAGTCACTTGTCTTGTAAAGTCAATGACAAAAGCAAGTGGGGAGTGGGTATGATTGGATGTATGAATGTATTTTTTATGTATGTTTTTGTATGAAGAATAGTGGAGAGACTCCCAATTTTTTACAATAGCTCATTTGGCAAGTCGCAAACTAAGGTTTTAGGACCACAACATAAAATATGATGTCAAATCAGCATGCTTTTTGTTAAGGTGAGATCAATAGTCATGCAAAAGGGGCCCATACTTGTGTGGCTGATGTGGCATCACATGATTGGTTGCTTTTTACAACTAAGGATACATTTCATTCAATTATGGGTAGTCATTATAAGCAATAATAACTTTAAAGTCACAACTATTGATGCTATGTTGTCAAAAAAATTGAACATTAGATCAACAAATATGAATATTAAATCAGCAACTGCTATCAAAACAAATAAAACGTACTCAACTATTAAATCTTCTCCCTTAATCTCTGTCGATACAAAATTATGCTTTTTGAAATCTCTAATTGATCAATCTTGTATGGTTGGTTTACTTGGAAACCAAAAATTTAACCAAAAAAATTTGTTTTATGTACGATCGATGACTTTCCAATCAATGTCGGAACATTTCTTAGAATATAAGTAAGAAAGTCACTGGTCCACTATATTTTGATATGATCAAAATCTCTAGTGGATGGTGCTTTCATCATCTAGTGGATTTGAACTGTTGATGTTTCGGTGGGATTGTGTTTCTCGCATGCTGTGCCTTCTTTCCTTTCTATTAAGTTGTTTTAATGTCCTGTAAAACTCTTTCCAACTTGAAATAAAAGTCAATTTTTTTCTTCGTATAAATAAAACTGAGAACCTCCCGTCAACTATCCAGCAGTCAAAAGTAAATCCTGGAAGACGTGTTAGTAAAGCGTGTCTGTACATAGCAGCTTCCATGTATTTTCCTTTTCGTAAACTAGACGGACCTATAAAAGTGACATTGTTTTGTTGGATAAAGAAAACTGAGAACTATCATTTAACGATGCAGCAATCAAAAGTAAATAGTGGAATACGTGTAAAATCAAGGAAGATTGTTCAGCAGTCAAACACTTTTAATATTCAAATAAAGAATCTAGGAAGACGAAATGTCTGTGTCTAGAAATTTCTGTATGTTTTCGTTTTCGTAAGCTAGAGGAAATATAAAATATATAAACAAGGGTACAGAAAATGGTGATATTTGGTAAGAGTAAAGCGCTAAGACAGACTAACGAGGCGAAAATTGAGGGTGCGTGGTGGTCACAATGTCGATTTGCACGCATAGTTTGTGTATACCCACATCTCCCTCACAATGAATCGAGAGCGCTAAAGCCGCCTTCAACGTGACTCATGGAATGCTACACTCATTGGAGGGAGATGACTATTGACCTCCACTAGAGATTTTAAACGTATCAAAAATAGCAGACCAGCTGGACCGCTACGCTGACAAATCGACCAGTGATTTTCATAGTAGCATTCAATATTGTTGGAAAGTAATCGCCAACAAATTATTGGCTTTCAATAATAACAAGCAGCTAAACGCCACGAAAGTTCGTTTAGCCACTCGCAATTTGTTTCCGTGAAATTTCTCTTGCTATTGATGATGGGTTGTTTCATCACTGATATTGCTTCCTAAAAAGAAAGTATGAAAATCACTGGTCTCTTTAGCAACGCAGTGGGTCCGCTATATTTTGATATGATCAAAATCTCTAGTGGATGGTGCTTTCATCCTCTAGTGGATTTTAACTGTTGATATTTCGGTGGGATTGTGTTTCTCATACGCTGTGCCTCCTTTTCTTTCTATTAATTTCCTGTAAAATCTTTCCAACTTGAAATAAAAATTAATTTTTTCTTCGTATAAAGAAAACTGAGATCCACCATTCAACTATGCAGCAGTCAAAAGTAAACCCTGGAAGACGTGGAAGTAAAGCGTCTCCGTGCATAGCAACTTCCATGTAGTTTTCTTTACGTAAACTAAACGGAGCTATAAAAGAAATAAAAGAGAGATTTTTTCGTTGGATAAAGAAAACTGACTATCATTAACGATGCAGCAGTCAAAAGTAAATAGTGGAATACATGTAAAATCAGGGATGATTGTCTAATAGTTGAACACTTTAATATTCAACTAAAGCGTGTAGGAAGACAAAGTGTCTCTCCCTAGAAATTCTGTATGTTTTCGTTTTCGTAAGCTAGAGGGAGTATAAATTAGCACTTGCATTTCAAAGAGGTGCAATAGTTATGTCGAAAGTTGGAAGAAACAAACATCATTTTTGTTAGGAGTAAGTATTTGGAATAGATTTGAATTGATATTGCAATATGGGAAAAAATTGAATATGAACGGATGTAACATATAATTTAAACG
This sequence comes from Cryptomeria japonica, assembly GCF_030272615.1. NCBI lineage: Eukaryota > Viridiplantae > Streptophyta > Pinopsida > Cupressales > Cupressaceae > Cryptomeria > Cryptomeria japonica. Next base: position 133,713,496 of record NC_081409.1, read on the forward strand.
AGCAAGCTATGCAAAATATTTTTGTAATACAAAATGTTTTGGTTAAGCATTGTCTCTCTCCACTTCTTCTTGCAGGAGATTTGATTTAAGATGTTTATGAAGTAGGATACATTGGGTAGATAATCTGATAGAAAGTCTGATGTTCCTTTCCCACTTAATCATTCTTGTGTAGGGTGTCAATTAATTCTCTTCTCTAATTCTTAGATTCTCAAGACCAAAAAATACATATTCAAATTCTTGATGTATTTCTCTTAATAAGCAATAAATCTTTTAGCACCATATCACTAGTCTCACACTCTTTACTATGCCTCATCTTTTCCAAATGTGTCACCTCCTTACCTTCTTCCTTACCCTCTTGACTTAAATTCTTAGCCATCCTAATCACAATAGAAGACACCATTAATTTTAATAGAGATGAGATGTGAAAATAGAAGATCAAGCCATAAGAAATTTGTAGGTTGTTAAAGAATTATCTCAAAGACCAAATTATATATGATTGGACATTAATTACTTACTAAATCCTACTGCTATGAATTCTAAATAAAAAGCTCCCATTTTCGCCCATGCAGGTGGCAAAGGCTGTCGAATCTGGCTTTACACCTGCCAATTGCCTTTTCTTGAACGTTTTTGAAATCTTTTTCAACAAATCTAATTTGTTCATATCCCGCAATCATTGCAGTCCATGAAACCACATTTCCTTGAGGCATTTTGTTAAACGCTTGGCGTGCCTTGTATATGCATCTAAATTTTGCATACATGTCTACCAAAGAATTTCCAACCATAATATATAACTAAAATCCCCCTTCCATTATGTTGTTATGGATATCCATACCATGGTACAAAGCTCCGATTTTGGAAAACGTAGGGAGGATGCCGGCAAAGATTACTGCAATTTTCAAATTGTGGGTTGTAAAACTCATCTCCATCAAACTCGTATGTACTCATGTTGAGAGATCTTAGAGCTTCCTTGGCTTCTCTTCTAGACTCTTGTGAATGGGTTTCAACCATAAACTAAACCTTGGCTAAAATGAAAGATGGAAGAAAAATGTGAAGACCATGGGGGACCAAAAGGAATTATGAGATGGAATGAATCTAAGGTTGTCTTGCAATGTCCAAAAATGTAAGTCCAAAATGTATGAAAATCTAAAGCAAGGTGTGGCTTTCAAAAATATGATAGACTCTTGATGAGGTAAGTTGACCTTAACTAAAGATAACCAAATGGTACCCAAGATGATATATCTGATGCAAGAACCACCTAGTGATGTGATGTAGTGTGGTTGCAAGATAGGATGTGGACTACTACACAACCTTTTGACTCTACTTGAAAATTTTGTATTGGAAGATTGCAAATAATGACTGAAAATGACTAGAAATGTGTGACAAATACAGTGATAAAGATTGGTTAACTAAAAATGAAGCCCTAGGGAAGCAGCCTTGGAGATTATTTGATCTCAGAACACAGATGTATCATGAGTTAACAAACATGGAACTAATCCACTTATACGCAGTTTCAAAGCCTACGAATGTATTATCACTGTTCATAAAAATCATATATCGGCTCTACTATTTCACATATATATTTCTACCAAAACAATCCTCCTATTTTTACTGTTGCTATACTTCTAAACTCTTCTACCAATTTCTAGTAAAGAGGAAAAACTAAAAAACATTAAATAGCAGTACTGCATATTGTACATTGGCCATGATGGAGGAGTAAATGGAAACTCCATTCAAATCTAAGAAAATCTATTTTGAATGTTGCTACAGAAAATTCTAAGCATACAAAGAATATGAGATTTGAAAGATTAGGTGAGGGGGTAGTTGAGATTAGTCCCCATCATTCTAAAGGAGTACAAAGGTTCATGACAAGATCCATTGGCACTAATGATTAACAAAAAATAAGAAATCCTTCAGCCATATTGTTTAAATAGCATGCCTAGGAGACCCCTCAAAAACATCATTAAATATATGGAAGAGCAGGTGTTACCCATTTTGTCTCTTAATCCTCAGTTGAATGAAAATGGAGATGAAATTTACATGAAAAGAGATGGAGGACATTAAGTTGGCAAATTTGGGATTATAAAGCAGATGCTAATGCTTAGATTTTGGCATGGAAGGTCTTGCACTATAAATTACCGGTTGGGGATAAACTAAAATCTATGAGTCAGACTGTCAAATGCCCCTTTTGTTAGCAAAAGCAAAGCTTAAAACACTTATTTTAGGAATGGTTTATGGAAAAAAGGAAATGGAATGTTGTTTTCAGTCATGTGCCTATTATTTTTTATCACTCTTTGAGCTAGAAAACAACTATCATGGGTTTTGGTTTGTAGAATAATCTTATTGTGGATTCTGTTAGACATTGTGTTTTACTGAATACAAGGAAGAGCGGGTATTTAGCTTTGTTTCAAAACCAGTCAGTTCACCAGAGGATCGTAATTCAAAGGTTTTACTCTAACTGTATCGAATTGATTCTCTTTGTTGGCAATTATAGGGGGACAACAAGGATCATAATAAGTACATAAATTATTTGGATATTATCAAACTTAAAGTCCTTCAACATCATAGCAATGAATTCATCTATTCCAGATGGCTTAATACTTGGTTCAAGTTCCACTTCTATTGATCTATATGACTATAAAAATCTATATGATTGTATGGATGATATTAATACATAGTCTTGTAATTCATATAAATTTTCAAAAAATACATTTATTTTAGTTTTGTGTGCCACCACTACCATTAATTCCCTATTCCAATTTTAAAACCAAAAAAAAAGTTTTAAAATAACTTTTATTTTATTTTTAAAAAGAATTAGCATATTTTGGGGCATTCCACCCTAGTGTGATAGGGTTGACAGTCCCTTGGAGACCACCCTAGTAATAGGTGTGGTAGGCTAAGGTACTACCCCTCTTTAATAGGGTTGATAGGACCTTTGGGTCCACCCCATGGAATGAGTGCTTAAACCCAAATTAACAAAAAATATTGTGTTGAAAATTCATGCTAGATGAATGGGAAAAAATCAAAGCCATGAGTGTTTTGGGTTCTTTGTAATTTTAATATTGTTTCGTTGTTTCTTATTAGCTACATGCTATTATTGAATCATCCTCTCTTTCATTGTTTGGATTAATATTAATTAAAGTCTAGTCTCATTTTTTATTCCATTATCTTTAATGTTTATTATGTTTATTTAAACTATGACACTATATAAGTTTTAAGGACCTTTTAAAACCTTTTTATTCACCCATTAAATCTTATATGGAAACAAGAGACTATAGTGGTTTGAATGAAAAAATGTTGTCAAATTTGTTTTTTATTTTCATTTGTATTCTGGCTGCTTGACCTGCTCCAAGTGGACAACATTGTCAACCTCATGGGAGCATAGGTCTTTTTTGCTTCGAGATTAAACATTTTAGAATTTTTTTTTTATGTGGTGTTTCCATATGTAAACAACTAGAATAGAGATGAGAGTAGCAACCAGGTTTGATAGGGTCTTTATTAATGTTAATATATATGTATATATACATGTATATGTATGTTTAAATATTTTGGTGTTTTCCTTTTCCTGTGGTTTTTTTTTTTAATAGAAAAAGAAAATTGCTGCACCCTTTTCCTCCTAAATATATTGTTATTCAAAATACAATAAAAGTTTAAGGTTTTGTGCTATCCAAAAAAAACTATACACCCCTACAACATAAGTTGGTAAGTTGAATCAGAGGGGACCCTATAGGTCTTTTTATGATGTGTCCTTGTATATAATTTTTTTAAATGAAAAATTATTTACTTGTAATTTTAAATTGCAATGGTTCATTTTTTAAATTATTTTCCTTTTAAATTGTATATTTCATCTGTCTAAATCCCCTTCAAATTGAACTTTCCATATAATATTTTAAGAGTGCGGAGAAAAAAATAATGCATCCCTCCTTATAAACCGCCTATCGACTACCCATTGCACAACATAACCTTGCAGCTGCTAGTTAATATTAGTTTGTTTACCTCCACCCATTTCTATGGTCTATCTTTTGTTTTCTCAATTCCCCACTGCCAATTTCTTTGCAAAATATTTCCTCACCTGTTGTTCCTAAGTTTACAGATAATACCTAGTTGGATGGGGAACATGAACAAATTAACATCACTTGATTTGAGTTCAAATTCATTAAATGGTCCCATACCCAACAGTTTATCAAATCTTGTCAATCTTACTTATTTATCCCTTTGCTAGAACCAATTAGAAGGTCACATAGCATCTAGCTTGGGCTTACTTATTTTATACCTCCATTATTGAGTTATTTGGAAGAAATATTTATAGTTATAAGAAGATGATGCTTAATGATTTTAGATTTAGGAAAGCTCAAAGGCTAACTTATTTCTATTTGTGAACCTATGGTATACTATTATAATGGTGAAAATCACATCCTTAATGTACTTTTTAATATAGTTTTGTGTGTAAATTTAGTCAATTTTTAATATATTTTATAGCTATAAATGGTGTACTTTTGTGTATAGCTAGGTCAATTGCAACAAGATTTTGTATCGTGGTGTTTGTATTCACCTTCAAAGTGAATGGGAGAGAGAAGACCTTTGATCAATTGGACATAATTATAAAACTTGTCTTAGGGGAAAGCACTAATTGGAGGTCATGAAATTAAGACATCAAGGATAAGGTATTTTGATTTCATTAATAAGTATATACTATTTAGATGTCTTAATAGGGCATATGGACTAGCCATATAATATTTTGTTTTCAATGAAGTAAAAGTTTGTGTTTAGACATCTTAATAAACCTTCAAGACTAGACAAAGGGGATGCATTTTGCATTCATTGTAATAAATACATAATGTTGAAACATATTTACAAGGCATCTTGAATGTATTCTATCTTGTTGTATTTTTGTAGGAGTTCTATGGATTCTAAGGATTCAAAGATACATTTACAAGATATCAATTTTTTCATTTTTATTTAAAATTTAAAGATATATTTACATGATGTTATTTTTAAAATATTGTAATGGCTATTTTTAAATTTTGATTTATGGTATAAAAAGGGATGTAGTCATTGTCAAGTAAAATGTCTATCTATTTTGTCTCTTAGATATTAGATTTTGCATATATATTTTTTTTAAGTCTATTGACTATTACAAAGATTTTTTTTTTTGAAATATGGCGTCATAACTTAATTTATTGCTCTAAATCCTTTTATCAATTAATGATTTAGAAATTAAAATTATTTTATTTTATTTTATATAAAAAATAAAAATGATGCATTATTAGAGTTAGAAAAAAATGTTTACTTTTATTAGTAATTTAATTGATTTTAGTTATAAATTAGTAGTGGGAGTTGTAGTCAAAATCCTTAATTTCTTTTATTCTATAATGGAAATAAAAATAATAAAGATTTTGAGTGGGTAATAAAGAATTTTGAGAACACTTATAAGCCTTTTGGTGGGAAAAAGATTTAGGAATTAAAAAAGGAGTTTAGTTACAATTGTGAGAATAGGGGAGAACAAGAAAAACTCATTAGGTAAGGGAGAATGGGAGGTATATCAAGGGGGGTCTGCAATATCAAAAGGGGGAATCACAAGAATGAGCAAGACATTTTTGTAGACTACAATATACACCAACTTCAAAAGAAAAGACAAGGCTTGTAAGGGTGAAGATATTATTAGATATCGAATTCATCCTTCTAAGACAATTTTAGGAGAACACATGCCCAAGGTCATGTGATGAGAGAGAGTGAATAATGGAAGATCATTGAGATCTGTGGAGTAATCAATTTTGTGTGTGTTATATCAAGTATGGAAAGAAATGAAATCTTTTATCATTTCTATAATCTCTAAGTTATTGTGTGCAACTATGTTTAAGAGAGACAAATGAAATGAACTCGATAATTAATTTAGAACCAGTCAATACTTTTCACTTTCCCCAAAACTCTCTATCTCAGTTTTAAGGAAATAGAAAGTTAGTAGTAGGTTATGCTCATATAATCACCTTGATCTAGCTTACTCAGTCTTTAAGAACTTGGAGTTACAGAAGTTTATTAATTTGTACCTATGATAGTATATCAAATGGGTTTCTTGTTTGGATTATCATAACATGCAAGTTAGTAAAGGTTTTTGATACTGTTGGATTGATGTCCATATCATTGCCTAGATAATATTAATCTCATTAAGACAAAATTTAGACACAATTAAAAGAGGTGTAGTTTTTCATTGCATTTTTACAATCATCTTTAAAAAGAGGTGTAGTTTTTCATTGCATTTTTACAATCATCTTTGTTTCTACTAAAATTTTATGACATTCATGATCTTGGATTTTATGAAATAGTTCTTGGATTATTCTCTATCGAATCGGTGCCTATATTGAAGTATAATTATAATGTTGATATTACTTAGATGATGTTTTGGTGCTACTATATGCTTATGGGTGCATAGTGCATCTTGTGTATTCAATGTGTTTTGTGTGAGATTAGACAGTATCAAATATGGAGACTAAGAAGGATAGATATGCACCCTAATATATTTGTTGGCGAATAGTAAAAAAGATGCTTTGGTCAAAACTTGTTTTATTGATTTAATTTAATCTATGTTGCTAATTTAATTGTTGTGTCTCAAACTCTCTCCCATATCATGATATCATTAAATTAGCATTTAGAATTTACATATATCATGTTGTACATATTCCATTACTCTTACTAGTTTAAGATTGTTAGGCATCCTTTTGTGGGGACAAGTATTCTAAATATGTATATTGAAATATTTTAGGGAAGCATAAAGCTCCAAGATTGGGTGGAAAAGTGCTCAGATAATGTCATTGCACACAATGTGCTCAAGCGATATCTTATATCGAGAGTACATACAATGGTTATCATTAATTTTGTACTCTCTGTATACAACCTTATGGTCTCATCTAAAGGAAAAAAATTCCTTATTTTTTGTCTAGTCTTTAGTTTTGTACTCAAATATTATATCAAAATCTAATATCAAGTCCCTATTATTTTACATTTTGAGAATTTTTTCATTATTTATGCTTAATTATGTGTTTGATTAAGTGCATTTCTATAAATTATTAGTTTTTAATATTATGTAGGTCCTTACATATGGTACTAGAGCTTTGGGTTCATCTCTAGGGCCTTGAGTTTACTATGTTAAGTTGCAACACTTGATTGCATATAACCCTCTATCAAATGGTTCTTACTGTATGTTTACACAAGTGCTAGTTGTTTGAGTTAATAATTGAACCAATGTGGATCAACTTGAGTACTGTAGAAGAGATTCTCCTAGTTGTTTCTATACTTGAAAGGAAGGGAAGATGTCCCTTTCTTAAGAGTCTTTAGAAGAGAAAATAATTTCTCTTTGGGATAATAACTCCTGCATATAAGTTATTTTTGAGGCTTTGTATGTATATACTTGTTTATATGTGTGATTTTTTAGTTGTCTTTTGTTGGATATATTGATGGAAGTTGAATTGTGAGAAGTACTTTTGTATTTGAATGGTCTCCTTGATGTTTCATAACCTGTCAAATCCAGTTACTGTTGAATAGTTTTTATTAATTTGTGCACTCTATCTATTGATGTGATTGTGAAAAAATTTCTTGAAATTTTATATTTATAGCTTCACTGGTAAGTGGACTAAGGTACCAGATAATTTAGTGGTCACTCATCAAAAAAATCCCTAAAAGGAATGAAACACATGTAGGAAACTTTAGTTATGTTGAGTTGTGTTTTCATTGGTGTCAACCTGTTTGGTGTTATCATTGATATCACTATCTATGGTGTAGATATTTTACATGGTCCGAAAGTGAGTATTTAGATGTTGTTGCATGGTTTGGTGGTGATGTTTAGTAAGTATGAGGTTTTTTCCAAAGGTTGGTGTAGTGGAAGTTTCAATATGCAGGTAAGCGTATTTAATGTCCTTGAGGAAGAATGATTTTCAGTCCCCTAGTTTGTGAAGATTATAAATACAAATCTAGATATAATGTTTATGATCTATGTATATTGCACTATCAGGTTTTCAAGGACTCTATTGCAAAAATGGTAGAGTTGGTTCTTATCATTTCTAACATTGAGGTTGTCTATCAAAACTGATCTCGAGAATGTTTGGCGCTTCTCAGATATGTGGATTCAAGTGTTGCAGCTTGAAGGAAATGTTCATTTGGTTTGTGTAGTATTATAGTTCATTTTTTTAGTGATAGTTTGATTGGCAAGTGAAGTTATGTTGTTTTGTGTTTGGCATGTTCAGTTGTGTTAGATTTTGGTTGACCCGATTGGTATATCTTATTTGGATCATTCTCTTTTGGTATAGATATGTATTGGAGGTTGAGATTAGATATTGATATGCATATTGTTAGCAATTGAAACTCATCCAGTAGTCACCTTCTGAGGTAAATTGCATTTTGGGTTGTCATTGATGGCAACTCATCTTCACATGTTGATATTTTTCATCTGGAATCATTGCTTTATCATTTTGTATATATTGGGCCAATCGGTATACACACTTTGTTTTACACTTGTTAACCGGTTAGTCTTGGTACTGGTAACATATATTTGGGACCCGGTTAAGGAATTTTGGGACCTGGTAATGACTTTGAAGGAATTTAAGGTAGTGTGTGGGCCGACATCAGATATGATCATTGGGATAATGCATATCATGCTTCATGATCTAGCAGTCGATAGATTTATTTTTATTATGAGGCTAACATATTGAACAAGTTATAAGGGTATTTAAGGGAGATTGTTTAGCGATGGAATTATTATGATTAGATAATGGTTGAGATGCAATTTTTGGTGTGAATGAGTCAGAGATTGACGGTATGCAAATTGGTCAGCAAGTGTTATCTTTTGTGCACAGTTACATGTGTGCAATCCTAACTGGTGGAGTAGAATAGAGAAATGGTATAACCGATTCAGTGAAAGTTGTCAAAGCTCAAACTAGAACTTATCAAGCATGACCAAATGTACTATTTAAGTTCATTTCTATTTGTAATCATTGTGTAATATTGTGTAAGTCAATGAGACTTATGTTTGAGCACTGAGCTCTAGGCAGTGAGCCTGTATGCATGTGCATACCCCCTTATGTAATATTTGTATACCTTGACAAATTTTATAGATATTGTGGGTATCAGCCCCACCATGGTTTTTCCCTTTGGAGGGTTTTCCATGTGAAAATATTGCTGTTATGGTATTATTGATTTATGTGTTGATTTGTTTACACATTTTAATTATATATTTTGTTAACCAGTTGATCAAGTAATAAGTTCATAAATTCATTTATCGATAGAAAACTGATCCACCCCCCTCTTAGTGTTCTTGGATTCCAACAATTGTTATCAGAGCCTAGTTCCTCGGATGAAGTCTAACAACCTGAGGAAGATCTAGAACTTGGAATCACTGGAAATCAATTTGCAGCAACAACTTCAACTTGCTCTTGAGGATCTTGATAATGAGCAGGTGGAAAACAATAAATTGAAGAATGAACTAAGGCAAGCCAGAGAACACATCATTTCATTACAAGGAAAGATTTTAGTTGTTTAAGTGAAGAGGAAGGAACTCTATTATCAAATGTAAAATCAAAGTAGTGATGAGAAAGATGCTTTGGAAGATCAATGTCAAAAACTTAGGAGAATACTACCTTTTAAAATGAGATGCAAACCTATTGGTTAACAGATTTGCCCCTTTCTTTAAATTATATTTTGAATTAAAATATAACTCATGCACACCCCTTTATGAAAGGAAAACAAATAAACCAACAATTGGGTGAACCAATTATAGGCTCATCCTCTACATTAGAGGGCAGCTCCTTGTGAGATTTACAATGAATTTTTATGCAAAAAAATTTGAAATGAATACACTTTTAACCAGAAAGCACGAAAGGCTTTCACATTCATTCATCAACACAAAAGAATGATTACAAAACCAAAACTGCAAGAATATCTTGAAGATCTATTTCAAATGTAGAGCTCATAGACTGCTACTTCCACACATGTTCATTTCATAAACTCAAAACAAAGCAAACGCATAGCTGTATGAACATTGGTCGATTCTCTCTCATGTCCCATAGGAGAAGGGGGACAAGTACCACTTAATCCACAATGAATTTACTTGTAAATAATGAAATCAATGAATTAAGTAACACAGAGAGAATTGATAAATGAACTGATATATTTCACGCATCAACATATATCCCAATAGAGATCGCTAATCCATCAAACACAAATTTAAAAGATAGCATCCAAAATATCATTTTCATTCAAATAACAGAGATATCAATTCTGAGAAATTCAAGGAAATCATATTTGTTCCTCCAAATCACAATTTTTCACACCTTCACATAAACTTATCTCCTAACATAAATAGCCTCCAGGCTAATAGTTTGTTACATCATAACTTAAAACTTTAACTTTAACCACAAGTTAAAGAAACCATTTTCTTAAAAACAAAAGAAACTAAACAACAACCATAGATCAGCTAATAGCTCATCCCTTGGTTGATTAAGACTCCATCGTGGCAGAGGAAGCCACTGATTTATCTTGTTTTGTTGCAGAACTGTGCATGCCACACCACTCCAAATGTGTTGCTAAGAAGTTCAACATGACTTGAAAATGGGGGAGTCCAATATGCAAAATACGTTACTTCCAGACCTCCCTATCCATGTTTACCAATGAGACCTTTACCTTATGCACCTCCAGATGATCAAAACAAACCATGAGCATTGATTCTATTCTAGCCACCTTCGAGAAATCATCTATAGTCAAGAATTTTGTTTCCCTAATGAACTGTATCCTTTCCTAGAATATTTTTGCCATATCTGTAGTAGCTTTGATTGTCTGAGAATCTTCTTCCATAAGCTAGATGTCAATGCACTTAAGATCTTTTTGCATTGTTTTGATTAGATCTATCAACCCCTTCAGCAATCTTGTAGATTCCTCATGGCTCTGTTTGATGATTGAATTTTGCCACTCTACATTCTTCTTCGACACATATAGTATATTGTCATCCAAACTCTCCACAGGTTTCTCAGCCAAGAACTTCATCACACCAAATTCTTGTACATCGTTCATTTGCACAAGTACTACCACCCACTTAGTCATTTCCTTCTCCCAGGCAACAACTTCTAATTCTAATTCCTTGCTTATAGTCGCAACATCTTTGTATATTTTTACTAGAATAACAATATAATCTGAACCTTTTTGTATTATGAGATCAATCCATTTATTGAACATCTCTGCACCATTCTATTCCTCTGAATCTGATCTAACATATTTTGGTTTACTAGAGACTTGGGGTCAAAGGATACTACCACTTGTGACAAGGGTTGAGAACTTGGATGGTGTATAGCATTAATGTATTAAACCATTTGGGTGATGATTTTCTTCAACTCCTTTTGATCTTTTTCATCCTTCCATGATCTGGAAATCATCCTCTTTGTGGAGGATTCCAAGTGTTTGACATCAACCGCTCATGAAGCAACCCCCAAATCAATTTTCTCCATAGTGAAATCATCTTCAGTGGCTTTGTCTGATTCTCTGCCTGGGTTAGGTTTAGCTATCGCAGTTGTCCAATGACCTATTGCCTCATCTACCTCAAGCATTGTCTGTGTTTTAAGTTTCTTTGGCTTAGACACTTTTCGAAGACACTTGCTAACCATATCTTCCATAGGAATTGTGATTGGGACCACACAACGTTTCTACCCAATGGAAGCCTCTAACCGTCGCGGAGTGCTTGAAGGTTCTTTGGACGGAGGATTTTTCTGAGTCCTTGGTGAATTGACAATAGTTAGGGTGCTCAATAGATTTAGCTCACCCTCTAGTTCTTTACTTGTGTCTATATCTTGTACCGGGGGGTTCATTCAATTCCTGTTGATCCATTATTATTTCAACTTCTTCACTTGGATACAAGTATAGAATGATTTGGCTCAATGCTGGTTCTTTGCTCCTCTTCTTGCTTCTTGCTCGAGTCACTCGGATTGGTGAGGAACTCAGCAAGGACCTTTTTGATCTTCTGGGTTGAATTTCTTCAACAACTGCCTTTGTATCACCTGCAACATCAACAATCTTGTTAGCAGTTGAAATAGGAAGTTGAGTTCATGCATGTGAACCAACTGTTAGTTCATGTGAAGGCATAAATGATTCTTTTTTAAATTTCTAATCCCTTAACCATTTCTTAGTTCTCCTTATAACATTGAAAGTCTTGGCCTGAATTTTTTCGTCTTCCTTTTTATCCCAATCAATCTCAGGGATTGGCTGCCCTTGAACTTCCTTATTAAATTTAGGATCTAGAACATCCTCCCTTATTTCCTCTTGTACTCCAGGCACAATGATGGGAAGTCTCATGGTTATTACTTGTTGTAGAGTAAATATTGACCATAGTCTCTTGCTTACTTCGTACTCATGACTACAATTTTCCCAGTAATCTTCCAATTGGGCTTCATGATAGAAGTGATCATCTACATTTAGGTTTTCCATAGCATAGCCCCTACTATCAAACTTTCATCTAGCAAAATAGGGCTGCAAATTTTTCTTCTTAACCTCCAACTCCAAATTCAAAGCATCAGACATGGACCTACAACTGTAGTATCTAAGTTCAACGGGAAAGGCAACTCCAGATTCACCTTTTCCCCCTAACCTTTTATCAATATGAGCTAGTTGTCTACTCACTTCAATAAGTACATATCTATCAAAGGTGTACCTATGTATCTTGAATAGTTCACCCTCAAAACCACCTACCCAAAGATAGGTAAACCTAGGAAATTGAATGAAGAAGCTGCCATATATACTTATCAATTCCATATCTTCAACTAACATCCTTTTATTTACATCATTTTGTAGTTCAAAAGCAAGTCTTCCTGCAAAGACACCATTCCATCTGGCAATATGTTCCACATTTTTTTGTTGCTGTAATAAAGGATAGTAATCATAGACTTTCATACCATCCACCCATGGTTCATTGAGAAAATCATGCCAATCTCTGGTATAGGCTAATATGTAGAATAGATAAGAAGACATATAAAAGCTAGACATGCCCACAAAACTAATTAAACCTTCATGGAGTCTCTCTACAATTACTTGCACCCAGTCAAGATATTTGTCACCTGAATATAAAAATACATCCAATCCTCCCAATAAAAGGAGTGTGAATTCCCCTCTAGCCTATTCAATAGTATAACGATGGCTTGCACTTCTGTGATGAAGTGCTCCCTGATAAGGGGCTTCGGTAGTCGTGACCCACCCTTTTGAACTTTGAGGAGTCAGTTTCTTGCAATTATGCTTCTATATGCACTTTTCTTCTCAGAGAAGAATGAGTATGAGGTCCCAATTCACCAATCCTCATATGCCTCCTTATGCGGGATTCCCATCGGTGCCATTACTATTTTCCTATTGATATCAACTAACAACTCACCACTACTGGTTCTTATGCACCAATTTCAACATCATACCTATTCATACAAGCTATTACCAAATCTGGGCAAGGCACAACAAGCGGAAATGTGGCAACTTCAATGAGACCGCTTCTTACAATTTTCTCCATCATTGAACCAGCTTTAGGTTTTTTGGCTCTTTCTAAGAAATCCCCTAGGTCAGCGTGAGCTAAAGAAGTATCATCTAATTCTGGCAGTATGCTGACCAAACATGATGTCCGACCAAGTTTCGGTAGTATCAGCCTCATAATTCCTACTTATACTTTTATGAAGCAATTCTAAAGCAGGATGAAATTCTACTCCAACAAACCAAAGATTTTCTTCTTACACTGACAAATCTTCCGAACTAAGAAATACAATATAGGGAAATTGTCTGAACTCACCTATTACCACCATGAATCCATGAAACCCTCTTAGGAAAGTAGAGATGATTTACCTTTGGCATCTCCAGTTCATTCAATTATAACAGTACAGCCTTTACAAATTTGCTTATGAATTTACATGTCTTTTTAAGCAAACAGTAAGAAAAATCTACACACGCTTCATAATGATTCATTCAAATGTGTGAAGTAATAGTGATATGACTGAAAACCTGACACTTTCTTAATTTCCCATCACCTCCACACAAATAGTTAATGTCCTCATGATTACTTTCCAAATTTAGAATTTCAAACTGTTAGATGCTAGGAATATTCCTTCTTACTGCATTGCCTCCAGTGTTATCAAAATCCTTAGAATCAGCTTAGAGTGAACCTTTTGAACCTTGAACCATATCATAAGGAGTTCAATGGTTCAAGTTCATTCAGTGAGAACAATAGTGAACTAGCAGCTCAAAACAATACCGAGAACAAGTAATAACCATAACTAACAAGTGAAAGTACTTTGAACTTTGAACCGTTGAACCAAGAATACAAATGGTTCAAGGCTCAAGTTCAATACCAACTTAAACACATTTACACTTGCTCGTTAAATAACATTACATAGCCTCAACTCATGCAAAAGGACCTTTTGAACCTTGAATCAGAAAGGTTCACAGGTTCAAAGTTCAAAACACATAATGACAACGTGCTTGCTTTAGTTAAGACAAAGGCTGCTAAAGACATTACCTAAAACACGCGTTGAACCTTGAACCTTTTCAACTATTTAAAGGTTCAATGATATAGGTTCAAAGCAAAGAAATACAAGGACCGAAAAGAAAAGAGACACCATAAGGCAACCCGCAAGCTTGAAATTTTTAAGGAAAAAATTGAGGGGACACCAACAAAACCCTAACCATGAGAATGTGTAAGGAGATTGAAGACAAGAAGAAGAATGAAGAAAACCTAGCTCAAGATTTGAAGGACAGATCAGATGAATGCAATAGACTAATACATGAGAATGACATATTGAAACTTGAGTTGATTCGGTCCTAGAATAATGAACAAGAACTTGAGAGACTGATCATAATCATGAGAGATGATTTAGCCGCTACAAATGAGTACAAGGACAAGTTCAAATCCAACTTTGCAAGACTTGATGAACTGCTGAAGAGTCAAAGAAATGTTAATGACAAGAGAGGTCTTGGATATGAAGTAGGAGAAAGCTCTAGTAATCCACAATAGGATCAATCATCTGGTCAAAAATAAAATCATGCCAACAACCAGAACCAAAGATCACCGATAAGACAACCTAATTCTCACAAATTCAATGGTACATGCTTTGTTTGCAATAAATATGGTAATATAGCAAGTCAATGCAGAAATAGGAATAATCAGAGCAATGCATCATTCACCGGTCTTGGAAATGTCAGATGTCATGCATGTAGTAGATTTGGACATATGGCCAACCAATGCAGATCAAAAGGAAATCAAGGGTATGACAAAGCAATTCAGAAGAACAATATTGTATGTTACGCATGCAGCAAGATTAGACATGTTGCTAAGTATTGTAGGAACTTAAGAATCCATCGGTAGATGATGAAAATGCATATGAGAAAGGAAAGGCAAAATTTAAAGATATCAGAAAGCAGCATGAGAGAATATGGGTGTAGAAATCAGGTGCTCAACTAGCAGATCAACCGGTAGAGCCATCAAGTCCTACATCAGAAGAAGGAAATTCAACTGATAACTAAGGCACTTTGCCTTAGGGGTAGGAAAATCATTAAAAATTATGCAAACACCTTGGATTAGATCTGTAGTAAGGGAATTCTAATTGTGGATGGATACTAGGGAAAATTCAAGCGTTTATCGGAACCTACATATAGATTAAGTGATCCAGCCAGATTCTCTAATAGCATTTATGACAATGGAAAATTAGGGTTAATGGAGATAAAAAGGGGAAAAGTTAAATAATTTCTTCACACAACAATTGAGTATTCTGAAGAGAAATTTTAGAGGCATTCAAGAGTCCAAAGTTGATTTATACGAGCATTGGCATTTAAAGAGCATTTCACCATCTGTTAAGATCTTAAGGTATTTATCTCTTGCAGAAACCCTAGAAACTTATCATGGCTTCATCATTGAATGTTGATACTCCTTTGGTAGTGGAAATCAAGGACCTCCCTCATCTAAAATTTAAAAAACATCCTTTCAAATCACTTCTGGATGATCCTTTGGGTGCATTTTCGAGTGTTTGCCATGGTGTTCTTCAGATTGAAGACATTAGGGCATACACTCATTGCGACATTGAGGAAATTGGGAGTTATGAGATATCATGTGTATTCACTTAGCACTTTATCACCGATAACCAACTGAAGCCATAATATGCACATCTATAGAGGAATGGTTTTACCTAGTTCACGAGTTTTCTGACTTTCAACGAAGATGAATGGGTTAGGTATATTCTTAGTCACATTCATGGGGAATTCATATGGTTGGACCAGCCATATAAAATCACTTAGGAAGTGATAAAGAATATTACATGCCTTCACAAGGTCAGAGGTTTGTCAGGGCATAAGTCAAAATTTTCTAACACAGATCTTTGCAAACTCATTGGTGCCACCTATGATGGTAGATCTATGAAAGTTGATGACATTATGGATATTATGTAAAATTTATGTTGATGGTGATTGGCTACAAAGTATATCAGTCAAACCAATTGAACTCTATCTCTGGAACCACCATTCTCATTGCATATAAAATGGTGAAGGAGGATGCACATTATGATCTGTGCAGTGTAATGCTAAAGGAATTGATGACTAATCTCCAAAAAAATAAAGCAAGATAAGAAAAATACTTTTTGATATGGTTCTTTTATCATATGTTTGATATTTTATTTTCTAGATATGGTTCCTAGCTATGGGAAGATTCAATGGGCTTTTGATAGACCAGTTGTGACACAAATTGAACAAATACTAGACCAGCAAGGTGATAAGTAATAGAAGGCTAGCTTGTGGCCATTTTTCAAAACTTTTCAAGAAGAAATGAAGAATAGGGTTAGAATTCTAAAAGAAATAGAAAAATATAAGGATACAATTTTCTTTATGGTTAATAAAGATGAATGTCTGATGGAGGCAATCCAGCCTAGTGTTGGCATTATGGATGAATTGATTATGTGTTGAATTGATGTTTTGTCATTGATGTCAACACTAGCTGTTATGGATGGTTACTAGCAAATAGGTTTTGGTTACCGGTAGAAGATCTAGCGTTATCGGTAGAAGAGTTTATCTGTTGGACACTTCCAACATATTTGGATCTATGGAATGTGATTGGTTACATGTAATACTTGCTTCTGGAGCATGTTTTGGTCAGTTGGTATTAGCTTGGTATTGGATACTATCATACACTCTTGTAAACCCTTACTGATATTGGTTTAAGGCTTTACTGGCAGAGCTTTCACTGAGGAATCATGACAAGATGCATAAAAGGTGTTCGTCCGACTTCTAGATGGATTTTAGGATGTTGAAGATGTTCTTTGATCATGCTTTAACTCCTTGAAGACATTGCTTTGGCGTGGTGGACCCAAAATAGGTCTGGTATCTATCTAGGTTATGGATCGGTATCATACTAACATGTACTCTACGCGTTACTGGGATGTTTCAGGAGGATTTATGGATTTGTTATTGTTGTTTTGGTCTTAAGATGACATGGTATATCATTGTAATATGGAATTATGTAATGATCTTATTGTGATATCTTTTAGGTGGGTGACCTAATTGGTTTAGGTCTTAGGGTGGTATAAATGAATGTAAGATCTCATTGTAGATTGGGTGGTGTGGAAATAAAATGTGTATCATGGTCATGAATTGTAATATCATATGTGAAGGATCAGGTCAATCATAGGTGATCGAATTGGGATTAAGGAAGAGGTCAAAGGCCTTTGGTATTGAGCTTAACCAGGACTATAAGTAGGAATGGTAGATGCTATCTATGGCAGTTTACTTTATTGGATTGTTGTCCATTTATCTTGAGGTGGTTTTAACCTTCGTAGTCAGTGATACTCTTTTGTAATGAGCAGTATAGTGTAGGAAGTGTGACTTCCTACATGTGCAAGGCCCTCATTGTATCACATACTATCTATAGAAGTATTATCTAACTGTGGGTAGGCTTCCCACCATGGTTTTTCCCTTTTTGGGCTTTCCACGTACAAATCATGGTGTTATGTGGTATGGTTACTTTACATTGATTGTTTGTTTAATTGTTGAGTTACATTGTTTACCAGTATCTGTGTCTATTGGTATCTATTTCTGCTTTACCAGCATTTTAATGTTTAAGTGCTCTGGTATGAAGTTGTATTGTGGATTAAATGTTATAACTATTAACAACTGATTCACCCCCCCCCCTCTTAGTTGTTCACCGGTTATCCTAACAATTGGTATCAGATCTTTGGTCCTCTTTTGTAGAAGCTTAACCTCTTGAGGTAGATCATATGGCAACTAACACTTCTAATCCACTGCTAACTATTTTCAAAAGAGAAATCCCTAAGCTTGATGGAACAAACTATGGGATATGGAAAATTTGAATGGAGACTCATCTTAGATATCTTGACAAGGATATTTGGAAAATCACTGAGAAAGGATACACACCTTATGATCCGACATTTGGCAATCCTGCTCCTATAGACTTGGATAAGAATATTGAAAATGATTATAGAGCTAGAGCAGCCCTCTTGTGTGCACTTACTGACCAGCAGATCATGGGATTGACTAATAAATCATCGGTAAAGGTTATGTGGGACAAATTGCAAAATCTAAATGAAGGTGACCCTACTATCAAAATTGCTAAACTTGATGGTTACTGGGTAAGATATCAAAACTTGAAAATGGAAAATAATGAGATAATTGTTGTATTTATGGAAAGAGTAAATGAGATTGTTATGGGAATTCAATTTTGTGGAGTATTTCTAAGTGAAGATGAAATAGTTTCCAAAGTAATCAGAGCCCTTCCATCGGCTTACAAGATGAAGGCAACTGCAATTAATGAGTTAAGAACAATGGCAAACACTTCAGTTAACAAAGACTTTCTCATTGGGAAATTATCTACTTTTGAGCTTGAAGAATTTGGATCTTCTAGAGCTGTAAAGTCTGAACCTTCTTTTCATGCATCGTCATCATCATCATCATCATCATCATATACCAACAAAAGTGATTGGAAAGCCCTATATGCAAAAGAATTGGAAGACATGAGGAAAGAAGATGAAGAACTTGAGCAACTTGAAGCCTTAATTGCTAGAAGAGTACCTAAAGGACCAACTAGAAGTAAGTATGAAGGAAAAGCACCTTTTAAATGATTTGCATGTAATAAGATTGGTCATTTTGCATCTGGATGTCCTTAAAGGAATGCAAGGTTTGAGGAAAGAGTTAATAAATCTTTTAAGCCTAACCAAAACACATATAGATTCAAGAAAAGTAAACAATGCTACATAGAAGATGAGGAAGGAGTAACTGATGACTCTGGAGATGAACCGATATAAGACTTTGCTAGTGGATCTGGCAATGGAAAGGAATGGGTGTTCTATGTTTTAATGAAGATGAACTGAAACTAGATATTAAGAATGAAGAAAAGGCCCTGGCAGCAAAAGTTGAAGATAAGGATAAATGGGTAATTGATAGTAGATGCTCACATCATATGATTGGAGATAAAGGGAAATTTTTTTCCTTGCAAGAATACAATGGCCATCAAGTCAAATTTGGAGATAACAAGGCATGTGTGATCAAAGGTAGAGGTATTATTTCTTTGGATTGCAAGAATAATACTAATAATGTCTATTATGTAGAAATTTTAAAGCATAATCTTTTGAGTGTTGGTCAATTGGTTTATAAGGGTTTCCAACTTCAGTTTAAGATAGAAAATGTAAAATTGTTAACAAGACTGGTTCGGAGATTGCAATTGGTATTCAAACAAGAAATAATATCTTTCACTTGAACACTGGTAATAAGACATGCTTAATTGCTCATATTGATGAGATTTGGTTATGGCATAAGAGGTTGTGTCATGTTAATTTTGATTGTATTGTTAAGATTAGTTCAACTAAGGTAGTTAGATATATACCTAAGATTATGAAGCCTCATAATCCAGTATGTAAGGAATGTCAATTGGGTAAGAAAGTTAGAAGTTCTTTTAAGAGCATACATGGTAAATCTAATGATGTATTTAATTTGATTCACACTAACTTATGTGGTCTAGCAAGGACTAGAAGCTTTCAAGGTGATAGGTATTTCATGTTGATTATTGATGACTATTCTAGAATGATGTGGGTGACTTTTCTAAGGGAGAAGTCTGAAGCTTTTGAGAAATTCAAGATATTTAAAGCGAAGGTTGAAACTAAAACTGGATTGAAAATCAAATGTCTAAGATCAGATCAAGGAGGTGAGTTCACTTCTCATGAATTTAACAGTTATTGTGAGACAAATGGAATCAGGAGACAGCTATCTGCACCTAGGACTCCTCAACAAAATGGAGTAGTGGAAAGAAAGAACACAACTATTTTGGATGCAGGAAGATATATGATGATGGAAGCCAAATTGCCTCATAACTACTGGAGAGAAGCTGTGAGTACAAAAGTTTACATATTCAATGGAGTTCACATCAAAGGTGAAACTAATGTAATGAAGGGATATTTCTTGGATACTCAATTCAGAGCAAAGAATATAGATGTTATAATAAAACATTACAGAAAATTGTTGAGAGTGCTAATGTGAAAGTGGATGAGCAGTACATAAATCATTCTATATCATACGACAAGGAATCGGTAGTGGAAATGATCATAACTGAACTGGCAATGCCTCAACCAGTACAAGAAGCTGAGATAGTTACACCAACACAATCAAAAAATTCAACTATGACTAATGATCAGAGCAATGAACTTGAAGTTCAAAAGACACCAAGTTATGTAAGATTAAATCATTCTGAAAATTAAATCATTGGAGATAAGTACAAGGGAGTAATGACTAGAAGGAAACTAGCTAATGAAGAGGTATGTGTTATTTCTCAATGTGTTAGTATGTGTGGTTCATTGGAATTATATAAAGATGATATGTTGTGATGTGTTTGGGTCCCCTTTATCTTCTGAAGTGGACCACATTATGTGTTATTCGTCTAGGTGGCCTAATTTATAAAATATTTTATATTTTATTTTTGGTCAACATAGTTGAGGGTTTTAATGAATGATCTTGTATATATAATGGGTAAAAGCACAAACCTGTGTCACACTTATATAAAGAAAGTGGCCAACACAACTAAAATTGTTTAACTTTGACTGCATAAAAGTGACATTTCTAAATTGAATTTGAAAATGATGTAAACTGATGAAATATAAAAATATTAATAAAATTTACGTGTTATTTTTTATATTTTTTTGAACAAATTTGATATTTTTTTAATATATTCAAAGAAATGTTTTATTGCTAAAAAAATGTTGAAACTCAAGGGTTCTAGTCAGCATCACCAAGAAAAAGGAAACAAACTTATTTTTTTCTAATTTAAATTTTCCAAATGGATGACAAAAAATGCAGTGCTAAAGAAAAGAAAAATTAAATTTTGATATATATATTTTTCTCGTAATAACATTTTTAAGTCCAACATAGCTGAATTTGGTAGTTTTCATTCAGCATCAACTTTTGTCTATTAAATATATCATTATTATAAAATAAATTATACACTTTTGGAGAAGATTCTCTCAAAAACATATTTTGTAAAAAAATTTAATATCATTTAATATTTTTTTTAAATTTCAAATCAATCTCTTCTCGAACTTAAAATACCTACTTTTAATGTTTAAAAATTAAAACATACTAAAATTAATCAAAACATTAGAACAATTATACATCTAGATTCCTGATTTCGAGCTCTACAAAAGGGTATTTTTTTTTTTTTTTTTTTAAATATTGTCTGAAGAAAAATACAGCAAAAGTGGAAAGTTTTAGAAATGCAAAGAAAATGGTGACTTGGCTACCAAATCACATGACACATAGATATGTTCGACCAAACTAGGTTGGATCAAACTAACCCATTTCGGTCGGACCTAGTTCGGCCAAACAATGTCCCACCGGCGGTGGTCCCTTAGCCGAGACCAAGTGACTATTTCTTTTTTTTTGGTTTGTTTTTGTCTTATTTACAAAGTCAACTTGGGGCTAATTTGAAGGTCATTTTGAACATATTTTTAGTGTCACTTTGAAAGGTGTTGTTTTATCCTTTTTTATACATTAATTTAAATTTATTATATTTAGAAAATATTTTAATATTTATATTATGTGTGTAATTTGACATATTCTCTTTTAAATAATGCCAAAAAATTAGAAAAATTGCTTATTATAAATCAAAATTAGACTAGATAACATTTTGATTTGTTGCATTAAAAAGAACCCTTGTATCAAAATTAGATGAGATAACATTTTGATTTGGTGCATTAAAAAGAAACCTTGTTTGAAGTGGTTGGTGTGCTTGCACACTTTGTGTTGTAGACCCCTTGTATTGTGTTTTTTTCATTGTAGATGGGTCCTCCTTTGGAGAAGTGATCACTCCTTAGGGGACGACCTCAAAGCATTTTTTCCTTCTAGTCGCTATATAAAAAGACTATGGCTAAAGCTCGGTTCCTAACTTGTCTTTCCCAACCTAGAGCTGTCAATAATAGCTAAGGTCGAGTGAACATGCCCAAGACTCCTTGCATAATCAACTAGAGACTTAAGTATCTCATGCTAGGATCTTGTAAGATGAGTCCCCCAAATAGTGACTAGAAACCTTATTTAGTGGCCCACCCTAGTGATTGAGTTGTTGGCATCATTCTTAGTGCAAGGGTATAGCAGGTTTTGGGCCCAAGATGCTCACCATATGGCTCCCTTGAGATGAGACAAAAAACCCTAGTTTAGCATAAGATACTTGTACTTTCCTATGGGGATAGTGACTAGGTCATCCTTCCAATCCTAGACACCCCTACCTGTCCTCTCTCAAAAAGACAAAAAATTGTATATGCCCATCTAGGTGTGATGACACTTGAGTCAACGTAGATTCTAAGATGTGGGTTGTTAATATCACCATAAGGCCTTGACCTTAGGATATGAATGTTTTAAGTGTTTTTTATTGTGTTGAGACCAGTGGAAATTGGGATGAGTTTTGCCTACATGCATACACATTGATGTAATGTTTTGGACAGTCACATTGTAACAACCATTGTGTCTTCTTGTTTGTGATGTTTGAGAATTGGCTAGAAGAAATTTATGCACAACACTTCGTATTTAACATAATTCACCTAACATAGATATTTAGATGATTATTTAGTATGTGTGACATAATTTGTACCTAACATGGATCTATAGATGATTATTTAGTAGATGTGACATAATTTACCTAACATAGATATATATATTATTATTTAGTACATGTGGCAAAATTTACATAACATTGATATAGATAGATGATTATTTCTAGTATGTGTGAATTTTTACTTATACATGAAATTCATATCCAATATAAGGTCTACTTAGGAGAGTTCATAAGTTGTCTATTTGATATGTACATGGTTTGTTGGTAGTGTAATGAGCATGTACACACAAATAAATTTTGTAATCAATACAAATATTGTGTAGATATCTCAACAATTTGCTTTTATGTAACATGACATGACCAACAAAAGAAAACAGTTGAAATGTCTACACAAAATTTGAATCAATTACAAAAGCTAGTTGTTAGTACTTGTAAGCCCATAATACATTAGCAACAAACCATGGTTCTCAGGAAACATATGAACTCTCCTCACACCTTATTTTGGATAAATTAATCATGTATAAGTATTCACATGTTAGGTAAATTATGTCAGACGTACTAAATAATCATCTAGATATCTATGTTATGTAAATTATATTCATAATTTACCTAGCATAGATATCTACATGATTATTTAGTACATGTGAATACTTATACATGATTCATATCCATTTTAAATAAGGTGTGAGGAAAAATATATAAGTTGCCTAAGATTCATGATTTGTTTGTAATGTAATTCAAGCATGTACTAGCCACTAGCTTTTGTAATTCATTCAAATTTTGTGTAAATATTTCAACCATTTTCTTTTTTGTAACATGACAATGTGACCAACAAAACCAAATGGTTGAAATGTTTACATAAAATTTGAATCCATTACATGAGCTCACTTTACTAGTACAAGCTTATTATGTATTACCAACAAATCATTATTCTCATGCAACTTATGAACTATCCTCATGCAGCTTATTTGGGCTCTCTCTCTCTCTCTCTCTCTCTCTCTCTCTCTCTCTCTCTCTCTCTTTGAATTTATTTTCTTGTGACCCCAGGGACCTTGGGATCCTCATATCCCTTCTTTCATTTTAGTTTGCACTACTTCTGCATTCATAGCTCTGACAATTCTCAAACACACTTGGGATAGAAGTATATACACATAATTTATTTCTATATCTTAATCTTGGTTGTTGTGGAGGTAGAAATACCAAAGCATGGAATTGACTAAAGCAAAATCCCAAATATTCTCAAAGATTTTTCCTTTTCTTTCTTTTGTAGGTATTTTGAGAGCACTCAATTGCACAATAGTTTGCAAATGTGTGTTTATTAAATCATTTAGACCTTATTATTTCTTTTATTTCCTTATTTTTCATTATACAATATTTTTTCTCATATTCTATTTCTGGTCTTGCAAGCTAGTTAAATCACAAACTTGGATTTTCACATTTTCTAGGTACTTTTCTATTTGTTGTGAATACAAATGATAGTCTATGTGAAAATTGTTGAATGTTCTTATGCACAAGACAACTGAGAGGAGGGGGATGAATCAATTGTACATACAACTCTAAAATGTTTTCCTTAAATCAGATACACATAAATCTTAACTTTAACACATAATCCACAAAAGATATGAATATGAAATGTAGAACATGTCATACACAATGAAACACCAGATTTGACTTGGAAAACCCTGTTAAGAGAAAAAAACATGGAGAATTATATTCTTAATTGTAAAGTGGAAAATTGAACCCTACTGGTTCCTCACCTAGGAGAGAGAAGAGAAACCACTAGGATGATTTTCACTTGGGAGATACTTTACATTCAAGAAAGGGGCTTGAATCCACTAGATCCAAATCCAAGGGTAATAAGGATGTAAATACCAAGTGGATTGCAAGGGTTAGAATGCAATTTGCCCTCATTTGTAAATAGATATGTTGACTTGTTGACTATGCAGAAAAGAGAGACAAAATGGATGTGGTGCAGGGGCACAAGCCTCAATTTCATAATTTATTTATTGAAAACTTCATTTTTTTGATAAAAAGGTGTTGGAAAGGATCAAAGAATCCTTTGTTTATGTTTTGTTTTGTAATAAGGTCCTAATTGTCCATTTTGTAAGGCCTAGTGGCCTAGGGTGCATTAATGGTCAACTATGGTCAAAGGGACTTAGGATGAGTAGAATTGGGGAGTGAATGTTTTTTTGGTCTATTTAGATCCATTTCAATGTGTTTAGGTCCCTAGGTTGATAATAAAATTAGTTTGAATGGCAAAATACAAAAATTGTCAAAAATTGACAAAAGTTGTCAATTTGTAAAGCAACTTTTCAAAAAGTTGTTGTAACTGGTTGCCCAATGTTCATAACCATATAAAATCAGTTTGAACATGTTGGTAAAACTATAAAATGCCTCAATAAACTTGTGTGGGGGTTGTTGTGGGTGGAATTTGTAAACTTGATATTTGAAATCAATAAAAA
This sequence comes from Cryptomeria japonica, assembly GCF_030272615.1. Taxonomy (NCBI): domain Eukaryota; kingdom Viridiplantae; phylum Streptophyta; class Pinopsida; order Cupressales; family Cupressaceae; genus Cryptomeria; species Cryptomeria japonica. The sequence goes on from NC_081409.1 coordinate 133,739,044, forward strand.
ACTGCATTTTTCTAGAACATTTATTGTTCTTTTGGTTGGTACGGAATTTCACGACCTCCAAACTGAAAAATTATTTCACGGGGAGTTAGAGGGGTGAAATTTATTTCTTTTGAATCCAACCAGATGTCTAGAGGTGGATTATTGAGGGATAAAACCTGTAACAGATCCAAACAACCTGAGAAAGTGCCCTTTCCTAAGGGTTTCAACTTCAATTTCCCATTTCTTCCAAATTAACCATGGGAAAATTCTAAAACTTGGTAAAATAGAGGATTTGAGAGTTTATTTTAATATCCAAAAGAATTTAGACTGAAAGGATGTAGTTTGGGTGATATTTTGTTAAATTTGGCCAAGCATCACTATGTGACTAGTTGTGGGAATTGAATAAAATTCATGAACAGTCCCCATAACTTTAGTTTTAATGAAAACCAGAAGATATAACTTGGTATTTGGTGATTATTTGGACACCCCAAGGTTCTCAAATATTTAATTTTTAGGAGTTGTAGGTTTGGGGGGTATTTCCTTTGTTAAGTGCTTAAATTAGCCCTTATTAGCCTAGATGAGGGTTTAATAGAAATGGTACTTGCAAGAGGTTCCAGAAATTGTACTTTGGTAGAAAGTTCTGCCCAAGGTTTTTGTTCAATAAAATCAAACAATTTTGGCCTGTCCTTTGGAGTTTTGGGGTGGGAAGCCAAAAAGTGAGTTTTGAAGGCTAATAGTTCTAAGGAGCCAATTTGCACTTTGTGACTTTTGGGATTTGAACAACCAAATTAGAGGGTTGCTTGGCATAATTTGAGTTTTTAGGAACCTATCAAACCTATCTTGAGCCTTTGTTGGCCTATAAAACCATTTGGAGGGGTTGTGAGCAATTTGAGCCATTTTGAGCATGTTTGCCTATGGGGTTTGAAACCAAATATTGATAACCTTGCACACTGTCCAATTGTGGGGTTATGGGGATGAAAATAGGTGATATGGGATGTTGCATGGATACTCTTAAAGGTGTGAGGCTTGGTTGGAATGAATCCTTAAAATGAGGGTTTGTTGTTTGGTTGAGCAAGTGAGTAACTTGGAGCATTTTTCAAGTTGTTTGAACCATACCTCTACATCAATTGGTATCAGAGTAAGTGTGATCCTTAGGAGAAGGATTGTTTCAGGTTAGCCATGTCAGGGGAAGAATATGAGGTTGTTTTGTCCTCAAGGATGACTAATGCACAGATAGTGAAGTTTTTGAAGGATCAAAACTTGGTTCATAAGATTGATTCCTTGCATAAGGAGGTTGATAGAATTAGTGGTGAAATTCATAAGAAAAGTGATGGAAAATTTAATATTGTTGAAGAGGGGAGTGATGAGGAACCCCTTGAGCAGGGTGATGAAGATAAAGTGCTTGCTGATCAAAGACTACTTATGAAGACCCTGAAGGCCATGGAGAGAAGGACCATGGATGTTAGGTTGGACCTACCTTCCTATGATGGAAACTTGAATCCAAATGTTTCTGTGGATTGTATTGATGCCCTCATAAGCTTCTTTGAATGTGAAGACATACCTAAAAGTTAGAGAGTTAAGATTTCTAAGTCCAAGTTGAAGGGATCAGCCCTTACATGGTGGAATTTCACTCAAGATGATAGGGTGAAGGAGAGGAAGAATCCAGTGACAACTTGGAAGAAGATGGTTGCATTGATCAGGGATGCATATGTTCCTAATGATTATAAAGTCCAACTTCATAAGAAGAGAATGAGTTTGAGACAAAAGGAGATGAGTGTCTCAGATTATACTCAAGAGTTCCATAAATTGGTGATGAAGTCCAATGTAGTGGAGCCTGAATGTGTGAAGCTTGCAAGATACTTGCAAGGGTTGAGAGTTACCATTCAAGATGAAATCAATCTAAGAAGCCCTCCCACAATCCAAAATTTTTTTCAACTTTCTTTGAAGGTTGAAGAAAAACTCAAGAGGAAGAGTGATCAAGGTGGGAGAGGGAGAGGGCAAAAAGACTTTGGAAATAGGGGCAGAAACATGTCTCAAGGAAGAGGACAAGGTTCCAAAGACCTTGGTGAATCAAGTCAAGGGAATAAACAAGGGGAAGGTAGCTCTAGAGGATCTTTTAGAGGAAAGAGAGAGATCTTTAGAGGAAGAGGTGGTGGAAGAGGCTTAGAAGGTATAAAATGCTATAGGTGTCATCAATGGGGCATGTTGCATCCAAATTTCCATAGAAGGCAAACAAACAAGGTGAAAGGAGAGAAAATTTGGTGAGAGATGAGGACACACATAGTGTTCACTTTCATGGATCCTTTGTGCAACCTAAACAAGGAGAGATCATGATGATGAGAAGGACAATGATCAAGGCACCTAGTCCACCAGAGCCACCCCAAAGGAAGACACTCTTTACGACTACTTATAGAAGTGGTGACAAAGTATGTAGTGTTGTGATTGATTTAGGTTATACTAATAATTTTCTATCCATTGAGGTAGTAGAGAAACTGAAATTGAAGAGGATTAAACATCCAAGACCCTACAAGGTATCATGGCTTACAAAGGGGCAGCAAATAATCATTGAAGAGCAAGCATGGGTGAAGTTTTCTATTGGCAAGTACAAGGACAAGGTACTTTGTGACATTGTACCCATGGAGCATGCCATTTTCTTCTTGGAAGGCCATGGAAATATGACATGAATTCAAAACATGACAGTGAGAAGAACACATACACCATCTAGTACAAAGGGGAGAAGGTAATATTACTACCCCTACCTGATAATGGTGAGGACCCAAAACACTCTAAGTTTTTATTTGTAGGAGAGAAATATTTTTTAGAATGTTTGAAGGAGGAGGATACTCCTTGTTATGCTTTGGTTGTATTGCCAAAATAGGAAGAAAGAAAGGTGCACAAGAAAAAGGAAGAACATAGGAGGATATGACCAAAAGAGGTGGTAGATTTTCTTGAGATCTATAAGGACATTGTAACCAAAGAGCTGCCTAATACCCTACCTCCAATCAGAGAGATTATCCATAATATTGATCTAATCCTAGGGGCTACACTCCCAAATAAGACTGCCTATAAGTTAACACCCCAACAGAATGAGGAAATGGAAAGACAAATCTAGGAACTCTTAGATAAGGGTTTTATTTCTAAAAGTTTGAGTCCATGTGTTGTTCCAACCATGCTAGCATGTAAGAAAGAAGGTACATCAAGGTTATGTATAGACTCAAGGGTCATTAACAGGATCACTATCAAGTATAGGTTCCATATGCCTAGGATTGAGGACTTGTTGGATCATCTAGGGGGTGCAAGGTGGTATTCAAAGGTGGATTTGAAGAGTGGGTACCATAAAATCAAAATAAGGGCTTGAGATGAATGGAAGACAACCTTTAAGACTAATGAAGGCCTTTATGAGTGGAGAGTGATACCATTTGGCTTGTCCAATGCACCTAGTACATTCATGAGACTCATGAATGAAGTTCTAAAACCTTTCCTTGGTAAATTTGTTATTGTTTACTTGGATGATATTCTTATTTTCAGTAAGAATAGAGATGAACATATGCAACATTTGAATTTGGTCCTTAAGAGATTGCAGGAAGAAAAGCTCCTAATCAATGTGGATAAGTGTCCTTTTATGTAGGAAGGATTGGTGTATCTTGGTTTCATAGTTTCAGGTGGAAGCATCAAGATGGATCCTGAGAAGGTGGAGAGCATCTTGAATTGGCCTTTTCCAAGGTCAATGACTTAAGTTAGAAGCTTCCATGACTTGGCTTCTATTTATAGGAAGTTTATAAGAGGTTTTAGCAAAGTTTGTGCACCTATCCTGGAAACAATCAAAGGGGGATAGAAGTGCAAGTTTGTGTGGACCTAGGAGGCTGTGGAGGCTTTTCAAAGTCTCAAACAAAAGGTAGCAAAGCAACCTATACTTGCTTTTCCAGATTTCCAAAAGGTTTTTACAATTGAGTGTGATGCATCTAATGTTGCAATAGGGGTTGTTTTGAGCCAAGAGGGTAGGCCCATTGCATTTTTTAGTGAGAAACTCAATGAGGCAAAGAGGAAGTATTACTCATATGATTTGCAAATTTATGCCTTAGTCCAAGCCTTGAAAAAGTGCAGGCATTATCTCCTTCCAAAAGAGTTTGTTGTTTTTACTGACAATCAGGCACTTAGCTTCTTGAATAGCCAGGAGAAGTTGAGTCACAAGCATATGAAATGGGTAGAATCTATCCAAGAATATACCTTTACAATCAAACAAAAAAAGGGAGTTGCAAACAAGGTGGAAGATGCCTTGAGTAGAAGATACTTGATAGTGCAAGAGGTGAAGTTGCAAAGTGTAGGGATTGACTACTTGAAAGGTATGTATGAAGGTGATGAAGTCTTTCATGAAATTTATAAAGTTTGTTCTAATTTTTCTGAATCATACCATGTTTAATATGCTTATTACTTGATCCAAGATGGTTTATTGTTCAAAGGGCATCAACTATGCATTCCTAGGTGTTCAAGGAGGGAGAATATTGTGAAATAAAAGCATTGTGGAAACATGAGTGGACATTTTGGGTTGGATAAAACCATTGAGCAGGTAAGAAGACACTACTATTGGCCTAAGATACAAAGTGATGTGAGAAGATTTTTTGAAACATGCACTATTTGTCAAAAGGCCAAAGGTATTTCCACCAATGCAAGTATGTATCAACCATTACCCATACCTACAAGGCCTTGGGAAAGTTGTAGTATGGATTTTGTAATGGGATTGCCTAGGACTCAAAAAGGATTTGATAGCATCTTTGTTGTTGTAGATAGGTTCAGTAAGATGGCACATTTCTTGCCATGTAAGAGTACAAGTGATGCAGCCTATGTAGCAAATTTGTTTTTCAAAGAGATTGTAAGGATACATGGACTTTCTCTAACAATTGTGTCTGATAGGGATGTGAAATTCATTGGCCATTTTTGGAGAACCTTATGGAAGAGGTTGGGAACAAACTTGAACTTTAGTTCATCCTACCATCCACAAACAGATGGGCAAACTGAAGTTGTGAATAGGTCCTTGGGAAACCTATTGAGATGCTTGACAAAGCAATATGGAGAGAAGTGGGATGTTGTACTTCCACAAGCTGAATTTCCATTCAATGATTCTATGAATAGGAGTACAGGAAGGAGTCCATTTCAAATTGTGTATGGGTAGAATCCAAGAGGCATCTTGGAGTTGAGATACCTTCCACATGATGGGCAAACAAGTGCCCATGGTGAACAATTTGCTGATAGCATGAAAGAAGTGCATGGTCAAGTAAGGCTAGCCCTCCAAAAGAGTTCACAAAAGTACAAGGGACTTGCTGATAAGAAGAGGAGGGATGTACAATTTCAGATTGGTGATATGGTGTGAGTGTACCTAGGGAAAGAAAGATTACCAAAGGGGAAGCATATAAAGTTACTCATGAAGAAAGTGGGTCCTTGCAAGGTTTTGAAGAAACATGGGTTGAATGCCTATGAGATATCTCTTCCCTCTTACCTTGGTATTTCTCCTATCTTTAATGCATGTGATCTAACACCCTATAAAGGGCATGTTGTTGTAGGTACAAACTTTTATGTGGAGGAGATTCAAGAGGACATTGCGGATATACCTCCTCATGTACCAAAGAAGCCTGAAAAGATCATTGATGAAAGGGTCATCAAGAAGACTAGAAATAAAGAATACAAACAATACCTTGTGAAATGGGTAGGACACCCTATTTAAGAGGGATTATGGATGGATGAGGCAGAAATTCTGAAGCATGGCACTTCATTGGACAAACTTATCTCATTTGGAAATGAGATCAGCCCACCCTGGGAGTATGGTGCAGGGGAAAAGCCTCAATTTCATAATTTATTGATTGAAAACTTCATTTTTTTTGATAGAAAGATGTTGGGAAGGATCAAAGAATCCTTTGTTTATGTTTTTTTTTGTAATAAGGTCCTAATTGTCCATTTTGTAAGGCCTAGTAGCCTAGGGTGCATTATCAACCCTATGGTCAACCATGGTCAAAGGGACTTAGGATGAGTAGAATTAGGGATTAAAGGTTTTTTTGGTCTATTTAGATCCATTTAATGTGTTTATGTCCCTAGGTTGATAATAAAATTAGTTTGAATGGCAAAATACAAAAATTGTCAAAAATTAACAAAAGTTGTCAATTTGTAAAGCAAATTTTCAAAAAGTTGTTGTAATTGGTTGCCCAATGTTCATAACCATATAAAATCAGTTTTAAAATTTTTGGAAAACTATAAAATTCCTCAACAAACACGTGTGGGGGTTGTTGTGGGTGGAATTTGTAAATTTGATATTTGAAATCAATAAAAAACTGCATTTTTCCAGAAAATTTGTTGTTCTTTCGGTTGGTACAGAATTTCATGACCTCAAAACTGAAAAATTATTTCATGGGGAGTTAGAGGGGTGAAATAAATTTCTTTTTAATCCAACCAAAGGTCTAGAGCTGGATTATTGAGGGAGAAAAGTTGTAACAGATCCAAACAGCCCATGAAAGTGCCCTTTCCTAAGGGTTTCAACTTCAATTTCCCATTTCTTCCAAATTCACCATGGGAAAATTCTAAAACTTGGTGAAATGAAGGATTTGGGAGTTTATTTTAATATCAAAAAGGTTTCATACTGAAAGGATTCAGTTTGGGTGAGATTTTGTTAAATTTGGCCAAGCATCTCTATGTGACTGGTTGTGGGAATTGAATAAAATTCATGAACAGTCCCCATAACTTTAGTTTTAATGCAAGCCAAAATCTATAACTTGGTATTTGGTGATTATTTTGATACCCCAATGTTCTCCAATAGTTAATTTTGTGTATTTTTAGGTTTGGGGGGTAGTTCCTTTGTTAAGTGCTTAAATTAGCCCTTATTTGCCTAGATGAGGGTTTAATAGAAATGGTACTTGCAAGAGGTTCCAGAACTTTTCCTATAGTAGAAAGTTCTTCCCTAGGTTGGTGTTCAATAAAATAAAACAATATTGGCCTTTCCTTCAGAGTTTTTGGGTGGGAAGCCAAAAAGTGAGTTTTGAAGGCTAATAGGTCTAAGGAGCCAATTTGCACTTTGTGACTTTTGAGATTTGAACAACCAAATTAGAGGGTTGCTTGGCATAATTTGAGTTTTTAGGAACCTATCAAACCTTTCTTGAGCCTTTTTTGGCCTATAAAACCATTTGGAGGGGTTGTGAGCAATTAGAGCCATTTTGAGCACTTTTGTCTGTGGGGTTTGAAACCAAATATTGATAACCTTGCACACTATCCCATTGTGGGGTTATGGGGATAAAATAGGTGGTATGGGATGTTTAATTGATACTCTTAAATTTGTGAGGCTTAGTTGGAGTGAATCCTTAAAAGGAGGGTTTGTTGTTTGGTTGAGCAAGTGAGTAACTTGGAGCATTTTCAAGTTGTTTGAACCATACCTCTACATCAGGATGAAACAAGGAGCTACCGGTTTGGGATCACGCTATAAATTTGGATCTAAGATATTTATATTGATATATATCTTCTCTACAAATTTGGATAAAATTTTTCGATACCAAGTTGAAAGTGTACTTGGTCCTTCAAAAAATCTACACGCCAAAAAAGATTTTTTTGTCCTTGAAAATGAATCCTAAACCTATAATTATAGTTGCGCATCTACAACCTACACATGGAAAAGAAGGGAAGAATGGTTGTGGATAGGGGTTTCCCTTAGTCAAACCCTGATTGAGGAATCAACATTGAAAGAAAGTAAATTACAAATACTTAAGTGTAAATGATAGAAATGTATACCTTGTAGATCTGCAATTTGTTGATGATGGTTTCTTTGCTTCTTGAATGTAATCACAAATATTGTATGAAATGGCATGTAACATGAAATAATCCTAACACACACACATGCTTACAAATTAATGTTGTAATGTTTCTCCAATGGATGAATGAAGAAGACACATGAAGAAGAGAACTTCATTGATGCTTGAAGACTTGAATGCTTGATGACGATAATGAAGACCTTCCTCTTGAATTTCTCTAATTATCCTTATGTATATGCTTGTATATAAAATTATGGAATTTGATCTCATTTTATACATTCCTAAGAGGATTAATTTTCATCTTACTAAAGGCTAACATCAAGGAGATTAAATCCTGAAAGAAAACTGGGTTCAATGGTTGTATGGACCCATCTTAGGGCCACCTAAAGAGGAAGGGACAGGGGTGCCATGCCCCTATCCAAGGGGGATAGGAGTGCCATACCCCTATCATATGGAGGATAGGGACACAACTCCCCTATCCCCCCTATCTTGGGATCTGGATAGGGTCCTAAGATGATATCAGGGTTGAGATGGGAGAAGCGTGGAATGAAGGTGCAGAGAGGGGTCTCGATCGAGTAGAGATGTAGTCGCATGGGTGAGGGACTAATATGTGGTCAAAATTGTGAGGGTTTCAATTTTATGATGCTACATTTAGCCCCCACTTTAGTGGGAGTGTGATTTATTCCAATACTACCAATAAAGTAGAAGAAAGAGAGAGATGAAGATGAGAGATGTGGAGGACTACCACAAGGAGTATAAGACATCACTAATCTTGAGGAATAAAATCCCCCAATCTTAGGATCTTAACTCACTCAAACATATGCAAAGCACACAAAACAAAAACAAAAAGACAAACAAAACAAGACAAAGCACAAAAGACATATGACAAAAACCAAAGTACAAGACCACACATCAACTAGTTGAAGACACCTCAATAAAAATGTCTCAACAACTAATTGAAACACAAAGACAAATGCCATCACATAAACACCAATAATCACATAGAAGAGAAAAGTTGACATCATCCATGAACCATCAATAGTAAAACTATGAGCTCATGAGAGGAAGGAGAGAGAGGATATGAATACACACTTTGATAATCCATGAGAAGAAAGGCAAATGAAAGGAACCATGGACATCTCACCCCTAGAATTAGGTGATCCATGGAGAAAAAAGGACATGGAAAACTAGCCTCCAAATATTGTCTAGGTGATCCATGTAAGGGAGGAGGGTGAGAACGCCCTTAGTTCCACTCAACCTCATGTGTGTGTTTGTAAGTGAACTTCGAAGCACCTCATAGGATTCTATGCCCAAGTATGCTACAACCTATATAAGATGTATAGTAAAAATGTCAAGAAAGTGGCATGACATCTCACTCTAAGAGAATGCCCTCTGGTTCCAAGAATATCCCACTATATAATAGAAAAGTGGCAACATATTTCTCTAAGATGTTGGCCTCTAGTTTCAAGAATGACCCACTGTACAAGAGAAAAGTGGCAACATCTCTCTCTAAGATGTTGCCCTCTAGTTCCAAGAATGACCCATTGTATACGAGAAAAGTTGAGAAATCTCGCTCTAAGAGGCTTCCCTCTAGTTCTGAAAATGGCCCACTATACAAGAGACATAATGCATGAGAGAAATATAGTACAAAAGGAGAAGTGTGGGTGCCCCCCCACCCTTAAGATGTCAACATAATTTAATTTTGATATCTTAAGGAAAGTAGTGTTTGTGAAAAGTGAGCCTGTATCTGTATCTGGAATACACAACACTTCAATTAAGTCATTAGATGTATGGTTAGTAAATCAATAATCAATGAATAACAAACCATTCCAAAGCGACCCATTGCCTTCTAGTAGATGCGAGTTTAGACTACTCTCAGATTGCTAAGCTATCCAGTGACTAGACAACACCTAAACGAAGGATTTTTAAATCTATATGAGCATGAATATGAGCTAAATGGATGCAAGATTAAAGATAGATATGCAAGATTAATCTAACATGATCTAAGAAATATATGAATATTTAAGCTAAATGATTTAAGCAATATGAAATAACTAATATGCAACATCTCAATGCAAATTATCAATGAACCTAGAGCAAAAACAACATAATAACAATATATTCTCCAAGATCTTTGAATGAGAGATGAGAGCCTGAATTTATAGAAAATTCAGAAAGAAACCAACGGCTGAGATCAAATGATGATGAGCGGTCAAGATTTTACAAGAGGAAGCACAATCTAGGTGAATTGATGTGATTGGGTGCTTTTCTTAATTTTAAAGGAAATTGAACTAAAATTAAGATAAAATCAGGAAAAAACTGATTTATTCTCTATTTCATTCAATTTTAATATTTAATTGTTTTAATTGATTTTCTTTGAGATTATTTATCAATTTTTAATTTGTTTTTCAAGACTATCTCCAATTGATTTCTTTTCTCAATTTTTAATTCTTTTTTTGTGAATTAATTCTTTTTTTGATGATTTAATGGCAAATTGATTTATTTCATTTAATATGCTAGGATATTCAATAAAATAAATAGAATAATTGTTTAAAATGATTTACTTGGAATTATTTAATTAATTAAATAAATATTTAATTAATATTGGTTGATTAATTTTCCATGTGACACTGATGATTTTAGAAATTAATTGTGTGCTCAAGATTTATTTAATTGCCTTTGATTAGGACCTTGGTGACATTGTTGAGATTAGGGGCTCATGGTTTAGGTGACCATTTTTAGGGTATTACATTTTCCCCTCTTTGAATTAATGTGTGAGCAGCGCATTGGTTCAAAGAAAATTTGATGTTTAGGAGATACCAGTTTTGAACTTGATTGATCACCAACTAGATGAAGAGTGAGGTGTTCAGCTTGTTTTGAAGTGATGAAACTGAACAGAGTTGATTAAAGCGAAATCGATCCAAAACTTGATTGAACTAGGCATGATAGAGAGCAAATATACCAAAATTGAACTTGATTGATCAAGAAGCGGATCTTATTGATCTAGAACTTGATTGAACTAGACAGTGAGTGAAGAGAAAAACCGATCTTGAACTTGATTGATCAAGATACGATGAGCGAAGATAAACTATCCAGCTTGATTCGATGCGATGAAACTGAACGCCTGCTTAGATTGAGTGTGATCAAAGATACTCTTTAAACCCTTGATTGAGTTTAAGCGAATAATCAGTTTGATGAAAAGTGATGAAATTGATTAACGTTAAGAGACTGATTCAGACAAAGACAATGTCAGCTTGATATGAAGTGATAAAACTAATATGCCCCTAGCGATTGATTTGATGAAGCTTAGCTACTCAACTTTTAACGAAGAATTTTGAAAGAAATTCTCGACTTTGAGGTCATGAGTATGCCCCCTTGGGAGCAAAATCAAAATATAGCAAGGGTTGCACAATGATTTTAGGCAATTTTTTGAGCAATGATAAGTTATTTGAGCACAAAGATTAATGTTGAAGATTAAAATCAGAGTTAATGTGAGAATTAAATTGGGATTTAGCATTGATTAACGATAAATTGAGCACAAATTGAAGAAGAGAATGAGCAGTTGATGAAAGCGCTAAGTGGTCAATGCCATGAAATTTCAATGAGAGAATTGACGTCAGATTTCGATTTTGATCCCAAAAATGGACTCAGGACAGCCAGTTTACGATCTCTTGATTTAATTTCATTGTACTTGTTTTGATTGATTATGAGATGTTGTTCTATATGATTTATTCTATATGAATGCATATCTATTCACTATAGATGAATGAACGCAAATGGAATATGGATGTTTTTTTTTGTTTCTTTTTATGCAAATAAATGCGGAGAATGAGTAACTAGTAATGCAAATGTTTATTTTTCTTCATGCAATAATATGAATGCAAATAAGTGTAAAATGAAATGTATGGATCTATATAAGATTCTTATGTATGCAACTAACATCTCAATAAACAAGTACTCGATCAAAGAAATGATGATGAAAATGAGAGCACATAGCTGAAAAATGATGAATGCCTCAGACTCTCATTCAAAAGATAAACAGATCATTGTTATCATGCCGAAATCACTCAAAATGTATAAAATACAAAATGAATGCAAAATGAGATGCAACCTAAACCTAGTCACTAAATTTGAAATGCTTAAGTTTCATCACTGAGCATTAACAAACATAGTAGGCAGATTAGAGTTCCTTTCTTTTCATGTGCAATATTAATTATGTTGTCCACAATGACCCTTTTTTTGGTTCATATCCTTGGATAGATTTCGTAGGGACCTAGATTGCATGGTAAAGAAATTCCCTCAAAATAGACAAAGAAATGATGGGAACCTCCCTGTAGCATACAAATAAGTAGAGTCAAGGTATGTGTGGTGATTTCACCTTAATGTGAAGGCTCTTATCACATACACCTAGCTAATTAGATGTTTCCAGATCATTGGAATCATTCCTACAAGAAGAAAACAAATAAAATATTATGCCCCAATCCTTGCTCCTCTTAGTCAAGATAGACTTCCTCGAGTTACTCAGAGGGATAATAATTGAAAACCAATATAAAAGACAACACACAAAGAAAATTTCATGCATAGATCAAACTGTTTAGTGATTATTTTCAGTAATGTTCTTTTACTTGTGTACTCAGTGATAAAAGTCTTCAGTAGTCAGGAGAAAAATGCCTGACTCGGAGTGGATGACCAGGTTTCACTGACGTAAGGATGACTTGGTTGATACTACCTAGGACATGTAATGTGATATGTCGATTAACCTAAAACTAGGACACTGATCAATTTCAATCCATGAGGGTTCCAACGAACCAATATATCACAAAAGTGAATGAAATATGTACAAGCGAAAGAAAAGATGTATGAAAACGAGAATGCCAACGTTGCATTGATAGATGGAGCACTTGAGTACAAAAGGTGCCTGTTTGCCAGGTTTTCACCTGCTTGGCAGAGATTCTTTTTTGTTTTACCAAGGTGCCTATTTACCAGGTTTTCCCCAAGGCATTTTCTCTCTTTTTCCTTTTTTCTTTTTACTTTTTTTTTTTTTTTTTTGGATTTCTTCAGGACTTTTTCTGATTTTTAGGATTTCTTCAAGACTTTTTTTTTTTATTTTTAGGATTTCTTCAAGATTTTTTTAGGACTTTTTTTTTTATTTTTAGGATTTTTCTAGGACTTTTTAGCCGTATAGGCTGCTAGAGAAGAGAATATTTAGGTGAAGAATTTCTTCAATGGATGGTGTTGATTGGTTCACGGAGTTGTTCTCCTTCCAATGTTGAGAGTTGATAGGCACCAGAGCCAAAGACTGCAATAACGATGTAGGGACCTAGCCAGTTGGGTTCAAACTTCCCTCTGTTGTCTCGAAATTGTTGATTCTTAGGATTTTCTCTCACAACAAGGTCACCAACCTAAAATTCTCATTGTCTAACCTTCTTGTTATAACCTCTAGACATTCTCATTTGATATGCTCTTAGATGATCAAACACCACTTGTCGACATTCATCCAGCAACTCAAGTTCCTGCAATCTAGATATTTTGTAGTCTTCATCAATAACAAGACCTTGCAAAGAAACTCTTAGAGATGGTATTTCCACTTCAATAGGTAATAGTGCTTCAGACCCATACACCAAAGGAAAAGGTGTAGCCCCAGTAGTGTTAGGTCCAATAAGGAAAGCTAATGTACTGAGAGGGGAGGGGTGAATTAGTACATCAAAACTTTTCTTCTACAATAATTTTACTGATAAACATAAACTGAATACTGTAGATCTCATAATATATAATGCTGAAACATAATCATATAAATAAAATTCATACACATTTCACTCCATAACACAAATATTTTGGTTACACAGAAACTCTTTGTTAGAGAGAAAAATTGTGGTGGGGATGGCACCCACAACTTCACTACTGCAATAATAAAGGTTGCTCGGTTAGAGCTACATGTTTAGCTATTTCTGATAGCTTACCCTGTTAGGAGTATCAAGATCTTTAGATCTACCTTGCTAAAGGATTTTACAACACTTATACTAAATGATGCACCTAGTTAAAGGCTTTACAATTTATAGACTTTGTTAGAGTCTTTTACCCTGTTAAAGGTTTCTATTACAACTCAAATGATTCAATAAAATCTTTACAATTATCTACAACTTTACATATGAAATGTTATAGCAGATTCTATGTGCTCAATATGAAATTACCTTACTCATAGCATACCTCGGTAATGGATAGATCAACTCGGTAAACACTTCTGTTTACTCTATCCCTTAAATTGTTCTCTGAAGACTTTCTCGATGACCTCTGAATATCTCTGACAATCTTAGTAGTCACAAAACATTGTGTCCTCTTATGATTTTTCCTTTTCAACTCTTTTATCACACATGTCTTATTTTTTATTCTCAAATCATTCTGTATAAATAGATCTCTGGGATGGTAATCTATTCATGCTTCGATCTTACAAACAAGATTCATCGAATGAATAAAAATAGAAATTATTTCATTGGATAAACTTCTTCAAAATCATACAAAATCTTGAAGTGCAATTTCCTATGCAATAGCGGTGCCTTGTTCTTGAATCTTGTAACATGTTTCCACATATGTGTCTAGGTTCATTGAATCTAGTAACACGTTTCTACTCGATTTAGATTACTTGGTATATCTTCTTTGCTACTTGATAGAGATAGAACGTTACTCAGTAGACAGCTCAGTGTATACTTAACTCTGTGACTCTTTTCTTCTGTAACCGACTGCTTTAGTGCTTACAGACTGAATATTTCAGTAGCGTTAACTGAATAGAGTATATAGGATGACTTTGGACATAAAAATAATGACAACTTAGTAAATAACAACAATCTCCCCTTTTGACATTAGTTTGGTATGTTTGACAAAACTCCTTTCAAAGTCATAACTCAAAAATCTATATACTACAAAATTTGACTAAAATGATAGTATATACAAATGTCAATAACATACTCAAATGTATACTCCCTTATCAATTTACTGTACATATTTTCATGCTTCTATGGTCAATGCACTATGTTCTATGCTCTGTGCTCCATGCTCCCCATGTCAAATTCAACAGTACATTCGAATACTCTGTTCTGCTCTGTACACTCCCCCTTTTTGACAAACATCAAAACTAGTTACCATTCAGTGGGGGCAACTGATCAAAAATAGATTTGTACTTAGTGTGAGCATCAGTGAGAGCATTGGTAAGTGCACCCTTGACACTTTCCATTAAATAATTCTGAGCTATAATATCAGCTAACAGTGAAATCAGACCATCTAATGTGCTTCCCTCTTATTGAGTGGATAAGTGGGTAGCTCGGTTAATTTTCTCTTGGACTAATGATATATGGGGAATAAATAAAGTCTGGAGAGTCATGATATCCATTCTTATTTTGTGCTCTTCATTCTGAAGTTCTATCTATTGAGCCATAAGAGTTTGCAACTTGGTATAGAAATTCTGAACAGAATTTGGCTCTGTGGTCAATTTATTGGAGAGATCGGTGATCTCTTTTTCAATACCTTCGGTCTGATGCTTGATGTCCTTAATAAATAATGAAAATTTACATAATTTCTAGAATAAATAAAGAATGTGCTTGAGTTGAGGGGACAACTCAACAATGAATCCAACAAGCTTGACGTTACCTATAGAAATGGCCTTTTGCACTTCTTCAATCATTTTGGTAGTTAGCTCTTTTTCTTTCAACTTGCTAAGGTATTCTGATGCGTCTACTTCTAATACTTCTAATTTAGTGAGTAGTTCATCCAGTTGCATATAGATGGCAGCATCTTTATTCATGGTAGCTTCAGGTAGCATGTCGGTTAGTAATGCTTTAACCTTCTAAAGTACTCAGTTTTTCTTCTGAATAGCCATTTGTCTTTCTTATTCTACTTTGGCTTTGCATAGTTCTCCGAATTCAATAAGTGCTTGCCCTTTCAGTTTTGAGATATCAACATTTGGCAACATAATGGGCTTAGACAGATCTACCTTGAAACTATGCTTCTTCACTTTCCTTTCTTTAGATGATGAGGCTTTCACCGGTTGAACTAGTACAATGGCTTTGGAGGCTTGTTCATCCTCGGTAGGTTGCTTGGTAGAGACAACACTTTTATCAGTTCCCTTAGCCTCTAATGAGTCCTTTGGTGATTCCTTGCTTGGGGTCTTAGTAGCAACAATTTCAGTGCATGCAAGTGCTTGAGAAGTCTATTCCTCGGTGGCCTAAGAAGTAGATTCTCCTTTTGTAGACTGTTGACACTCTTTGCCTTGATCAGTGTCCTGAGGTTGCTCAGTGATCACTTGATGAGTTACCGAAGCATAGGATTTGACTTGTTCCAAAACTGATTCACTTGATACCAATTTGGCATAAGCATTTCCTTCTATCATTTCTTATTCCTGTACCTTAGTGTCCATGACATCCTCATCTTATTGAATAGTTGAGGTAGGATCTTGCTCGGTGATTTCAACAATTTTGACTTCACCTGGAGACTCTTTAGTCTTAATTCAGAAAATCACTTGCCATTTTTCTTTTGTCTCCTGTTCTACTTCAAGATAGAGTCCATTAATCATTTTCAGGGCTCTTTGCTTCACTGGAAAGTTTGTCTAGTAGTTTTTCAAATGTTTTCTTATATCTTCTATTGACATGTCTAGAAAGAGATGTACCAAAACTCTTTCTCTTATCTGCTTCTCCGAGTCCATAGCATATTTCCATCTGTTGTCATTATGAGAATATAATACTTTTGGAAGAAAGTTAGTTACTTCCAATGGAACTACTAGGAATTTTAGAAGTGCACATACAACTGAATCCTTTATTTGCCTCTTTTCTTCTTATGTCTGAGAGTCATATTTGACATACCTAAATGACCCAAATCCTCCATATTGTTTCAAATTTGCACAAAAATTGTCGACATTATGTACATCTTCCTTTGTGCTTTTAACAATCTAAAATTTATTTTTGTCTTTAGATTCTGTGTCACTTGACTCCTTATTCAAAATGAGTCTCCTGGTTGATTTTATATAAGTCTTAGTAACCTTAGGCAATTCAATAGTTTTCTGCCTCTTACTAGGTGAAACTGCAGATGATCTAGTGTTGGGTCTTTTGACTTGTGGAGTTGGTGATACCTTAGGTGTATCTTGTTTCTTCTTTTTCAATATTTTGCCTTTTGACAACTCAGAGCTCAAAGTGATAGCTGCTTCTTGAGCTTCAGATTCTTCTTCTATTGAAAGTTGATCAGCTTTCCTACTTGTTGACTTAGTAGGTGTTGAGGTAGAACCTTCTCCAAATTTCTTTGTTAAGTCTTTTATCATTTTAGTGGCTTTTCTTGTAGCCTTTGGTACTACTATGCTCATCTTTACCTTCACTTTCACCTCTTCATAGGTACCATATCTGAGCTCAGTAGAGTGCCTTGGAAGTGTCAGATAGGCATCTATCTACTATTGAGAAATATCAAAATCAATTTCATAACCCATGGATGGTAGAGATTGAGTTTTGGGTTCTACTGCATTGACATAGCAGTAGTCGGTGTCCACTTCAAAACATATATCATCCTTATATTTCTCCACTAACTGAGGTGGGATCCTATACTTGTTATGCATCTTTTCTTGAAATTTGTTGAAGTAATCATCCATTATCTCATTGAAGTTATCACCTAGCTAATTGATATAATCATTTATTTGATGGGTGATTGGTCGGTGTAACTCCCAAACTATGTTATAGACTAATGGGAAGAATTTCTGAAAAATAGAAAAATATGAACACTAAGAGGGACCCAAATTCTAGTGTGTTTGCCAAGTTATTCTTCTTGGGTTTCCTTATAGTGTTGAGATTTTCAAATAAGTTTTTCAACAACACTTCACATAGATCAATCTTCATACATTTCTTCACAATTTTGTAAGCTAAATCTACAGCTGCACATGGTACACTGTTTTCTCTTGCTAATTGAAAGAAACAATAACCGATGACTCTAATTGCAAACTTTAGCTCTGCATCTATAACATTGTTCAATTTAAGACCTCTTCAATCAGACTCAACTCCGGTTAAATTTATTAATTCCTTTTGTGGAATCATTTTCTGTGTATGAGCATGGTCGAATATAGGGTAACCGGTTATTATGTGGATGATCTCCTTAGTGATTTTGAATGGTTGCTCCTCTAACCACATAAAGTCATCATGAATTCTGCTCAAAACAAATTCAACCCATTAGGGTTTGAAATCTTGAGGGTAGGTTAGGGCTTCGATCAATCCTTTGACTTTGATATGCTCACACTTGCTATCTAGGATACTATCGGTGCATAACTCATCATACATATCCTTGATCTCGGTATAACCTAGTTCTTCAACATGACACTTAGTGTAGATTCTGGCATCTTCAACCAATAGAACACTTTTTGGAATAAGAGAAAATGCAATTTTGTCATCGGTTTCAGATGCTATCTTAGGAGGTAAGGAATACTTCAGTGAGGGCTTCTCAATAGTCTCAACTAAAATTGGGTTTTGTAACTTTGGAGCCATTTCGAACTTGGATTTCTAGTAATGAAAGAGCTTAGGGTTTTATCTTGACAGAAAATACTCTTCAACTTAGTAAATATAATGCAGATGTTCACAACTAATATTGCCTGGTTAACTAGCTTAGAAAAAAGCATTTGAGATTGTTGTATAAATACCTTGAAATTCGCTCGGGAGATGTTTGATCACCTTTGAATCACTTAGCTCTACTATTTGATAACTGGTGAGTGTAAAATGACCACACAAAACACTTCAAGTACACATTTTACCTTATTGAGCTTTGTGCAATTAGGTAAGAAAGCATTAAATGTACTCAGTTCCACTAAACTGATTAACTTCGCTTTTACTCTTTTACCGACTAGACAGGCTTCCTATATTTACCGACTTCTCTGGTACTCCAAAAAGTCTAGATAGAATTTCAAACTTGCTAATACATCTTAGCTATGCAGATTTTGAAATTAAGTACATGATTAAATAGGAACTTGTTAAGATTTAACCTTGAGAGAATGCACTCCCTTCATACCTTTACTAGTTAATTTGAAGTAGATGCACCTAACTCGGTAGGTAAGGTGCTTTCTTCATTTTTTGACTCAATTTCCTTCTTTTTCCAGATTTTCTGTAGTTTGATTTTTATCTCTTCATTGTCTCTTCTGGGTTGATCTCTGCAATCTTTAGCCAAGTGTCCAACTTTATGACAATGAAAGCATGCCACTCCAGGATTTCTCCATGATCTTCGATTGTTCATTCCAAACCTTATCATAAAGTTGGAACTTATATGACCATATCTTCCACAACATTCACACCATATTCTTGTATTGTAGTCCCATGGTACTGCAGTATACTGTCGGTTAAGATCTGTGTGAGTTCAGTAGCTTCTAGCATTTGCTCGGTGTGGAGACAACATATAGTTTTTCTGCTTAAACCAACACTTCTCGATACTGTGTCCATATTTATTACAGTTATTGCAAAATCCCTTGAATTTTGCCTTATGAAAATTGCTAGCAGACTTTGTCCTACATTGTTTAGATGTGTGACCATACTTATTGCAATTGTAAAAATAACCATCAGACCTAGTGACATTTGGTTGTTTACCTTTTCTGATTTGGCACATGTCAGCAGAATGACCTTGTTTTCCATAGTAGTTGCAAATAGGCTTCTTTCCTTTGATGTTCTCCTTGTTTCTATCTTGCTTTGATGATTCCCCTCTCTTGGTATTGTTGATCCCTTTCTTGGTAGAGTTCTTTCCTTTGTAACCAAGTCCTGCATCTTTGTTGGGTTTTCTTATATTTAGTTTCTCTTCCAACATCCTTGAAGCTTCACAACTTTTCTTCAGTGTTTCTTTTGACTTTTTTTCTGCTTCAAGTTCATTGGTCAATCTTGATACTTGAAGTTTCAATGCTTGATTCTCATTTTCCTTTAGATTTGCTTCATGATGTGCATAACCCAATTGATCAGATAGATTACTTTGAATTCCAGTCATCCTTGTGATTTCATCGTTCTTTTCAGACACCAATGCTTCTAGCTATTGTTTTTCTCTTTCTACATCTCTTATGTTATCCTCATCTATTCTCAATGCATCAAGATTTTCAGTCATCTGTGTGCTGAAATGCTCATGTTCTCTTTTCATTGGTTTTAGTTGTTCATTTAGTGCTTCAGTTCTTTTCTTTCAGTTATCCAATCATTCCTTCAGTCTCTTATGATATGTTGTTCTCAGATGATGTCTCAATTTGTTCCACCAACTCTTGGGAGTCCTGTAAATCATCAGACAACCTTCTTCTAACTTTCAGTGATCTTTGCATTTGTCTTTGTATGTCTACAATCACTTGATTAGCATGATCCAGTTCTTCTTGAAGATTCACAATTCTCTGAGATTGTTTGTAGCCTTCCATTGATAATATCTTTCTCTTTAGGGGGTTAAACCCTTTTTCAAGAGTAGTGCTCTGATACCAATTGTTAGGTCCAATAAGGAAAGCTAATGTACTGAGAGGGGAGGGGTGAATTAGTACATCAAAACTTTTCTTCTACAATAATTTTACTGATAAACATAAACTGAATACTATAGATCTCATAATATATAATGCTGAAACATAATCATAGAAATAAAATTCATACACATTTCACTCCATAACACAAATATTTTGGTTACGTAGAAACTCTTTGTTAGAGAGAAAAACTACGGTGCGGATGGCACCCACAACTTCACTACTGCAATAATAAAGGTTGCTCGGTTAGAGCTACATGTTTAGCTATTTCTAATAGCTTACCCTGTTAGGAGTATCAAGATCTTTAGATTTACCTTGCTAAAGGATTTTACAACACTTATACTAAATGATGCACCTGGTTAAAGGCTTTACAATTTATAGACTTTGTTAGAGTCTTTTACCCTATTAAAGGTTTCTATTACAACTCAAATGATTCAATAAAATCTTTGCAAATATCTGCAACTTTACATCTGAAATGTTATAGTAGATTCTATGTGCTCAATATGAAATTACCTTACTGATAGCATACCTTGGTAATGGTAATGGATAGATCAACTTGGTAAACACTTTTGTTTACTCTATCCCTTAAACTATTCTTTGAAGACTTTCTCAGTGACCTCTGAATATCTCTGATAGTCTTAGCATTCACAACACATTATGTCCTCTTATGATTTTTCCTTTTCAACTCTTCTATCACACATGTCTCATTTTTTATTCTCAAATCATTCTATATAAATAGATCTCTGGGATGGTGATCTGTTCATGCTTCGATCTTACAAACAAGATTCATCAAATGAATAAACATAGAAATTATTTCATTGGATAAACTTCTTCAAAATCATACAAAATCTTGAAGTGCAATTTCCTATGCAATAATGGTTCCTTGTTCTTGAATCTTGTAACACATTTCCACATATGTTTCTAGTTTCATTGAATCTGGGAACACATTTCTACTCGGTTCAGATTACTCAATATACCTTCTTTGCTGCTCGGTAGATATAGAACATTACTCAATAGATAGCTCAGTGTATACTTAACTCTGTGACTCTTTTCTTCTATAACCGACTGCTTTATTGCTTACTGACTAAACATTTCAATAGTGTTAACCAAATAGAGTATATAGGATGACTTTGGACATAAAACTAACAACAACTTAGTAAATAATAACAAGTAGGTGTTCTAATACTTGTTTTATAAGCCTGTAGGGTAGGATTGAGCTGCAGATGCCAATCCTTTCTAGATTTATTTATTATTTTGTGTAAGATAGTCAACAGATTCTTGTTAGATGCTTCATCTTGTCCATTACCTTGAGGGTAGTACACAGATGACTAGTGTTGTTTTATTTTGAATTTTTCACAGAGTTCATTTAGATCTGTGTTCTTGAACTGTCCACCATTGTTAGTTATAATGGATGAAGGTATACCATACCTGCAGATGATATAATTAAGGATGAATGGAGCTACTTGTTTACCAGTTGCTTTGATGAGCGGAACCGCTTCTACTAGTAAAGTACTCAGTGGCAGTTATAATAAACTTGTGTCTGTTAGATGATGCAGGATATATTTCACCAACTAGATCAAATGCCCACTATTGAAAGGGCCAGTGTGTAACAAAGGGTATGAGATCCCTTGTTGTAGTGTGTATAAGGTGCCCATGTAGCTAACACTTTTCACAGGTTTTAGCAAATTTTATAGCTTCTTTCTCCATGTCTGGCTAGTAGTAGCTAGCCCTTATTAGTTTCCATGCTAAAGTTAGACCATTCGAATGGGACCCACAAAAACCTTCATAAACCTCAGATAATATGCGTTGGGACTCCTCAGTTTCTAGGCATCTAAGAAAATTACTATCTAAACCTAACCTAAATAGGTCGTTAGCAATGATGACATATCATGATGCATTTTGGATTAGGTTCCTTTTTTCATTCTAGGAAATATTAGCAGGGACAACTTGATCACGCAAGTAAGAGTAAATGTGGCTATAGCGAGATGAGTCATGTCCAATAATAGAACAAACCATCTAGGATTCGGGAGAGTCATAGGCAGGATAACATAACTCTTCCACTAGGAATTAAAAGTGAAAATTAGATTCCTGCAATTGTGGTATAGATGCCAAAGTGGCCATTGCATCCATTGCTCTATTTGTTGATCTAGGGATCTGCTGAAATAATACAAAGGTAAAGTATTTCTTGAGATCATCCACCATTCTCTTATAAGGCATTAGTTTCTCATCCCTTTTCTAATATAGATCATTGATTTGGTTGATGATTAGTTTAGAATCTCCATAGATGTGTATATCAATAATATACCACTTGATGGCTAGCTTGATCTCATTTACCAAAGCTTCATATTCTGCAATGTTGTTTGTGCAAGGGAAGAGAATCTTGTAAGCTTTTGGGATTGAGTATTTTTGAAGAGTAATAAAAAGTATTTTGGCACCGAAACCATGTTGAGCGAAAGACCCATCAAAGAACATCTTCCATGATTGTTGAGTAAGGTGCATGATTGATTCATCCAAAAATTCTATATGTAGAGGTTAACTGTCTTCAAGTGGAGCATCAGCAAGTTGGTCTGTAATAACCTGTCCGTTGATGGCTTTATGTTCCACATATTCAATATCAAATTCTGTAAGAACCATGACCCATTTAGCTAGTCTTCCTGTAAGCATTGCTTTACTAAGAAGATATTTGAGTGGATCAATCTTAGCTACGAGCTTAATAGAGTGTGCTAACATGTAGTATCTTAATTTGTGTGATGCAAAGACTACAAGCCTTTTCTATGATTGTATAGTTCATTTCATAAGACACCAATGTTCTACTAATATAATATATGGCTCTTTCCTTTTTGTTCTCATCTTGGTGTGCCAGAAGTGCCCCCAGTGAAGTATTTGTAGCTTATATGTATAGAATCAATGGTTTTCCTTGAATTGGTGGCATCAATATGGGTGGATTAGAAAGATAATCTTTGATTTGTTTTAGATGTTGTTCACAATATTTATCCCAGTTGTATTGAACTCCTTTCCTTAATACCTTTGTGAAGGGTTGAGCTTTGTCTGCTAGCTGAGATATAAAGCACCTTATTGATTGAAGACGTCCTTGTAAACTTCTCATTTGACTGATATTCTTGGGTGGAGACATTTTCATTATAGATTGGACCTTTTCAGGTTCAACCTCAATTCCTTTCTTTGAAATTATGTAACCAAGCAATTTACCAGATGTCACTCCAAATGCACACTTTTTTGGATTTAGCCAGAGTTTGAATTTTTCCATTCTGTCTAATATAGGGCCTAGCTCTTGAATATGCATGGATCTCTTCATAGTCTTTACTAAAGTGTCATCAACATAATCTTCCATATTCTTATGCATCATATCATGAAAGATAGTAGTTTCCGCTCTTTGGTAGGTTGCTCTTGCATTCTTTATCTCGAATGGAATGACATTCTAGCAAAAGGTTCCCTATGCACATGTGAAAGTTGTCTTTTTTGGATCGCCAAGAGCTATTTTGATCTTATTATAGCCAGAGAATCCATCCATTAGTGAGTATATCTCATACCCAGTAGTCATAATAACTATCATATCAATGTTTGGTAATGGAAAGTCATCCTTCGGACAAGCTTTGTTGAGATCTCTAAAATATATGAAAACTCTAATAGATTTGTCTGCCTTTGATACAGGTACTATATTTGATATCCATTTGCATAGTCTATAGCTCTGATAAATCCAACTTTTAGCATTTTTGTAGCTCAGCCTTGACTAGTAGTGCCACGTGAGGATGCATCTTACGAATTTTTTGCTTGACTGGTTTAACTCATGGTGTAATAGAGAGATGATGCATGATGAGATTAGGATCTAGTCCTAGCATATCAGAGTATGTCCATGCAAATTTGATCTTCTTTTCTGAAAAGAGGTGAGTGAAATCTTTCAATTCTTCTGTTGATAATGATTGAGCTATATGAATGATGTGTGGTGTCTCTTAACTCCCAATGTTCACTAGCTAAGTTGGCTTGATCAATATTAAAGACCTCTCCTAGAAATGACTTGGTAGTATATCAAGCATCTCACTTTCAAGCGCCTCAAAGAGGTTTTCACCCTTAGGTATGTCCTTTATTTTTACTATTTTTGATTCTGACACTGCCACAATGTGGTTTTCGCCATCAGATTTCTTATTTTTCTTTTTTTGATTTTTGTGACTGAGATGCTTGATGTCTGTTTCAGTCATGTTCTCACTTTTCTCACTGGTGGAAGAGTTCATTGGTTCCACTGCATTAAGATAGAAGGCTAGTGTGCAGTCATTGGTGAAGGTTGGTATATTCAAAGGCTAGTTATAAAGAGTACAGTCAATTAGTTTAGGATGTATCAAAGATAAAGTTTGAATATGTTCAAGGGAGTTCACGGTACTATCATCATGACTTCAGACCGACCAGTCAAATTCCAGAAGGATACCTTGCATATGTGTCTCAAGACCAGGAAGAGTTACAACACGATTATCAAAGTTCATGTTAGTATTTATTAGACCTAACCCAACTGAACTACTCCTAGCATCGTTCCATACTTCAGACTGGACTACATATCGTGGTGTAATAGTAACAGGGTGAATAGATAGCAACTCAACATTCATGACAGATTAGTCATAATATGTTGTTGAATAGTTGTCGTTATAAATAGAGCTTATGTCTAAGTTATCAGAGTCATAAGATGAAGTTTTTGACTCATCTTCAAGTGATTTAGTAAAATCATGTATAGCATCAATACCTACATCTTTTATGCTGCAAGTTCCTTCATGATTTAGTTCATTGATCACTTGTATTTTACACACTTGTGGACATAACCTTGATGGTTCTATTAATCCTTGTCATCTTTTCCATTCAGCTTCCTCTGGACTGATGACTAGTCCTACTTCTATAGCTTCTAATTCTTCTTTTGTAGTTCCATACCTAATTTGTCCTATCTCATTAGAGGGAGAGTTGGTGGGTGAAAAAATTTCTTGTGTCCTTTCTTCCTCCAAATGTTGTTCATAGTCTTCTTATCTTTTTAGTCTGAATTATTCTATTTCCTTTTGCATTTTTAAGTATATTAGCTCTTGTGCATCATCTATGATATCACTAGATTCTTCAGGGGTTTCTATAGTAGATGTATTTGAGAGATGGTTTGGACCCCATTCATACTCATTTGAATCAGTTTCTGAATCATCTACTTATTGTCTACCAATATATGTGACTGGAGTGTGCAGTGGTGCAAACAATTCTTTGATTCTCTATACTTCTTCTCTCATATCCTCTGGGACTTCAACTTCTTGTAGTTTTATAGATGATACAATCAAAAATTGATTAGCATCTTCTTTCTCTCTCTGGGTTGGCAATTATTCTTGTTCATCGTCACACTCTTCCTGAGTTTGTTGAGTATTAATTTCATGTGATGTTGAAGGTAGAACCTTTTTCCTCCACTTAACTTGATGGGGAGAAGTATGTTTCTAATCTAATGACTTTCTTGGATCGTATCCTAGTCCAACTTTATCATTTGCAGACTTAGTTTGTAACTGAATAGGTTGAACAATACCCTGTTGATGCTTGCCTAGAGGACTGGTATGTGAATATCCCATGCATTGAAGCATCTTATAGCCTGGACCATATTGTGTCAGGGAAATCTCACAATGTCGTATTTCTTTGTTTGCACTATCTTCTTTAAAAAGCCATTTGAGAACAACATCCTCTTCTATTTCATCTGCAAGGGAAGTAGAGGACTGTATAAAGAGACCATCATAAATGACTTTTGGAGTTGAGGTTTGTGGCTTGATAACCTTTGATGGTTTTCTCGACTGTCTTGGTGATGGAGGAAGAGATATTAGTGAGAGTACCAGCTCTATTTTGTATCCATCCATGCTAGTGTTTGTGATTTTCAATTTCCTCTCTAAATGTTTCAACAAATATTCTAAACTTTCTACTGTAGAGGGTACTCTATTATGAGGAACAAAATCATGAGCACTCTGCGTTAATGCATTGCAAGTATAGTTTGTATTGGCAAGAATACTAACTTCAACTCCATTATAAGGAAATTTCAAGCACTGATGATATGTAGATGGTACTGCTTTCATTTCGTGAATTCATGGCCTACCTAGCAAGATGTTGTATGAAAGAGGAAGGTCAAGGACCTAAAAGATGACATCTCTTTCCATAGGTCCTACCCTGATTGGTAACAGTACCAAACCTTTAGAGGTTCTTTCTTCTTCATAATAAGCTTTGATTATTATTTTCTTTGTTGGATCAATAACATTTTTAGAAAATCCTAGTTGTGTTAGTAGATTGTAGGTATAGATATTCAACCCATTGCCTCCATCTATCAAAACATGTTTAACTCGGTATTTATGAATTATAGCTTCAATGTGTATGTTGGCATTGCACACTCAAATGAGAATTGTAGATAATTGAAAGTATTGTCATTGATGGCAACCTTTCAATCCTATGGCACCGATAGGCACCAGCACCAGCAGACTCTACATCAACAGATAGTTCACCGACAGCGACAAAGATGATTACCGACACCCCAGCTGACAGGATTTTGATTATTGTATATTGTATTTAATTATAATATCTTTTTGTAAGCTGACATGGCATATTGTAATAAGACTCATATATAGGTATGAGATCTTGAAGATCATTTTGGATATACACATAGGATGGATATGATGAGTGAATATTAAGCCAGATTTTGGAGTAAGGTTTATGGTTGTTGTATGAGCTTAAACTAGTACTGAACCTAGCATAGCAGATGCTTTTTGTAGTAGTACATAACATTAGATTTCCATAATCCATTTTGTAAGTCAGTGAGACTTCCTTTTGTAATTGAGCAGTGAGCTCTAGGCAGTTGGCCTTCCTGCATGTGCAGGCACCACTATTGTAAGTAATATCCATTCATTGGCCAGTGAGTGAATATTGTGGGTCACAAATCCCACCGAGGTGTTTCCCACACTGGGTTTCCTTGCCAAAAATATTGTGTTATGGTGTGCTTTCTATGTTGTGTTTATTGTTCATATTTACTACATTAATTCTTGTTTACCAGTACATTGTTTTGGAATGCAATTTATTTAATAAGGTTAGAAAATCTGTTAACCAGTTAGATACTGATTCACCCTTCCCTCTTAGTATCTTTGGGAATCCTAACAATTGGTATCAGAGCTTGGTCCTCTATTTTCAGAAGCCTAACAGCTTGAGGGAGATTCTGACACCAGCACATATGGAATGTTTGAGAAAGCAATTGGAAACAACTCTTTCAAATTATGATGCAGAAAAGTTGAAGGATATCAAACTTGAAGATGATCTGAAGACTGCATAGGAATTCATTCAAGAGCTTCAAGAGAATCTCACTATTGCTAGAAATAAAATAAGAGAAATTCATGAGAAGATATAGAGTGATGATGATGAAAAGAAAACTCTTAATGATCTTGTAAGCAAGATGAGGCAAGAAAACATGACCTTGAGGAAAGAGATGCAAGATATGACTATGAGGTTTTGCAAAGACATTGAAGATAGAAAGAAGAATCAAGATGACTTGACTAAAAGACTCGATGATGCTGGAACTGAAAATATAAGACTTAGTCATGAAAATGATATGTTAAAGACATATCTGATTCACACGGAAAATGATAAAACTAAACTTTTGAGACAAAAGGGAATCTTGGAAAATGAGTTGGCTATTGCAATTCAACACAAAGAGAAATTCAAGAAAAGTTCAGAGGAACTTGATAACATGCTGAAAAATTAGAAACCTGATGGAGACACTAATGGACTTGGCTTTGAAGTTGGTGAAAGCTCTAGTACTCCAAACAACCATGATCATAGTAAACTGGTAAGACAACCTAATGCATACAAATTTAATGGGAAGTTCTTTAACTGTAACAAGTATGGTCATAGAGAAAATCAGTGTAGATCTAGAAACTATCAAAACACTAATGCACCCACCGGTCAATGTTCTAAATGTAACAAAATTGGTCATAATTCAGAAAAATGCAGAATGAATGTAAGATGTTATGTTTGTGGAAGATTTGGACACTTATCTAATCAATGCAGAACACATACTGACATAGGATATGGAAAGGCTATTCAAAAAAACAATGTGACTTGTTATGCTTGTAACAAGATTGGACATAATGCAAAATTTTGTAGAAGTAAGGCATCACCGACAAATAATAAAGGACCCAGTTTGAAAGGTAAAGAGAAGGTTGATGAGATAAAGCAAGAATTTTCAAAACAATGGATTAGAAAGAGAGATTAGAATGCTAATGAGACTATTCCTTCACTAGTAGAACAAAGTATCACTCCACTGGCAGGAGATTCTTCATCTAACTGAAAAGAAACCTTTTGGGGGTATCACAACTAATTGAAAATCATGCTAGTTTACCCTCGGTTGATGGTAAGAAGATGAATTGCTTCTTTACCGGAAGATGTATTAAGTTTCACTTAACCAACGGGCATTTATTGTGGTAGTTGAAGGAAAAGACATTATAAAGCAAGTGTTTTTCACTCTTTTTCACTCACTGAGCATTCAAATTTCCTAAGAGCATGAAAAACCTGAGTGAAGGCATCCACAGTGAGAAGTGAAGCAAAATCTTTCAAGCATCCAAAAGTAAAGGCAAATTAAGGTATTTATTAATGGCTTCCTCCTCTGCTCCTAAATTCATTGCAAACCATATTGTTATTGAAGTGATTAAATGCCCTAGGCCCGTATTTAAGATCATACCTGAAGTAGTGAAGCAAGATGATACCCTAGGTGCATTCTCTAAAATCCCTAAAGGAGTAGCATATGCAGAAGATCCTAGGATATACATACATTGTCATATTGAGAAACTAGGTGCTAATGAAATCATGAATATGTATAAGACTGTCATTTGTGATGAGAATGGTCTTGTGAAACCAGGACATAAGATCATAGAAACCCTAGTTTTTGTGGAAATACTTGATATTCCAGATTTCCCTAAGGAAGTTGTGAGGATTGTACTTAGTAGAGTTCATGGAGAATTCTTTTGGCTTGATTCTATCCATAAGATCACTAGAGAAGCAGTTAAGGTAGTGACTGACCTACCTTCCACTGGTAGCAGGCCTACCAAAACTAAGAAAGTTTTAAATAACATTGTGATGACATTAACTGGTGCAACCCATGATAGCGGATCCTTGAGAGTCAATGATGTGAAAGACATAAATGTCAGATTCATTAGCATGATACTAGGATACAAAACTACACATGCTAACAGATTAAACTCTATTTCTAGTCTATGTATCAAGAGTGCTTATGATATGGTGAACAGTAATGCTAAGATAGATATATGTGAATGGTTGAAGGATGAATTGATTGACAACTTGAAGAAAATTAAAGGTGATAAGAAAGGTACTTTCAGATTTGGTAATCTACTTGTGTGCTTAATGCTATATATTACAAAGGAAGCTCCCTGTATAGGCAGGAAAGAATTTGGTTCTGACATACCAGTAGGTAGACAACTATTGGATATATTTACAGGCATGGGAATAGACAAGGAAAACAATATAATTGAATATTTCCAAGCATTTAAGGCTAGAATGAAAAGAAGGGAAAGGCTACCTCAGAACATTGTTGTCAAATATCAGAAAGAAATTTGTTTTGTTATTAAGAAAGATGAAATCTGGATGAAGGCAGTAGTTCCTAGAACTGTTTGGGTGACAAAAATGAGCTATGAGGTTGATGTAAACATAATTGAGACATATGTCAAAGCCCTACTTGAAGCCCCTAGAGAACCTAAAGAGAAAATATTTGGTAGTACTGAAACCTTTGAAACCAAAGTAAAAACACTTAAATGAAGGAAGAAAAGAGAGAAATATATGAGGAAAGCAACTAAACAGGTGAAAGAGATCAAGGAAAATGTATTGAATATCACCGATATTAAGGAAAGTGACTTGGAAGGGTTACAACTAGAGGCTCACCTCTCACCGGTTGGAGCTTCATCTGACAGTGAAATACCAGCTGAGTTTAAGAGAGTAGCAAGGAAAAGAAAACCTTCACCGAGACCCTCTCTTGCACCAAAGAAAACAAGAAAGAAACAATAGGCCGTAAGGCCTCTAGCAAAGAAAATGACACCAAGGAAGAAGGAAAAATAGGTTATCCCTCCCTTAGACAATCTTCTGAATGAAATAACGGATGATGGAAACTTGTCTAATGTTAGTAAACTGTATGATACTTTTACAAATGAGGAAAAGGAAAGCATAGAAAATAGTATCACTCTAAACCTAGATATCTATAAGAAATTTTTGATAGAGGTTGTAGATGATCTGCCCAGTGAATTGTATAGGTGACTTGATGCCAAGAGATTAGCTATTATGGAATTGGATAAGAAAATAAAAGTTGAAAAGCTACTTGTTGTACACCCTATTAAATCAGAAGAAGAAATTGATGAGTTAATAAGTGAAGCTAATAGGACCATATTTTCTAGTGGTCACCAGCATGTATCTTTAATGGAAAACAAGGTTAATGAAATCACTGAAGAGACAACAGATAAATGGGATATCTTCTTTGTGGAGAAAGAGAAGCAAGAAGAACTCAATAGACCCAAAATTTCAAGGTCTATCAAAAGGATAAGGAAAAAGGTTAAGGAAAGGTAGGTGGACTACCCAACATAAAAGTAACAGATAATTTGCCACCATCTCCTTCTATTACTCAACTAGTTGAAACTATTGACACACCAGCTATTCAGGATATGGAGACTACACATGAGGATACAAATCCTAAATCAGAAATCCTATATACAATGAATATTGACACACAAGAGGTCAATATTGTGGTTGATAAGGAAACCACTAGTGAGAAGAAAGATGTGGCTATTGAGCCACCGAATGAAAATATTAAGGCAATAGTTGATAACATTAAGATTGGGGTTGAGACACAACTTGAGCAAACTGAACAATCAGTTGATCCCCCGGTTACTGGAATGGATACTGACAATACCATTAATACAAACATTGAAAAACCTACAAAGTTAGAACAACCAGCTAATAACACAGAGAAACCAATTGAGATACTAGCAGTAGACAGTACAGAGGTGCATACTGAGAAACCGACAGTGAATACCACTGAGACATAATCAGAGAAACTGGCAGTAGAGAGCACAATGAAACCCACTGAGGTACAAGTTAAGAAACAGGGAGAGAAAAAGGCTAAGTCATAGGTTCATGCAGAGACAGTACCACTGGCAACAACTGAGAATCCTAAGCCTTTGCTGATAGAAATGTAGACACAAACTGACCTACCAAAGGTCAATACAAGCAAAGAGGTTACTCACACCGATGGAATGTAGATTGTCAAGGTAGTTGGACAATCATCTGGTTCTTCCATGACAGAATTCAGACCAACTAATGTGACAAAGGTATTATTGGATTCAATTAAGAAAATCACAGATTGTAATGCACTAGCATATAAAGCTATTGATGATACCATTCCTATTCTAAAATTGATTTCACCCAAGTGCAATGTGGACAATAAAGATTCTTTAGGTCAATTAGACACATTGTCTAAGTATATCACCGGTAACATATTAACAGTGGAACAAATAAATGAGGAGACATTTAGAGAGAAAATGAATAAGGAAAAACATAAATTCTTTGATGAGACAATAAAGAAGTGCATGGGACATATTGACACCCTCCTATTGGCACTAAGAAAAACAATAATGGAGTTTAAGGAATTGTACAAAGACACATGCAAGACTAATATCTTGATAGTGGATATAGACAAGAAGATCAGTAAAGTGCAAAAAGAAATAAATGATATAGCTGACAAAATCATTGCTTCCTCTGAACCAATGTCAGCTATAGAGCAGGAGATAGTAGGTTTTAAGGAGAAACTTGAAAAATTAGAGAAAGAAAAGGAAAGAATAAAAGGAAACGCAAAAGATCTAAATTGTAGACTGGGTCCCAAATTGGATTACCTCATCTCTTTAAGGATATAGATATCAGAAGCACTTGTTTAAGGACTGAAGACATCAGAAGAGAAAATGCATTACCTCACTACTACCATTCAAAGAACAGAGGCAGCGCTGAAGGACAGTGACAGGTTCACTGAGAGCTTGAATTTTGTATTAGTAGACCCTTTTCACATTGTAACCAACCAGTTATAGGGTTCTAGCTGATCACTACACTTAATTGACCTTTTGACAACCTTTATCATTGATGTCAAAGGGGGAGTAGTAGAGAAGAGAAAAATGCAATAACTTAGAGATCATCTACTCAAGGGGAGCACATAGTTTTGGTAAGATTTTTGGACTTCAATTTTTGGATACAATTTTCAATTTTTCTTATGGGTGTTGTCATCAATGCCAAAGGGGGAGATTGTTGGAATTGCACACTTCAATGAGAATTGTAGATGATTGAAGGTGTGTGCAGGAAAATCGGGCCAATGAAACTTAAAATGTGAAAATGTGGTCTCAAAGAGCTAGTTCACACACCCACAGGACTTCTTGGTACAAGTTATGGAGTCATGAAGAATGCTTCAACTTCCCAAGGTAGGTTCCATGGTTCTCTATCTCACAAGGTCCCTCAAGCCAATGCCTTTGCTCTCAAATCACTGAGCAAGGGGTTTAGGGATGATGAATGCAAGAACGGGGGATGCTGTAGATTAATTTTACCATGAAATGCATCCTAGCTATGCATGATTCTACAAATGAAATAAACTAGATTATAAGAGGACAAGGTTAGTAGCAACACTATCCTAACATGATATACTAGTTGATGATCTAAGCTAATAATAAAGGAAATAATCTAAAATGCTTATTAGATTAGTTCCTATTATGAAGAGAAGCTATATGTATTGATAATTTTGAGCATAAATGAGATACTAAAAGCTTGCATGGATCCCTAAAATGAAGGAATGAGAGCTCTATTTATAGTGAAAATAGGGCAATGGATGGTCAAGATTGAAAGAGTTAATCAAGGGTCAAGTTTGAAAGTTATCAATCCATGTTTACAATTTGCACCAATGAAATGGTGACAATTTTCAACATAAGACTGGTTGAGAGGAGATGAAAGAAGCATTAAATGCTTGAGAAGACCTCATGGTTACCTTAGGAGGTAAGGGTTAAGGTTAGGTTAGGGTTATTCAATGGATAAAGCTTTTACCCAAAGGATAAACTCTTGTGCAAGGGTTAAAGGGATAGCCATGGTCAAAGCAATGAATGCTTGATGAGACCCTTGGGTTAGATGTAGGTTGAGTTTAGAGAAAAAGTCTCTAATCATGCTAGAGGGTTGAGTTAACCATTAATGGTTTGGAAGACTTTCAAGGTTAAGTTGTTGAAGACCTAAAGCCTTTAATGGTTTTCAAAGACTTTGAAGGTTTGAGAAGTGACTTCCCTTTGCTTAGGGATGTGACAATATTTAGGAGATGGGTTAGACTAATTTAGAAGTGACTAGAAGAGTCTAGAAGGGGGTTTAGGAGGCAAGTGGGAGATGTAGGAAAATGCAAGTGGGTGAGGGATAATAGGATTAATTAAAATAAATTGCTTTATTTCAATTTGGTTGCAAGTTGGAGATTTAAATAAATTAGATTTATTCAATTGGGGTAAACTATTAATTAAATGTAAATTTAATCAAAAGATAAGAAGAATGGACTTAAGTGAATTTAACTAAATAAATTGAATAATTTATTTTATTAAATAGAAGAATGTGGGTGATTTAGTTAAATTAGATTTAACTAAAATAGAGGAATGAGAATAAAATGAACATTGAATATTCATTTAGGAATATGGTCATTTTTATATGCCTACATTTTGCCCCTCTTTGAAGTGACATGTGTGCACATGTTGATTCAAACAAAAATAATGTGTCATCAAAATTTGATTATGATCAATGTGATGTTGTATCGAGATGTTCATGTCATGCCCCAAATTTTGATAAATGATGTTGATAATGCCCCCTTAGGAGATGAATAAAAAAATTTGAAAATTTCATTTGAGTTGATAAATTGCATGGTATTTTAAAATTTCGTCTATGTTGAATGCAGAAAGTTGATTCATCTCCCAATAATGATGTGTGTTAGGGTTAGACGAAGACCACAAGCAAAATACATGCCCCACCTCCTAACCCTAATTTCAATTTACCCTATAAAAGGGAAAAAGTGCATTCTTTTGTCTCATATGTGCTTATTGACCTTGGAGAAAGTGACATTTGGAGAGAAGAGAAAATGTCGATTCCCTTTTCTTCTCATCGATTTGAGTGCATTCGGAGGTATTGGAGGCTCGCCACATATGGACCACCGATAAGTCATCATTTTTAGCCCCTTTTTTATTTTGATTTTGTCATTTTTAGTCATGCTTTTAATTTTGTCATGCGGATTTGGTGGTTTAGCGCATTGGGGTCAAAGCATAGTGCATACAATAGGTTTCATAGTGCATAGGGTTCAATAAAATAGGGTGGCATTCAAAAAGATTAGGATTGCATAGCAGTAGGTTAGGGTAGTGCTTAGGGTTAGGTTAGCATACCGAGAGCATAGGGTAGCACATAGGGAAAAATGGGTAGCGCGTAGGA
Source organism: Cryptomeria japonica (assembly GCF_030272615.1). Classification (NCBI taxonomy): domain Eukaryota; kingdom Viridiplantae; phylum Streptophyta; class Pinopsida; order Cupressales; family Cupressaceae; genus Cryptomeria; species Cryptomeria japonica. The sequence goes on from NC_081409.1 coordinate 133,773,817, forward strand.
GATACCTAGCACATAGGGTTCTTAGAGGGTCGCATGGGTAGGTATAGGTAGCGCGTAGGTATACCCTAGCACATAGGGTTAGTTTTGCAGTGCCAAACCAGGATAAGATAGTGCATAGGGTAGTTTAGCACTTTGGGTAGGTTAGGTGGGGCATTGGAGAAAGGGGATAGTGCGTAGGTTCAGGCTAGCGCATAGGGTGAATTGTGTAGCGCATGAAGAGGAAAGGGTAGTGCATAACAAGTAGTTTAGAATGTAGATAAGTTTGATTAGCACATATGGGAAAAATTTTGGTAAAGTGTGTTTTGGGGATGAAGAAAATTGGTAGGTTGATGCCAGTTTTTGCCGGGATGGGTGTGATGAATACTAAGAGGGGGGGTGAATTAGTATCCCAAAAATTACTGAACTCAAACACTTAAACAGTCTAGTAGTAGACTGGTAAAAGAGTCTCATAGACAAACTGGTTAAGACATATGTAAACCAAACAACAAATAAGGCATTCACCCACAGAAGAACAATCACCATAACACAAGAGATTTTGACATGGAAACCCAAATGGGAAAAACCATAGTGAGATGAAACTCACAAGTAACTATCTGCAGAATAGTACCCAGACTGGTTAAGGTCAGACTGGTTAAGGTCATACAATGTTCTTCTCCAGAACAGATCCTATTAGGAATCTCAATCTCTGTTAGGAGATAAGTCTGATTAAAGACTACCTTGTGAGAGGATTTAAGGTCCACAGATGTGAATCACCTTGGTAGAGGATTTACAAAGGCTTTTCCAGGCCTACCCTGTTAAGGGTCTTCAGACTTGTCGAAGATGTGAGTAATCAACAAGTGAGTGATCTAAATACTAGCACAGTATGCTTGGTTAGATCCATTAAAGCTCATTGTTAATGCATTTTGCATTACTTTTGTCTTCAGACACTTCACACTCTATTACTTCACACAGACTTCCTATTCTCTCCTATGATAGCTCATTCATAGCTCATGCAATATCAAAACCCCCAACAACTTGTAAAACCCTAGACATGATGTCCTTATAAAGGAATCTGATTTCATGTCGGTCCAATAGGATTACATTGCAAGTTCATAGGTTCAATGTACCTAGACCTATTTGGTGACATGGCACAAAAGCACCGCCAGAGTGTCGGCACCACCAAACAAACGGTGGATGGTAACTCATCACAAAAATATCGATTCATACAAAATGTCGATTATCGGTTTGGAACTCAGAGTAGTACCGGTTCAAATATTGAACCGATTACCGGTTCACACTTTCACCAATTACCGGTTTGCCAAAATGAAGACTGGGAATATGATAACTGCCGCTTTAGTTTCTTTGCTTTGCTTAAGATCCTCATGCCGCTTGAGGTATTCATGCTGCTTGAGATCGGTAAACACTTTCTACAAAACACCGATAGTCTAAAGACTAATACATGATACCGGTTTGGAACAAGTACCGGTTGAGCATAACTCATACATACAAAGAGTGATCTCAAAGCAAGTGTGTGTCCATCAATGAAAATCACAACATAATCATCAAAAATTCCAACAATCTCCCCCTTTAGCATTGATGGCAACAATTAGGAAAAATTTTGACATCTAAGTGTTTTACAACAAAATCATGCCATAGACAAAATTACTCCCCCTAAGCATATACACTGACCTATTTGAAAAACAAAAGTATAATACTCCCTTATAGATATAAACATAAAGGTATACAAAGCATGCATCAAAATTTTCAATACCAGAATACTAATACTTCTCCCCCTTTGCCAACAATGACAAAGTACAGTTGAATAACCCCTATTTTCATTGGTATTAAAATAATAAGTGTTTATGACAATAAAGAGTGAAATTTGTCAAAAACTAATTTAAAGTCCTGCATGAATGTCTTCATAGATAGAGACCACGATTCAAGCAATGAGGTAGCAACCTCACTCTTCATTTGCATCTGATAAACCTGCTCCTCCATGGCATCCATGGTACTCATCTCTTGAGTAACTATGAGGGCATCTAGATTGAGGTAGCATTTCTGGAGAATTTGTAGTCTTTGCAGTAGGACCAGTTGAAGTTCCTGCAAATTGCATTTTCGGTTGCTTATCTCTACCTTAATTCTTGCAGACTAAAGTTGAAACCTATGAGCTATTTGACCAAATGTGGAGAAGGAATCATAAGGCATTTTGAAGGTGCTAATAAATGACTGCATATTAGATTGCAGCTTGTCCTTCTGAGTGAGCACATCATCACAGAATAGATGAGGTTGACAAATCTTGCTAAGTAGTAGATTGCCCTCATCCATTGCATCTCTGATGTCCTTTTGTGCCTTCTGAAGTTTTGCCTGAAGTTCGTTCAACTTCTTCACCAAGGCAATGTTCAGAGCCTTTTCATGCTTCTTCTTGGCATTTGCTTCTGCAACCTCTTCCAGGCTTTGCACCTGGTCTTCTACAACTATGCATAGGAGCTTCAATTGTGCAAGTGAGGAATCGGTACTGGGAAGGTTTGTACCAGGTATCAAACAGGTAAGAGTGTCCACTGCAACTTGGATCACATCTTGTTCCTTTTTCCTCCTTATCACTTCTAAGCATTCTTGAGCAACCTTAATGCTATGCAACAACTCTGATTCATTTGCTGATTAGAGGTCAATGGGACTAGTGATGTCAGTCATTTTAGCTTGACTACCAATTGCCATTGGAGTCTCCATTTGAGTGCTCTGCGTCGCTTGCTCCTTTTCCTCTGAAATCTTCTTCTTCTCCTCTTCTTCTTTTTTCCTTTTCTCTTCTTCCCTTTGCTTCTCTTCTTCTAAATCCTTTTTCTTCTTCTCCTCCTCCTCCTTCTTCTTCTCCTCTTCCTTTTTCTTCTCTTCATCTTTTTGCTTCTTTTCTTCTTCATCCTTCTTCTTCTCCTCATCCTACTTCTTCTTCTCCTCTTCCTTCTTCCTCTTCTCCTCTTCATTCTTCTTCTTCTCTTCTTCCTGCTTCTTCTTCTCCTCTTCCTTCTTCCTCTTCTCCTCTTCCTATTTCCTCTTTTCCTCCTCTTCATCCTTCTTCTTCTCCTCTTCTTTTCGCTTCTCTTCATCTTCATCCTCTTTCTTTTTCTTCTCTTCCTCTACCTTTTCTTCCTCTTTCTTTTTCTTCTCTTCTTTCTTTTTCTTCTCTTCCTCTGCCTATTTCCTCTTGTCTTCCTCCTGTTTCTCTTAACCTTCAACTTCTGCTAGTGCATCTGGAGTAAAATTGTCACCATTTAATGCATCAACATCAATCAGTTCCATTTGAGTGGTGGCCAGTTCTCCTTCACTGTTGTAAACTTCATCTGGTTGAGTGATTTTTGGTTCTTGCTCAGCCTCTCTATTGGCTTCAACTACTTGATGCAATCTTAATGCTGATTGAGCAAGGGAGTGGGTATCTTTGACCACTTCCGAAACTTTTCCTTCCAATAGCTGGAGTCTTCTTCTTCTCATAAAGAAGAGACCCTTATATCTCTCCACTACTTCATATAGTTCTGATTTGGGTACATCAAGAAAATATTGTGCAAATATTTCCTCCCTTATTTCATGTTCTTTCTCAATGGTAATGCACCATTTGTTATCGAAAAAATTATATAAAGAATCAGGTACATCAGATCTAATTTCCGATGGCCACCGGTTATTAATACATAAATAATTAATAACTTCTTGTTCAACTTCTTTCTTTTCATCATCATTAAAATCATCAAAACATTCTTTCAAATCACCAAGTACTTTTCTTCTAATATTCTTAATTGTTCTTTGACAATGTGTCAAAGGTTTGTAAGAAGAAATGTCAATATTTACTGGTGCTGATGTTGCTGGTTCATTCTTTGTCTTTTTCCTCATTTGCCTAGTCCTCTTAGGCTATTCTTCAGACATAGTGTCCTCAGAGTCTGGTGTGGTATCTTTTGTCTTCTGCTTTCTCTCAAAGACTTTGGTGGGTGGAGTTTCTAGTTTCTTCTTTATTGGTGACTGCTTGGTCACTTTGGGACTTATAGGAGTAACTGGTGCTGATGTAGATGGCACTTCCTTTCCCTTCTTCACTAAGGGTTCTTTTCCTTTCTTTGCTGAGGGTTCCTCAACTGATGTTACCCTTTCCAAATAGGTGTTGGTTCTCTTTGCCTTTGGATCAAGAGGCGAGGCAAGTAGGGTAGAGGCATACCCATCGAGCATATCATTCATTACCTCATATCCCATTAGTTCCACTTCTTCCTATCTAGGCTCCACTGCCTCCATTAGGAAATCATCCACTTTGATGGTGAAGTAGATGTCTTCCTCATACTTTTTGACTATATCACTGGATATACTTACCCTTTGGTTCATTTTGCATCTAAACTCATCAAAGTATTTGTTCAGCACTTCCGGATAGCCGGTTCCAACCGCTTGTAGGCTTTCCTTGATTTTCTTTGTCACCGGTTGGTCAGTAGACCACTAAATGTCACCTACTCCTGGAGAGTAGCCTTGGAAATAAAAGAACAACCCGACCAATAGTTGTCCATACTTAGATCTCAGTGTGTTTTCCTATTTGATCGACTTGAGATTCAACAGAAGTTGTCTTTGCATACAAGTGCACAAATCAAACGATGCATCTTCCTTGATCATTATATAGGCAGCATTTACCACTGCAGTAGAGATAGAATTGATTCTGCTAGCATGGAATGCCCAGTATCGTATCACCATACATGCATACTTGACAAGATCGTCTTTGATTGGATTGACTGTCATTCCCTGTGAATCGCTCGTAGAATCGGTGAGCTTAGTCATATCTGTCTTGCTAATCTTTCTTAGGGCTAGCACTTCACCGACATTACAAAAACCGGTGATGGCATGAATCGCTTCTGGTGTGATATCATGTGTCCATTCTAAGTACATCTTATCATCGTGTACTCTGCTCAGAATAATGCGAATATGGTCATCCATGAAATCTTCAAGGAAATAGATTGCATTGTGGAGCTTCTTCTTTTCCAAGATGCTATACTCCAGTTTGATCTTTTTATCCTTCTCGTAGAATAGAACTAGATGAGTATGGATTGCAAGAGATCCTAGGTCTTCAATCTTGCAGTCAATGAAATCTGAAATTCCTTCTTCCACTCTAACACCATTGGGTACTTGGGATAGGGCATTGTATTTTGCCTTTCATTGAATGAAGTCCATAGAATCAACAGGTGCACTAGAGCTAGCATGAGATGTGGAAGACATGATAAAACAAAGAAAACTCAAAAAATACCTTTCAAAAATCAAGAATTAGGGCTTGCTAATTCCACTTTTCCTCACACTCCTTTGGTTTGTAGAAATACCACTTTGCATTCTACACTTCTCCAACAGATGTTTGCTTCAGATTCTCCTTCAGGATTTTGATAAATTCTTTGAATCACAGTGTGAATTGCTTTTCTTCACTCTACACTTGAAAAACTTCTTCGCCCAAAAAAATGATAGTGAGAAATGACTTCAAAATTCCTTTTAAAGATATTCCTCACCTACTATAATAAATGCTCCACCATTAGGGCATAAACCCTAATTTTCCTTTTACTATTTCCAGTCTTCTTCCAAAAGATAGGTATCACATACCGATTAAGGCCTTTTATCGATGTCAACCAAAGGTTCAAGATATTTCACTGTTTGCTCCCCCTAAGATTTTTTAAAGCTTAGTTTGTCGGTTCTGCGACTTCCACACTAGGTGTAGAAACCAGTTCTTCTTGAATCACTTCTTCTGGCTTCTTTTTCTGCTTTCTTCATATCTGCTTGAATAGTTTTAACATCAATATTTCCTTCTGGAGTGACTGGTATATCATCTGATATATTCTTTCTTGTTCTATAGAATCTTGTTCTATGACCTAGTTTGTTGTAATGACAGCAAATCATTCCAGGTGCTCTCCAAGGTCCATTATTCATGTTTCCATTCTTCCTTCTGCATGTTGTAGCAGTGTGACCATGACCATGACAAATCAAATAGTTTTCTCTCCATCCAGTTGCCACTTGATATCCACCGCTACCTGACTGATGATTGTAGGCATTAAACTATTTTGGATTCTGGTTCCCAGAGGGTTCAGGAAAAACTCCTTGACTCCTTTGAGGATACCTTTCGATGTTGTGCATGACAGACCTGCATTCAAATTCTCTATGCCCAAACTTGTTGCATGCATAATAGTTACCATTGAATCTATTAGGTCTAGGCTTATCATTTAGAAAATAAGGAAAATTATTGTAGGCCTTACTTCTACATACATTGGCAGTGTGTCCTTCCTTGAGACAGTTAAAGCAAACGGGTTTGAATTTTTGCTTACCTTTATCCTTTGGTGCTGGTTGCTTCTTTGATGCTCCATCTTTTGTTCCAGAGGACTCTCCTTCCTCATATTTAGAGAAACCATGTCCATTAGCATTCTTTACTAGTTTAGTTGATTCCAGCTTTTGCTCTAGCTTGACAGTATTCTTATTGAACTTAGCAAGTATTTCCTTTGACTCAGAGAGTTCCTTGGAAATAGTAGCATTTGTTTCTAGTAGGTTTGCATTCTAAGACACAACAATGTTCAGTTCTCCTTGCATGTCTTCCTTTTCCACTCTATTCTCATGGAGTTGAGCGGTTAGGGATTTCCTGTTTTAGTTTGGAGATCTCATGATCCTTGTCTTTTACCATGTTTGGAGCTAAGTGGAAAAACTAAATGAGTCTAATGCCAATCTGAGAAAAGAGTTGGAATGACTAACCATCAGAATGTGTAAGGAGCTGGAGAATAGGAGAAAAACTGAGTCTTACTTCATCAAAGCAATATAAACAATAGCCTAGTTCCATCACGAAAACTAAATTGCAGTGATAATCCTAAAAACATTCAATAGAGAAAGGGAAATAAAACATTCAAATGCAAATGCAAACCAACGCAAACGTGAATGTCTCTAGAAATCTCCATTGTCCTTCTTTCTCCTTCAAATTTCTTTGTTTGTGGATCTCACCTACTAGTGCATAAGCATGATGTGAAAGCAAGTAGACAAGATAGTAGCACAAGAATACAGGAAGTGTGATTGATTCAACCAGGGATCAGGGACTTTGATTGAAGAAATTCATCCAATTTATAGATACATTAGAGAAAAGATCAGATTAGCATGAAAGTGATTCCAATGGAAATTAAAATCAAGAATAGCAAAGTTATGAAAAGTGTATGACAAATTGCTATGCAAGGATTTATGATGATTTATGACAATTTATGACAAATTGCTATGCAAGGACTTATGACAAGAATTTGGAATAGAAATAGACATTTAGGAATTTAGGAGAAATTAGAAAATTAAATTAGAAATAATGACTTGGAAATTAAGAAATTGATGAAAATTAGGTAAATTAATTAATAATTTTTCATTCATTAATTAATTTACAAAAATAGGAGGAATTAATTAGACAATTAAATAAACATTTAATTGTGAGAGGAAGACTTAGGATAAATAAATAAATTATTTATCCTAAAGAGAAAATGGAGAGAAAATGACAAATAAGGTTAAATGAATAAATCATGAAACCCTAGAAGATGAATTAGAAAATGCAAGGATGACAATTAGGTCTTGATGTAAGATTGATTTCATGTCGATTTGATCATGATTTTGAATTAATAAATGATTCATACTGATAAGCGATTTGATTGATAAATGCACCAATTGACGAGGAACAATGACTAATTGATCCAAATTTACATGACTGAGAAAGATGACGATCGATGTCAAATCGATCGCAAAATGACAAAATTGAGAAGAGGACAAGGATCGATGATAGATCGATTGCAAAATGACAAGATTGAAAATGACCATGATCGATGACAAATCAATTGCAAGATGATAAGATCGAAAATGACAACAATCGATGGCAAATCGAATGCAAGATGACAAGATTGAAAATGACAATGATTGATGACAAATCGATCGCAAAATGACAAGATTGAAAAGAGGACAAAACCCTAATTAGGATTGACGATGTCCAAAATGATGACAAATGAATACGCACATTGATGCGACAGGATAAGATTGACCAAAATCATGACTGAAGATTGTTGTCGACAAGACCAAATTCGAGAGCGAGATAAATGAAGAATGCAAAAGAAAGACTCGATGCTCACAAATGATAAAGACCAAGTGTGAATCATAGGAGAAATGTTAATGCGACACAAAAACCTAAAATAAGGTAATGCGCCAATCTTAAAATACGACTTCGCAAGCGTTGACCATTTTTAGGTGTCTACATTTTACCCCTCTTTGAGACAATGAGATTCTAAGCATTGTTTCAAAGAACAATAATGAAAATGCCCCAGACAATAACAATGACATATGCATGCCCACTCGAGGAATTGGCCGGAAACATCCAGAAAAGAGGCCAATTGATCGATAAGAATGATAGAAAATGATAGGAGCAAACAGACTGCCAAGACTGACGAAAGACATGTTAGTAAGTAGAAATTAGACAGAGGACAGTTAGAGATGAAGGAAATCTTGCTTTCACAAATGCACATAAGTAGGTGAGAACCTTTATTTTAATGTAGCAAAATGGATGCGTAGCATCATGGCATTGAAGGCCAGAGCTGAAATGCAACCCTTTTTGCAAAAGACAGACACATTGTGGACAAACAATAATCACAACAAAAAAAAAGAAAGGGACCATGAACCATTCCGGTCACTCTAAATCACTCAGTGACATCATCGAGCAACATAGAAACATGATCAAAGCCAAAGATAAATCAAGAAAAAGATAAGATGCACAAATTCCAACAAGTCAAACAAACATCTTGATCTTCATTGTCAAAAGTTGAAAGTGTTGATAAGATGATCATGTTGTCTGGTTTCAGGACATGCGGTACCCCGTCTAAGATAGGACATAGTTTGGTTTTGAGCATACCACACCCTGTATAAGACCCATGATAGTGTGCCAAGGACCAATGATATTGATGTTGATGTTCGATTGATATGACAATTGTGATTAGTTTGAATGTCTGGTTTGATCGAAAAAGTTCATCTGTTAACGCATGATTTGCAATAAAGCACAGTATGTGATTGCATGTCATTGGAGGGATACTCAGTGATCTGTCTTATGCACAAAAAGAATTTTTCCTTTTTTGTTTTGCTTTCTGAGTTTTTACAATTTTTTTTGTGTTCATTTTTTTTCAGGACTTTATTCGACTTTTTAGGGATTTTTTTTCAGGACATTTTTTTTTTTGGATTATTTCAGGACATTTTTCAATTTTTTTGGATTATTTCAGGACATTTTTCAATTTTTTTGGATTATTTTAGGACATTTTTAATTTTTTTTGGATTATTTCAAGACATTTTCAATTTTTTTGGATTATTTTAGGACATTATTTGATTTTTAAGATTTTTTTTCAGGACATTATTTAATTTTTAAGATCTTTTCCCCCAATGTCTAGCAAGGCAAGGAATATGACAGGTGAATATATAGGTTTGCTGAAATGATGGTGGATAGAGGGAAGACAAAGGCCTTTTATTATGGAGACAATATGGATGCAATTTTCAAGGGCTATGGCATGATGGGACAAGAGACTGGATATGACAATGTAAAGCAGGAACATGGCATGAGGGACATGTCAAGAGGTTTTTGAAACCATGTTTAAATTTTGCATCCTTATGTTAGATCAAGATCAAGGAATGAAAAAGAGTGTATGGATAGTGATAAGATATGGATAGGATAAGCAAGACCAAGAATGGATAAGGGACATGGACTAAAGGTCAGGATAAGATACGGGATAGTGGCAGAAAGTTGCAATAAGACAGGGAATATGGATGAAAGGTTATAATAAGAAAATGGATAAATGACCAATTTTTCAATTTTTTTGGATTATTTCAGGTCATTTTTCAATTTTTTTGGATTATTTCAGGACATTTTTCAATTTTTTAAAGATTTTTGCCCCCAGTGTCTAGCAAGGCAAGGAATATGACAGGTGAATAAATAGGCTTTCTGAAATGTCAGTGGATAGAGGGAAGACAAAGGCCTTTTATTATGGAGACAATATGGATGCAATTTTCAAGGGCTTTGGCATGATGGGACAAGAGACTAGATATGACAATGTAAAGTAGTGACATGGCATGAGGGACATGTCAAGAGGTTTTTGAAACCATGTTTTGCATTTCACATCCTTATGTCAAATCAAGATCAAGGGATAGAAAAAGAGTGTATGGATAGTGATAAGATATGGATAAGATAAGCAAGACCAAGAGTGGATAAGGGACATGGACTGAAGGTCGAGGTAGGATACGAGATAGTGGCAAAAAGTTGCAATAAGACAGGGAATATGGATGAAAAGTTATAATAAGAAAATGGATAAATGACCAAAAGCTATGATAGACTGAAAGCTGCAAACAAGATGCATTATGCTCATGAAGATCGTCAGCCTTGTCAAGATCAAAGGTGGAAAGAGGAAATTGGACATGAGGGACAATAGGATATTGAAGAGTAATGACAGGGGTTCGATAGGATAATGGAACAATGAAGGACAAAAGGATATGATAGGATAAAACCTGCCCCCGAGTGTGATGTGCAAGAAGTTCATAGATTATGCATGATGCCTGTTTGCCAGGTTTTCATCATGGTACTTGCCCAAGGCGCCTGTTTGTCAGGTTTTCACCAGTGGATGAATTATTTTTCTTTACTTTTTTCTTTTGTCTTTTTTTTTCTCACTTTTTTTTTATTTTTTTTTTGTATTTTGACTTTTTCAATAGAAGATGGACACATGATAGGGAATGGAAGGACTCAAGCGTCTCTTTTTTTTTTTTTTGATAGTAGCCTTGAAAAAATTGGACCATGACCTTTAAAAGTATGCTCAAAGACGTTGGTAAGATAAGGACATGGAAAATAAGATGAAACTAAGGCAAGGATTTATGCAAAGGATTGGACCAGAGGGATGGAAGGATGGAAAATATGCATTGGATAATGGATAGGGTATTGGAAGAATTGGGCTTCAGTGGATGGAAATGAAGGCAAGATCAACATTGGCACACACCTTGAAGGGTGATGGACTGATGGAGGAAAGATGTATTTCAGATTGTGAGATTTGGATGGAGGAATAGCTTGGGATTTTGGGACATAAGGGCCCAAAATGGATGAAGAAGGTGATGGAGGAACAAATTTGAGAGGTTTGGATGGAGGAATAGCAATTTTGGATGCCAAGTTGGATATTTCTTTAAGCTTTTGTGCTTCAAGGAGCCGCTTAGGGATCCACATGGTTTTTGATTTTTCATGCTTTTGTGGTTTCTTGGAGTGCATTGCTAACACAAGGGATTTAGGAATCCATATATATTTTGACTTTTCTTTATTTTTCTCAGTGGGCCTTTGTGGCCTTTTGGATATATTTTTTTCTTTATAGATCATATTGTTGTTTGTTTTGACATGTTGATTATATTGGACATGTTGATCCTTGAATACATGTGGATTGCTAGACTTATGGCATTTATACTTGGCATCCAAATTGCTTAGAGGGGGAAAGGAATGCATGGATGGATATGAATGAAATGGACTTCTTTTGGATGGATGGAATTTACTCAAGGATGTGTGCCTTTGCTGACCTTGCATAGAGGATGAAGGGATATAAGGACCTAAGATGGATGGAAGGTATGATGGGGAAGGGATATGTTTTGATTTTGATGGAGGGATACCAACGTCTTGAGAGTGAGTTGTGTAGACATGACCCTTAAGATCTTCTTTAACATGGAGGGGTTCTTTCTCATGAATATCTTGACTATCTAGGATACTCTTTTCTTTGGGAAGAAGACGCGAGTCCATTATGAGGTGGATATGATATGAGAGAAATAATGAGATCTTGAAGTGGATCGGATTGCACCAAAGTGGAAGAACCCATTGTGCATATAAGGGGTTCATAAACATCTTGCACTGACACATTAGAATCATGAGGGGGATTAGGATCATGTGGGGAAATAGGATTGTGTAGTGGACATGGTTCAATGATAGGGTCTTCAAGAGATGGAATGGGAGAAATAATGGGATCATCAAAAGAAATGTGATCTTGGAGTGTATATGGAGCATTAAGACAAGGAGATGGAGGAACAAAAGGATCTTGTGGAGGATTTAAAGGAATAATTTGATCTTGACAAGGAGGAAGATCATTGGAATCCTCTTTAAAGTTGATTTGCTCTGGACTTTTAATGGGATCATTGGAAAGGATGGAAGGGATATCTTGATCTTTCTTAGGAAGTGGAATGTCAATGGGATTTGAAAGGACATTTTTTTCATGCAATGGAAGGGGATCATTTGGGATTGGATGGACTGGGATATCTTGATCTTGCTCGGGGAATGGAGTGTCAATAGGACTTTGGATAGGATGGACAAGAATAGGGGAATCATCATGAGTGTCTGGGAACATGGGGTCCTGGTCAATAATTGGATGGGATGATAAGGTTTTGGGATCTTGATCTTGATATTCTTTAGGACTCATTTCTTCATGCTCTAAATTATCCTCTTGACATGGGGTTGGACTTTGGATATGCATGGGGGATTTTGACAAGGAATCAATGTTTTGGCATGAAGGAAATGCACTTTGAACATTTGTGATGGATTCTAGCAAGGAATAAATGCTTGAACATGAGGAAGAGGGACTTCAAATGGGGTCCTCTAAAATAGGTAATGGCAATAAAGTGCATGGTGGCATTGGGTCTTGTATTTCTGAAACATGACAAGGATGTGCATCATGAATTGGATTATCTTGGCAATCAATTATGGATAGCCCTTGGATAATTGTATCCTTGGGTTTATTGTTTGATGAGGACAATATGGAAGGTTCTTGTGAAACTTCTAGAGGTGTAGGGATAGATGCCATTGGAGAGTCAATTTGTTTGTGGGGAGATGAGGCATTGCTAGACATAAGTGTATTATCTTGATCTTCTTCAAAGAACTCACTTGGTAGGTTCCTTAAGATCCTTGCAATAAAGCCACCTTTCTTTCAAGGTTTTGACATAGTTGTATCTGGAATTTGAACTTGTTTTTGGTTTGATGTCATGTTTTGATGTTGGACTTGGTTCAATTGTTCTGACATGTTTGAAACTTGGGTTGGTGTGTGCTGCAACCTTTGTTTTTGAATGTTTGGTTGTGGTTGTTGACATTGATATTCCACCATTGGTTGAACCATTTGTGGACATTGTATAGTTGGTTGGACATATTGTTGAAATTGGACCATTGGTTGTATTGGTTGTATATGTTGAACAATTGGTTGAACCATTGGTTGTATTGGTTGAAAATCTGATTGATGGTAAACACCTTGTTCTTGTTGTGGAGGCACATAATGTTGAAATTGATGTTGTCTTTTTTCTTGAAATTGTTTCATCATCTCTATTTGGCAGAGGAGAGCTGGTATGTCTGATCATTCAAGAAGAGATCTTACATCAATTGGCTCAATCTTTGGATTTCAACCTGGAAATTTTTGAAACATTTTAGACATTTGTGATCTATTCTTCTCAATGTTTTTCACTCTTTGTTCCAAAATCTCATTTTCTTGAGCTAGCTTCTCCTCTAGTTTTTGTATTTGGAGACTTGTTTCATCATTAAAAGTTTGATTGATATTGCGTTGTTGTTGGGTTGGATATAATTGTGATTGCATTATCGGTTGATATGTCAAAATTTGTTGCATCATTGGTTCTTGGAACCTTGTTTCAACAGGCATGTCACTTATGCAAATGCAATATTATTGGAATTTTTCAAGGATAATATATGATATGCAACTAAATGCAAACTAAATAGATGAAAATGAAATCTATGGCAAGAATGCAATCTATGTTTTTTGTTGTTTTTCAAGATTTTGACAAACTCATGAATGCAAATCTAAAAGAGACCCTTAGGAAATTGAAATGATGTCTAGACCTCAAAGGACAAAAGGACCAAGTGACAAAAGGACAAAATGACAATGTCTCCCCTATATGCTTGGATACTAAGCTAGGTTTGACGAAATGACAAAAGATAAAAGTTTGATAAGGTCAAGACTTCTTAACAATAAATTAGGGTTTATCAAAGATTTGCATTACTCAAGTATAACAGAACCTAGTTTTGACACTATATGTAAAGAGACAATTACTATGGAAATGACCCTAATATGATATGATAATGACCTAAGCTTAATGAAGAGACCTAGGGTATGCAAATATGAATGTATGACAATGGTATTACTCTAATTCAAAAGGACACATGCAAATGGATGACCCTTATTGATATGCAAAGGAGTATGACCTAGGTGAAACCTAACCTTGGTAGTTGACAATGACTTTGCAAAATGCAAACCTAAGATGAACCTAAATCTAAGTGACATGAATGTTGAGACAAGATTTTGAACAATGTTTGACAACCATATTTGAAGATGTTTTGAACTTTGTTGGATGAAATGTTCTTGTGTTTAACCTTGTTTTGAATCAATTTGTCTTGTTTTTGAAATGAGATGCAATTCAACTTTTGACAAGCAAAGAAGACAAGATATTTCAACTTAGACTCAAGACAATCATGCTCATCCACACATTTCTTATGGTAGGCAAGGACATTAGGTACTTGAGAGGTAGACTTGTTATGGGATTCAAGGAGAATACATAGATTCTTGACCCCACGGGCTCCCCTCCATAGCACTCACTTCTCAAGGTAGCCAAGCATCAATCCCCATAGAAATCTCCCCATGGCGAACTTAGTATCTCTTCCAAGTATCTGAACTTGTCCTTCTCAAGCAACTAGAAGGATTTTTGGCCTCTAAATACAAGGTGTTTAGTAAGGATTTCTATTAAGCATTACTCCTTGGTGTCACGCAAGCATGATTGAGACATTAAGCCCACCAAGATACCAAACAAATGTAGTCGCACAAGCATGATTTAGACCTTGAGGCCCTACTTAGATGTTGATATGAGAAAGAGTCCAAGGGTCATCACTTCCCAAGTAACTACAATTCCCACGTAACCCTTCCTTCAAAGCTTTCGCTCATCAATTATTTATTTATAGTGAGTTAGAATGCCAAGGTATTCTAGCCGTACTCACTTTGGGTCGTTCCCTTCTCACGATTGTCACTTGCTTGCAAAAGCAAATGGTTGGGAAGGCAGGCCTTCTAAAGGTGACACACAATCAAAAACATGAGCATGGTATCGAAGATCTGGATTTCTGATCACCCTAAGAAGGATGAGAGCATACTCTCCTACTCCAATGTCAAACTCAACAATCAAAGAAAACATGCATTCATTCCATCCTATTTAGAAATCATACTAGGTGCCTAAATATTAATTACAAACACAAAGTGTAGTTGTAGTCCAAGGCAACCTGCAAAACCCAAGTTAAAAGTTTGATATGTTTAGTCTTTGACTATCGAACCTGCATAAAACATATTAGTAGTTTCATTTGTTGTCTTTGCCATGCATAATGCCAAGGTGCTACACAAAGAATCAGTACCATAAAATCAAGAAGCAAAAATAGAATGCAAAACAAACCAATTTGCAAGTAAAAACACTACTTTTTTACCTCTGTTTCTGGACTTACACAGGCACAGAATTCTTGACATAGGCATAGAATGATGCAACATAGGCGCAGAATGATGCAACATAAGCACAGATCCCTTTGACACAGGTGTAGAAGTCTCTGACATAGGCGCAGAATGCTTGACAGAGGCACAAAACTCTCCTACATAGGCACAGAAGTGCCTAGAAAGCCCTGCATTACCCTGTTTCTTGGGTTTTTGACCTGAAAATCATCTCAAAAGCACTCAAAAGCATGGTTAGGGGGTTATTTTATGTCGGGTTCACCAATTAATGTAGATAGGAAATGTGGAAATCATCAAAGCAATATAAACAATAGCCTAGGTCAATCACGAAAACTAAATTGCAGTGATAATCCTAAAAACATTCAATAGAGAAAGGGAAATAAAACATTCAAATGCAAATGCAAACCAATGCAAACGTGAATCTCTCCTCCAGAAATTTCCATTGTCCTTCTTTCTCCTTCAAATTTCTTTGTTTGTGGATCTCACCTACTAGTGCATAAGCATTATGTGAAAGCAAGTAAACAAGATAGTAGCACAAGAATACTCGAAGCATGATTGATTCGACCAGGGATTAGGGACTTTGATTGAAGAAATTCATCCAATTTATAGATAAATCAGAGAAAAGATCAGATTAGCATGAAAGTGATTCGAATGGAAATTAAAATCAAGAATAGCAAAGTTATGAAAAGTGTATGACAAATTGCTATGCAAGGATTTATGACTATTTATGACAATTTATGACAAATTGCTATACAAGGATTTATGACAAGAATTTGGAATAGAAATAGACATTTAGGAATTTAGGAGAAATTAGAAAATTAAGTTAGAAATAATGACTTGGAAATTAAGAAATTGATGAAAATTAGGTAAATTAATTAATAATTTTTCATTCATTAATTAATTTACAAAAATAGGAGGAATTAATTAGACAATTAAATAAACATTTAATTGTGACAAGAAGACTTAGGATAAATAAATAAATTATTTATCCTAAAGAGAAAATGGAGAGAAAATGACAAATAAGGTTAAATGAATAAATCATGAAACCGTAGAAGATGAATTAGAAAATGCAAGGACGACAATTAGGTCTTGATGTAAGATTAATTTGATGTCGATTCGATCACGATTTTGAATTGATAAATGATTCATATTGATAAGCGATTTGATTGATAAATGCGCCAATTGATGAGGAACAATGACTAATTGATCCAAATTGACATGATTGAGAAAGACGATGATCGATGTCAAACCGATCGCAAAATAACAAAACTGACAAGAGGACAAGGATCGATGACAAATCAATCGCAAAATGACAAGATTGAAAATGACCATGATCAATGACAAATCGATCGCAAGATGATAAGATCGAAAATGACAACGATCGATGGCAAATTGAACACAAGATGACAAGATTGAAAATGACAATGATTGATGACAAATCAATCACAAAATGACAAGATTGAAAAGAGGACAAAACCCTAATTAGGATTGACGATGTCCAAAATGATGACAAATGAATACGCACATTGATGCGACAGGATAAGATTGACCAAAATCATGACTGAAGATTGTTGTCGACAAGACCAAATTCAAGAGTGAGATAAATGAAGAATGCAAAAGAAAGACTTGATGCTCGCAAATGATAAAGACCAAGTGCGAATCATAGGAGAAATGTTAGGGTGACGCAAAAACCTAAAATAAGGTAATGCGGCAATGTTAAAATATGACTCCGCAAGTGTTGACCATTTTTAGGTGTCTATGTTTACTCTTCAAGGTAGATTGAGTTTCTTGTTGCGTATTTTCTTCATTTGGATGCGGAGAGAAACTTAACACCTCACCGCCTTGTTGTTTTTGCACATTGATTTGCTCACTTGAGGAGGTCACATTACTCATCATGTTAAGATATTTTTGTGGGAACATCTTAAAGACCTTGTTCAAGAATTTATCCATCTTTTTTGTCAACTTTGGATCTTGAAGGAACATATCAACATCATCAGAAGCATAAGAATTTGATGAAGAATCTGGTTGGACATTTGGATTTGTTTCTTGTTGAATGCCTTGATCTGAACCAAATCCTTGTGAAAGAGTTTGTTCCTCATGTAATGTTTGAATTTCATGTTGTAGGTTTGGTTGATTCCAATCGAAAGGTGCATTTCCTCTTGGTGTTGGTGGAACACTCCCATGTCCTAGTTTCATGGGTACAAACACTGGTTCATACAATGGAGGTGGTCCAAGTTGAACCATTGCATATGGTGGTGATGATGTGTTTGATGAACTTTCAATTTGTACTGTTTGACTAGTTTGAAATTGTGAATTTGATATGTTGTCAATGGGTTGATACTTTGGTTCACCCATCTTCTTAGATTTTGACCTTGTTTCAATAGGCATGTCACTTATGCAAATGCAATATTTTTGGAATTTTTCAAGGATAATATATGATATGCAACTAAATGCAAACTAAATAGATGAGAATGCAATCTATGGCAAGAGTGCAACCTATTGTTTTTGTTATTTTTTGAAGATTTTGACAAACTTTTTGGAATGTAAATCTAAAAGAGACCCTTAGGAAATTGAAATGATGTCTAGACCTCAAAGGACAAAAGGACCAAGTGACAAATGTTAAAGTATGACTCCGCAAGTGCAAATGTTAATATTGTGATGATTTGGTGAGCTAGATTAATATTGGTGAATTAATTAATAAATGACAAATTATTAATTAATTTATCAATTGTTTTTGAGCGTCAAATGAGTATGTTTCCACCCTAAGAATAAAGGGACAAGATCCTTCTTGCGCAATCACCACTTGTCAATCCAAAATAGTCTTGAAAGGAGCTCCTGCAGCTCCTCCCAAACCAACTCCTGCAAGTTAGTATAATCTCTTAGATCATCTAGGAAAGACACCTACACAAATATCAATCTTTGAGTTGTTGAAAATGTCCCCCATGCACCGTGCAGTCCTAGATAAAGCTTTACTTGAGTCCACTATCCCGACAGACATTGATGTTGACCAGTTTCAAGCCTGAATTGGACATCTAGCTGTTTCCCAAAATGTCACATTCTCTGATAATGATATCTCACCTAATAAGCTCCCTCATAATGATCCTTTACACCTTGAAGTCTTTGTCCATAATTACAAAATCTGACAATCCTGATAGATGGCAGAGCGGGTCTTAATATTTGTACCTTGAGAGTGGTCAATGGCCTTGTTTATACAAAAAATGACATTGATGCTTCCAAAAGAATAACAATCAAAGCATATGATGATGTTGAGCACCCATCTAAAGGGATAATTACATTACCTATCAGAGTCGGTCCAGTGATAGAAAACACTTTCTTGTAGGTCTTAGACCTCGATCTCCCTTACAATATGATTCTTGGCCATCCATGGATCCATGCAATGAAAGCAATTCCATCCACCTATCATCAATGTTTAAAATATCCTTACAATGGAACTGAGATAACAATTCCAGGAGATCCTAATCCATTTTAATTTTGTGCTACTCTAAAGGATTCCCCTCAGCAGCAAGTCCCAGTCAATAGAGAGGCCCACTCACATAGTTATGTGGATCCTAATGAATTGTTAGATGCTGTCAAAGGAAAATTGAAGATACAGGACCAAGGATGCAAAGAATATTCAATGGATCAAACATTCCTCATTGGGAATTTACCAATATCTCCAAAATCGTATGGCAAACCACATTTGTTGCAAAAGGAACCTAAGGTAATTATTCAATATCAGCCTCCCACTACATTTACAAGATGGGGTGAACTTGACAAAGAAACTTTAGATGACGATGTCGTAGATTGGCTTTATAAGGATCCAACTGAGACCCCACCTGTCAGGTTGCCAGTGGAACGGTATGGCAAAGGATTTACTATTCTACAAAAGAAAGGATATGACGGCTGCAATGGCTTAGGCCTAAACAAGAATGGAAGGCTAGAACCTGTTATACCCAAGATGCGACCTCCAACTTTAGGGTTAGGTTTTGTACCATTGCGAATTGGATCCTCATCTACCAAAGTGACCACGTGTGAAAAAGGGCGTGACTCTGATGATAAAATAACACCTGAGGATACCCGACCTGAAACTGATTCCAATGAATGGGAGTGGAGTTCTTTTTCTTCTAGCTCCTATGCCCTTGACAATATTTTCCTTGACCCTGATAATATGCCTATGGAAGACAAACATGAAATAACTCCCCTTCCCAAAACATGTCCTAATGCTTGGATAGAGTCATTCTGGGACCCAAGCTCCAAATCAGATACAAGCAGTTCAGACAGTGATACCACAGATGTTTACATCTTTACCATCTCAGTCCTCTCCCTCAAAACCGATGATGACATGCCCCTCGTCTATCCCTAGCTTATCCAACATGACCAACAAGAACCAATCACATTGGATTGTTTTCAAAATGATGAAGCAATTGCAAAATTCCTTGGACTACGAGAAGGCATGCCACAAGGTGATCATAAGGTAGGATTTGCTATTGATCTGGATTCCACAGCATATTTTGGGGAGTCAACTCCATCTTCTAGTCATCAAAATAAAAAAAGAAAAGAAAAAGTAAAAAATCAAAAGAATAGGTCTTTGAGTGAAAACCGCAAGGCACTCTCTGACCGTGAAAAAGTAAAAATAAAAGACGTACCTATGGGTGAAAACCTCTCTGAGGCGGCCAAAGGTGGAAGAGTGGACATACCCCTATTAAGTCAGGATAAATCAACATTGTTTGTGGAAATGACCGAGGAAATCAATTTGGGTACACCTAACAACCCTAAGGTCATTCATTTTACTGCTTCTCTATCAAAATAGGAAAAGATAGATTTTGTCAATTTCTTTCTTAAGAAGAAGATCAACTTTGCATGGTCCTATGCAGATATGCCCCGCCTCGATCTAGAATTAGTCCTTCATCACTTGCCATTAAAAGTAGATGCCAAGCCTGTCAAACAGAAACTTAGAAAGATGCATCCCCAGGTGGCTCTTTTGGTCAAGGTAGAAATGAAAAAATTACGGGATGTGGGCTTTGCCAGACCCATTGATTATGCAGACTGGATTTCAAATTTGGTACCAGTTAGCAAAGTAACTGAGGGCATCAGAATCTGTACAGATTTTAGGGATCTCAATAAAGCATGCCCTAAAGATGATTTTCCACTACCAAATATAGACATCATAGTTGACATGACTGCTAGATATGAGATGCTCTCATTGATGGATGGCTTCTCTGGCTATAACCAAATTTGTATTGCTCTTGAAGGCCAACATAAGACTGCATTCACCTATGCTTGGGGTACCTACTATTGGAATGTGATGCCCTTTGGTCTTAAAAATGCAGGCGCAACATATCAAAGAGCGATGACGACAATTTTCCATGATTTCATGCATACTTTGATGGAGGACTATGTTGATGACTTATTATGCAAATATGTCACAAGAGATAGTCATCTCACCATCCTGGGCCCAATCTTTGACCGAATGGAAATTTACAAGCTTAGACTCAATCCAAAGAAGTGTGTCTTTGGTGTCACAGCTAGCAAATTACTAGGGTACGTTGTTTCTCATAGAGGCATTGAAGTCGGCCCTACCAAGGTTAAAGCAATAATGGATATGCCTCCTCCTTCTAATCTCTGTCAACTACGAAGTCTACAAGGAAATCTCCAGTCAATTTGCTAGTTTATAGCTCAATTGGCAGACAAATGTCATCCATTCTGGCATCTATTGCATAAAGGTGTCACTTTTAAATGGACTGAGCAATGTCAATCAACCTTTCAAGCTCTCAAGGACTATTTGTTGTTGCTGCCTATTCTAATGCCTCCTATAGAAGGAAAGCCATTTATATTGTATATTTCTGCAACTGAAATGGCACTAGGAGTTCTCTTGGCCCAATAGGATGAGAACGGCAAAGAGCGAGCTATTTATTATATCAACCGGACACTAGTAGGCTATGAGCTGAATTATTCAACTATTGAATGGCCATGCTTAGCAGTGGTATTTGCAACACAAAAACTCTAACACTATATGTTAAATCACCAAACATTGCTGGTTGCAAAAATTGATCCCTTGAAATATTTGCTTAGCAGAGCAGCTTTGACAGGTCACCTAGCAAAGTGGGTTATGATCCTCAGTGAATTTGATATTGAGTATATGGAGCAAAAGGCAATAAAAGGACAAGTCATAGTAGATCAACTTGCAGAGGCTCCTATTTATGATGATCATCCCATGTTGACTAATTTTTTGAATGAATCAGTCTTTGCTCTCACATCTTCTAATGAATGGAAGTTATACTTTGATGGATCCCATACCAAGTTCGGGTCTGGAGTAGGCATCTTGTTTGTCACCCCTCAAGGTGATGCTATTCCCAAGTCCTACAGAATAACTTTTCATTGTACCAATAACATTGCAGAGTATGAAGCACTGGTCACAGGACTTTGAGTAGCGGTCCACTGGAACATCATGCATTTACAAGTCTATGGAGATTCTCAATTAGTCATCCGACAAGTGAATGATGACTACGAAACAAAAGATGAAAAGCTTATTCCCTATAAGCATATGGTAGATTTATTCAAGACAAAATTCACCGCCATCCATTTCAGTCAAGTTCCAAGAATGCAAAACAAGTCAGCAGATGCAATGGCTACGATCGCTTCCATGTTAAATATGCCCCACAATATGGACAAATGTGAATTTTTGGTTGAGCAGTTGCTTGTCCCTTCTTTTGACATTTCGACAGTAGATGTGATGTGTGTTCTTGTTGGTCCTAACTCCCCGTGGTACAAAGATGTATATCAATATTTGAAATCCCAAACCTTATCACCTAACCTTTTCGCTAACCAACGCCGAGCCTTCATCCGATAGATGGCCAAATATGTCATCATTGCCAACACCCTTTACCATCGTTCCTTTGATCATACCCTCCTCAAGTGTTTGGATTTTGACAAAGCACAAACAGCTTTACACAAGGTTCATGATGGTATATGTGGGGGCCATTTCAATGTTCTGAGCTTAGCCAAAAAGTTGATTCGCGCTAGGTATTATTGGCCCACTCTGGAAAAAGATGTTCATAATTTTGTTAAGAAGTGCTACAAATGCCAGATCCATGGAAATTAAATTCATGCACCAGCCCAAGAGCTTCATTCTATCATATCTCTGTGGCCCTTTTCTTAATGGGGATTGGATCTTATTGGCAAGATTCACCCGACATCTGCAAATGGACACAAGTTCATCATTATAGCCACAGAGTATTTTACAAAATGGATCGAGGCTATCCCCATGACCTATATCACTGGTGTGAAAATTTCAAAATTCCTATTGAATTATATCATATGCAGATATGGGGTTCCCCTTTCCATAGTCACAGATAATGGTCGTCCCTTCAAGAATAAAGATGTCAAGGAACTCTGTGAAAAGTTTCATATCCAACACCGTTTCTCCAGTCCATACTATCCACAGGGTAATGGTCAAGCTGAAGCATCAAATAAAACCATTATCAAGATCCTAAAAAAGGTTGTCAATGACAATAGTCGAGATTGGCATGTATAGTTGAATCCAGCACTATGGGCCTATTGCACTTCTATCCGCACACCTATTGGCACAACACCTTATTCCTTGGTGTATGGTGCAGAAGCCATTTTACCCTTGGAAGTGGAGATTCCTTCCTTGTGTGTTTCCTTGGAACATCTGATTGATGATGAGATGCATAGAGTCTCTTGGTTGCATCAGCTTGAGATGTTAGATGAGAAACATCAGACAGCCCTGATACATTTGCAAGCATATCAAAACTATCTCCGTCGCTCTTATAATAAGAAGGTCAAAGGGTGACACTTCGAAGTGGGAGATCTGGTTTTAAAGGTAAACCCCAAGAATGCACAGTCTACTGACATCATCAAAGGCAAGTTTGAACCTAATTGGGTTGGGCCTTTTATAGTTACTACAGCCTATGGCTTGGGGGCATATCAGCTTGCCACTCTAGAAGATGAACCTTTGTCTGATCCTGTCAATAGCATGCACCTTCGCAAGTATTGGGCATAATTTTCTATCAACACTTCTTCAAGTATGATCCTGAAAAAATACAAAAAAATCAAAAAAGCAAAAAAATACAAAAAAATCAAAAAATAAAAAAAATGCAAAAAAAATACAAAAAAAAAAAGAACAAAAGAGAAAAAGAGCAAAAAAGTAAAGAAAAATGATTCGCCCTCTAGTGAAAACCTGGCAAATAGGCGCTTTGGGAAAGTACCATGGTGAAAACCTGGCAATCAGGCACCATGTGTAATGAGATCATTGCTCCATCATTTGTTATGACCTCTAGCTATGCTTTCTCTCAACCAGTTTATCATGTCTATCTTTGTCTTGACCCAATGTTCTATTCCAGGCTTGTGATTGGTCAACATCATTGTCTTGCATACTCCATTTTCTTGTGCATATGTTTCAGTCCTGGTCTATATATATGTCTTCTAGATGTGCATTGGGTGCGTTCTCCTTGTCATGATCAATCACTGGAACTTTTGAATTGAAAAATGTCCTGAAATAATCCAAAATTTTTTTGAAAAATGTCCTGAAAAAATCATAAAAATTGAAAAATGTCCTGAAAAAATCAAAAAAAAAAATCAAACAATGTCCTAAAAAAAATCCCTAAAAAGTCAAATAAAGTCCTGAAAAAATGAACACAAAAAAATTGTAAAACTCGCAAAACAAAAAATATATATCCCCTTTGTGCATCGACAGATCATTGAGCATCCCTCTAATGACATGCAATCAAATACTGTGCTTTACTGCAAATCATGCATTCACAAATGAACTTTTTCCATCAAACCAAACATTCAAACTGATCACAATTGTCATATCAATCAATCAAACATCAATATCATTGGTCCTTGGAACACTATCATGGGTCTTATACAGGGTGTGGTATACTCAAAACCAGACTGTGTCTTGTCTTAGATGGGGTACCACATGTCCTGAAACTAGATAGCATGATCGTCCTATCAACACTTTCAACTTTTGACAATGAAGATCAAGATGTTTGTTTGACTTGTTGGAATTAGCGAGTCTTATCATTTATTGATTTATCTTCGATCATGTTCCTATGTTGCTCGATGATGTCACTGAGTGATTTAGAGTGACCAGGATGGTTCATGGTCCCTTTCTTTTTTTTTGTTGTGATTGCTGTTTGTGGAATGTTTGTTACAAACTGGGGCAACTATATCATTGGGTGTCTGTGTTAAGTACGTTCGCTTTGTGAATGCCGCACATACCTCGCCCCTTGATGTATGCACCCTAGAATGCTTCGCTCATTCCTTGTGTATGATGTGTTTGTCTTTTGCAAAAAGGGTTGCATTTCAGCTCTGGCCTTCAATGCCATGATGCTATGCATCTGTTTTGCTACATTAAATAAAGGTTCTCACCTACAAAGTGCATTACTGAAAGCAAGTTTTTCTTCATCTCTAACTATCCTCTGTCTCATTTCTTCTTACTAACATTTCTTCCGTCAGTTGGGATAGTCAGTTTGGTCTAGTGCTCCGATTTCCCCAAACACATATGCTACATCCTGCATGCATTGATTAGTACATTTGCATTATATCAAACATCACATCAAGCATCATATCAAGCATTTTATCCATTTCATATTATAAATGCATCAAAAACACATAAAAATACATTCATACATGGTGCATAAGTCATCCATACATGGAAAATAAACATATGTCATAACACATTGCATCCCATCATATAGATGCATATCATATCATATATCAAAATAATATCCGAGTACAAAAATTGGACTGTCTGTCCTAAGTATGGCCCACAGGCTGACTATATAATATCACACTACATCTATCTCTGTCGTAAGGAGCACATGCCTCTGTCACTGGGTGCTCCCTCTATCCTCCTCATCCCTGCCATGTCTTAAGGATGATGTCCCTCCTGGTCCTAGCTATGGTGGTCTCATCAGTCCACTCACCCCCATGCTACTCACTGACCTCCGAGAGCATGCCCGATATGATGCTACTCTTTCCTCTGGTGGAACTACACTCTCATATAGTGTCCTCCAATGGCGTATCTCCTCTCTGGTCTCTACTAGTATCTATGCCATCTCCTGTGCACTGACATCCCTAATCGACCCAATACACTCAGTGACTCTCTATTTTTCTTGTTGTTCCTGAGCTATTGCTATATCTCGAGCCATTGTAAGTCTGGCTATCTCTACTCTGAACTAGTCATACTCTATCCTCAAGATGGCATTCTATCTCTCTAATGTCACAATGTGATCCTACTGACTCGCTATGGTAGCCCTGCACATCTCCATCTCCTCTATGCTAGCTGTCTCCAGCTCTATGGGTATATCCTGCAATGACTCCTGATCGACTAAATCTAGCTCATAGTCATCATCATCATCATCATCTCCATCCTCATCATCCCCCTCATCCTCATCACCACCCTCATCCTCCTCATCCTCATCCTCTCCCTCCTCCTCTCTAGTGAGTGGGAAGTCCTCCTATCTCCTAGGGACTGGAATATCAGGATCGGTCAATGGCACTGGCCATCGTCGTGCAAACCATTGCTCATACTCCTCTGTCATCTCGATGTCCACCACATCTGATCTCCAATCCCACTATCTCTATTGTAGCTGTGTGAAGTTAGCATATGCTATGTGTGGCTGAATCATACTCCCCCACTAACTCGTCTCTTTATGAGACCGGGCAAAGTGTGCAATCCCCCAAGGTACATCCTGCCTCTCTCCAAACTATCATCTGACTCTCTCTAGCATGTACATCTCAAACACTCTCTGCAATTCACTGGTCACCCAATCAGATATATCTCCTATCTGCAATATGATAGCTCATCACTATCATCTAACCATCTAGGGCAATCATGATATGGCCTCCATGTGAACTCTCTCAATCTGTCTAGCTCATGTCGCCAATACAATATGTATCCAAACGGACCCTATCTCAATGCTCCTCCATAGCAATACACATATGGTCAGTTTGGTAATACCTGTCTCTCTGTAATCGATCAACATATGGCTATGTGCTCAAATGCCCATACCTGTAACAGTGTGGCTCCATAGCTCAAAGTCTGAACTCCCTGATATGCTATCTGATGCAACTAAAAATATAGCATAGCCAGTACACATGGTCCCCATGTGTACACTATCCCCTCTATCACCATCCACTCTAGCACTCTTCCCCATCCAATAGGGAGTCCATGTCCTCTTCTGTCTCTTGCTAGTAGGCATGCTATCACCACATATCGTCGATCATACTCTAATGCCATGGTCTCCCAGCCGATCTCCCTCTCTACGATATCCAGATCATCTATGTCACACTCAAATAATCTGCACAATGCATCTCTCCCTATCACTAGGTCATACTCTATCATCTCCCCATGAATCAGAATGTGGAGGATGTGCCATACATCCTCTAGTGTCACCGTCACCTCTCCAGTCGCCAGATGGAAGGAGGAAGTCTCTGAATGCCATCGCTCAGCCAATGCGGTAAGTAGTCCTGTGTTTGCCCTAATCTCAGGCATGAATGTGATATAGTATATCCCAAGTCCTGCTAATGTATCTCTATTTGTGCTCTTGAGTCTATGTCATAACACGAAGCAGTTAGGTCGATTCTCCAGTGTGATCAATGGATATTGTTGACTTTGCATCACAATTGGGGCACATTTTGTCAGTTTTAGGGTTTGCTCCTACGGGTTGCATTTCCTTGTCTCATGTCCAAATAAGGGTGTTCTTTATCTATTTTGACCTATCCTACCCTTATCCCCCCTTTTCGGATCATTCGTATGCCATTTTTTACTAAATTAGGGTTAACAATGCACAATTGCACCTGTGTGATAAATTTTGCACCTGTGTACCCTACACAAGCACAGAAGACCCTACACAAGCATAGAATTCACCCTACATAAGTGTTGAAGTCAATTTCTACATTCCCTATGGGCCCTGCAATGTCTTGCAAGCAAGTCAAATTCATAAAATTGACAATATGGGTTTTTGAGATACATACCGCAATGTCCCACATGCCAGTCAAATTCATCAAATTGAAAATATGAATTTTTGAGATACATACCACTGCTCCCACATTGTTTGGTTGTCTATAGGTGCATACACATTCTCTGAGGTGATCTGCCCTTGGAATGTTCACCATCTCTCTACATGTGTCCTTTTCCAGAGCAACAAATTCTCCTCTTTGGTTAGTGCAAATGAGCAATTTCCACTCTCTTTGTCTCATTTATAGATCTTTGTTAGTGCATAGATGGACATGCACTCTCTCCATCTCATGCTGGTCGTGGTCTTTTGCACCATCAATTGCTTGTCATTCGTGTACCCAATCTCCGATTGTCAGTCCGTTCAATCCTATCATTTTTATCAATCAATTGGCCTCTTTTCTGCATGTTTCCAGCCAATTCCTCGAGGGGGCATGCATATGTCATTGTCAGTTATCTGGGGCATTTTCATTTAATTTCTTTGAAACAACGCTTAGAATCACATTGTCTCAAAGAGGGGCAAAATGTAGACGTCTAAAAACGGTCAACACTTGCGGAGTCATACTTTAACATTTGCGCATTGCCTTATTTTAGGGTTTTTGCATCGCATTAACATTTCTCCTATGATTCGCACTTGGTCTTTATCATTTGCGAGCATTGAGTCATTCTTCTTCATTCTTCATTTGTCTCGCTTTTGAATTTGGTCTTGTCAATAACAATCTTCAGTCATGATTTTGATTGATCTTATCCTAACGCATCAATGTGCGTATTCATTTGTCATCATTGTGGACATCGTCAATCCTAATTAGGGTTTTGTCCTCTTTTCAATCTTGTCATCTTGCGATCGATTCATCATCAATCCTTGTCCTCTGGTCAATCTTGTCACTCTGCGATCAATTTGTTATCAATCTTGTCATCTTGCGATCGATTTGTCATCGATCGTTGACGTTTTCAATCTTGTCATTTTTGCAATCTATTTTGTCATCCATCCTTGTCCTCTTGTCAATTTTGTCATTTTGCGATCAATTTGCCATCGATCGTTGTCTATCTCAATCATGTCAATTTGGATCAATTAGTCATTGCTCCTCGTCAATTGGTGCATTTATCAATCAAATCGCTTATTAGCATTGGTCTTTTATCAAGTTAGAATCATGATCAAATCGATCCTTCAATCATGACCTAATTTTCATCCTTGCATTGCTAATTCATCTTCTAGGGTTTCATGATTTAATCATTTAACCTTGTCTGTCATTTCTCCCTTTAGGATTAATAAATTATTTATTTATCCTAAGTCTTCATGTCACAATTAAATGTTTATTTAATTGGCTAACTAATTATTCCTCTTTTTGTGAATTAATTAATAAATGACAAATTATTAATTAATTTACCTAATTTCCTATTTTTCATCAATTTCTAATTTCCTAATTTCATCAATTTCTAATTTCCTAATTTTCCTCATTTTCTAATTTCTATTTCATCTATTTTTCAATTCTCTCCTATTTTCCTCCTAATTTCATGGGAACGACATTTCAGTTTGTCATAATTTGTCATAATTGACAACCAATCAATTTTGACATAGAAATTTGTCATAATTTTGTCATAATTGACAATCAATCATTCTTGCATAGAAAATGCATAATTTGTCATAATTTGTCATAATTGACATTCTTGATTTGCAATTTCCATTCGAATCTCTTCATGTTAATTTGATCTTTTCTCCAATTTGTCTATAAATTGGATGAATTTCTTCAATCAAGACTACTACCTGGTCGAATCAATCACGCTTTGAGTATTCTTGCGCTAATTGTCATTCTTGCTTTCACATTAGGTTTATGCACTTGAAGGTGAGATCCACAAATAAAAGCTATTTGAAGGAGAAAGAAGGACAATGGAGCCACATGAAGGAGACATTCAGATCTGCATTTGGTTTGCTTAGTTTTCAATCTTAAGTGTTTTGCTTTCATGTCTCTATTGAGTGTTTTTAGGATTGATCATTGCATTTGAGCTTTCGTGATAGAGCTAGATTAATATTGATTTTCTTGTGATGATTTCCAAATTCCTATCTAGCTCAATATTAATCACCAACTAATGTAGATAGGAATTTGGAAATCATCACAAGCAAATCAATACTAATCTAGCTCAATCACGAAAGCTCAAATGCAATGATCAATCCTAAAAACACTCAATAGAGACATGAAAGCAAAACACTCAAGATTGAAAACTAAGCAAACCAAATGCAGATCTGAATGTCTCCTTCATGTGGCTCCATTGTCCTTCTTTCTCCTTCAAATAGCTTTTATTTGTGGATCTCACTTTCAAGTGCATAAACCTAATGTGAAAGCAAGACTGACAAGTAGCGCAAGAATACTCAAAGCATGATTGATTCGACCAAGTAGTAGTCTTGATTGAAGAAATTCATCCAATTTATAGACAAATTGGAGAAAAGATCAAATTAGCATGAAGAGATTCGGATGGAAATTGCAAATCAAGAATGTCAATTATGACAAATTATGACAAATTATGCACTTTCTATGCAAGAATGATTGATTGTCAATTATGACAAAATTATGACAAATTTCTATGTCAAAATTGATTGATTGTCAATTATGACAAACAACGATCGATGGAAAATCGATCACAAAATGACAAAATTGACAAGCGGACAAGGATCGATGACAAAATAGATTGCAAAAATGACAAGATTGAAAACATCAATGATCGATTACAAATCGATCACAAGACGACAAGATTGATGACAAATTGATTGCAGAGTGACAAGATTGACCAGAGGACAAGGATCGATGATGAATCGATTGCAAGATGACAAGATTGAAAAGAGGACAAAACCCTAATTAGGATTGACGATGTTCACAATGATGACAAATGAATATGCACATTGATGCAACAGGATAAGATCGATCAAAATCATGATTGAAGATTGTTATTGACCAGACCAAATTCAAAAGCGAGACAAATGAAGAATGCAGAAGAATGACTCAATGCTCACAAATGATAAAGACCAAGTGCGAATCATAGGAGAAATGTTAATGCGACGCAAAAACCCTAAAATAAGGCAATGCGCAAATGTTAAAGTATGACTCCGCAAGCGTTGACCATTTTTAGACATCTACATTTTAATTAATCTTGAATGTTTTGCTTTCATGTCTCTATTGAGTGTTTTTAGGATTGATCATTGCATTTTATCTTTCATGATTGAGCTAGATTAATATTGATTTTCTTGTGATGATTTCCCAAATTCCTAGCTACATTAGTTTGGAGATCTCATGATCCTTGTCTTCTACCAGATCCTAAGTTTTTCTCCTATTCTCCAGCTCCTGACACATTCTGATGGTTAGTCCTTCCAACTCTTTTCTCAGATTGGCATTAGACTCATTTAGTTTTTCCACTTCTTGAATTAGAGATTCCATGTCTGCTTCATCAGAGGAACTATTTTCAGTTAGCTCCATCAGTTTTTTAGCATGCTCTCTTCTTTTTTCCTAAGAGGCCTTATATTTGACCATAAGTTCATCATAGGCTTGCTCAGACTGAGTGAGCTGGTGAGTAAGTTCCCTCATAGTGTATTCCCCTATATCTCCTTTCAAGTGGTTAGACTTATAGAAAGGTTGGCTCTGATACCAATTGATGAATACTAAGAGGGGGGTTGAATTAGTATCCCAAAAATTATTGAACTCAAACACTTAAATAGTCTAGCAGTAAACTGGTAAAACAGTCCCACAGACAAACTGGTTAACACATATGCAAACAAAATAGCAAATAAGGCATTCACCCATAGATGAACAATCACCATAACACAAGAGATTTTGACATGGAAACCCAAATGGGAAAAACCATGGTGAGATGAAACTCACAAGTAACTATCTGTAGAACAGTACCCAAACCAATTAAGGTCAGACCGATTAAGGTCATACAATGTTCTTCACCAGAACAGATCTTGTTGGGAATCTCAATCTCTTTTGGGAGATAAGTCTGATTAAAGACTACCTTGTGAGAGGATTTAAGATCCATAGATGTGAATCACCTTGTTAGAGGATTTACAAAGGCTTTGCCAGGCCTACCTGGTTAAGGATCTTCAGACTTGTTGAAGATGTGAGTAATCAACAAGTGAGTGGTCTAAATACTAGCACCGTATGCTTGGTTAGATCCGTTAAAGCTCATTGTTAATGAATTTTCCATTACTTTAGTCTTCAGACACTTCACACTCTATTATTTCACACAGACTTCCTATTCTCTCCTATGATAGCTTATTCATAGCTCATGCAATATCAAGAACCCCAAGAACTTGTAAAACCCTAGACATGATCTCCTTATAAAGGAATCTAATTTCATGTCGGTCCAATAGGATTACATTGCAAGTTCCTAGGTTTAGTGTACCTAGACATATTTGGTAGCATGGCACAAAAGCACTGCTAGAGTGTTAGCACCACCAAACAAACAGTGGATGGTAACTTATCACAAAAATATTGGTTCATACAAAATGTCAGTTATCAGTTTGGAACTCAGAGTAGTACCGGTTCAAATATTGAACTGATTACTAGTTCACACTTTCACCAATTACCAGTTTGCCAAAATGAAGACTAGGAATATGATAATTGCCACTTTAGTTTCTTTAATCCGCTTAAGATCCTCATGCCAGTTGAGGTATTCATGCCGCTTGAGATCGGTAAATACTTTCTGCAAAACATCGATAGTCTAAAGACTAATACATTATATCGGTTTGGAACAAGTATCGGTTGAGAATAACTCATACATACAAAGAGTGATCTCAAAGAAAGTGTGTGTCCACCAATGACAATCACAACATAATCATCAAAATTGCCAATAGGGTGTGAATTGTCAATCTGCGTGTTTGCTATCATTGTTTTTGATAAGTTGTCCAACAGGAGTTCTGATATAACTTGATTTGATTTGCAATGTTTTCAAGTTGATTTTAATTTGCATTGTTTCAAGTTGATATATATGCGGAGCTTGAGTTGTTTTACAAGCTAATATGATTATGGAACTTGAGTTGTGTTACAAGTTGATATGAATGTGAAACTTGAGTTGTTTTACAAGTTGATTTGATTGTGGAACTTGAGTTGTTTTACAAATTGATATGATTTGATATGGAAATGGATTTGATATGGTGTGGAACTTGATTAGATTTTCAAAGTTTCAAGTTGATATGAATTGTATGTTGATTTGAATTGTATTGATGAGGAAATTGATATTGGACTTGTTTTGTTTTGTGACAGAAGCACCTTGGAGTGGTTCAGTCATGAGAGTGATTTTCAAGACCGTGGTCATTGATACCACGATTGATACAAGCTGATAGGGATATCATTGAGAGGTGTGGCCTATCCTCTTTATTAGAGATGCCTCAGTTTATCGTTAACCGAGGTTTATTGACAGCATTGGCTGAGAGGTGGCATAGTGATATGAACACCTTTCATTTGGTGATAGGTGAGATCACAGTGATGCCTAAGGATTGTTACCAGATTCTACGGATTCCTGTGATAGGTGCATTTTTACCCTATGAGAAAACTGAGGAGGGTGGGATAGAGGCACTTCGCCAAATTTTTTAGGATGATATAGATTGTGGATACGAGATCCCCTGGCAGGAGTTTCTAGATTTGGATTACGCTCCTCTACCATCAGTGTTGGCAGGTTTTATAGGTGGTTTCTTATGTCTCACTCCAAGGTCAAAGGGACTGGCTGTAGGATGAGGGTTGGTCCTGGAGGACATGGTGACACAGGGTCACCAATTTGCATGGGGGTTGGCTATGCTGGCCTACTTATACAGGGATTTGTATCAAGTGGTGTACTTGGGTTATGGCATTTTATTAGCTAGAGTGACACTACTACAGGTATGGGCATGGGAGCATATTCCCATAGCCAGGCCACTGGCAGATAGAGATAAGCCTGTTGGGTGTGCTTATGCATACGGATATCGAGGGATAGTTGTCTAGCATAAGCTAGGAAAACTAGAGCACTGGAGGAGAGTTTTGGATGATATTGATATAGTTGTCTAGCGACCATATACAAGTTGTGAGGTATTGGCAGAGGACGGGATGGAAATGCCCTATGTATACATGACTAGATATCTGATAGGATGGACACCCTTTGTGATTGAGAGATTTCTGCATAGCTGGGTGTTGTAGTAGTATGGTTGACAATAGGGGATACCACAGGGAGCATGTTTTTATGCTCGACAGAGATAGGATATTCTAGAGTGGGAACCCACTATTGATAGCACAGAGACAGTTGAGGAGTTCTTTCACTTAGCCAACCAGATATGGGACTACACCCTTGAGATAGTGGATGCAGGGATGACTGATGAGTTTGTAGCACTCTTTGTAGTGTGTGCAGTGGCTAGGATATCAGATCCAATGGAGATGATTCCTGCTTTTGATGATGATGAGGATGATCAGCTCGAGAGGCTAGGGAGATGGGGAGAGGCTGGTGAGGAGGTCGATGAGGGAGGAGGCGATGGTGGAGATAGTGGAGGAGGTGGCCAAGGGCAGCGAGGGGATAAGAGGGGATTGGATCAGGGGAGGAGAGGAGATAGGGGTGGAGATGGTGGTGACAGAGGGATACGAGTTGAGAGAGTATTGCAGCGGGTTGTGGTGGATAGAGGGAGAGGGGGTTTGGCTATCAGAGCTGGGGGTGAGGAGAGGGTTGGAGAGGTGATAGCAGCGGTAGGAGGACATGATGATTTCAGATGACCAGCCCAGAGCAGGAGGTCAAATGTTTTACCCCCACCAACACCGAGGACAGGTAGAGGGACAGGGGGTTTCCCTTCACAAGTACCCCTGTAGATGTGGATTCTGACGCATTTGGAGAATGCATAGATTTGATCATTGCAATTATCAGTGTAGTAGTTATAGACACAGTTGTTGGTGCATCAGCATTAGATTATTCAACTAACCACAGAGAGGGATACAGAGAGAGAGTGTCGGGGTCGAGCAAAGGAGCTCGTAGAGAGTTTGCAGAGAGCAACAGTAGGTGGCCCGATGAGAGATACCTTGAGAGAGCTGGCTCTAAGAGCCAAGGAGGTGGAGTACTATAGGAGACATTATGAGGATGCGGTTCCCAAGGAGCGCTTAGTGTAGAGTTTCATAATGTCGAGATCCAGTCGATCTCGAGAGACAAGGTCAAGGACATAGAGCAGAGGCATGACAGGGCCTCCTAAATAGGATCCACCTAGAGATCTAGGTGCTGGGACATCTGTAGCGAGACCGTCTCCTTCAGGAGATAGTCATACCTAAGAGACATTGTCTCTATTGTATTTTGATCATTTTGTTGTGTTGGGCATAGACAGGACATATTTTGTATATTGGATCTTTTTTGAGATATATATATACGAAACTATTTTCTTTGATCCTCATGTGATGTGTTATGGATAATGCTATTTATATGATGTTGATGTTTCTATGATGATGATGTAATGCTTAGATGTATGCATGTGATTCGATATTTGATTAACATGATGTGATAATGCCTGATGTGAGATGTATCTTGAAAATGAGATGTATGATATGATAATGATGTGATATGTATCTTGAAAATGAGACATGTATGATATGATAATGATGTGAGATGTATCTTGAAAATGAGATGTATGATATGATAATGATGTGAGCTACTAATTATAAAATGATATGCAACTATTTTTTTTGAGCATCCTCATTTAGCATTTGTCATCCTTGTATAGCCACATGTTTTTTCTTTCTTTGTAGGTATCATCATTGAGCATTGACTTGGTGGGATATGTTGAAAATTTATACAAGCATAGTGGTATAATTGAACCATAATGACCTGAGAAAAATTTACATGATTTTTGATTTTATAAGATAGAACAAGCATCAAGGTATAATTGAACCAGGATGACCTGAGTGCAGATTGTGTATAAACAGACAAGATTAAACCATATGTATGTGCAAAGTGGAATCATGTCTTCAGTGATGTGTTTTAAATCATGTCTGGAGAGAAGTATCTGCATAATATAAATGATCATCTCATAGATAGAAAACCAAAAAGATATTGGAGTCCCAAATACTTTCTCTAGCTCGATGCATCATTGAGAAAATGTAGAGGATCCAATAGTTCAAGAAGAGTTCAAGTGCAAAGATAATCAAAACTTCATGCAAGATGCAAACATTTAATACTTCAGAAAATCATCCATCATGTGTTGTGAATTTGTTAAATGATCAATGTTTGTTCTCGTGTGTGTTGAATGTTTGTGTGCTAGACATGATGCTTTGAGTTGGCTGCTAGTTTTGATTAGGATGGAATATTGATCAATGTTGCCCCTAGCTAGATTGATTTCTTGACGTGGATATGTACAGTGATTACTAAGTCATGGTGGGATATGATGAAATGATTTGTGATAGAAACAAGGATAGTGACTACGCTAAGTATGTCCTGGAGAATGCTTAGTTTGATAAAGTGTTGGGCAATGGCCAGTAGTACTTGGATTTATGGATATATAAAAGGCTTGAGAATAAAGATAGAGAGAGGAGTCATCTTCTCACAATAGTGCCTGTTTGCCAGGTTTTCACCATTTTTTTTAATTGTACCTTTTTATTTGCTTTTTTTGATTTTTTTTTTTTTTTTGACTTTTCTGTGCATTAGACTGCTTAAGTGTAGTATTTCTTCAAATGGATGTTGTTAGCTAGTTTTTCAAGCACATCTCCCTCTGAAGTTGTTAGCTGATAGGTGCTTGATCCATAGGCAAACATGATGACATAGGGACCCAACCAGTTAGGTTCAAACTTTCCTTTCTTTTCTCGATCTTGTTGATTTCTAGGATTTTCTTTGAGTAATAGATCACCAATTTTGAAGATCCTAGGGATGACCTTGTGGTTGTAGCTTATACACATGCATTGCTGATATACTTTGAGGTGAGTGTAGGCATGTTGTCTTTTTTCATCTAGAAGTTCTAGCTCTTGCAGTTGGTTGACTCGATACTCTTCATCTAGAATGAGGCCTTTCAAAGATACTCTGAGAGATGGGATTTCTACCTCTAGGGGTAAAATTGCTTCTGATCCATATACCAATGAATATGGTGTAGCTCTTGCAGGTGTGTAGATGCTAGTTTTGGATGCTCAAAGTGCTGGATTGAGTTGCACATGCCAATCTTTGCCTACATCATTTACTATTTTCTTGAGGATTTTTAATATTGTTGTGTTGGATGTCTCTGCTTGACCATTTCCCTGTGGATAATAAGGTGTAGAGAAATGATGTTGGATTTTGAATTGTTCACATAGTTCTTGCACATCTTGGTTCTTGAAAGGTCATCCATTATCTGTGATGATGGAACTTGCAATGCCATATCTGCAGATTAGATAATTAAGGATGAAAGAGGCTATTTGTTTCCTAGTTACTGTGGTCATGGGAACCGCTTCAATCCACTTGGTAAAGTATTCTGTTGTAGTTATAATGAACTTGTGTCCATTTAAAGATGAAGGATGAATTTTTCTGACTAAGTCCAGTCCCAATTGGCAAAAGGGCTAGGATGTTGCAAATGGCTCCATCTCCTATGCTGGTGCATGTATAAGATTATCATGGTTTTGGCATTTAGGACACTTCTTTGTAAAGTGATAAGAGTCTTTTTCCATTGTCGGCTAGTAATATCCCATTGTTAGAAGCTTTTTAGAAAGAGTAAGACCACTTGAATGTGTGCCACAGATACCTTTGTGAAGCTCTTGTAAAGTGGAATCATATTCATTATGATCAAGGCAATGAAGAAGAGTACCATCTAGACCTCGACGGTACAAAGTATCAATAGTTAGGGTATAACAGGCGGCTTGCCGGATAAAGTTATGTTTCTAGTTCCAAGATAAGTCAATGGGTAGGGTATTGGTTTTAAGATATTCATATATCATTCCATATAAATGGGAGTCTAAACTAGTTAAGGAATAGATGACTTGGGATGCAGAATTGTCATAGGCTGGGGAAAACAGTTGCTCTACTAGGAATTCATAATGAGCCTATTGCTCTGGAATTTGTAGCAGTGAAGCGATAGTAGCCATTGCATCGGCTGCTCTGTTGTCCAACCTTGGTATTTTCTCAAAGGTGATGTATACAAAATACTATTTGAAGTCATCCACCATTCTTTTGTAGGGTAGCAGCTTGTCATCTTTTGTCTGATAGTCATCATTGATTTGATTTATAACTAGTTGGGAATCTCCATAGACTTTGAGTTTTGTGATTCTCCATTCTACTGCCATTTTGATGTCTGTGACCAATGCTTCATACTAAGCGATGTTATTTGTGCATGGAAACATGAGTCTATATGATCTTGGTATGGTTTGTCCTTCTGGAGTGATGAACAAGATGCCAGCACCAGAGCCGTGTTGAGTGTAAGAACCATCAAAGTATAGGGTCCATTGCTTGGTGGAAATAGTAAGGACATCCCTATCTAGAAATTCGATCTCCATTGGTTGTCTACCAGGTAGCGGTGCTTCAGCTAGTTGATCTACAATTACTTGTCCCTTGATAGCTCGATGCTCTATGTAGTTGATATCAAATTCACTAAGAATCATGACCCATTTAGCCAATCTACCTGTAAGAGCTGCTTTGTTGAGTAGATATTTTAGAGGATCAATCTTCACTACTATCTTGATTGTGTGAGCTAGCATGTAATGCCAAAAATTTTGAGAAGCGAAGACTATAGCTAAGAAGGCCTTCTCAATAAATGTGTAATTGAGCTCATAGCCATTTAATGTCCTGTCGATGTAATAGATAGCTCGTTCCTTTCCTTGTTGATCTTATTATGCTACCAGTGCCCCCAATGATATGTCAGTAGAAGATACGTAGAGAATGAGTGGCTTTCCTGCTATTGGTGGTACCAGAACTAGTGGGTTCATTAGATATTGCTTGATCTGATAGAATGATGCCACACATTTGGCTTCCTATTTGAATGGTACATTCTTATGTAGTAGATGATTGAATGGTAGAATTTTATCTGCTAGTTGGGTGATGAACCACCTGATTGACTGGAGCCATCCTTTTAGAGATCTGAGTTGGCTAATGTTCCTAGGTGGTGGCATCTCCATGATGGCATGTACCTTTACTGGATCTACTTCAATTCCTTTTTCTGACAAAATGTAGCCTAACAATTTGCCTGATGTTACCCCAAAGACACACTTCTTAGGGTTGAGCTTGACTTGGAATTTCTCCAATCTATCAAAAATCTTTTCTAAGATGCTTAAATGTTCTACCTAGGTAAATGATTTAGCTAGTAAATCATCCACATAGTCTTCCATGAAGGTATGCATCATGTCATGAAAGATTGTTGTCATTTCTCATTGATAAGTTGCCCCTGCATTCTTAAAGCCAAAAGGCATGACGTTCCAACAATACGTTCCCCAAGGATAGGTAAACGCTATTCTATCTTGATCCTTCGGAGCTATCTTGATTTGATTATAGCCTGAAAAACTATCCATTAGTGATAGCATTGCATGGCTTGCTGTGAGGTCTACAATTATGTCGATGCTAGGTAAAGGAAAGTCATCCTTTCGACAAGCATTGTTAACATCTCTAAAGTCTATACATATCTTGATGTTGCCATCTAGTTTTGAAACTGGTACAATATTGGAAATCCATTCAGCATAGTCTATAGGTGGAATAAATCCGATGTCTAATAGTTTCTTTAGCTCAGCCTTGATCATGAGTAACATATGTGGATTCATCTTTCTCAATTTTTGCTTAACTGGCTTAGCTCCTGGAGCAATAGACAAGTGATGCATGATTAATTGTGGATCAATACCAGGCATATCTACGTATGACCAAGCAAAATTGATTTGCTTTGCTTTGAAGAATTTGATAAACTCTGGTTTTTCTTCTTCTGTAAGAGAATTTGCTAGATGTATATTTTTGGTTGTTTCTGTAGTACCAATGTTGATTGAGTGGGCTTAATCAATATGGGTGATCTCTCATGATAATGCTCAGGAAGAGTGTCAAGTCTCCCATCCTTGGGCGTTTTAAAAAGGTTTTCACCCTCAGATGCATCCTTTATTTTTACTTTTATGTGATCTAGTGCTGCCATTAACTAGTTTTCAGCAAGAGATCCTTTATTGGTTTTATTTTTGCAACTGAGAGAGTTGGAACCCTTTTGATTGCAGACATCGTTCTGATGTTCACTAGTAGATTTTGTTTTTGGGTTGATGGTACATAGATAATGGATAATAGTTTCATCATCTAGAAAGATAGGTATGTCATGGTTTTCAGGTTCATCCTAGTCTTTGATGTCAGGAAAGACAAGTGGTAAAGAGTCATTGGGTGGGTCAATTTCCACTGGTGTAAGCATCAGGATGGAGGTATCGTCAAGTTTGGCTAAGATATTGAAGAAGTTAATGATTATGTTGAGGTCTTCGATGGTATTATCTTCCATGTAGACTTTCTTGTAGTGTCACTGCTCATTTTCCTGAGCTTCATAGATATTTTGTGGGCCAAATTCAAGTAGCCTAGGTTCTATGCCTTGTTCTTCTAGAGAAAGGGGTATATGACTAGTATTTTCAGGAACATCTTCAGTAGCATTTGAACAGCTGGCCTATTCATACTCATTTGAATCGGTCTTAGAATTATTATCCCAGATTCTTTTAGTGTTGTGAATAGGTATGTTGTATGGTGAAAAGAGGTCTTTGATAATTGATACCAACCTAGTAGTCTTCTCTGATTCTATGTCAGATCCTGCTTCTATTCTTTGTATCTGTTCATATACTATCTCTTCTTAGGGAGTAATGATGTTGTCATGGGGTGATTCTTCTTTGTGTGCAACAGGCTCCTGAACATGATGTACTTCTGTATAAGATGATGCTTCCTTTTGTATGGCCAACTCTTCTTGATGTTTCTATTTTTCCTGGTATTCTCATTCCTTTCTTATTGTTTCTGCTGATTCATGTAGTGCCTCCTGCCATGAGTTCTCCTTGTATTTATTCTTTGGCTTCCACTGAGGTTTTTGATATTTGTTTGGTGTCTTTCTTGGTGGTAGAGTGTGTTCATAGCCCAATCCCTTTTTGTCTTTACAAAATTGTGAAGGAGGATC
Source organism: Cryptomeria japonica (assembly GCF_030272615.1). Lineage (NCBI taxonomy): Eukaryota > Viridiplantae > Streptophyta > Pinopsida > Cupressales > Cupressaceae > Cryptomeria > Cryptomeria japonica. The sequence continues at coordinate 133,814,354 of NC_081409.1, forward strand.
TAAGGTTTTTGTGACGCCTTCCTTACACTTGCCAATAGGACCTTTGCCATTTATCCCATTTGTTGCATGATTAGGTAGCCCTTACCATACAGTTGTGTTGGTATAGTGACGTCCATAGTAGCTGCTTTGAATTCTTCCTCATCCTTGTATAGCCAACTAAGGATTTCTTTTTCTTCTAATTCATGTGCTAGAGTGCCTAGTTGGATAAACTTGCCATCAAACTTGGTCAGTAGTTGTGTTGCTTGATGTGTTGATGCTAAAGGTAACCCATGAGATTTAGGTGATGCTGGTAAGTTGGTTAAACACAAGGGTTCCAAAGAGTACTCACCCATGCCTTGTTCTTTGATTTTCATCTTTTGTTTGAAATCTATGGATAGAGATTTAGGTTTTTCCTGCTGAAGATCTAGTGCTGAGGAAGCTTGTTTTTCTCTGTTGTGTGGAACTAGACTGTCTTGGGCTGCCCCCATAGCATTGCAATGTTGAAAAGGATCGTGATCCACTGATATAGAAATTTCCTATCCATTGTAGGGAAACTTAACACACTGATGGTAAGTTGAGGGTACTGCTTGCATTTCATGTATCCAAGGTCGACCCAATAAGATATTATATGTGAGGTCTATGTCTAAGACTTGGCACATAGTGTCCCTTTGTATTGGTCCCACTTGGATTGGTAACACCACTATTCCTTTAGATGATCTTTCTTCATCATCATATGCTTTGATAGTGATCCTTTTGCATGGATCAGTAGATTGGTCAGAGAAGCCTAATGCACAGATAATTTTAAAGGTACAAATATTGAGTCCAACTCCTCCATCTATTATACTCTTTTAACCCGATGTTTGTAGACCAAGACTTCACTGTGGAGTGGAGTATTATGTGGATAGATTAATCAGATATAATCTTGCTCAGAAAAAGTGAGGTTATGAGGCCCTATCATATGAGCCACCATGGCTTGGAATTTGTTAGGATCCAGATCCTAAGGTACATTTGTTTCCAATAGTGCTTGTTCCAAGATGTCTTTGTGTTTCGGTAAAAGTTTCAGCAACTCAAGTATAGATATTTGAGCGGGAGTTTTACGCAGTTGACTAACCAAATCATATTGTATTTGGGGGATGGTGTTTATAGTTGACATATGCCCCTTCAAGACATATTTTTGAGCTCTAGTGGTTACATTGATTGACTCATCTTCTCGCTTATCCTTGATTTTGATGATGTTTATTTGATTGTCTTCCGTTGAGATATGATTGATGGTGTTATTGTATATGTGATTAATACAAGCTCCACGTGTATCATTTGAGGTTGAAGCTCCATCTTTGTTATAGTTTGGAAGAGGATTTTTAAACACTCCATGGTTACCATTTGTTTTGAGACCATCGACTGTCAAATCTCCTCTATCAATCATGTCTTGAACAATGTTCTTCAGTCTCGTGCAGTCATTTGTTTGGTGACCTTTGTTGTGATGAAAATCATGAAAGTGCAAGTCATTCCACCAAGGTAGTTTTATTTGTGGTTCAAAGTTGTTTATCACTTGTAGTGAGATAATTTTGTTTGCCAGGAGTTCTCAGAATGCTAACTCCAATGATTGCCCTAGTGGTGTGTAAATGTGTTTCGGGAAGTTGTTCATATTACCTCATGAGTTTGTATTAGGCCCTCAATTTATGTTATTGTTTTGAGCATTGTTGGTGTTGTTTGTGTTGAGAGGATATTTATTGGCATTTGGTGTATAAGTGTTAGTGCCTTGGTTAGCACCATTTGGATTCTTTGTAGCTTGAGGATTTCCTGATAAAGCCAATACTGTTTGTTTGGATTTAGCTGTTAATTAAGATGAGAAGGGCGGGGTGTGAATCATAAAAACTCACAATGCAATATATTTAACAGATTCAATCTCGGTAGCCTTTACTGATATGCAACTATGAATGTAAATCATTCAAACTCATAAAGAGATACACTTTAAGACATCATAACACATTTAACACCAGATTTAACATGGAAACCCAAATAGGGAAAAACCGATGTGGGATTTCGGACCCACTAAGAAATATACCCTTCTAGAGTATGCTCGGTTAAAAGCCAATCTTGTTATAGATTGCATAAACACATTGCTAGATGTGACCCGGTTAAGGGATTTCCCTTAGACTTGTTAAAGTCTTGTACTTTGTTAGAAGTGACCTTGTCAAAGAATTTCAAACACTCATTTAGAATGTTACCTTGCTAGAGGATTTACAAATAAGACTGTTAGGTCCACTCAGTTAAGAGATTTCCTATCACTTACAAAATAAATAACAGCATAAAATATATCTGCAACTTCACATCTAAAATGCTATAGTAGATTCTATGTGCTAAAAAAAATCCTGTCATAAGACTTATCTTGCTCCTTGCTGGGCTTCTCAGTCTGTTCTTCAATCGGATCTTCAATCTTTTGTGCTCAGTGATCACTACTATAGTATCACTATTCTTTTGTTTGTCTGCATACATTATTCATCAACAATTTCTTATTTATAAATGGTTCCTAACTGCTTAATCTCCTTGATCACATTTCCCATGATCAATCTTAGCCATCACATCTTCAAACGTGACTAGGTTCATTGTATCCTTCGATCTGAAAACATTTTATCTCATCTTGGAACTTGTATTCCTTCCTTGGATTTTGTGCAAGGTTAAGACCGTTCAATCTGCACTGTAGATCTATCTCCTATATTTTCATTGTCGTAGATCGTCAACGAACTTCTTACACATCATACCAATCATCCATACATCTCTAGCTCATTGGCATTTGCATTTAATAATGTATTTATCCATCCAATACATTCTATTATTACTTGGTTGTTACTCAATAAATACTGAACTTCGCACGATAGATATTTTGCCTTCTTTAACCAATAGTGATAACCTTAGGGTTTACCAACTAGCATCTTGCTCGGTAACATAGAACAATATCAAACCTTAACTTATTCTATAGCTTAAAATCTTTTCTCCTTCTTGTTCAGTCTTCGAATACTCATATGTAGGATATCAAAACAACAAAATCTCATCACTGTCTAACTCGGTAATAGTTGCCCATTGAATATTTTATTACTCCCCTTCATTTTACATTCATTCTGTGTCCCTTACCAACATCTTTATACTTATCAAAACATACTCATTAAGATATGGTAACATCACACTGAATCAGAAAATCAATTGCTTGACATCAATGACAAAATAATATTAGTAATCATCCTTTCTCAGTTATATCAACAATCTCCAACAACCTTCTCAATATCCTCATACCAACAAACTTACTGCCAGCAATATCCCTTTGTGAAAATGCTAACATTAGCATCATTAGTATTAGTCCCTCCCTCATTACCAATGTCCTTGTTTTTGGTCTAGAATCTGGTTTTCTTGAAGTTATTGTGGTTATTTTGGTTGTTGTAGTTGGATGAATTTGTTCCTTCTTTGAAGAATTTCAATGTTCCTTTCTTAACACATACCTCTTCTACTTGGATTCCATTTTCAATCAATTTCGCGAAAGATGGTATGCATTGGAGTTTGAGTAGGTAACTCATCTCACTATTCAAGTTGTCGATGAAAATTTCCATCTTTTATTTTTCGGGTACATCTTGAGGATATCTTGAAACCATTTGTCGCCAATGTTGAAGGAATACCATAAATGTTTCATTATTTTTCTGCTTGGTGTTACAAACATCTAACATGGTGTTAGCGTGTTAAATTTTATAGGAATATTGAGTTATGAATTTGTTGACTAGTTCATCAAATGATCTAACAGGAGGTGTGAATTTGGTTAACCATTCCATTGTTTGTCCTCCCAAACTTCTTGTGAATAACTTCATCAAATAGGTGTCATCATGAGAAAATTCAAGACTCATGGTACAAAATTCCCAAACATGATCATGTGGGTCGCTCTTCCCATCATATTTTTCAAATTTGGGAATGTCTGAATTTGGGGGAAAAGGTACCATGTTCAACCTTCTATCAAAAGGATAAGGACAAATTTCATTCAAGGAGTACCTTACTGTTGATCCTTGTTGCATGTCTTTCTTTTGTTGTGTAAGAGAAATCAAAGGTGCATTATTTTGTCGAGGGAAGAGTTCTTCCCTTGTATTAGTTCTAAGCTGAAATAGTGTGTGGAATGGTATGTTTTGCTCTAGGATGTTTTGCTCGGGTAAAGTCTATTCTGGCAGGTTTTGCTCTAGTGTGTTTTGTTCTGGGTCACGTGCTTCCTCCTCTCTTTGGTGTTATTGATATTTATAATCTCAAGACCTTGTTCTAAAAATGTCAGTGTCAAAGTCATCAGGAAGTTTGACTCCTTTACTCGTGAGCATGAGCAAATATTTTTCTTTGTCATTTTCCATGAGTCTTTCCACAAGCTTTTGAAATGAAGCACTTTCTTGACATTCTTGAAGGAGTTACTCAGAGATTTCCGTGTCCTCTAGATTTGGACCCTCGAAAGGATTTGATAATGTTCGATTCATACTGGATTCTGGTTGCATTTCGCTTTGTTTATTTCATTGAGAGCGAGTAATAGCAAGCATCTATAAATATTCGAGGGTTGGTGGCGACAACCATGGTATGTCGTAAGTGATGCACACTTTTGGGAAAAATGCTAGATTGATCTTTCCTCCTTGATTTATGCATTGACTGAATGCTAATTTTTGATAGAATGCTCTACTCCTTAATGGTTCCTTGTCAAATTCATTGGTTTTGTCTTGAAGATACAAGCACATATGATGAAGGAATGTTTGATGATATTTGAAGAGTTGGCGATTGATTTATAAAAATTTATTCCATTTGGCAAGTTTCGAAGAACTAGGTTGGTGTTTCTTCAACTTAGTGTTATGATAAATACTCTTTCTTCTTAGAATATAAGGATTAGTCATGCACAAGCGATTAATGGTTTCCTTTGATTTTGTTTTGGATTTAGTTGGCTTGTTTTTGGAAACTCAAGTTTTTCTTTATCAAAATGAAGGTTTAGATGCCCCCTCACGACAAAGCATGTCAAATGATATGGAATACGAGCTTTCCCAATATGGAAACTCATTTTGACAACTTGGAGTTTTAAAAAAAGTGTGTTTTGGGATATAAATCCATTTGATTTGAAGGACCTGTTTGATACCTATGATGAGGTTTCCTGATTTTGATAGGACAGATGTGTTTATCTTGTGACTAGTTTTCAGATTTTGGACAACTTTGTTTGACGGAGAACTTGCTTTGAGAATAGCTTTGGATACTCTATTTTGGTTTTCTGTTTGATGAAATTTAGGCTTAGGAAGGAAAGCTCCTAAAATTGTTTTCAATTTTTTAAAAAATGACCTCTGTTTGCCCCCTGTTTTTCTAGTTTTTGGCTATGCACTAAAATAAAGACGTAATGCGCTATAGAAAGTTCTTAAAGCACTAGAGAAAAGACTCCATGCACTAAGATGCTCCCTACAATACACTAACTGGTAAATTCTATTTTGTCTTAGTTCAAAAATGCTATGCGCTAATATGGGCCGCCCACGCACTAACTGCTAAACCCTACGCCCTAAGGTCTAGTCTCTACACGCTAAGTTGTTGCTTCAACACGCCAAACTGTTTTCAAAATGCACTACATTAATCTGCTAGTTTTTTATTTTTACAAAGCGCTAATGTTAAGACTGAATGTGCTAATGTGAAGGTCAAATGTGCTAAAAGATGGTTTCTAAGTGCTAAGAATTTGTTCTTATGTGCTAAAACTGCCTTGATATTTTTGACTTGGTTGTTTTTCTGCAATTTTTGGATTTTTGTCTTTAGTTTTCAGTGATGATGGATGATTTTCTAAAGTAACAAATAAAGAGACAACACTAAAGAAGTAACCATTTTGCTTAATCTAAACAATGAGTGTATGTTCTACAAGGATGTGTTCAAATCCCCAATGTTTCAACAGGTTTGGATACACAGAATACACTTCAAAAACTCTTTATTAAAAGGTCATAAGTAATACCATAGCCCACTACTCTTGATACTCCATCAGCTCAAATAGTCGTGTCACCCCCTAGGGGGCAACCATTTTTTTGCCTTTTGCCAGAAATTAACCCAAAGTGAATTGCTTCACAATTAAGTAGTTATCTTGGGAGATATATGGTGAGCGATCTTGGGGGCGGATTCTTCCCCACCCTTGCACTATGATATTACAAATGTCTAGTTACTGACTTGGCTCAAAGTTTCTATTTCTAAGGTTCATAATCAAGCTTCCTGTTTGGTCTTCAGTGATAAACTCCCTCGAGAGGCTTCCCAACCTTTAGAATAAAGGCTTTACGTATCTCAAGGATACTGGGGGAAGACTAATTGTTGAGCAAAACCATTGAAGGGACTTTTGTCAACCTCTGCTTTTGTTTATAGTGCATTGGAACACTTGGCGATAAAGTTATTTCCTACTTAGGTCGTTCCCTTCACACCAGCTAAAGAATGGCTTTAAGAGTTTTTCAACCCCTCGGGAAGGCAGGCCTACTAAAGGATTTAAAGCAAATAAACACTGAAAGCATAAGAGTGGGCTAGTATTTTGATCACCCAGTTAAGGGGAGAGCATATTCCTTCCACTTTCGAGACAAGGCAAACAAAAGTTCTTTTTATCTTTCAAGGCAATGATTTGCTAAATCTATATGGAGATGTTGCTCCATGAAAACATGGTGTTTATTTTATCCTTTTAAGGCAATAATTTTCTAATCAATTGAAAAGGAACCTAGTCAACAACATAAATGTGATGTTTGGTCAACAAAAGAAATCAATTGAAAGGGGAAGATCTTCCCTCTTTAGTTGTAAATGACTTTTGGACATGTGTGATTATTTACTTTGCAAAAAATTAAAGTGGATCCTTTTATGTACCAAAGGATGGTGAAGTTCTTTTTAAGCCCCTTTGTTTGTAAAACAGAAAAAATTGCCTTGTTCTTTTTAGAGCCCAAATTGAGAATTTTTCTCCTAGAAAAGCAAGGAAAGATTGTTTTGTAGTTCTTTTTATAGCCCAAACAAAGTGAGTTAAATTTTATCTAACAAGAATTAAAAGATTTTAAATTTTAACTAACTTAACTAAGTTAGTAAAAAATTAAACTATATATGATTCTAGAAATAAAACTAAGCTCCTCCCTACAATAAGATGTCAGAAAACCCTGTAAAATACCCACCAAAGTAGTTAGAAAAATATAGGATTTTGTGGACTTCAAAAAGTCTAATTTCAAATTCAGTTACAATTTTTAATTTTTGCCTTTGTCTATGATGCGCTACAGAAAAGACTGTACGTGCTACAAGATGACTGGGATGCGCTATAGGACAGACCCAATGCGCTAAACTATTTTCAAAATGCATTGTTCTGTTATTATCCCACGTCGAGACCTATAGGAAAATATTAGTGGAGTTGATGCGCTAAGGTATGGTCTTCACGTGCTGGGTAATGAGTCCCATGCACTAAACAGTGAGCTGGATGAACTGAAAGATCAACCAGATGTGTTAAGGGATGTTCCCTACGCGTTGATTCCTATTTCCCGCGTACCTACAAAAGTGATTATTTTTAAAAACTGATTTGATTAATGGGGTAGGGCCCCACAGTGGGTGCCATAAATGTGTGTGAGAAAAGCGGGCCAATGAAACTTAAAGTGTGAAAATGTGGTCTGAAAGAGCTAGTTCACACACCCACAGGACTTCTTGGTGTAAGTTATGGAGTCATGAAGAATGACTCAACTTCCCAAGGTAGGTTCCATGGTTCTCTATCTCACAAGGTCCCTCAAGCCAATGCCTTTACTCTCAGATCACTGAGCAAAGTGGCTTAGGGATGATGAATGCAAGAATGAGGGATGCTTTAGATTAATTTTACTATGAAATGCATCCTAGCTATGCATGATTCTACAAATGAAATAAACTAGATTATAAGATGACAAGGATAGTAGCAACACTATCCTAACATGATATACTAGTTCATGATCTAAGCTAATAATAAAGGAAAAACTTTTAAATACTTATTAGATTAGTTCCTATTATGAAGAGAAGCTAGATGTATTGATAATTTTGAGCATAAATGAAATACTAAAAGCTTGCATGGATCCCTAAAATGGAGGAATGAGAGCTCTATTTATAGTGAAAATAGCGCAATGGATGGTCAAGATTGAAAGAGCTAATCAAGGGTCAAGTTTGAAAGTTATCAATCCATGTTTACAATTTGCACCAATGAAATGGTGACAATTGTCAACATAAGACTGGTTGAGAGGAGATGAAAGAAGCATTAAATGCTTGAGAAGACCTCATGGTTACCTTAGGAGGTAAGGGTTAAGGTTAGGTTAGGGTTATTCAATGGATAAAGCTTTTGCCCAAAGGATAAACTCTTGTGCAAGGGTTAAAGGGATAACCATGGTCAAAGCAATGAATGCTTGATGAGACCCTTGGGTTAGATGTAGGTTGAGTTTAGAGAAAAAGTCTCTAATCATGTTAGAGGGTTGAGTTAACCATTAATGGTTTGGAAGACTTTCAAGGTTAAGTTGTTGAAGACCTAAAGCCTTTAATGGTTTTCAAAGACTTTGAAGGTTTGAGAAGCGACTTCCCTTTTCTTAGGGATGTGACAATATTTAGGAGATGGGTTAGACTAATTTAGAAGTGATTAGAAGAGTCTAAAAGGGGGTTTAAGAGGCAAGTGGGAGATGTAGGAAAATGCAAGTGGGCAAGGGATAATAGGATTAATTAAAATAAATTGCTTTATTTCAATTTGGTTGCAAGTTGGAGATTTAAATAAATTAGATTTATTCAATTGGGGTAAACTATTAATTAAATGTAAATTTAATCAAAAGATAAGAAGAATGGACTTAAGTGAATTTAACTAAATAAATTGAATAATTTATTTAATTAAATAGAAGAATGTGGGTGATTTAGTTAAATTAGATTTAACTAAAATAGAGGAATGAGAATAAAATGAACATTGAATATTCATTTAGGAATATGGTCATTTTTATACATCTACAGAAGGTATTGTCATTGATGGCAACCTTGCAATCCTATGGCACTGGCAGGAACCAACACCAATAGACTCTACACTGGCAGATAATTCACCGACAATGACAAAGATGAGTATTGACACCCCAGCCAATAGGATTTTGATTATTGCATATTGTCTTTAATTATAATATCTTTTTGTAAGCCGACATGGCATATTGTAATAAGACTCATATATAAGTATGAGATCTTGAAGATCATTCCAGATATACACATAGGATGGATGTGATGAGCGAATATTAAGATAGATTTTGGCGTAAGGTTTATGGTTGTTGTATGAGCTTAAACCGGTACTGAACCTGGCATAGCAGATGCTTTTTGTAGTAGTACATCACATTGGATTTCCATAATCCTTTTTGTAAGTCAGTGAGACTTCCTTTTGTAATTGAGAAGTGAGCTCTAAGCAGTTTGCCTTTCTGCATGTGCAGGCTCCACTATTGTAAGTAATATCCACTCATTGGCCAGTGAGTGAATATTTGTGGGTCACAAATCCCATCGAGGTTTTTCCCACACTGGGTTTCCTTGCCAAAAATCTTGTGTTATGGTGTGCTTTCTATGTTGTGTTTATTGTTCATATTTACTGCATTAATTCTTGTTTACCAGTACATTGTTTTGGAATGCAATTTATTTAATAAGGTCAAAAAATCTATTAACTGGTTAGATACTGATTCACCCCCCCTCCCTCTCAGTATCTTTGGGAATCCTAATAGTGTAATGGTTGGTTATGTGGGTGATTCAGTGAGTTATCATCTTGTTTAGAGAAATTGAGGTAATGAGGCAAAGTCAAGTGATCCACCATAGATTGAAACCGATCTACATATAAATCTTTAGGGACACTAGTGGTGAGCAAAGCCTTGTCCAGGATCTCTCTATGACTCTAAGAGATCTTAAGCAGTTCTAAAATGGAGATTTGAGCATTAGTTCTTTTCAATTGTTTGACAATGCTATAACCAAGAGAGGATGATGAAGCTAGCTGTTGTGATTTGGCCATGATTGTGTTTGTTTGTTTATTTGAAGGATTTGGTAGGTTTGATGTTGTTTGGGCGAAAGTTGAGGAACTAGCTCCTTGGAGAGCAACCTTATTTTGAGCGCAGCTCATAGCATTAGCAGTTTGTGCTTGAATTTATTTATCTTTGATTATGATCACATTGCAATATTTAGGTTGGGAAGATTTAATCATGTTGATCATGTTGTTGTTGTTAGTGTAGGTATAAATGACTCTAGCACCTCCCTTGGATTTTGAGGAATCTCCTTATCCATATGTTGGTAAGGAATCTTTAAAGGCCTTATGATCAGCATTAGTCACATGATTTAATTTGTTTCATGCAGTTTTTTATGTTATGTCCCTTGTTCTGATGGTAGTCACAGTATTCATTTTCTCTCCACCATTTGGGTTTAATTTCTGGATCATATTGTCTAGAATTATCTGGCAATGTTATCAGATCATTTGCCAATAAAGTTTTGAAAGCTGATTCATATGATTCATCTAGAGGAGTAAAATCATGCTTAGGCTTTGAAATCCAAGGTTTCTCTTGAAACCATTCTCTTGCTTTCTTTGGAGGATTTTTTGCTACAGTTTCAGCTGCCTTGAGTGCTTGCATGCCACTAACCAAGTTAAATATTTTGGATTTTTTTTTCTTTGATAGTGTCTACCACTCCATCATCAAAAATGCTTTTGTTGTTATCGTTGTCGTATTTCTAGAATTTTCTCTTTTCTTTAGAACTAGAACCTTACGATGTTTCTTTCCAAAGTGATATATTTCCCTTTTTTATAAGCACATCTTCCATTCTGAGTGCATTATCTACCATTTTGTTGAATGAAGGATGTATTTGCATCTAGACACTATATTTCAATTCAGGGATTAAGTTGTTGACAAAGATATCCATCTTTTCAAGATCTGGAATAGTCCATGAATATCTATAGAACATATTTCTCCATCGTTGGAAAAGGTGAGAAAGGGCTCTCCTATTTTTTGTTTGGTATTGCAAAGCTCTATCATAGTGACTGGGTGAGGAATGTTATAGGAGTATTGTTGTAGAAATTTTTGGATTAATTCTTCAAAAAAAATTATTCCCATAGGTAGACTTGAGAACCATTCCATAGCTTGCCCCCCTAAACTTCTTGGGAAAAGGTGCATGAGATACGTTTGGTCATGCATGAACTCCATACATAAAGCACAAAATTATCTGATATGATCTTAAGGATATGTATTCTCATCATATTTGTCAAACTTAGGCATTTCTACTTTTGAGGGAAATGGAGGCGTGTAAAGGCTTTTGTCAAATGGGAATGGGCATATTGTGTCCAGAGAATATTATTTTGGTGATTTATCCTTGTTTTTCAGTTCTTTGATCTCAATTCATAATGCTTGTAATTGTATGTGTACCATTCCTAATGGTGTCTCTTCCTCTTTAGTGACGAGGGTCTCCACATTATAACCAGTAGGAAGTTTAGCACCTTGTTTTGCTAGTTCTAGAAAATAGTCTTCTTTTTCTCTAGCCATGATAACCTTCATCATTTTTTAGAAATCTTTATCCTTTTGACATTTATGTATCTCGATCTCTGGAGGTTCAGAGGCTTCAGATTCACTTGATGAGGAATCACTGTTGGTATCATGGATACTGATATCATCATAAGTTTTATGTTTAGCAGCTTATTTTTCTTGCCTTTCCTCAGACATGGTGGGAGATAGGGGTTGACCAAATATTGGTAGATCGTAAACTGGTATTTGTGATGATGATGACTTATTTGGGACTAGTTTTTATACAAAGAATGGACTGTAGTTTGATGAAAAGGATGTTCCTTTTCCTTTGTCTGTTTTGCTTGTGAGAACTTCTGGTTTGAATAGGTATTTACAACCGACGGGACTGAGAGCTAGATGTGTTGCAGAAGTCAAGATCAAATTGTAGCTAGTTGTTCGTTTAACATAGTGATTGATGTTGATGATTTATAGCTTCAGTTGGATAAAATTAAATGTTAAATTGGCCTTAACGCCTTCAACATTTAATTATATATATCATTATGTTATTTATTATTATTATTGTTAAATTGATTAAATGTATATCTATTAACATAAATAATGATAACACCGAATAATATATATATCGGGTTGCATTGCTTGACCATGTCCCATTTGTTATATACTTATATTGAGTGGCATTTGTGAGATAGGACATAGAAAATAAAAATGCTCCTCTCACCTGCCATACAAAAGATTATATTCATATTTATATTTTAATCAGTAATACATAGAATAAGATAAATTTTAATTCTGATCAATAAATTTAACATGGTATCAGAGCCAAGTTTCCTTCTATAAAGCCTAACCCCCTGAAGGAAGATCCGATTAAGATCAGATTGATATCTCCTTGAAAGTTTGTATTTTAAAATGATGAATGGAATCAGATTCAAAGACAGACTTGAAGGTGCCTCAAACTATGATTCATGGAAACTATGAATGATGTTGGTACTAAGGAAGAATGAGTTAAAAACAATAATAGAGAATCTTTCTAAACCTAATGGAAAAGATGAACAGAGTTAGTGGGAAAAGAACAATATTAAAGCAATGGAGTTATTAGTAGATGGAATAAAGAGTCATCTACTACCTATCATTACAAGGTTAGATTCTACATATGACATGTTCAAACCCTTGAAAGACATGTTTGAGATTAACAACATGAGCAGAATCCTCACACTTAAAAATTGACTTTCTAATATTAAAATGAGTAAAGAAGAGACTATCACTTCATATTTTATGAGGATAACAGAATTAAGGAACCAACTCTCATCAATTGGTCACATTTATGATAATAAGGAGCTAACTACGATAACTCTAAATGGGCTCCCTATCTCATGGGAAAAATTTAGACAAGGAGTTAGTGCTCAATCCAAAGTTCCCAAATATGATAGACTAAAAGCTGACTGCATTCAAGAAGAGTGTAACCTAATATCAAGAGGAATCATGAAACCCGTTGATGAAGATGTTCAAATTCTAGTCTCTAGTTTGAAAAGGAAAAACGACAAAAAGAAATATGGTAATCGATCATTCAAGAAGCCTAGAGACTCCTCTAAAGTACAATGTTTCATATGCGACAAATCTGGCCACATTGCAAGAACTTGTCCTCTCAAACTTAAACTACAAGCGTCCCTTGCTGAAGTCAGAAATTCAGACATATGTTCAGAAAAATATGTTCTCTAGAAGAAACTCAAGATACCTTGTGATTGAGAGGGAGCTTACTAATAAAGATTGAGCACTTCTAAGGTAAAAATTGTAAATATTGATTATTATTGTTATTAATACTAATAATTATTTTATGGGCCCTATGTAAATCATAAGGAAGTGATGACTTCCAAATAATTTCCACTTGTATTTATAGAATCGCCGACTAAGGCAATCCACGTGAGAGCTCATGGATAGAATCGTCGACTGAGGCAATCCAAACAAGAGCTCAAGGATAGAATCATCGACTGAGGCAATCCACATGAGAGCTCATGGATAGAATCACCGATTGAGGCAATCCACACAAGAAGTTGTGGATAGAATCACCGACTAAGGTAATCCACACAAGAGCTTATGGATAGAATCACCAATAGAGGCAATCCACTCCAGAGTTTGTGAATAGAATCGCCGACAGAGGCAATTCACATCTTGAAACTATGGTCCTAAGATAAGCATCATACGATTTATGAATATTGCTCCCAATACCTTTTATCTTCCCTAGCTAAGAGGGAGTGTTGATGATTTATAGCTTCAGTCAGATAAAATTAAATGTTAAATTGGCCTTAAGGCCTTCAACATTTAATTATATATATCATTATGTTATTTATTATTATTATTAAATTGATTAAATGTATATAGATTAACATAAATAATGATAACACCAATTAATATATATATATCGGGTTGCATTGCTTGACCGTGTCTCATTTGTTATATACTTATATTGAGTGGCATTCGTGAGATAGGACATAGAAAATAAAAATGCTCCTCTCACATGCCATACAAAAGATTATAGTCATATTTATATTTTAATCAGTAATACATAGAATAAGATAAATTTTAATTCTGATCAATAAATTTAACAATTGAGTGAAGTAACTAAGATCTGGTCTAGTTTCAAGAATGATCTATCCTATGTAAGATGTTATCTAGGTTAACTTAGGTTTGATAAGATGTTGTTTGAATTAGCTGAGAGATGATCGACAAAATCATGTAATGCAAAGGAAGGGGTACACTATCAAGGTTGTTTATGCTCAGGAGGATGATAACTAGTTTTATGCTCATTGTAGACTGTTTTAGGCAAGTTTGACTATTCTAGACTGACAAAATCAGATATTCATATGATAGGTTTCATAGGACCAGACGACAGTTTAAAGCTTCAGAATGATGACAATAGTATTTCATACGAGTTGATGTCTAAAACCGTACGACAAATGGGTATGTCTGAAATGAAAAACTATTCAGTGCAAAGGTTTATCGTATGACACAGGATTCAGGATGAAACAACAATTCGTAGAACTAGACGACAAACAATCAAGGCTCATACGACATAGAATTCAGGATGAAATGACAATTCTCAAAACTGGATGACACACAATCAAGGCTCATACAACACAAGGTGGAGGCTTAAACAACAACATACTATTAGGACTGATGGAATATCATATGAGACAAAATATGAAGCAGGACGATAAATTAGAGGACTCACATGACAATGTCTAGAAAGAGGTTAAATTGTGAGTTTTTAATGACTGATGAGGACCAAATTTTTGGTATAGGACTAATTTTCAATGACCGACAGGGACTAGTTTTTTTGACACTGATAGAATTTTATCACTGAGTTGTTTCTTGTTTTCTCTAGTTCTAGTATTTCAATTTTAGTTTTAAGGATGAAAAACACAAAAAACATGCAAGATATATAATAATTCAATCACAACATGCTAACCCTACGGAAATTGGTGAGAGAAGAAAACCTTTTCTTGTAGAATTGGGTACACACCCAATAGCTAATCAGAATACGTCCATTGACTCTCATGCAATGGATTCTCAATGCCGTATTAGCTAACTCCAAACACTAATGGGGCCACGAAATGACAAGTATCTTGGGAGAGTTACTATCTCTCTTGCACAAAGATTATCCCCCTTTCGGAGGTGAACTGGGTAGCTTCTAATTTGAATTGGAACTATTAAGGGGTCTATTTGGCACATTGAGGTATAAACTCAATTAAGAGGTCTCCCAGCCTTGAAAACCAAGGTTTAATATACCCAAAGGTACAAAGGAGAGCTATTCCTGAGCATTGTCGTTGACTTGATTTTCATCAAATCAGGTTTGTTTTATAGTGGGTTAGAGTACTTGGTGTTTAGTCATTCCCACTTGGGTTGTTCCCCGCTTACTAGTCGTAATGGCTAGAGAGTTATTAGCTCCTTGGGAGGGCAGGCCCGCTAAAGATATACAAATCTCAAACTTAAATAAAGTGCCTCAAGGGTCTGGATTTCTGATTGTCTATATAAACAAGAGCATACTCTCCTACCTCTCAAATTTTTCTTAAAACATGAAATAAAGATTTGTTCTTTAACCAGATAGCAATTTAGGTGCCTAAAAATGAATTTAAAGATTACAGGATATTTGGTTGATTTTCTTTGGGCAACCTACAAAACCAATGCATCAGTAGTCATGGTGTTTTTGATTCTTTGACAGGTGTATGTGTGATTGATAAATTATTTGACAAGTGTTCTACAAGAAACTGGTTAGGTTGTAAAAAATCTTCAGATAAACAGCCAAGGTCAGTGTCAATGTAATCAAAATTGAAAAGAAAATCTGAAGAATGAAACTTTTTTTTTTAACCCAATAGGATACAGAATTGTACGACAATTCTCATAGCAACAAACAACAAAAGAAGTTGCTCATACAAGTTAGAATTGAGCATAGAATGACAAAGTATAGAATCAGATATTCAGAGTAGAAATTTGTATGAGCCCATTTTCTGATTCGTATGATAAAGTAGAGACCTTGACAGAATGTCGTACGATGTAGGATATACACTCGTACGATATTTCATAGAGGTTGTACAGACGAGACCTACAGTATTAAAAAAAGTGATTTTGAGGCTGAAGTATTGAATTTCGTGCCCCACGGTGGGTGCCAAAAATGTGTGTGAAAAGTGGACCTGTATCTGTATCTGGAATACACAACACTCCAATTAAGTCATTAGATGTATGGTTAGTAAATCAATAATCAATGAATAATAAACCATTACAAAGTGACCCATTGTCTTCTAGTAGATGCGAGTTTAGATTACTCTCAAATTGCTAAGCTATCTACTGACTAGACAACACCTAAATGAAGGATTTTTAAATCTATATGAGCATGAATATGAGCTAAATGGATGCAAGATTTAAGCTAGACATGCAAGATTAATCTAACATGATTTAAGCAATATATGAATATTTAAGCTAAATGATTTAAGCAATATGAAATAACTAATATGCAATATCTCAATGCAAATTCTCAATGAACCTAGAGAAAAAATAACATAATAACAATATATTCTCCAGGATCTTTAAATGAGAGATGAGAGCCTAAATTTATAAAAAATTTAGAAAGAAACCAATGGCTGAGATCAAATGATGATGAGCGGTCAAGATTTTCCAAGAGGAAGCACAATCCAGGTGAATTGATGTGATTGGATGCTTTTCTCATTTTTAAAGGAAATTGAACTAAAATTAAGATAAAATCAGGAAAAAACTTATTTATTCTCTATTTCATTCAATTTTAATATTTAATTGTTTTAATTGCTTTTCTTTGAGATTATTTATCAATTTTTTATTTATTTTTCAAGATTATCTCCAATTGATTTCTTTTCTCCAATCTTAATTCTTTTTTTGTCAATTAATTCCTTTTTTGATGATTTAATGGCAAATTGATTTATTTCATTAAATATGCTAGGATATTCAATAAAATAAATAGGATAATTGTTTAAAATGATTTACTTGGAATGATTTAATTAATATTGGTTGATTAATTTGTCATGTGACATTGATGATTTTAGAAATTAATTGTGTGCTCTAGATTTATTTAATTGTCTTTGATTAGGACCTTGGTGACGTTGTCGAGATTAGAAGCTCATGGTTTAGATAACCATTTTTAGGGTATTACAAGTAGAACAAGGATACCTTCCTTTGACACCAAGAAGATATCCTTTATGCAACAATGTCATAAATCCAAGCAAGAGAGGGAATACTCTTCAAGCAAGGATAAGATAATTGAAAAGAGACATCTTGCTATAAGTGTAAAGGAGATCCTTGGAGGAGAAGAGATATTTGTTCAAAATACATCTTGTAGACACCTAAAATTAATATTTAATTAATTTAAGCTTGTCAACATAATTAATTGATTTAATTGTGTTATCTTTATTCCTCTCAGTGTTAATTAAATCCAATTTAATTAATCTTATCACTATTAACTAATTTATCAAATAAATTAATAGGGGAGGAGGAGAAGAGATCTTTGTTCAAAATGTATCTTGTAGACACCTAAAATTAATATTTAATTAATTTAAGCTTGTCAACACAATTAATTGATTTAATTGTGTTATATTTATTACTCACAGTGTTAATTAAATCCAATTTAATTAATCTTGTCACTATTAATTAATTTATCAAATAAATTAATATTTCCCGTATTCTTCTAATGTCCCTCCAATAATTATTTCCTCTAAACCCACTCAGTTAATTAATTTTAATTAATTAACATATTCATGTGATTCCTATCTAATCCCACTCAACCTAATTAATCCTTCTAGAATCTCTCATAATCATGCTTATCATTATTCTACAATTTTAAATTCCCACTCATGTTACATCAACATTGAGCCTCCCAAAAAAATCTCCAATAATAATAGGAATGGAGAGACCAGCTCTGCAAATATCGTTGGCCGTTAATGGCAGATCACCAGAAATATCAGGAAGACAGAATGGGAGGCAACTCGAGGAGGAAGAAGAGATTATGGTGGACCTTAGGGTCGAGTTAGAAGAAGAAAGCCAATTTTGGGAAAAGCATGCAGTGATTGCAAGCATCATCGACCTAAACTGGCCAAGAAAAAACATCAGACATTAGGTGGAAGAGAGGTGGGGAGACCACATTGTAATTAAATTCATTCCAAAGGAATTTTTCATGGCACTCTTTGAAAACCACGTAGAGAGAGACTATATTCTTAACCAAGAGAATTGGTTTGTAGAAAAGCATGTGGTGTACCTACAACCCTGGACACCTAACTTCAAACCCATCCCTTTGGTAGTTTATTCAAGCCCGATATGGGTATGTCTATATAATCTACCAATTGAATACTGGAGTGAAGCCTATTTGGAGAAATTTGGCAGGATGCTCGGGTCGGTGCTTGAAATCGACTTTGATAATGAGAACGATCTGTGAAAATTTGTTAGGATTAGAATAGCGGTGGTTAAGAGAATCCTAGAAAATATCATGCTTCAATCTACTATGATAGGTGGAGACAGAAGTTTGAAATTGAAAGAGAGTTTCATAATTGCTCCAGATGCGGTAGCAAGTCGCATAGAGTAGGGGATTGTAGATTGTTTGTTAGAAAAACTAGGAATCCTATCAAAAAACCTACGCAACTGTGGAGGAGGAAATCAAAGAAAATGGTTATGAATTCAGTTGATAACCAAGAAGTTCAATCTCTTTAGCAAAAACAAAAAGGACCATCTTCGGTGATGAGCGTGGGAGAAAACCTACAATCACAGAATAGGTTCAGAAAAGCTCCTCCTAAACCTGTAGTGGGAGGGGAGTCCTCCAGATAGACAAAGGCAGGAGCCAAGGAAGGAGAAGACGATCTGTCATCCGCTAGAATAACTAAGTTTATCAAAGGTTTATCTGATATAGAGTTTTAACTAGACAAGGATATTGAGGAGAAATTCTTTCAGGAGGATGCCTTGGATAATGTTGATCCAAGATGTATCAATCAATCGATGAACATCCTGTTGGGTAAGGCTAAAGGACTTAGAGGAAGGAGAAGCAACCGTCAAAAGAGGGAAGAAAGTGCCAAGGAGAAGGGAATTGTCAGCATTTTTTATTTTATGAGGAAAGCTAAGGGAGAAGGGTTCTCCCTTGGCAAAAGATGAAGATCACCATGTGGAATGTCAGGGGTCTATCAGCTCTTGACAAAAGATGTCTGGTTAAACGAGCATTGGTTAGAAGCAGTAGTGATATAATTGTCATCCAGGAAACAAAAATCGATACAGAAAAGGTGGATAGTTTCATCAAGTCATGCAAGGTCTGGGAAGGTACTTTTCAAGAAGAAATTGGGTCCTCTTGAGGGTTGGGTGTTATTTGGAACCCTTCTCAGGTAAAAGTACCGCTCTTGGAGAAAGCTGAACATTGGATGTTATGCACAATTTATTGCTTTAAGGAGAATTTGAACTTCCCCTTAATAAACGTCTATGGACCAACAAAAACTCTAGAAAAGGCTCATGTCTAGCAGGTCCTTACGAATAAAAATTCAGACATAGGAAATGACAAGATAGTAGTGGTTGGTGACTTTAATGCCTTACTATATTTGAATGAGAAATAGGGTGGCCTAAGAATTTCAAATAAGGTTATGGAAGATTTTAGAGAATTTGTCATTGATAGATGTGGTCCCTAAGAACAGGACCTTCAAGTGGACCAAATGAAGAGAAAATTTTTCTCACATCTCAGAAAGGTTGGATAGGTATTTCATAGGAGAAGCATGGATGGAGTCATCCTATCAAGCAGAAGCTTCTATTCTTCCAATCTCTCTATCAGATCATTTCCCCATAGAACTCAAATTGAGTGAGGCCCCAATTAAAGGGAGTAGCAGCTTCAAAATCTTGAGCATGTGGTGGAGAGACTCAAATTTCATATCGCATCTTCAACATTGGTGGATAGAAAGCAATACATTTAGGGGAACTCTGAGTTACGCTTTTGTGAAAAGGTTAAAATTTCTAAAAGAAAAGATTAAAAAATGGAATATAGACTCATTCAAAAATATCTTTTCAGAAAGGAATAGAATAGAGGAAGAACTAAATCAAATAAACTTGATCACTATAAACACAGGAACGTCTAATGAATCATATCATAAAGAAGTTGCCCTCAAACAAGAACTGGTAGAAATTCTTCTGAGAGAAGAAATCTTTTGGCGTGACAAATCTAGGGAGCTTTGGATCAGAGAGGGAGACATGAACATGAAATTCTTCCATGCCCTAGTAAAAGAAAATAGGGTAAAGGATAGAGTTGTTGAGATCACAGATTAGGATGGCAATAGGCACTCTTCTCCTAAAGCCATCGAGGAGGTGGTAGTGAATTTCTTCAAAAACTTGCTTGGGGAAGCTATGGAGCACAATTTACATTCCTTTTCGACAGTGGATTATATCCCTAATGAGATCTCAGAGGAAGACAACAGAAAGCTATGTTGTCCATTCACGATCGAAGAAGTTAAGAAGGCAGTCTATGATCAACATCCGAATAAAGCCTCGGGCCCAGACGGCTTTACAATGGAATTCTACTAGAAATGTTGGGAGTTTATGGGAACTAACATTTTCTGAGTCGTTGAAGATTTCAAAAAACAAGGGAAGTTTGTAAAGGAGATCAATCACACCAATATAGCTTTGATCCCAAAAAATTAGGATTGTTCTTCTATCATGGACTTCAGGTCTATATCTTTATGCAACTCTCTATACAAAATCATATCCAAGGCACTGGTAAATAGGCTCAAACTGATTTTGCAGAGAATAATCTTGCCGGAGCAGCATGGATTTACTCTGGGGCACGAAATTATGGACAACATCATTCTAGTAGCAGAAACCATCCATTCAATGCATTCATCCAAATTCCAAGGTATGGTCATTAAACTAGATGTGTCCAAGGCTTATGATCGAGTGAAATAGAGTTTTTTAATGGAGGTTCTTAGAAAGTTCGGATTTGATAAAAAATGGCTAAGATGTATTGTCCACTGTATATCATCTATAAATTTCTCAATATTGGTCAATGGTTTTGCATGTGGCTTTTTTCAAGCTTCTAATGGGCTTTGACAAGGAGACCATTTGTCGCCCTTCCTCTTTGTTCTTATGGTAGAAGTTCTTGGTAGGCAAATTAAAAACAAGGTCGGGCTAGGTATTTGGAAAGGTTTTTAGATTCATGAAAGATTGAACCTGATATCCCATTCGCAATTTGCAGATGACACTATTCTCTTTGGCATAGCATCAAAAAGAGAAGCTCACATCATCTAGAGAGTGCTAGAAGATTATGAAATATATTCAGGGTAGAGTATGAACAAGCAAAAGTCAAGGATATATTTCCTTAACACAAACAAGAGTATGTAGGAAAAGATAGTAAGGGTATTGCAATTTGGCCAAGGTAGCTTTCCAATTTAGTACCTTGGGGTCCCTCTGTTTGTAGGCAAATTGGATAAGAGACTATGGGAGGAAGTAGTCAACAAATGTAAAATCAAAATAGCCTTATGGAAGAACAAGTGGCTTTTGCAGGCGGGATGCATTCAGATGATTAAATCGGTTTTAGTTGTTGTTCCCATCTATTATATGTCTTGTTACAGGGCTCCACATAAGGCTTTGTTGGCATTGGATGGTCTACTAAAATGATTCATCTAAGATGGCTCATGGGAGGAAAAAAAGATCCCATTGATAAACTGGGATACAACTTGCTTGCTCAAGGTGGATGGTGCGGTAGGCCTAAGGAAGATGAACCTACAGAACTTGGCATTGGGTGCGAAACTTGCGTGGAAGATGTACAATTGTTAGAGTAAAGTATTTAATTAACTTTACTCTCCTCTTAAGATTTCTCTTTATGCATACATTAGTCATTTAATAATTAATATTTAATTATTAAATGCTCTCACCTTAGGGTTAGGTTTTCCTTTTGGTGTTGATCTCCTTTATAAGGATTGATCTCTTGTATTATTCATTCTCTTGATTCATTTTTTCTCTGATAATAAATCTTTTCACTTTGTCAGAGCCAAAACCCTTGTATTCGTTCTCTCTCATTCTCTGTGACAGGTTTCTTGAATGCAGGTTTCTTTGGGTTCTGTGTATTTGTATTTCTCAAATCCTACATGGTATCAGAGCCAGATCTGCTACAGCTTGTTCAGACTTTTGAAAGATTTTGAGATCCAGGTTTTGGTTGCATCAGATCTGTGTTTGTCTTCTGTTTTTTATTTTGGAATAGGGGTATTTTTTTGGTGCACTTTGAGCCCAAACGGACCTCACCGTTGAGCTCGTAGCACCCAAAAACCCGTATTTTCATATAAAAGTCATCCGATTTGGACACAGTTGCTCCAGAAGGCAAATTTTTTTTATGCCCCAAGGCCGTATGGCCCCACGGCACGCAGTTCGAGGCACATTAAAAAAAAAAATATTTAAAAAATGCAGTTTTTTTTTCAAAAAATTGCACAGTGTTTTAAAAACATGGGCGCCGCCCATTTGGAGCCCGCGCCGCCGGTGCGTAGCCCGGCGGCCACCGGCCGCGGCCCGGCAGCCACCTTCGCGCCGCCCATCGCCGTCCGCCACCCGCCGCCCCTGCTCTGCCAATGCACCACCCACTCCCCACCAGATCCAGCAGTGCTGCCCCCGCGCCGCCAGCCCCTTGCGCCAGCTCCTGGTCACCCAGCGGACCAGGGGCTTCCTTTTTTTAGGCCCTTAAGGGCTATAAGGGCCTATCTGGGCTTTTTTGGAGCTGTTTTACAAAATCGAGCATAAATTAGCCGTTCGATCTTCGTTTTTCAAAAAAAAATAGGCATTGGAAAGCTAACTCCAAGCCCATTCTAATGGTGAAGGAATTTTTACAAATTTCTCTAGTTTGATTGTATTTTTTTGCAGTCAAAGTCTGATGAGCCTTTTTGCACTCTGAGGGGCATAACTTGCTCGTTTTTGCTCCGTTTTTCAAAAGCGAATAGGCATCGGAAAGGTGGTTCTATGCTCTTTCCAAATTTGTAGTCCATTTCATTAGTAAATTCTTTAGGTGCTCAAAATTTTGTCTCAACCAGTTACTACTTTCTATCATTTTCAGGCTTTCAGTTTGTACTGGAGATTAGTTTTTTGCATTGTGGGGGGGTGTCTTTTCTTGCTTTCTATTATTTACATCAGAAAACTAGAATCTACAAACACCAAAACAACAAGACCCCTTCTGCATCTTCTATCTAGTTCTAAAAGACCACTTAATAATAATTAAAAAATTTAGAGCAATTGAGGCACAGTTCACAGGATGGCCGACAAACCTATTGATTCTCTCACACCGCATAATTACCACACTTGGAAGGGTCGCATGATGACTCTTCTCCAATCTCGAGGGTTATGGTCCTGTTTGGATGAGGTTCAGCCTCAGTTGACACGTCCCTTTGAGGTTATGCAGCATAGGAGCAATATGGATCAAGCTATGGGATTGATGGCTTTACACATTTCCGATAGTCTCCAGTTTCATCTTGAAGGTTGTATCACTCCTCGAGCCATTTGGACCAAGTTTGATGGACTTTTTGGTACTGTCAATGAGTTCAGAGCTTTGTAGCTTGAGGCAGAGTTAACTTCCTTGGTACTTGATTCATTTCCCTCTATTGAGGACTTTCTGATGAAGTTCAAATAGCAATGATCTATCTTGCAAGGTTGTGGTAAGACTAAGACTGATACAGAGTGCATTTTCCTGATCCTCTCCAAGCTTCAGGGTCCATTTCAGATCTTCTCTTCAACCTTCTATTCCACCATGGATGCCTTGGGTGCTCGACATGTCATGCCTTCTTTTGAGGTCTTTTGTGATTGTCTGACTCATGAGCAAGCTAAGCTTAAGCAGTTGGATTCACTTCCAAGTTCACAGAACCAAGCATTGGTAGCCCAGTCCTCCAAAGGAAAATAGAAGCAGAAACCGAAGCCTAAGAAAGATTCAAAGGCTAGTGAGAATCCCTCCAAGCCACCACCTAAGTCTGATTCAAAACCACAGTTCAATTCTAAAAAGGGCAAATCTTCCAAGTCTAGTGAGTCTTCCTCCAAGACTAAAAAGAACTCTGGTGATCCTTGCAGTTTTTGTGGCAAGGAAGGACATCCCGTTTCCAGGTGTTGGAAATGTTCAGAGGCTTTGGAGGAAGCCATGCAGTAGCATAATATCAGTGCACCTTAACCTCCTTCACAGCCCACAGGGAAAGGTCATGCTCTTTCTGCACGAGCATTGTCCTCTGCAGCCACTTGGATTCTAGATTCTGGTGCCTCTCACCATATGACACACACAGAGGATTTGGTCATTACTCTAGCCCCTACAGGCACTAGACATATTGTAGTTGGTGACTCAGCACAACTTTCCATTCAGGGTTCCAGTACTGTTTCATTGGATGGTGGTTGTCTACAGGATGTACTTTTGGTTCTTGACATTTCGACAAACCTTCTATCCGTTTATCAGATTTGCCACTCTAGCTCTGGTAAGACAATTGAGTTCTCACCTCATGATGTGGTTATTCAAGATCTTCATGATCCTGACTTGGTTGTGGCTCCTGGGAGTGTGGATTCTGCATCTCACTTATACAGCTTTGATGGCTTTGAGAGTTCAGACACTGTTGTTTCCTTTCTTATAGCACATGCAGATTCAGTGAGCAGGCTTTGGCATGAGCATTTTGGCCACGTCAATTACAGATATCTATAGCAGATGAGTACATAGGCACTTGTTATTAGGCTTCCACAGATTTCTTGTATTGATGGTGTATGTCATGGTTGTGTCCTTGGCAAACATCATCGAGATCCTTTTCCTAAGGGTCAAGCCTCACATGCTAGGGCAGCCCTAGAGTTGGTACACAGTGATCTTATGTCCTTTCCAACTCCTTTTTCAAGGGCCCATTATGTGCTCATGTTTATTGATGACTTTTCCAGACGTACATGGGTGTATTTTCTTAAGTACAAGTCTGATGTCTTTGACTCATTCAAGAAGTTTAAGACATTTGTGGAGAAGCAATCTAGACTTTCTATCAGGAGGATATGCATAGATAATGGGGGGGAGTATGTCAATCAGGCTTTCAGAGATTTTTGCACTGAGCATGGTTTACAACATCAGTTTATAGTTCCTTATACCCCTCAACAAAATGGTGTTGCTGAGAGAAAGAGAAGAACCTTACGGGAGATAGCAAATTGTATGATATAGTCTCAAGCTATGAGTTCTTCATTTTGGGCTGAGGCAGTCAATTGTGCCAATTATATTCAGAATCGGATGCCTCATAAGGCATTGTGACATATGACTCCTGAGGAGGCTTGGACCCATGTCAAGCCTGATGTTTCTACATTCTGATTTTTTGGTAGTGAGGCTTGGACATTTATTCCTGATGCTCAGCGGAAAGCCATGGAGAGGAAAAGCCGACCACTCATATTTGTTGGCTATTGTGAGGATGTTAAGGCATACAGGTTGTTTGATCCTGATTCTAGAGAGGTCTTGTTTCGGAGGGATGTCCAGTTTGATGAGTGCTATCCTCAGATGGATTCTCCATCACTAGCTTCTCCCTCATTGCCTACTCCTTCCTCTTCATCTCTTGAGGATTACTTATCTCTTGAGGATGATGTAGATGATGATCCACCATCTCCACCACCACCAGTTGCTCTTCCTTTACCGAGGTGGGCCTGTGACACTATTGATGTAGCTGGTTCTTTGGCAAGTGATCCTTCAGATACTCGTCGCACTCGTGCTCAAACATCTGGTTCTAGTCTTTTGAGTCATGCCATTTCAAATGATCCTCAAAAGTTTTCAGAGGCAACAGGACACCTTGAGTGGGATAGGGCCATGGATGAGGAGTATTCTTCTTTGATGAAGAATCATATTTGGGATCTTTGTCCTCTTCCTAAGGGAAGAAAGTTGGTTCGGTGCAAGTGGGTGTATCGTACCAAGTATGCTGCAGATGGTTCTATTGACAAGTATAAGGCACGTCTTGTTGTGAAGGGGTTTTCTCAAGTAGAGGGTATTGACTACTCTGAGACCTTTGCTCCTGTTGCCAAGATGAATTCTATATGCCTGGTACTTTCACTTGCAGCTTCACAGGGATGGACAGTGTTTCAAATGGATGTGAAGAGTGCCTTCTTGCATGGAGACCTACATGAGGAGATCTATATGGAGCAGCCTCAGGGATTTGTGCAGGATACTTCTTTGGTTTGCAGACTTTGTCATTCATTGTATGGTCTCAAACAAGCCCCCAAGGCTTGGTATGAGAAGATGGACTCTTTCTTGCTTTCCTCTCACTTCACACGTTGTCATTCCGATCACACAGTGTATATTCAACGTTAGGAGGGTGATCTTTTGATTCTTGTGCTATATGTAGATGATCTTTTCATAACTGGTAGCTCATCCTCCATGATTCAGAGTGTTCAGAGAGCTTTGATGGAGGAGTTTGAGATGACAGATCTTGGTCTCTTGCACTTCTTTCTGGGTCTACAGGTTATTCAATCTTCAGATGGGATTTCCATTTTTCAGGAGAAGTATGCTCTTGATATGCTTCCGTGATTTGGCATGCTTGATTGCAAGTCTGCCCCCACTCCATTTCAGTCAGGTGCTGTTTTGTCTTCCACTTGCTCTACTCCTTCAGTAGACCCCCACTTTATATAGGCAGTTGGTTGGCAGTTTGTTGTACCTGACACATTCTTGTCCTGATCTTTCCTTTGCAGTTGGCCTTGTCTCTCAGTTCTCCCATGATCCTCATGAGAGCCATTGGAAAGCAGCCAAACGTATTTTGAGATACATTCGGGGCACCACTCATTATGGCATTCACTACACTTCAGGATCCCCTCACATCATTGGCTTCACTAACTCCGATTGGGCTGGTGATGTCAATGATCAGAAGTCTACTTCTAGCTTCATTTTTTGTCTTGGTTCTGGTCCTATCACATGGTCTTGCAAGAAGCAATCTGCTATTGCATTATCATCTATAGAGGTTGAGTACCGTGCAACAGTGTTAGCCAGTCAAGAGGTTTTATGGATTCGGTAGTCGATGACAGAGTTTGGGTTTCCTCCAGATTGTTCCACTATTCTTTGGTGTGACAATCAGAGTGCCATTCACATTTCTCGCAACCCAGTGGAGCATCAGCGGACAAAGCATATTGAAATCCACATGCACTTCATCAGGCAGTTAATTCAGGATGGTTCTCTCATCTTGGAGTACATTCCTACAGAGGAGTAGGTTGTCGACATCTTCACTAAACCTTTGGCATCTCCGCGCTATCTTCAGTTGCATTCCATGCTTGGGGTGAAGGAAGTTTTCCTTGGGGGGTCTCAGTGAGGCCTTCCTTCCTTCATTTTTTTCTTTTCAGCATGTTTCTGTATCTTTTTTTGGAGAGGAGTTTTTTCCCACTGGGTTTTCTCCTTTACTCCGCTTTAGAGAGATTTTCTTGTATTCGGGTACCTGATCAGGCCTTGTTGCCGGGACCCTTTATTGCATTGTAGTTCCTTTGCTTTCTTCTACATTGTTTGTAGCTACATTGTAGCTCATCTTAAGGGGGGATGTTATAGTAAAGTATTTAATTAACTTTACTCTCCTCTTAAGATTTCTCTTTATGCATACATTAGTCATTTAATAATTAATATTTAATTATTAAATGCTCTCACCTTAGGGTTAAGTTTTCCTTTTGGTGTTGATCTCCTTTATAAGGATTGATCTCTTGTATTATTCATTGTCTTGATTCATTTTTTCTCTACTAATAAATCTTTTCACTTTGTCAGAGCCAAAACCCTTGTATTCGTTCTCTCTCTTTCTCTGTGATAGGTTTCTTGCATGCAGGTTTCTTTCGGTTCTGTGGATTTGTATTTCTCAAATCCTACAACAATAACCCACAAAAAGTTTGGTGTAAGTTGATGTCATTTAAATATTAGGATTCAAATGAGCCAAAAAGAATCTTCACCATGGAAAATTCGATTGGAGGATCTCCAATTTGGAAGTTCATCTAGGAGAGCCACGGGATCATAACATATCACTTGACATGGAATTTAGGTGATGGATGAAAGGCCAAGTTTTGGAGGGGCTCATGGAACAAAGATAAGGCATTGGCAGATGAGATTGATGATCAAGACTAGATTAATGATATGGAAGCATCTATGGGCATATTGGTGGTAGATTATGTTCAATAGGATTGCAGCCCAAACTATCCAATAAGGTGGAAAAGGATCGGTGATCTGTAGAATGCAAATAGTGTGAAGGTGGCCAAAATCCTTAAAAGTAGGATTGTACACATGGCAGTCAGAAAAGACACCCTCATATGGAATGTTGCTAAATCAGGTTCCTATAGGGTTAGTTTAGGATATGAGTTACAAAGAAAGAGGCAGGAAGATAGAAATTGGCTTGTTGCCTTATGTTGGGATAAATGGGTGTTACCCAAAGCGGGGGAATTTCTTTGGATCGCCTTGCATGGAAGAATCCTGACAAGTGACAAATTGAAATTAGTAAGTATAGCAGGGCCCAGTAGATGTTGTCTCTACAAAAATGAGGAAGAAACAACGGATCACATTTTGTACAATTGTTCTTTTTTTAGGAAGTGTTGGGAGTGGCTACAGATGCAGCTTCAGAACTATATGGTATATAACTATACATTTAAAGATTTCATTTTTGCTTGGCCGACAGGGGGCAAGCATTCAAAATGGGGGAGCTTGTGGATCACTAGCCCATCATTGGTGGTCTGGCACGTGTGGAAGGAAAGAAATAGGAGGATTTTTAGGGAGGAAGAGATGGACGTCAATATCCTGATTCATAAAATTCAAGTGGCTATAGAAGAAACAATTAACGACAAGATCTTCGGTAGAAAATTTAAATACTACTCCAAATGGGATATGGAGATGGAGAAAGTTTGGAAACTTAAACAAAGCAGTATCCATACTCAAGGAGGTAAATAAATTGAGCGAAGCAAGGTCAAGTGGAAGGCCCCCCCTATCGGATGGAAAAAAAATGAACTTCGATGGAGCTAGTAAGGGAAACCCAAGAGCTTCTGGTTTTGGAGCAGTTGTAAGAGATGAGGAGGGCAACTTAGTGGGGACAGCATGTGGGCAAGCGGGGTTTGTTTCAAATAACATTGCAGAAACCATAACATTAGAGGAAGGGCTAAAATGGACAATAGAAAATGATATCAAGAAGGTGGTGATAGAAGGGGACTCAAAAGTCATCCTTAGCAGGATTATCAAACATCATTTTACAAATTGGCATTTAAATGCTTGGATTCCAAGAATATATGGGCACCTACAAAAGTTCACGGACTACCAAATACAACATACATTCTGTGAAGGTAATCAAGTGGCGGACCTCCTTGCTAATCATGGGATAGCTGGAACATTGTTAGCAGTCTTGTTGCCTACAAATGTAGGAAACAGAGATGTCTAGCAAAGATTACTTGAGGACAGAGCCCATATTCCTAGGATGGGAATAGGTTGAAATCTATGGCTTTCATTTGTTATCGGGATAAGAGGGGTATGCTCTTATCTACTTTTCTCATGTGAGTTGACAATATTCTACGACATCCTCATTCTAGTTTTGAAATCTCGTGAGAAGAAGAAGAAGGAAGTGGTATAGGATCGGAGGATTCTAGAAGATGAAGGCCTTTATATAGCAAAGAGAAGGTAGAGTAGAATGTGGTTTCCTGTTTAAGCAATATGGTTCACACATTCGGTCTTAGTTGCCTTAGCCAAGAGGAGACATTAGAAGCCTAGTGCGAATGTCTATTCGATATAGACATCAAAGGGCAAAGAGCTATTCAGGTCATGCTTGACAATGCATTCAGTGAAGAGAGGCATTGGTGCGATGGATACATATATGAGATTATATTGTGCCTTCTGGTCGATGTCCTGTCATCAAAGGAAGCCTACATGGAGAAACTAGAAGGTTTTGTGAGGGAAGAAGATGTGGAATCTATGGGGGGAGCAGTGTTGGAGGTGGATGAGGAGTGGCCCAGCATACATGGCCCATACTTCAACCCAGCGGTCATTCTCTCTGATGCGGAGTGTTTAGACCCTAAAGATGAAATCCGTCTTGCAGCTGAAGCTCTCAGAATGAGGAAAGTTGAATTCATGATAGAAGCATGGGAGGTCTTCTAGGTTGGAGTTAAGAACACAAACTTGGGTCCGTTTAGAAGGATGATGATGAAAGAAGATGTGTGGCTATTGGAAGGTAGTATTGATAAGGTGGTGACCATAGGCATGTGAGTGGCCACCATCTTAAGGCTTATGTAACCTGTTGAAGTATTTTGTTTGGATTGTATGGTTAACAATCATATGTAAGCTTTCTTTCTGATGAATATACGATGATATCCCCACCTCAATAGCACTTGATGAAAAAAAAACAAAAAAAAAATTGAGCCTCCCAAAGAAATTTAAATTTCTTTGAATCCCTCAATGTATCCTTATTTTGGAGTTTTGAAATTCAAATTTCCTTTCCCCCCCTTTTCTCAAGGATTTTTACATTCCTGTTTATTTTCCCAAGGCATCTTTGATCCATGCCTTCCATCTTAAATCAATCTTATCCCTCCATAAGAAAATAAATCTTGGCCCTTCATTGGCCTCCTCCAATCTATAAATTGGAGGATCATTCCCTCACAAATGATATCCACTTCCTCTATAACACTCTCAAGTTGCTAATTTTCCCTTCCATTCTCTTCTATCACATCCTTATCATGTCCTCATAATTCTTCAATCATTTAATCCAATTCATCTCATCTATCACCATTATTCAAATCCAATCCTAATCCACTTACCTTGTTTATCATTGGGAGAGCATTCCACATCCATCAAGAAGGAGCCAATCCAATCAAGCCAAGGAAGGGGTGCAACTTTGGCTTCATCAAAGGCTCAATCCAAAGGAGAAGGTAAAATTGGCAAGTTATAAATGGTTATTTTGTGTTTCATGTGTTTTATTTGAATATCATCATTGAATCTTACCTTGCTTGTTCTCCCCTCTTCACATCTACCCCCCAAGAGGAGTTGTCTTAGACAAATATAACATCTTCTACAATGAAGAATAGAAGAGAAAAAGAATTCAATCATTCCCTCTATTGCTAGGTGAAAGGGATTCTTGATAAAGGATGACTCACTTTTAACCCAATGGGGAGGAGTGAATTTATTATAGATGTACATTACCAAGTGTGATAGAGGTTGTAGTCAAGGACTTACACCTCTTCTATAAGAGAGAACCCTTGAGTAAACAACAATGATTTCTCACAAGGAATGACATCAAGTAATGAAACTCACACCATACACAACATAGGAAAGGGTGGATCCTGTAGACACCCAAAATTGTCATGTCTAATTAAATAAATATTTTATTTATTTAATTATCTAAGCCTAATTCTTCTATTAATTAAATAAATTTTTATTTATTTAATTAATTCATTTATCCTCTTCTAGCCTTATTTCTCATTTAAATAAATACATTTATTTATTTAAATTATCCCTTTCCTATATTAAATAAATATTTTATTTATTTAATTGCCCTACTTCTTCTATTAATTAAATAAATCTTTATTTATTTAATTAATTCATTAACCTTTTCTACGCATGACACATGTCATTCATCTCTTATTTCCTACACTACCTACCTCTTTCATTATTTTGGTATTTCTTATACCTACCCTCTAATCCTAGCCGACCTCTCTTTTTACACCTCTCAATCTTAACCCTCCATTTTCTATTGTGTCTTCTATTTAAGGAGATGCTTTCTTCATTACCAAACCCGAATGACTAATTTTGGAGGACTTAGCTACATTACAATTCTACTTGCAACCACATTCCGTTCTTTATTGAGCTCTTGTGCACATAAAAATCTGAGAGCAAGCATATCAAACAAGATCAATGGAGATAGGAAGAATGGAGATCAAAACCCTAGTGGACATGTGATGGTATAATCTTTGTGATTTTTGAGTTATATTTGCATTGTCTTAGGTTATCTTCATATGTTATGGTGGATCTTTGTTCATTGTTAGGCTAGGGTTTGGTGGTTGAATCCATTTTAGTCTTTCAATATTGTTGTTTATTGCTATCCATTTTCACCATATACATTTTGGCACGCCCGGTGGGACTCTTGTCCCTTTGCATTTAACATTTTTGTTGCAGATTTTGCATTTTTGAAGTTGCAGATCGGACGATTTCGACGACATTTTAGGTTTTTTCCGCGTCTGCGAGTGTTCGGATCGCGTTTTTGTATTTCAGAGGCGTCTGTGATATCTTTTATCGCGTCTGTGTTTCTGTCATTTTCTATTTTTGCAGGTTTCCGAAAGTCGCGTCTGTGATCCCGAATCACGTCTGTGATCCCGAATCGCGTCTGTGAACCATCTGATCGCGTCTGCAGAATAAAAAGGCGTCTGTGTTCTGAAATCACGTCTGCGAATCACAGAACCGCGTCTGTGTCGGACAGACGCGTCTGTGTCTGGTATAACAGCGTCTGTGCATTCTGTTTTGCAAAAAAAATTTTCAAGTTTTTCGATTCGGCTTTTCGGATTTTGTACTTAGGGTTTCAGATCTGGTTTATTTTTGGCTAACCTTTGCAGATCTAGCTAACCTGGTTTGTGCAGCTTGCTTTGGAGGCAAATACGTTTTTGTTGAAGGCCCCTTTTCACAAAGTCTTTTTTGGGTTTTCTAAAATTTACCTAACTTGTGTGCTTGCAGGAAGGGGTTATCATTTGAAACAACCCAAACTACTAACAATTTTGTTGCAGGGCCTTAGCTAGGGTTTTGTAATTTTATTTGTGTGCCTTGTCTTCATAGCTTAGCAAACACTTCAATTGGTGCACTAAAATTGAACCATTGTCTTTTGTGTCTTGAGCAATAGGCTCTTTTTGTTTATTCTTTAGAGGGCCTGTCTTCCCGTGTGGTCATTAGGACTACTAGTGAGAAGAGAACGACCCAAGTGGTAGCAAAAGAAAAGCCATCTTCTTCCAAGCCACTATAATCAAATGTATTCATGGTGAAAACTATGAATAACGTGTGCTGATTAGTTCATACCGACACTATGTCTCCCCATAAACCCGTTTGATCAAATTTATTTGATCATTTGTAGGGCGTAACCCCTACCGGCTGGGAGCCTTCTGTATTTACAGAGCTGAAAGTGCCGCATGTATGGCCACACGAGCGGATGCCCTTACTAGTACCTCATTGTTTTAGATGCCCAAATCCTTCTAGTTGTTGAGGCAGGAGGTCGGACCTCTGGTAGCGGCCCACACACATACGGTTCTTAGTAGAGATACAAAGTTCGCCATGGGGAGTTTTCATGGGGACTGATGCTTGGCTGACCTGAGAAGTGAGTGCCGAGGGTGGAGCCAGTGAGGTCAAGCATCTAAGTATCCGCTCTGAATAGCGTAGCCTCGGGGGTAAAACCCCATGTGGGATCAACAATTATTGTCCTGGCCAGCCATAAGAATTGTGCTTGACTTATGATAAACATTCAAACAATCAAGACAAAACAGCAAAACATTGTGTCTTTTGTGTCTTCAAGTGTATGCAAAAACTTTTTACATCAAACAACACACTTTTTGGAGTCTAAACAGTCTGCAAACATTGGGTCATCAACACTGTGTCCTCTTGTCACGAAAAACAGTCGAAAAATCAGATTTGGTCACAGCAAAACAAATTCACAGATAGGAAAGATTGCACTAAGGTTACAGAAACGCGTCTGTGTCTGTTAAAACCGCGTCTGTGTCTGATAAACGCGTCTGTGAAGTACAGAATAGCGTCTGTGTTTTTACCAGCGTCTGTGTCAAACAGAGACACGTCTGTGTCTGGAAATCGCGTCTGTGAAGTATACAGGCGCGTCTGTGTCCACAATTGCAAAAACTATTACAGTCTTAGCAAACATCAACAGGAAATCTCAGAATCACGTTTGTGTCAAACAGAATAGCGTCTGTGTCTTCAAACCGCGTCTGTGAAGTATACAGAGGCGTCTGTGTCAGGATTTGAAAAAAGTTTAACAGTCAAGCAAACAAAGAAATCAGTTTCGGCACACTTGAGCTTCCTAGGTTATCTCTTCAGGTTTCATCTAGTATTCAGCCTGTTCTAAGGTCTTACACAGTCCATCATTGCTTCATACCTCATTTTACATTCATACTTGTCTAAACTTGAGTCAAAAGGTCACTTGCTTGTCCTCACTATACTTTGTCAACACACTACATACTACAACACTTTGCTAAGTGGTCCCTCATCAAGGTTTCTTACCTTTGGGTCTCATTTGGTCTTACTTAGAGTCAAGGTCAGCTTACCTCATCAAGAGAAACTATCCTCTCTTTGGAAGTCACACCTACTCTACAACATACATACTTGGTCTTACACTTTGGACATTGCAAGTAAACTTCAGATTCATTTACACTCCATACAACTCTTGGTCTTACATACTATTGTCATTTTCGTCTAAGTCTCTCACATATTGGTCTAACACCTAGTTCATGGTTGAAACCCGTCTTCAAAAATCTAGGAGAAAAGCTAAAGAAGCTCAAGGGCCCGTAAACATGAGTTCTTATGAGTATGACAATGATGTCTTCTACAATCCTGAGCACACTACATTACCAGACATGAATGTTTATAGACACAATCCAAATATGGAAAGCACAAACGCTATACACAACGCTACACACAATGATAATGTGGACAATTCTTCAATACTATCAGCAGACATACAAGAATCTATAATGGATCCTCAATTCAATAGATTGGTTGAAGAGATAATGAGGAGAGATCGTCAATACTTTCTAAACATGATGGCACAAAGTGGAGCTAAGATACCACATGATTTTGACTTATCTCAACTTATGGAAAGTAGACCTTCACAACAAACTCAACCAAATAGTGGAGGACCCAATAATATGATGCCGGAGTCACCATCAGTTTTGCTTCAGAAACCAGCAATCCCACATACACAAGCTCAAATGCACGATACTTACACTCAAAGACCATCATGGAGGCCTTATGTTCAAACACATACTCAAGATATGGGTCAACCAAGACAAATGGATACTCAAGGACTTCCTCAAAATTTTGACACAAGAAGACCTCATGCCAAAATTGGGGGCAACACAATGGAAAATGAAAGGCCCATTGAATATGGTTTATATACACAAAACAGATATGGGGTCCCTCAACAAGAAATTATGCCAAGTGCTCCATACATGTCGCAGCAATATCGACCTCCATATGGACATGTCTACGATCAGTATCATCCATACATGCAACAAGCTCCTCCTCAAATGGGTGTTTCAAACATGGGATATGCTACAAGAAATCCATCTCCTCCCAAAAATAATTTGGAGCAACAAATTAGAGATCTACAAAAGAAAGTGGAAGACATGGGCACATCAAAACCCACATATACTATGAGAGATATATGCCCTTATCCCTTTGATAAGAGCATTCCAATGCCTCTGTTTCCTCCGCACTTTGCAACACCGAAATTTGACAAATATAGAGGGAGAGGAGACCCCAAGGCACACATAAGACAATTCTTCACAGCTTGCATTGAGGTAGCAGCAGAAGAAACATACTTAATGAGGTTGTTCCCACAGAGCTTAGGAGATCAAGCGATGGAATGGTTTTCTCAATTACCTCCTGGTATTAAGTCATGGGGTGACTTAGCAGAGGCATTCATTCAACATTTCTCTTACAACATTGAAACAGATGTCTCAGTTACTACCTTGTGCAATACGAAACAAAAAGAAGGAGAATCTTTTGCGTCATTTTTACAAAGATGGAGAAACTTAGCTAGCAGATGCTCTTGTGAAATCCCGCAAAAACAAATGGTGGAAATGTTCACACAAAATGTTAACAAGGCTATTGGTTATGATCTCAGAAAAGCTTGTTTGTCTACATTTAAGGATGTCATTGAAAAGGGCCTAGCAACAGAAAAGGTCTTGATTGAACAAGGAGTTATCAAACTATTCAAAGAAAACAAAGAGGACTTTAAGGGAAAGGACAAACCAAAGTTTTGGAACAAGAACAAGAACACCGTTAATGATGGTGTTGTTGATGCCAACACAGTGAGACCAAAGTTCATCTTTTCTGGATCAAATTCTACCAACAATCAAGTGAACAATCAAACGGCTGCTAAACCACGAAGGAAGTACACTCCATTGGGAGAACCACTTGAATCAGTATTCAAAAAGCTTGTAGCAAACAAAGTGATCACGGTCCCAGATTTTCCTCCATATGAACCAAACGTAAAACCGAATTGGTGGAATGATGATGAATATTGTGAATTTCATAAAAGCAAGGGTCACAAGACAAGTAATTGCCATCGATTGAAAAACATTGTACAAGATCTCATTGACAGAGGAGATATTGAGATTGAGGGACATTCATCTAACCAAGAGCATGAGGTGTTTAAGGAACCATTCCCAAAACATGACAAGGGAAAAGGCAAAGTCACAGATGATCAAGCCAATTACACCAGAACATCTTACAATTATGATTCCACTATTAATCACATCTCAATGGACAATCATATTTCTACCATTACTATCAAAAATAAAAATCCTGAGAATCCTCCTCAGCGACCTAAAATTGTCCTAAAAGGTGTGGGATCTTCATCCGAAGCTACCTCTGAATGTCATGTTACAACCCGTCGAGGTAAGATCACATTGCCAGGAACCTCTTCTAAGAATACCAATCTTCCGTCAACTAAGCCTGAGTACGATCTTGTAGAGCAATTAGGGAAAACACCCGCACTCATCTCTATTCTTGAGCTCTTACGTATATCTCCTGCACATAAAGCTGTCCTTGACAAAACCTTGAGAGATACTGCTGTCCCTACGGATCTAAACGTGGATCAGTTTCAAGCCATGGTGGGATACCTATCCATTCCACACTCCCTCACATTCACAGAAGCCGATGACGCCTCCATAAGTCAGCCTCACAATGCACCTCTACATATTGAAGCCTTCATACATAAACACCGAATAAAACGAGTCCTGATAGATGGAGGAGCAGGTCTTAATATTTGTACATTGAGCACCATCAGACAATTGGGATATTCTGACAAAGCTGTGAATGCTACAAACCAAATCACTATTAAGGCTTATGATGATGAAGAGCGTTCGTCCAAGGGCACAGTCATCTTACCACTAAGAATAGGGCCAGTCACAAAGGACGTGATTTGTCAAGTCC
The DNA here is from genome assembly GCF_030272615.1 of Cryptomeria japonica. NCBI lineage: Eukaryota > Viridiplantae > Streptophyta > Pinopsida > Cupressales > Cupressaceae > Cryptomeria > Cryptomeria japonica. The sequence goes on from NC_081409.1 coordinate 133,851,458, forward strand.
TGGATCTAGACCTCACGTATAACATATTGCTAGGACGTCCATGGATTCATGAAATGAGAGCGGTCCCATCAACATACCATCAGTGCATAAAATTTCCTCATAATGGAGTCGAGGTAACGGTCAATGGTGATCCAAATCCATTCATATATTGCAATAACTTGAGATCACATACTGAGATTATCATTCCCAGCAATCGTGAGGCTACTCCTTCTTCAGCATATATTGATCCTGAGTCATTAAAGCCCTCGACATCCAAACAAGGTGAACTTAGAGCCAAGTTTCAAGACAAAGGCATGGGAGAATACACTCTGAATCAAACCATGTTCTTACGACAAGTCATGAACTCCCCCAAGGAATATGGGAGACCACATCCTAATAAGCAAATCTCCATCATGCTCCTCAAATGGGATCCTACCGTCTTTCAAAAATGGGGCGAACTAGAGGAAGAAAGTTTATATAAAATGCTATATAAGGACGCTGAAGATGATACACATGATCAAATTATAATACCCTGTGAAAACTATGGTAAAGGTTTCAAAATTCTGCAGAGATTCGGGTATGATGGAAAAAGTCCTCTCGGACTACGCAAAGAAGGTGTCATGGAGCCTCTACAACCTGAGCTAACTACAAGAAGGGAACGCTCTAAGGGGCTTGGTTTTCTAAATCCCAAGATTCAACACAAGAGAACAAAACAGATATGGCGAGTCAAAGTGGCTGAAGTTCAACAAGAGGATAATTATTCCACAGACTCCAATGAGTGGGAATGGGGTTCAGACAAATCCTCCAGCGATTATGAACTTAATGAGACATTTAGAGAGCCAGATGAACCTACAGAGGAGGAGGAGTTTTACAAGAAATTCAGAGTTGGTCAAGAACCGACCCATAAGGATCCCGCACAAGCTTCATTTCAGGGCCCTAGGTCAGGATCACATAGGATGAGGACACCTGTCCCTGAGGGTGCTACTAGTGATGATAATTTGGACTCACTCACGATCGAAACTGATGAGGAGAGTGCCATTGACGACCTCGATGACTACCTTGACATACCTGAATATAACCACATCTTCACTATTAGCCTTGCGGACTCTAAAAACACTAAAGACCTTCCCCTCGTTCACCCCCAACTCATTGACTGGGATCAGGATGGACCACCACAGATTGATACATTTCAAAATGACGAAGCTATTGTTGATTATCTTGGCATTCGCGATGATCTTCCTCTTGGAGACCATAAAGCAGGATACGCCATAGAGCTAAATAACATGGCATACTTTGGTGAGGGTGTCGGGCCTTCTAGTCGCAAAAATGTGAAAATAAAGACAAAACAAGGGTCTTATGGCGAAAACCACACTGTGGCGCTCTCTGACTCTAAAAAAGTAAAAAGAAAGGACGTATCTGAGGGTGAAAACCTCTCTGAGGCACCCAAAGATGGAAGGCTTGACATTCTCCCAGCATCATACGAGGAAAAATCATCCATGTTGGTAGAGGAGACTATAAAGACAAACATTGGTACAGCAGAGGTTCCACACAACATATTTTTAGCTCAATCATTGACAGAGGTCGAGAGAGCAAAATTCATAAGCTTCTTTAAGGAACGACAAGTCAACTTCGCATGGTCTTATGCTGATATGCCTGGACTAGACCCCGACTTAGTAATGCATCATTTAACAGTCAAACCGGGGGCAAAACCAGTAAAACAGAAATTGAGAAAAATGCATCCACAGGTGGCATTGCTAGTCAAGGCAGAGCTGGAGAAATTACTAGATGTCGGATTCATACGCCCAATTGATTATCCTGAATGGATTTCCAACTTAGTACCTGTTAGCAAACTAGATCGCAGCATCCGAATATGTACAGACTTCAGGGATATCAACAAGGCTTGCCCGAAGGACGATTTCCCATTACCAAACATTGATTTAATTGTTGATCTCACAGCAGGCCATGAGATGTTATCTTTAATGGACGGATTCTCTGGATATAATCAGATCAGGATTACACCTGAAGATCAACATAAAACATCATTCACTTGTCCATGGGGAACCTTCTGCTGGAATGTCATGCCCTTTGGGCTGAAAAATGCAGGTGCCACGTATCAACGAGCCATGACTACTATCTTCCATGATCTCATGCATGTAAAGGTGGAAGATTATGTCGACGACCTTTTGGTTAAATCAATAGACAGAAATACACACTTGGACATACTTTCAGTTGCTTTTGATAGGCTGGAAAAATACAAGGTAAGATTAAACCCAAAGAAATGTGTCTTTGGAGTAACCTCCGGGAAGCTCCTAGGATTCATTGTGTCTAAAAGAGGAATAGAAGCGGATCCAGCAAAAGTCAAGGCTATCTTGGACATGCCACCACCCAAGAATATCAGTCAACTTCGGTCTTTACAAGGGAGACTCCAGTCCATACGAAGATTCATAGCACAACTTGCAGATAAGTGTAATCCTTTCCAGCACCTGCTACACAAAAACATTAAGTTCAAATGGGACGAGAACTGTCAACAGGCTTTTCAGGCACTTAAAGACTATCTTTTGAACCCGCCAGTTTTGATGCCACCAATTCCGAATCAACCATTGCTACTTTACATATCAGCTACTCCAACAGCACTGGGGGCACTACTAGCACAGCAAATACCTGACGGCAAGGAAAAAGCAGTCTACTATATCAGTTGCACATTGGTGGGATATGAGCTGAACTACACACCAATTGAGCGTGCATGTCTCGCTGTGGTCTTCGCTTCACAAAAATTACGACATTATATGCTTACTCACAAAACCAAGTTGATTGCCAGAATTGATCCACTAAAATATCTACTCAACAAAGCTACACTTACTGGGCGACTGGCCAAGTGGGTAATGATTTTGAGTGAATTCGACATTGAATACGTGGACAGAAAAGCCATAAAAGGACAAGCCATTGCAGATCAACTGGCAGATGCTCCCATGATAGATGATGTTCCTCTACAGTCAGAATTTCCAGATGAGTCCATTCTAACAATATCACCTGCAAAGCCATGGCAACTATACTTTGATGGCTCATACACACAGCACGGGGCAGGAGCGGGTATACTCTTTATAACTCCCCAAGGCGATTCTATACCAAAGTCATACCGCTTATCATTTCCTTGCACCAACAATATAGCGGAATACGAGGCATTAACAACTGGGTTAAGAATTGCAGTTCAGTGGAAGATCCAGGAACTTCGTGTTTTTGGCGATTCTCAACTTGTCATCCGTCAAGCAACTGATGATTATCAAACAAAAGATGAAAAGCTAATGCCTTACAAACAACTGGTAGATGATCTGAAACAACACTTTGCAAAGATAGAGTTTGAGCAGATACCAAGAGAACAGAATCGCGCTGCTGATGCCATGGCTACAATTGCTTCACTCATTGACCTACCGCAAAATGAGACCTGTTATGAGTTCCTGGTTGACAACCTACTGATTCCGTCATATGATATCACTCTCACGGAAATGATATGTGTTGTTGGTCCTGAATCCCAGTTATATGGTTCCATATTCACATACCTTCGCGACAACATCTTACCTCCCGATTTATCGAACAACCAACGCCGCACTTTCATCCGCCAATCCTCCCGATACGTTATCCTAGCTGATATCCTATACCAGCGAGGTCTAGATGGCACCCTCCTTAGATGTTTAGAGAGTGACGAAGCTCAGATTGCCTTACGAGAAGTGCACGAAGGGATATGTGGTCCGCATACTAGTGGTCCTACCTTGGCCAAGAAACTCATCAGGACTGGATACTACTGGCCTACTATGGAAAAAGATGCATATCAGTTTGTCAAGAAGTGTAAGCAGTGTCAAATTCATGGAGACCTCATACACGCACCAGCACAAGAACTACAGCCACTTGCATCTCCTTGGCCCTTTTGTCAGTGGGGACTCGATCTCATAGGCAAGATTCACCCTCCTTCTTCCAACGGACATAAATTCATTATCACAGCCACAGAGTATTTCACAAAGTGGATTGAAGTCGTGCCTCTCACGCAAGTTACTGGGAAACAAATCGCTACTTTCATCCTGAACTACATCATTTGCCGATACGGGATTCCTACTTCCATTATCACTGACAACGGGCGTCCTTTCAAGAACCAGGATGTTCGTGAACTCTGTGAGCGATTCCATATCTCTCATCGTTTCTCCACACCATATTACCCCCAAGGTAATGGCCAAGCTGAGGCGTCTAACAAAACAATTCTCAAAATACTTAAAAAGACAGTCGACGACGCTGGCCGTAACTGGCATGTCCAACTCAATCCCGCACTTTGGGCCTATCGTACCAGTGTCCGCACACCTACAGGAGCTACACCTTACTCACTTGTCTACGGTGTTGAAGCCATCTTGCCTATTGAGGTCGAGTTACCTTCTTTACGGGTCTCCTTGAGAAACATAATCAACAATGAAGACTACAGGGTCTCTCGCCTACAAGAACTAGAACTGCTGGAGGAACGACGACACACTGCTTTTAATCATCTCAAGGCTTACCAACAACGAATGAGTCGCAGTTACAATCACAAGGTCAAGCCTCGCACATTTGAGGTAGGTGACTTAGTCCTCAGAGAGAACCCCAAGAATCAGCAAGATAAAGAAAAGAAGGGCAAATTTGAACCCAACTGGCTTGGTCCTTACATCATCACAGCAGTATATGGATCTGGGGCATATCAGCTCTCTACTACAGAAGGTGAATCCTTGGAGGATCCTATCAACAGCATGCACCTTCGCAGGTTCTACACATAAGCTCTTTTTGAGTATCCTAATGCAAAAACACAAAAAAAATCAAAAAAAAATTCAAAAATACAAAAAAAAAATTATAAAACAAAAAAAATTGTTACTTGGTGAAAACCTGGCAAACAGGCGCCTTGTGACAACAAAAAAATTGCAAAATCCAAAAAAGTAAAGAGAAATAATTTCGTCCAATGGTGAAAACCACTTCGGTGGCGCCCTGGGCAAGTACCATGGTGAAAACTGGGTCACCAGCGCCATGCGTAGGGACTTTGCTCCTCCCTCCTTCAGGATTCCCTTTCATTCTTTCACTTCGCACACACTCACGACCAATTCACTCACAATAAACTTACCCATTCCCATCATGGCTTGTTATTGATCTACCCAAGATTGGTTAGCCATTCATAATAAACCCTCCCTTTTCACTCTCTTTCCATCCATAATAAATCAGATCCTATCTGTGACTACGGCCAATTCCTACGTCTAGTAATGGGTGTGGAACTGAGAACATCACATGTTTCGAGGAATACAGTTTCTTTCAGCTCTCTTCAGTCTATCCGCGCACAATTCGCAATAAAGCAACATTTTGCATCGCAGATCCGCAATAAAGTTCCATCTTCTCCACAATAAGGTATCAGTTTCATGGATTCAGTCAGTTTCCAAGGAGACATAGCAGCAACAATGGGCTTCAACAAAATCAAATCTTTCAACAGACTCAGACAACATATGGTTCAGTGCTATCTATCCTTTTTGTGAAAGTGAACATTGTGACCACAATCAAAATTTGACTTAAACAAGTGACAAGAGACACAAACTTGAGGACTACAGTGGATGTTGGTGTCGAGTCTTGGTTTTCTTTTGGTTTTATCTTTTTGGTGACATGTCTTTTAGCTTTTCCGGGATGTCTTTGACTAGAGATTCTATCTCCAGGATGTCTTTGACTAGAAAGGCGAGGATGGGGTATCGTCACTTATTTGCATTTGCTGTCTGTGGATTGTCTTTTAGTAATGCTATGACTTGTCCAAGGATATGAGGACACTGTGAGTCTAGTGTGAACTGGGGCATTCCTTGTTTGTGACTGTCTTATCTCCATGCAAACAGGTACAATGACTTTCTGGGCCGAACATATGCCTCGATTGTCATAACCTATTCTGCCATAATAAAGCTCAATGATGATAACGCACAAGAAGCTCTTTCACGTTCATATCTTCTGTCTTCCATCCCCCTTTCTTGATTGACTTTCATTGTCCTTCTCGAGTCCGCGTAGCCCGCTATCACATGACTGAGTATAATGACACACCAAAAACATTTGCATTTCATATAGTTGCACCTGCATCACCACATATAAGCATTTCATACATATAGATATTATAATTGCATCACATCCTGCATACAACACATGTTAGCACATCTCACATTTTTATTATGTAAATAATCATTTGCATTATCATATTCATTTGCATCACATACATTTTCATTTGCATCAGGCATCACATATACAACATAAAAGAACAAAAATATATGGCATTGCATCATATAAGCATCCATATCATAAAACATGCATCACATAAGAACATCTCATCACATAAGGTACACATGCATATAGCTGCCGCAAAAGATGAATCATCTCATATATATAATCAATCAAATGTGTCATAATACAATGATGTCAAAAGAATCATATGGCTACAAAAGAATCACCCGCAGGTGTCTACAATACAACAATGATACATCTACTGATACAATGGGAGCCCACTATCGCTATGAGGAACTCCCTCCCTCGGAGCCGCCGCGCCTCGACGGAGTCTGAGCTATAGATGGACCCGCCCCAGGATCCCCCTGTCCCTCTGGTGGTGGTGGAGGCCCCATAACCCCACCGCTGGATGCCTGTCTCCTGCGGCTCCCTCCCGTAGCCGTCACTGTGCGCGATGACCTCTGGAAGCTCCTAGCCCGCTGCTCTGCTGGCACGGCTACATAATATAGATCCCTCCAGTAGGTGATCTCCTCTCCCGCTCGCAAAACATATGCGTAGCCTGCCCCTGCATCCTCTGCTGCCCGCCTACCTGCCCTCAGAGCTGTCTCGGCCTCGGTATATCTCTGGATGGCCTGATCCCTCTCCCGCTCTGTATCTCGGACCCTGATCCTGAGGTGGTTCCTCTCTCGAACCAAATCCTCAATCTCATCTGCCTGGCCCTGGCAGATCTCCCGCAGCCCAAACCCACTGATCCATGGTATACAAACTGATGCAGCTCATAGTACAAATGTGCTAGGACACATGGCCCCCATGCATACCTAGTATGCTCTGCCATCAGCGTCTCCAAGGCCCCTCCCCAGCCCACTGCCAATCCTCGTGTGGCCCTGTCTGGACACAAGTATCCACTGATAACTCCCCCAACAACTGCCGGCAATGCCAATCCTGTGGCAGTCATGGTGTCCCAGGCTACATGGCCTGCTCGCATCTCCAACTCAGGATCCTGAAAGACCCGTCTCAAGGCCTCCCTGTCACCGTCACGGTCGTAGGGGATCAACTCTCCATCAATGGGAACATGTAATATCCTGTATACATCCTCCAGTGTCACTGTCATCTCACCCATCGGCAGGTGAAACGTGCATGTCTCTGAGTGCCATCTCTCGGCCAACGCAGTCAGCAACCCCATGTTTGCCCGAAACTCGGGCACATAGAGCATATATGTGAGACCCATCTCCTCAATGGAAATCATGTCCTGGATCGACAACTCTGGTCGCAGTCTCTGTGTCGACGGAAATCTCTCCCGTGACTCCAACATTGGCAAATACTCCTGCAGTCAAGCAAATCAATCTTGTCAGTTATCGTGGCATTCACTGTTTATCACAAAATGCTACTTGCTACCTAAATGCATATGGCTATCTACCCTAGTGACACTCACTGTTCATCACAAAGTGTTGCTATTTATCCTAGTAGTGCTCACTGTTCATCACAAAGTACTACGTGTGTGACATTCCCTGTTCATCACAAAGTGTCACTCACATTCGCACTCCCTGTTCATCACAAAGTGCTGCATATCCTGGTGCTCCCTGTTCATCACAAAGTGCCTTGATTTATCCTAATCTTCCTAGAGGACCTGCTTGAGTGTATCCTCTCAGCAGCTTATCCAATCGACAGCGTATGTTCATCACAGAACTGCCGATTTGACCTAAAGGACTAAAACCATGCATTTAAACACACAAACGCACTTTTTCAACACACACGCGCTTTTAACTCATAAACGCGCTTATAGACTGCATAAACGCGCCTCTGCAACACAGACGCGCTTTCTAAACACAAACGTGCCTATGCCAGACACAAACGTGACCGGGGAACACAGACGTCCCTGCATGACATAAACGCTATTCCAAAGCACAGACGCTACTACATTTCACAAATGCATCCGCATTCAACACAAACGCGGTTCCAGGCACAGACGCGCCTGGACCCGACACAGACGCGCCTGTTGGACACAGACGCGCCTGGCGCTGACACAGACGCGGTTGCGCGTTTTTACACTTTTAAACTATCCTATTCCTAGCGCATTTATTGCTCCTAAAACATGCATTTATGACAAAACTCGAAATGCGTGAAAGTACGAGGAGGTTTTCGGGTACTTACCGGCTCTCCTGCATCGGTTGGTCGCTGGAATCGGCAGACACGGTTGAATCTATGAACGAATGCCATCGCTGCTGACTGCTGCTGCTCTTTTCTCGCTCTGCACTGTGATCTTCTAAGGGTGTGGATGACAATGAGGATGTCTTTTGCCCGTGGTCTATCTTATAGCCTACCCTAGCCCTCGCCCTCATTTCCCGAGTTAGTCTTCCTCATCCCGTGACTTTGTCACTTTATCCAATCAGTCCATTCTATCCCATCTTTCTTATCGAGAGATTGTCTGCAATCTTTCCAGACTTTTTCATCCAATCTCTCGAGGGGGCATATCATTCCCATCCTGGGGCAACTCTGTATCAGTTCATCTTATCTTCTTTGAAACAATGCGACAAGCCGCATTGTCTCAAAGAGGGGCAAAATGTAGACACCCAAAATTGTCATGTCTAATTAAATAAATATTTTATTTATTTAATTATCTAAGCCTAATTCTTCTATTAATTAAATAAATTTTTATTTATTTAATTAATTCATTTATCCTCTTCTAGCCTTATTTCTCATTTAAATAAATACATTTATTTATTTAAATTATCCCTTTCCTATATTAAATAAATATTTTATTTATTTAATTGCCCTACTTCTTCTATTAATTAAATAAATCTTTATTTATTTAATTAATTCATTAACCTTTTCTACGCATGACACATGTCATTCATCTCTTATTTCCTACACTACCTACCTCTTTCATTATTTTGGTATTTCTTATACCTACCCTCTAATCCTAGCCGACCTCTCTTTTTACACCTCTCAATCTTAACCCTCCATTTTCTATTGTGTCTTCTATTTAAGGAGATGCTTTCTTCATTACCAAACCCGAATGACTAATTTTGGAGGACTTAGCTACATTACAATTCTACTTGCAACCACATTCCGTTCTTTATTGAGCTCTTGTGCACATAAAAATCTGAGAGCAAGCATATCAAACAAGATCAATGGAGATAGGAAGAATGGAGATCAAAACCCTAGTGGACATGTGATGGTATAATCTTTGTGATTTTTGAGTTATATTTGCATTGTCTTAGGTTATCTTCATATGTTATGGTGGATCTTTGTTCATTGTTAGGCTAGGGTTTGGTGGTTGAATCCATTTTAGTCTTTCAATATTGTTGTTTATTGCTATCCATTTTCACCATATACAGATCCTTAGAGAAAGAGAGAGCTCAAATCATTTCCCCCCAAGTGTAGTAACAATGAGAAGAGCTTACACAATCTTCTAGAGGGAGATTATATATAAAATACATGTCTCAAGAAGTGGTAATCTTCTAAGAGAAAAGAGAAAGAGCATCATGTATTCCCTAAGGGGGATTAGTCATAAGAAAATATCATTGGAAGAAATTATAGTCACATATGAAAAATGCAGCCCCTAAAGGAAATAATGATAAGAATGAAAAAGGAGTGAAATCCTTGCCCCCCAAGTGAGAAGAACAAGGAGAAGCATTACACATCTTCTAATGGTGGTTATTTTCAACAAATATGCCTTCATAATGGAACAAATCCTCTTAAGGAATGGGCATGTACTTCACAAGAGATCATTCCATGCTAGGGAGCATATCATACTTGTGAATGACTGAAACTATAGAAGAGGTAAGTTTTCCAAGAGAATAAAGGCAAGAGAAGAATTGGATTACTCATTAAAGATGCTCCTCTCCAAGAGAAGAGGAAAACCAAAGAACAATTATATGCTCACATAAGATTAACTCTATGAAATAAAGGAGATCTAATAATGAATAATGCACAAGGATAAAGAAGGAAAGTGAACTTCATGTTGCTACCCAAGGTGTTCAAAAATTGAAACAATACCACCACAAATAATAAAGATCCCCCAGTTAAGTTGGCTAGTTATGTCATATAGTGAAGAGAAACATGAAGAAGAAAAGAAGTGCTAAGGCACTATGTTTTTGTCAAGGAAGATAGCTAGATCTATTGTAAGATAAATTCGTGCAAGATCATATTGATTTTGAACAAATTTATTAAATGCATGACATTTCCCAAGAGAATGTGAATATGAATCATGAAAAATGCAATATTCATCACCTCTCACTTGATTAAAATTTTTGTTTTGGTTTTCAGGAGGAAAGGAAATGTTCTTATCATATTTCAATTTCCAATAGATTCTTGTAGCTAGTCTTTCAGGATGATAAATATGTTTTAATTCATTTTCTTTGCATGGAGGAGAAGAATTATTAAAATAAGAAGGATTATTATCCACGATTATAATTTTGCCATTATCTATGTTGTCTTGAATAGACTTTTGAAAATCAAGGCAATCGTTAGCATTGTGATCGTGGGTTTGATGAAATGAGGAAAAAGGACGTTTTGGAGAATAAGCATTCTTGCGAGGTCTTTTTATTTGTTGTCTTTGGAGATAGTTTTTAAAGTTTTGGAGCCTAAGGAGCTCATCCATAGAGAGAGGAATCTCATTTCCTAGGCCTTTTGTAGTAGCTTGTGTGGGAGGGTTTACAGGGACATGAATTCCTTGCTCAAAATTCCCAAGTCCTTGTCCTCTAAAACCTTGTTTTATTATTATATGAAAGTCACGACTATAAGAATAATGTAAATGAGTAGTTAGGGGAATAGGATCATGAACTTATTTGAATTTTTATGTGTAAGAGGGAATAAAAGTATTTGTAGATGAAGAATGAAGATCATATGAAAGGATAATTTTCTTTCCTCTATCATGCTTATCCTTTTTGGGAGACTAGGGATGAACATCTTCATCATCTAAAGGCTCATCTTTACTAATTTCTATGTGATGGGAAAGATCATTAATGAAATGCATAACATCATCCTCTCTACATATATTTTGATGTTGAAGATAGGTCCTAGGAGAATAAGGAGGGTCCAAAGATGTAAGGATGTTAATATTCTGATTTTACCCCCCTTGCTCAATGGTATGTGTATAAGAAGAAGATGGGCCCATATTTCTTTCCAATGCTTGCTGTTTTTTAAAATATCACTGGTTGAAGTATTATCTCTCATCTCATTTACACAAGATACCCTAGAAGAGGTACAAGGATTGGGATCTCTAAGATTGGGATCTACAAAAAGCCTTAAGGTGATTAACATATGAAATGCATTTTTGTTAATAACATCACCATAATGCAACAAAAGTGATACATGAAATCTTTGAGATCAATTTGGAAAGGAAATGACTTTGAAATCCTAACAACACAATATGACCAAGTGCTATGAATGAAAAGAAGCAACATGAAATGAAAGAAGTCGTTATCCAACACATGATTGTAATAAATATATTTTAACAATAATATAATCATATGTGAAATGTCAAATAAATCTAATGCATTGATTGCCATTGAAAGTCCCTTAATTAAAATCTTAATTTGTTTGGAAAGAAGATCTTAAATTAGGACCTTTTTATGAAAATTAATTTGAAAGTTAAGAGTGTTGAAATTTGAATTTGTTTTCGACCTTAAGAGGTGTAAAAATTGATAAAGTACACCAATTTCTTGGATTTAAGTAGAAAAATTTAGTCAATTCCCACTTCCAAAATTTCGAGAAGCAAGCTAGGGACCGAGTGCAAAGTGTACTTGGTCCGACCAAATTTTCTTGAAATTTTCAGGGATTATAGAAATTGTGATTTTATTGTAGAATAAAAAAAAACAGCTGATTTGGACATGTCTAGATCGGTCAAATTGGCAATCAAAGGTAAAAATATGAGATTCTTAGAATTAGGGTTTTGCTTTTTATCCACTTAATTTTCAGAATGAAAAGAAAAATTTGAATTGCAATTTTGAAATAGAAATCAGATCTGAAACAAGCAATTAAAATGTTACACTTCACAAGCTTAATTTCCTCAACATGAAAAATTAGGGTTTCTATGCAATTAACCTCTAAAATTTGCAAAAAGATTAATTTTAGAAACGAAAATTTGAAATTCAAATTGCAATTATTCAAATCTAATAATAAGAAATCAAAATTAAGGTGTAAGGAAATCGGGTTCACCAAAATGTAAAGTGGAAAATTGAACCCTAGTGGTTCCCCACCTAGGAGAGAGAAGGGAAACCACTAGGATGATTTTCACTTAGGAGATACTTTACATTCAAGAGAGGGGCTTGAATCCACTAGATCAAGATCCAAGGGGAATAAGGATGTGAATACGAAGTGGATTGCAAGGGTTAGAATGCAAATTTGCCCTCTTTTGTAATTAGATATGTTGACTTGTTGACTATGCAGAAAAGAGAGACAAAATGGAGTAAATGAGGAACTATCGGTTCAGGATCATGTTGTAACTTTGGATCTGAGATATTTAGACTGATATGGATCTGCCCTACAAATTTGGATAAAATTCATTGGGGACCAGGTTAAAAGTGTACTTGGTCCTTCAAAAAAATCCACACATCGAAAAAGGTTTTTTCATCTCTGAAAATGAAGCCCAAACCTATAATTATAGCTATGCATCTACTACCTACATATAGAAAAGAAGGGAAGAAGGGTTGTGGATATGGGTTTGTGTCAGTCAAACCCCGGTTGAGTAATCAAACTTCAAAGAAAGTAATAGCAAATGCTTAAGTGTAAATGATGGAAATGTATACCTTATGGATCTGCAATTTGTTGATGATGGTTGCTTTGATTCTTGAATGTAATCGCAAATATTGTATGAAATGGCATGTAACATGACAAAACCCTAACACACACACACATGCTTGCAAATGAAAGTTGTAATGTTGCTCCAATGGATGAATGAAGAAGACACATGAAGAAGAGAACTTGATGGAAGCTTGAAGACTTGAATGCTTGATGATGATAATGAAGACCTTCTGCTTGAATTTCTCTTATTATCCTTATGTATATGCTTGCATATAAAATGAGGGAATTGAATCTCCTTTTATACATGCCTAAGAGTATTAATTTTCATCTCGCTGAAGGCTGACATCGAGGAGATTAAATCCCGAAAGCAAATTGGGTTCAAGGGTCAGATGGACCTATCTTAGTGCCACCTGAAGAGGAGGAGACAGGGGTGCCATGCCCTTGTCCTACCTTATCTTGGGGCCTGGACAAAGTCTTGAGATGATATCAGGGCTGAAACGGGAGAAGTTTAGAATGAATGTGCAGAGAGGGGTCTCAATCAAGTAGAGAGATGTAGTCGCATAGGTGAGGGCCTAAGATGTGGTAGAATTGCGAGGGTCACAATTTTATGATGCTACATCAATATATGAACACTTGTTAGGGTGACACTAGTTAAGGTGATTTTTACAAAGAAAGGCTCATTCCCCCAAAAAAAGAAAGAAAAGCTCATTGTCAAAGAGATTATTGCTCAGATGAACAAGAATAAAAGAGAAGGAATCCACCACTGATACATCTCTGCAATTGTAAGATCCATTGATACCTTCATGTCATTTCTTTTGATAGCTAACACATGAAATTCCACACTACTTAACACTTTCACCAACTCAAACAATACTCATTGTCAACTCAAACAATCAAGGAGATGGATCCTCTTTCACACAAATTCATTGCATACACATATGTCATGACTCACTTCCTTTCCATTGCACACACTCTCATCACACACCATCCTCAACAAATTATCATTTATTTATATCCTCCCATGATGGAAAAGAATGTAAAGTGGACCACAACACATCTTTAACTTAGACCAAAATAAACATCATACATTAGACATCAATTCAAAATCATTAGAGCAACAATGCAAAGTGTAAAACCTTGAGGTCAGAAAAACCTAGAGTAAACACCATCAAACTTTGAAACCATGCCTTCAAAGCCCAAGAACTCATGCCAACTAAATATAATGAAGCTAAGGACATTATCAATTTTTCTCCAAAACCGCAATACCAGAAACCATAACGTGAAGACATGCAGAGAATGCATTTCACACAAAAATACTATCAAACATGATCACACACTAGTGAATCCAACTTCCTAAGCACTGCAATTCAGAGCACCAAATCCCAAATTTAGCATCTCTAAACACATCTTAACAACATATCCAAACCATATGAATAGATGTACATAATAGAATAAATATGGAGAAAATCTCTTAGCAAAACTACACAGGCAACTCAACATCAAATATACCAACTTGATGTGATTTTGATAATGTCTGGTTTCAAAAGTTTTGGACCCCATTTAAGACTGACCTATCTAGTTTCAAGTGTACTGATTCTATTTAAGACAAGATGTTGATCACATTGATAGTTTGATAGTGATTCGATAGATTAGACAGTTGATCAAGTTGACTGCAGATGTTTTGACAAGATAGTTGTATCCTTTGTTTAACTTCATGTGAAATGTTTCTTGGATAGCTGCTAGGATATTTGATTCTTGCAAGACATGTTTATTGCAAGTTTTTTATGGTTTTGGATTTTTAGTTTGTTTTTTGTTGATTTTCGATGTTTGGGGTTTTTTTGGTATTTTCTCAATGTTTTTTTTTTTTTTAAGGATCGTATTTGAATTTTTTGTTGTGATTTTGATGTATTCTGATTTTTAATTTTTTCAAGACTTTTTCGAATGTTTTGGTATGTTTATGGTTTTCAAATGTTTTTGATATGGATGAAACATGACTTGCCAGTAATTGATAAGTATAAGACTAACTTGGACAAAATCTAGTAGTCATACTAATCTATGTCATTGTTTTGATTTGTGTGATCATTGATAGGAATGTCTGGTTTCAAAGAGTGAGTACCCCGTATAAGACCGATCTATCTAGTTTCGAGTGTACCCTTCCTTGCATAAGACATGTTGATGTTTGATAGAGTTTGATTAATTAACAAGACATATGATCAGTTTTATTTGTAGACTTTGAGAGTTTGCTTGTTGTTGATTTGATTTGATGGATGGCTCATGCTTTCTTGCTTTGATTTTTTTTTTTTTTCATGAAATTTTGTGATTTTTAGGACTTTTTGTGAATGTTTTTGATTGATTTTTTCAAGAATTTATCTTAATGTTTTCGATTGATTTTTTAGGACTTTATCCAATTGTTTTTTATTGATTTTTTTAGGACTTTATCTAATTTTTAGGATTTTTTCAATTATGGCCCCAAGTATGCAGACCTATGATGATAACATCATGATGCATAATGTGGTGGAGACAATGGATTTTTGATATGACTTATGCTAATGTAGGATGCATGAAAAAAATGCAGTTCATATTCAAACAAGGATGAGTATGTGTGTGTCTTTCATTCTGAAATGCGCTAATTGGATTGAAGGTGTGAAATGTTTCAAAGATAGTAGTTCAATTCATTCTCAAAAGACTTAGACCATCCAACCTAACACACTATGTAACCAAGATTTATGCATGGAAGCATGGAAAAATTCTCCATCAATTCTTGAAATTTTGATCTTCTTTTACCCATGTGTGTGCAATTGAGTTCATTCTGACTCTTATAACCATCAAAGACCCTTAGAATCCTATGTGGCTAGCTATGTGGGTTATCCTAACTTCAAAAGCAACCTAGATAAAGCCTCATTGCCAGCAAGCTTTTAGGGCTCAGATGAGGTTATGCACTATAATCTCTCAAACATTGCTCCATTGCTACTAGGCTTCCATAGCCCTAATGGAGTTACTCACATGTTCCCATAGTCAACCTTTTTCTGTTGCACTTGTATGCATGATATTTCAATAATATATCATTTTTTTTTTCCTTTGAGATTGACATAACACTTTTCTTTTATTTTCTTGCCTTGACTTGTAAGCAATGAAACCTACCTGGGTATGACAATTACGACGGTGTTGAAGCATAACATTGGATTTTTCACTAGCCACATGACCAACTAGGTATCTGTAATGAATTAGAGATTTTTATTAATGCGCGAGATATAGAAATTGATAGATTTTGGTAACAAGAGTTGATAGTGAAACCTCTACCCAACCAAGGATAAAGCTTAATCACAAGGTGACATTGAAGATGAATGACTAAAAACCTCCTAAAGACTTCATGAACAAGTATCTTGGAAATGAGACAACCGTCATTCCTTTTAGTGCAGACCAATGAATAACTTAGACAATCATCATGTTTTTATTGATGCAACTATATGAGAAAGCAATAATGATTTGCAACTATATGTCATGCAATGGTGATATGCAAGCAACTATGATGCACTCTGAAATGGAGATATGCAATGCAGTAAAGAAATAAATAAATGCAGTACTAAAAATTTGTTGGTAAACGGATTTGTTTCTTTAAGAAACTTTCTTGAAAAACTCTATTTTGCCCTGTAATTAGCAACAAAGTGTTCACAATAGTTGAAGAATCACAAAGAAATGGTAATTCTTCTTTGCGTTTGAGAGGGGCACCTCCCTCGTATAATGGGGGTATTTGGATTTTTCAAAAATTTTAAAGAATGAACAATAAAGAAAGATTGAACGCCATACAAGGTATGAATCTAGATTAAAATAAATTCAATATAATCAAGTTTGAGATACCACAACTTGAAATAATCTTCTCCACATTCAATGTTAAAGGGAAAGCATTAGGTAATCATCAATTAAACATAAGAACATTGATAATAACCCATGAGAATAAGTTGAACACACATCCAAATTGATCTCTATTGCTTAATTGCTTGAATAATACTGTCCAAGTCTCTTATACAAAGCTTGTGAAAAAGTGGAATCTCCTTCACATTGAATAATAATGAGGTATATATAGGTGAAGTGGTAACCACCTGAGGTAACTACCCTAACCACCTTTATAACTACTTTATAACTCCCTCAACTACTTGAAATAACTTCCTCAACTTTGGGAAAAATAACTACTTAGAATAACTACCCAAAATGAGAACTTAGGATGACTACCTCATATGAAAAGAGCCAAGATTATCTTTTATTACAATATAGAAATAGAGATGAGAGAAAGGAAACTCGATCATGAGAGTTATTTACAAAGAAAGACAAAAAACATGATGCGAGTAACACAACAAAAATGAAGACTATACAAAATGCAACTCTGCACTTATTCTAAGCTAACTCCTTGCGCTGCCAATGAGGCTATCGCTTCTGTAGGCACATTATGTTGTCCAGGTCCTTTGTCTCTGAAGATTCTGAAAAGTCGGATGGCTGAAGTGACAGATTTTCCTTTGGGAATTAGGATGTTGGCTATCCTCATTTTCCATGTCTTCAATTTTCTATGAATGCCACTTAGTTCTGTCACCATGTTGAGTATTTGAGACATAGAGATTCTCAAGGAAGAGTAAATATCAATCAATCTTTCCATGGTATTTTTATTGAAGTTTGTCCTATTAAAAAGTTGTTGATCTACCATGTTCTAGAAGCTATTCTGCAACACCTACAAATCTTCCATCAATGTCACATTTGGGAGAAGACCAGTGAGTTGTCCTTGGAGTTTGGTACACACTTGATCACATGAAAGCATGAGCCTTTCTAACTCTGATGAAACTTGATCTATGATCACTAGTTTCTAGTTAATGCTTTCTATCCAAATTTCTAGATAATCTTTTTCATTACTAGGCAGGATTTTCTTAGTTGCAAGGGTGTCCATTCCAATTTCTATCATTTGTTTGAAATCATTCACAATTTCCTTCCAAGTTGTTTCCTCTTTCTTGACATTCTTCAAGTCTTTCTCAATAGTATTTTTCTTTATTAAGGCCTCATCATGGATAGATTTTGCTTGGACTAGGAAATCACATGCAAGAGTTTTGACCTTTTCTACCCAACATTCAATTACCTTTCCATAGGCTTGGTATTTTTGAAGATTATCCATAATATTCCTTTCAATTACTCCTTCTAGAGTCAATATAATTGGCTGGCGATCTACACTTAGTGGCATAGTGGAGGTATCAACTATGGATTTCAAGTAAGAAGACAAAGTGTGCACTTGTTGTTTCAATTGATCCTTGGATTGCTTATCCTTTTCACTTCTCTCCACCATTCTGGCTGCCATCACATTAAAGTTCTAAATATCAGACTCATGAGAAGAAGGTCCCATATCAATCTTTGTCACAATAAAGTCTGCAGAGGTGGCCTCATTTGTATCTTTCTTAGATATGGGTTGAGCAATCTCTAAGCACATATTCCTTGAATTTGGATTAGTCTTTATTCTTGAGGATACTTTGAGTTTCTTCAGTTTTTTCAGCTCTTCCAAAGAGATCAGATATGCAACTAAATTTAGGTACCACTAGCTTTTCTACCTTCCTCTTCTTCAATAGACTTTGTTCTAACCATGGGAAAGAACAATTTTCTATAGACTCTTGGATGATTTCTTGTCTTGCTACCATTGTTGTTATCACCTCTCTGATTTCTTCAAATTGATTGCTTGGATTGCTTGGAAATGATGAATCCATGACTAAAGTATTTTGTTGTGCTTCTTGTTGTAGGGATTCAATAGGAACTGAGGGAGATATGGAATGCATTCCATCATCAAATCTTGTGTCATCCAGAATTTCCACTGGAACTTGATCCTTTACTTGACTTGCAATAGAATTTTCTTCTATGTCTTTTGCTTTGGATTTCTTCCTCTTTTGTCGAGGTTCATCACCACATGTGTTCTAAAAATTGTTCCTCCTTGGAGGGTCTTCATCTCCATCACTTCCTTGATTATTCTGGTAAGAAGGAGTATCCCTAGCTGGAGTATGGGAAGAATGTAGTGACGTAGAGCTCTCAAGCTGACTTCCTTTCCTTCTTGAAGTTTCCTTTGTTGGTCTGGTAGCAGTCATTTGAGTAATCTTCTTCTTAATCCAGGCTTCAGAATTCTTGATTACAAAACTTGTTCTTTCTCTGACATCTCTCATTTCCAGATCTGCCCAATTCAAATTGGGAAGTGGCTAGGACTGGACTTGCTCAAAATAGATAGGATCAATCAAATCAGATCCATCATCTTCAATGCCTTATATGGTCCAATCCATCTTGAAATATTTCATTTGCTTCAAAGTTAACCTTGTCCAGTCTCTTTTTCTAACCTTGAACTCATCTTCGCAATCCTCCCAAAAGTCTTCAAGATTAGGAAAATGAAAATAGCTAGGACCTAACTTTAAGCTGTTCTTGACATAATCCTTACTATCAAAAGGGAACCTCATCTGGTATGGATACAAGTTGACCTTGGATAAAGCTTTTTTTGTCTCATCTGCTCTTGAACTTGAATCACATCTATAGTGCTCGAGACAAATGGGAAAGGCTACCCCTTTATTCTTTCTATCTCTACATTTCTTTTGAACTGAAACCAATTGCTGACAAAGCTCAACTAAAATGAGCTTATCATCAACATATCTGGGTAGCTTGTGTGGATAACCTTCAAATCCTCCTACTCGAAGATAGGTAAATCTCAAAAACTGGATGAAGAAACTTCCATATTTCTTTATCAATTTAGCGGCTTCCTTTGATATTCTGGTGGCAATGTCTCCTTGTAATAACCTTATTGCCCTCATTGTGAAAGCATCATTCACCCACCTGAAATACACAAAGCTTTCCTCAAGTTGCAATTGCTTGTAATAATGGTAAACTTGAGTTTCTTGATTTAGGACACCATTAGTACTTAACCCTAGCCATGACCTCAAATTAGCAATAGCATATATCAAGTAAGAGATCATATGGAAGCGTTGACTCATTTTGAAGTGCACTAACTGGTCATGTATGCGGTTACTGATGAGATGGCCCTAGTCAATGAATTGCTTACCAGCAGAGATGATTGTTATGAAGAGATACATCCACATTTCAAACTCAATGGAGTCAGGACTTCCTGTCACTCTATGGAGTAACAAATCTCTTTGATGAAAAGAGAATGATGGAGTGTTTTTGGAAGCTGAGACTATCCTCCTCATGGTGCAACCATCCATTCTTTAGCCAGATTGTTGAGGCATTTGCTTCTATTATCACTGAAGTATTTGTAAGCTTTTTGCTTATCGATGTGAGTGAACTTTTCCTTATATGGCAAACGAAGAATAATAGCTATTGAAATTTCATCAAGTTTAGCCATTAAGGATCCATCTGCAGCTCTTATCTCTCTTGCATCTAGATTATATCTTTTTGAGCATTCTATCATCAAATCTGTACATTGAATTGCTATGGGAAAACATGCTGCTTCAATCAAACCGCTTCCTACCACTCTACAAGACAGCTTTGATCTATCACCTTCCATGAAGAACTTTTTGATCTCCTGCAAATTAATGTGCCCAATCTTGGTATCATGAACCTCCAGAATCATGGTGGTGATCATCGGGGCATACTCATACTCTTGAGCCTTGTATTTCATGATGATGTGTTTTGCAGATTCTTATACTAAGAAGTTCTAAAGCGTCTTTTTATTACCAATTGCAGCAAATTGGAAATTTGTAACAATGTTTAAAAATATCTCTTGAATCCCTCTAATCCCATAAGGTTGAAAGCTTGAAAGATCATTTAAAACAACACTATGCTACTGTTAGAATCATTGCATTACGTTTCTTTGGGATAGTTTATTAAACAAATCATATCTCTCATTCTCCATATTTCATGATATCTGACACAACTCCTCCTTCAATCTGTATTTGGAAAGAATACTTATAACATATTTAAAGCTCTTTGAGATAGCGAGCATGGGTTTTGAAGTAAACCGACCTAGTATTCTTCAATGCATGAATGATATCGATTTGAACTGAAACTTACACAAGTTCTTCTTTAATCACAAGGAAGTCTTTAAAACTCTTTTATAACACATTACTCTGCTAGTGCAGAAAGTAATCATGCATACCCATTCTTTATGTTTGGATGTACGTTTTACAGACTGGACAGCTTCTAAAACCTCTTCAACTAATTCATTCTGTGTTGTGACCACATTTATTTGAGGAAGTGTCTTTGCCTTTGTTACTGATGACTCTACATCTGGATCCACTATTGCCGTAACCTGCTTCTATCGAAATCCTCTGCCTATAGCAGGTATCTGTGAAATGACATCTATTCTAAAATGTTGCAAGTCGAAAAAAATCTGACAGAAACCTTGCCATTTGATCATTTATGCTTTTCTAAATCTCCCATTTCAAGCATTCTACGAGATGAGATTTCTTTTGAACCATTCGATAAAATTAATCCTCATTGTATGCAAACTTCGATTGCATATATATATATTAAAAAAAAGTTTTGTTTTTTTTAAATCTCCATGTAATGACATCTCTTGAAACACCTTGTCATCTTTTGCATGTATGTCGACCAAAGCATTTGTAACTGTAAAATCTTATATAATTGGCAGCACTGATACGTATCAACAGAAATAATACTACCAAGAATGGCAAGATATTTCTAAAGTTTTGTCTTAGAAACTAGTCAAATATCAACTAGCACCCACCAGTTGCATTTGCGTGAAAGGAGCCATCTGATACACATACCACATATCTGCAAAATACAAGGTGCTTAAACATTTCATATTTAATACCTGTGAGTGGAGTTAGAGAGCACGATAGCATGCATATCTATCGGCATGCAAAGCAAATGGGTAATAGGTAGTTATAAAAACTGATTTTTCTATCTTTCACAAGCCACGTGGTGTATTCAATCCACCATATGGACGTTCAAGGGGAAGGTGTTGTCCTTTGAAATACTCACATCTTGCCAATGAGAATAGAGAGGAATTGAAGTGTATCAGCATCTTGTTAAGGTTGGCCAACTCACCGGTGTATGAAACAGTTACATGACTTTAAGTTTTTCCACATTGTGCATAGGAATGGAATGTATCAGTAATTTGATGATTCCCACCAACTCAGTGATAATGAAACAAAACCGTGGCTATTCTTCTTAAAGCACGATACAATAACATCTTTTATGCACCACGTGGGATTCTTGGTCTTCTTTCTTTAAAATTCTCCTTTGCCGATAAGAACAACAACTTAGCATGTATTGGTATCTTGTTAACTTGCCGATGCATGGAGGCGATTGCTAAGTTATTTACATTTATCATGAGGGATCAATACAACTTTAAATTTTCCCACGTTATGCGAAGAAACATATTGGTAATTTGATGCTTTCAACTTAGCGATAATTTGGCCATCAACACTTCATTAATGATAATTGGATCTTTATCTATCGGTGGTTTAATCTCCATCCACAAGTTGTCATGGGATATTGAAATAAAGTGAATTAGTTTGTTCTTTTTTTTTTATATGGACTCCACCAACTTACCGATGAAGAAGTTGTCAAAACTTTGTGTGAAAACATATCGGTTACTTATGTTATTTACCAACTTGGCGATAACAATCAACTCACTTTCTGAACTTGGTGAATATAGGTGCTTTGCATATATTCATTTTTCGTTGAATATCGTTATTGACTCAAATTGTTTAACACAAGAATTCCAACAATTTTCACTCCTCAAAAAGTAGGGTTAACAAAATTGAAATGAACCCACCCTTAGATGTAATATCTTTTTAGGTGCATGTTGTTGTTGAGTTGGTATGAACTTTGTGTAGTTAATTTATTGGTCTTTGTTTGAAGAGTTGGATGAACCTATCTTTTTCAATAGGATATTCAGCTAGGAGTCTTTCATGTATAGTTTTGTCTATAGCCTCCTTATTTTTAAACCAATTCAGTTGTGATAAATCTTCTTGCCCCCAGTCTTTCAATTGTGGGTGTATGAGGGAAATAGATTTTGGTTTCGAAGCTATGACATGAGTGGGTGCTATTCTTGTTTTTATTGATGCACTTGAAGAGTATGATGAAATAATTTGGGTGTTGATTTCATTAGCTAGTGTTATGCTTGTGCTTGAAGAAGATGATGTAACAATATGGGTGTTGATTTCATTAGCTGGTGTTATGCTTATGTCTATCATGACATTAGCATTTGATGATGGTGCACATACCATTGTTGACAAGTTGTCCTGTGTAGTGATTTGGATTGGTGATTTCATTGATAAGGGGTTCATGAACAACTTGTGTATTAAAATCATGAGGGAGACTAGGATAAATGATAATGGGATCTTGTTTAGGAGGTGGATGTTGGATGGTACTTGAAAGAACATCTTGCTCTTTTAAAACAAGGGTGTTATTATGAGTGGAATAGAAAATAATGAGGGGATCATAATAAGACTCTTGGTTGATGGGATCTTGATCAAAAATTAGGTATGATGAAAAGGTTTGTTCTTGATCTTGATTTATTTCATGATTGATTTCTTCTAATTTTGGATTGTCCTCTTGACATGGGGAGTTTTCATGGGAGATTTTTGGAAGGTTTCAACCTTTTCACTTGATGAGGAAGGATTTTGAATGAGATCCTCTGAATCATGACTTGAATTAGATTGAATTTGTGCTATGGATACCCCTTGGCAGTGTGTGTTATTGGGTAGAGATGGTGTGGATTGGTCTTGTGTGACTTTAGGGGATAATGAAATGGTGGATAGATATGATTGATTTGGATTTTGGTTGGAAGGAGTATGATTTTGGTTGAATGAATTTTGATTTGGACTTTGGTTGAAAGGGGTTTGATTTTGGTTGAAAGAGGTACTTTGAATGTTGGGTTGATATGATTGGTATGATTGATATGTTTGGTTGAAAGAAGGTTGACATGACTCTAATGTTGGTTGAACTGAGGTAGGAATGATTTTGTTGAAGAATGGAAGTTGGCATGTTTGAATGGTCTCACAAGAAGAAGAAGGTTGGCCTAATAACGATTCCCTCATGGTTATCACCTCCCTAGTAATATTTTCTAACCAACCCCTATGGTTGTTAGGACTAGTCATGTCTCTCATTTGTTGTTGCAAAGTATTTATTTGTTGAGCTAATGTTTCTATGAATGGTGATGGAATAGGAATGGAAGAGATGAATTCTTCACCTTCCTTATGAAATGCATAACACCAATCCATGATGTTTGCTTGATTGGTTTGAACCTAAGATCACAACATGTAAGATGTTTTCTTCATTTATAGAATGTTGCAAAATTTTGATTTGATGTTGATGTTGACAAGTTTGTTTGTTGCAGGGTTTTGATCTTGTTGATATTGAAACTTGACTTTGATGAGGGATTTGATCTTGTTGATGTTTTTGAAAAAACTTTGGTTGAGATTCCACTTTGTTTATGGTATTTTTTAAGATGTTTGAACTTGGTGAGATGTAGCAAAGGACACAACAAACATGTCAAAAAGAATAAAACCATGAAAAGAATACTTTTTTAAGGAACTTTTTTTAAATTCCCATGAATGTGGAGTCTTTTTCAAGACCCCATTTTGTTTTCATTGTATTTGGGCAATTTGATATCACATCAAGAAGACTTTGATAAGGTCAAAAGGTCACAAATAATATCACATCCCACATCTTGATACTCCATCAGCTCAAACAGTCATGTCACACCCTATGGTGTGCCCATTTTTTTGCCTTTTTCCAGAAATTAGACCAAAGAAGATTGCTCCTCAATTGGCCCATTATCCTGGGATATATATGGTAAGTGTCTTGGGGGCGGATTCTTCCCCACCCTTGCACTGTGATAAAACAAGTGTCTAGTTACTAACTTAGTTTGGCTTCTAATTTCTATGATGTTTAGACAAGGTTCTGTTCGAGTGGTCACAATCAACAACATTTTACACTTCGTTGAGGGAGGTCTCCCAGTCTATAGAGGTTACGCTCTACAAATTTTAACGTACTATATAGGCACTAAGAGAGGCATAACATCATTATGACAACATGTAACACTCGTCCCATATGATTTTTATCACATACGCATTTATTTATAGTGGCTTGGATTACTTGGCTTTAGTTGTTGCCACTTAGGTCATTCCCCTCTCACCGGCCTTAATGGTGCCCTAAGGGCAACTCGGGAGGGCATGCCTTCTAAAGGATTTAATTGCAAAAACTAAATGAAAGCATGAAAGAAGAGAGTCTGGTTTTCTGATCACCCATTGAAGGGGAGAGCATAATACCTATCCCTTCAAAGACATGAAAAAAAAAAATTCTTTTATCCTTCCATTGCAATGATTTTCTATTCTAAGTGGAGATATTGCTCCACATAGACATGGTGTTCATTTTAACCAGCATAGCAATGATGAAAGTTGTATTGTTCTTTATTTAAAGCACCAAAAGGAAGTGTTTCTAAGCTACCCCTACAGAAAAAGAATAACATTAGTCAACACATGGTGGGCTATCTAGTCTAATTTTCCAATTACAAAGTTCTATCTTTTTACAAACAAAAAGATATTCTGGTAAAACCCAGAATTGTAACAAAATAGAAAATGAAAAACCGAATCTATCAAATGCAACTTATGTACAAAGCAAATGTGAATTGATATTAAATCAAGTGTGAAATGATATATCATCAATTGTGAATTATTGTGTGAGCAATTGTAATATGATGACTGATCAATTGCGACCTAATATGAGATCAATTACTCACTTTTTTTTTTTTTTGAATTTTTTTATTATTATTATTATTTTTAATCAGAAAAATAAAGGAAAAAGACAAAAGATAGAAGGGTTATTCTACAATGATATTTTCCCACACCACGCGATCCATCACATCAATTTTGTCGAAGAATTTGAACTTGGTTAAAAAATGGTGGATGGTCCTGTGATATTGAGAAATCTCCTCTTTTTCTTCAATCTCATAGGGTTCCTTTTTAGCCTTTAAAAACCTTTGATAATCCTTTTGTTGTCTCCTATTATGCTTTTCCTTCCTTGCACCTGAAATTCAGAATCTCACCTTTCCTACCATTGGATTAGATACATTTTATATGTAGGAATCATTTTTTCTAGAATTTAATAAAATTTCAAGGTTAGATGTGCAAGCCAAAATAATGCAAAAATGATACAAGCAATTTTGAATGTGCAATCCTTTAGAGAAATTGCGATCTATTTAAGAAATTATGATATCATTTCTGAGCAATTGCAATACAATGCCATAGCAATTGTGATATGTTATCGATAATTGTGAATTTTTGCATATGAAATTGTGATATCTAGTTTCTTATGCACATACAGATCTGCAAACTTTGTCAAAACAAAAAATGAAGGTTAGAGTAATTCACGTCAGGTTCACCATTTGTTTCTATGCCTAAATGTCATATGTATTAAGCTAATTAGCAAATAAGAATGAATCACCAATTCTCAACTAATTAACAAACATCAAACATAATCAATGAAAATCAATACAAAATAAGAAATGAATTCAAATAAGAACTCCCTCATTCTGCATCTTTACTTCCATTGTGTTTCTCCAATTTGAGTGGTTGGTGGTTCTTAGGTATTGCAGCAATTTCCTACATACAAATACTTTGACGACTCTGATTTTGTGATTCTCTGATTCTAGAATGAAATGAGCAAAGAGGTTGAATTTATAGATTTTCAACACAAAGGTGGTGAGAATTTCAACTCAAGTGTTGATTAATAGATAACTGATTTAGATTGATCAACGAACTTAATTGATTGATTTGTTAACTCATTTGATTGAGTAGTGAGCTCAATTGATTGACCAGTAGATTGAGTAGACTAGCTAGTTGACTAGATTGATGGATTAGTCATAAAAAGTTGATTTTGAGTTAAGAAGGATGATTGATGAGTTAACTGAGTTAACTGATTAGACAACTGATTTGATCAATCAGTTTTGATTTAGCATGTGTTGTAGGAATTTGAAATTGAATTTGATTTTCATTTTCAATTTGGATTTGAATTTGGTCATTTGAATGCTGAAATGCACATGAAATTAACAAAAATTCATATTTGGGGAAAATGTGAATTTGATGATATGAAATTAGATGAAATGAATTGAAATTTGATTTTGGAAGAAATGAGATGAAATTAGATGGAATTAATTGGAATTATAATTTGGGGATTTGGAGGAATTTAATTAATTAATTTAAATAATTAAATGAAATTATTTAAACTTAGGAGATTGAATTAATTAAATAATAAAGATTATTTAACTAAGGAAAAGATCATAATTAATTAAATAAATGATATTTAATTAGTAATTGAGATATGGTTACTGATTAAAATGATTTGAGAATAGAAATATAATAATTAGAATTGTTGAAGGGCGATGATTAGAAGAAATGGTTATTTTAATCAAATAATTAAAGAATTACTTAATTAAATAGACGAATAATTAGTGTAGAATTAGTGAGACATTTTTAGGTGTCTACAATATACTTCTGAAAGAAGTTTTAGCTTGCTTACCCATTTGACATTCTCTACATACCGGATTATGAGGTTTAACAATCTTGGGCAAATCTCTGACAACCAGCATTGAACTGATCTTTACTATGCAATCAAAATTTACATGACACATCTTCTTATGCCATAACCAGCTTTCATCAATCTAAGCAATCAAGCAAGCCTTCTCACCAGAGTTCAAATGAAAGATATTACTTTTGGTTTGAGTTCTGGAAGCAATATCCAATCCAAATCTATTGATGATCTTACATTTTCCATCCTTGAATTGCAAATGAAATCCTCTATTCACTATCTGACCTGCACTTAAAATATTATGATTTAAGCCTACAACATAGTAAACATTATTAGTATTAGTCTTACCATCCAATGATATTGTTCCTTTGCCTTTTATCCTACACACCTTCTTGTCTCCAAATCTGACCAATCCACCATCAAATTCTTGTAGTGATTAAAACTTTCTCTTGTCACAAGTCATGTGATGCAAGCATCCAGTGTCTATGACCCATTCATCCTTCTCTTTAATTTTTGTAACCAAATCTTTTTTCTCAGTATGAGTTGTTTCAATGATAGATTCTAGATAATCATCCTTGATGGAAATAAAGACCCAATCTTTGTCGGATGAGGCTCCACTACCGGATCCACTCATAGGTTCTTCATCATCATCATCATCATCAGTAATACCAAAATTATCATCACCAGCATAATAACATGATTTATCCTTATTCCTTGTGAATTTAGGTCTGCTTTGATATTCAAGATTAGGCTTATAATTTCTCACAAATATTTCATGATTCCTAGAAGCTCTTTCAAGACATCTAGAAGCAAAATGACCAATCTTATTGCATGAAAAAAAATTAAAAGGGACTTTTCCTTCATACTTACTTCCAGCTAGTCCTCTAGGAATTCTTCTAGCAATTAAGGATTTGCTCCATATCCTAGCATACATCTCTTTCCAATCTATCTTCTACTCACCAGAGGTAAATGCTTTAAATGTAGTCTTAGTTTTAGTAGCACTCTGATCTACAAGTTCTTCAAGTTCAAAAGCAGTCAATCTCCCAAGTAATGTATCTCTAGTCACAGGGGTACTTGACATTGTCTGAAGTTCATTGATAGTAGTAGCCTTCATCTTGTAATTTGGAGGTAGAACTCTCAGAACTTTTAACACTATCTCATCTTCACTGACTGATCTATCTTAGCATTTGATACCCATGACAATCTCATTGACTCTATCCATGAAAGAACTTATCTTCTCATCTTCTTCCATCTTCAAAGTTTCATACCTTACCCAGAAACCTTCAAGTTTAGCAATCTTCACTGCCTGGTCACCTTCATAAAGAGTTTCAAGCTTCAACCAAATTTGCTTAGCTTTCTCCAACTCTATGACATTCAATATCTTTTCATCATATAGGGTGCTCAACAAAGATTATTTTCCTCTCACATCATTTTTCAGCTCTCTTCTATTCATCAGTAGGTGTTGGTGTTCCAAAATTAGGATCATGAGGTATATACCCTTTCTCCACTATCTCCCAAAATTTTGTTCCAAGACACCTGAGATGAATCTTCATTTGCTCCTTCCATATTTTGTAATTTTTACCATCAAATTTGGGACTCTCCTTCTAGTAGGGATTGAATGTAGAACTAGATGTTGATGCCATCGGATCTCCTCAAGCGGTTAAGCTTATGTAGAGAGGACCTTGCTCTGATACCAATTGTTAGACAACTCAGCTACCAATTGTTGCAATGCACTGATACCAAGAGTAAACTGAGAGGGGGGGTTAATCAATTTACTAATAGTTACAACAATCAATTCAATTATAAACCTTAAATCGGAGTACAAGAAAATAAAACAATATAACATGAAAGCACAACACATATAACACCAATATTTTGATGTGGAAAACCTGAAAAGGGAAAAGCCACGGTGGGAAAACCTACCCACAATCAAATGAATACTATACAGTAGTATTATGAATAATTACAATGGGGTCTGCACTTGCAGAAAGACCAATAGCCTAGAGTGCACTTCTCATCACAAAGAGAAGTATCACTTACTTACATGAACATCGAACTACAATCTAGAAAGAAATGAATTGTGAAAATAGCATCTACAAATGCCTAATACAGTTTCAATTAAGCACTGATGTCTTCTCTATGTTGGCATGATTGGCATAACTGATGATGATGTTGATATACCGATATAAGAACTATTGGTGATGATATATTGAAGGAATTTTTGTGATGGTATAGTTGATATGATGAGGAGAATAATGGCATGGTGATGAATGACTGATATAGTTGAGATATTGGTTGGTGACTTGATGATCAGTTATTTGTGTTGTCATTGATGGCAACTATGGTAGTTGTTTATTCTTTATTACTTTGTCATCTAGGTTTGCTAGTGCAACCTAACCAATAATGGATTAAGTTGGTGAGATGAATTGTGTAGTTAACAGAAAAATTGTAAAATAGGACTTTAACCGGTAAACCTGAAACAGTGTTATACAAGCGATTGGTTCTGAAGATTGTTGAGGAATTAGGTGTTATGATTTTAAAAATGTTTTTATATCATTGTAATGAGTCTATGACTAGAACCACATCATGTTTGTGATTTCTTATTGTATTTTCAGTAGGGTTTTAGTAGGGTTTTAGAACCAGTAACAAGATCTCTTAACTAGTGATACTTTATGGTTTGGTGGTGAATTTAATCATGTTCATAGCTTGATGGTGATGTGTCACAACCCGCATGAGAAATTAAAATGTTTTTTGGCATGATTAAGGATGGAATTTCTTGGGAAACAATAAAGAGCATAAAATAATGTTTTAAGAGTTTGATTGCTTATCAAATTGATGTGTGGTGTCATTTTATGTTTATTCAACAGTTGTAATTGTCTTTATATTTGTTGTAATTATTTGTATAATTATTTGTAATGATCTGTGATGATCCATGATGAAAATTCATTTGAATCTTGATCTATCTAGGGTTTTGTAACCAAGAAATATGTAAAGTGTATTTAGGTCAATTTTGATGAAGTTTATTGTGTCGGTAATTTGAGAAAAGAGTGTGTAGTCAAACCAGAGGTGTGTTTCTACAAGAGTGAATTATATTGGAGCATAAGTGGATCTGAACAAGCAAGCAGAAATTGTTATTTCCATATTGTTCATCTGTTGTTCCATAATAGTTGGAGCAGGTTCAAAATCCCTTAACCGGGTAGGTCCTAACAGGCCTTGTTCATGTAAATCCCTTAACTAGGTAGCTCAACTACTTGAGTCTAAATCCTCCTACGAGGTTTATTCTAATAGGGCAAAGCTCCTAAAAGAGCTCATATTGTAAATCCCTTGACCGGGTGACTCCTAACAGTGTGCTCCTAATCAAGCATTAATGTAAGCTCCTAATTGGGCTAGGATCCTAATAGGGCGCATTCTGAAAGAGTGCATTATCTTGTGGGTACCAATTCCCACCATGGTTTTTCCCATTTGTGTTTCCATGTGAAAATCCTGGTGTTCATATGGTGATTTATTTGTGTTTGTGTTAAGTTGATATCTTTCTATTACATGCATGATATGGAACACTTAAATGAGTAATTTGGTAAATTTGATTAATAGATTGATTTTAGTGGCTATAGGTACTAGTTATGATTTTTTTTGGTGAAGTATTGATTAGTTTGGTTTAAGATTTCATTTTTTTGTTAATATTGATTCATCTCCCTCTCAGTATTAACCGGATCCTCTAAATAACACTCTGTAATACAAAACTTTTCCAACCTACACTAGAATGATATGACTCTATTCACACACAATTCTTTCTCTAATAATGCAAACTTAACCATCCATAACCATCCTATATCAAATTACATGAATAAGTCACCTATAAATACAGATCATCAACCTTATTGACAAGGTCAGCTAAACCCTAAAACCATAATTACAAAAAATTACATCACATGATACCACTAGACCAATATTATGATTTACATTACATATCATGGACCTAAATCAAGTAACCAAAAAATTATATCCATTTGGAATTCCGTTAAGACCAAAATCCAACACACTTCACTAGCTGGTAGAAACCCTTGGTGAAATAACAAAAAGTCTAATCGGATCCAAATAGGACCACCATAAGAGCATGTCATCCAATGCAAAGTCAACAAAAACTTAGGTTATGATCAAGAAGCACCAACAACATGATATAAACTAGCTCCATAAGCCAGACCCAAAATCCACTGACCAAGTCACCAAATACTACATACCGGTAAAGCTAATCGGGAATGCTGAAACCAAGAAGATCACCAAGACTCATGTGAAAGCATTTCAAACATTGTTGACATCGAATCATACTAGATAAAAATCATATATGAAACCAAGAAGATCACCAAGACTAACCAGGATAGATCCAAGAAAGATACAGTGTTGACATCAATAATAGCACTTAACAAAATCTAGCATATTGCCAACATGTTCCACATCCAACATCCCAATGAGATGAATTTATAAACTTGTGGCTTTCCAAAAGTGTATTGAGCATGGGCTCACTAACCTATCCCATGGGAACTTGGGTGAATCCTTTAATCCTACACAAGACATACCTAACATTGTGGAGAACCATTCCCCTCATAATTCTCATGATGAGGATGACTCTTCAACTCAATGACTATTGAATAATTGGGGAAGCTTGACCATGATTTGGATAGGCTTCAAAAACATATCAATAACACTTAGGTGGAGATAGTCCCCTTTATTAAAGGTTTGAGGAGATTGATTCAAAGTGATAAAAAAGGTGTGAATGTGTTGTGTGGTATTTCTCATACTATTGACACTAATGTTATGCCAATAAAAATTTGTGCCAAAGCTCTTGGTTTTTCAAGCCATATAAATCAAGTTAAGCATTCCATTAATATGCCTACATCATTGCCTAATGTTCCTGCATATACATATTCCATCATGGCTACCTCTACACAAAAATTTAATGCTACACGTATTAGTCATGGGGGAGTTCTTGTCAATCAATACTCCTATAGACCTCCTTTTGTTATCCTTCCATTTATTTCCCAACTGTCTCCTATACCTACTGTAGCGTCCTAAAATTGTGAAACTTTCAATTTCAACCGCATTTGGGTCTTCACGATGGCGACGCAAAACTGAACCTGAATGGAGACCTTGAAACTTGTCCATGACATCAAAAACTGCATTTTTCAGCACCCTGGCCTGATCCTCCTTGCACCCTGCTGTCCCTAGAGGTGGGACCATGGCGCCTAGTGCCCTAGTCCTTCAGGACTAGGGTGCCTAGCACCCTGGTCCCCCAGGACCATGGCGCCCAGCGCCCTGGTCCCTGGACCTATTTTGGGCCCAGTCTCTTATGGGGCTTCGGGTCTTTAAGTTTGCAAATTGGAAAATAATCTTCCCAGGTCGGCCTAAGGTTAGAAAAATCAGTCTTTCAACCCTAATTGGCAAGTATATAAACTACATTTCCTCTCCCATTTTGGAAGATGGAAAAAAGGCGAAAATGATATTCAAACATTCAAACATTCAAGCATTCAAGCATTCAAGCATTCAAGCATTCCTTCAAGCAATTGATCATTCTAAGTCTCCATTCAAGGCTAAGTGTTGCATTCAAGACAAGGATTCAACCATTGAAGAGGAGATCACATACAACATACAACATACAACAACATTTACACCTTCGCATGTAAGAATACAAACATTCTTACAACAAGGTATTGGTACTTTATTACATTACAATCATTTACATTTACAGCGTTTTTCATTTCTTGGTTAATTCCAAAATCGGGGTTTGACCTAAGGGCAAACCCCTAATCCCTAACCCCCCAATCATCCTCGCTTTTTTGTGTGTAGGTTGCAGGTACGTGGCTGTAATTGAAGAGATGGAATCCTTGTGCAGAGACGAACAGATCCCCCTTCGTTTCGCGGATTTTTCGGAGGACCGTGTGCACGCCGGGCACCATCGTCCCATCAGCTTTCGCTCAAATTTGCAGGACAGCATTGTCTCAACATTTTACTGCTAATTCCAGGTCTGCAGCTTCATCTTGTATTCCTATCTTTGTTTATAAGTGAATCTTTCTCACTTTTCATGCATTCCTATCTTAATCCTTCTATCTACATTCTTTACAAAAGAGGGTAGCCTTGCTATCACAACCCTTGAAACTCATTTAGAATCCAATCTTGCATTGTGTGGGATTGGATCTTGTGGGTTTCAACCCCTCTTTTGAATGTAAAGTCTCCCCTAAGTGAAAACCGTCAACCCTAGTGACCTCGTTCCCCTCTCCTTGGAGTGGTGGGGGGAACACTTAGGGTTCACTCACGATTTTCCGCTTTACATTTTGGTGAACCCGACGTGAACATCCTTTCTGATTATTCATGGTTAGATCTGAAAATTGGATGCCTTAATTACATTTCCATGTTTGATCTTTTGCAAATTTTAGAGGTTAATTGCATAAAAACCCTAAATTTTCTTTCTAGTAATTGAGCTTGTGAAATGTTTAATTGTTAATGCTTGTTTCAGATCTACCCTTCTACTACAAATTATCAAATCATATCTGTGCTTTAATTTTGAAAATTAAGTGGTTAAGTGTTAAAACCCTAATTTTTAAAACCCTCTTGATTCAGCCTTTGATTGATGGTTTGACTGATCAAAACATCTCCAAATCAGCTGTAACTTTGGATTCCGCAACAAAATCATAATATCTTTCATCCCTGAAAATTTGGAAAAAAGTTGCGAGGACCATGTGCACCCCGGGCGCCATCGTCCCCGACATTTTTTCCAAAATTTCGGGAGCTAGATCTTACTATATTTTTTTCCTAAAATCCAGAATTTTGGATTATTTTATCAATTCTAACACTTTCAAAATTCAAGTCAAAGTTGGTCTAGTGATTGCTTGGATTAAGGCTCCTAATCATTCAAAAATTATTGAAATTGAAATTTTGTGGCAAAATTGTGTTCTTACTGTCCTAAATCTGAAAAGTGTGTTGGCATTCATTCGAAATTTCAGTGCTTTATTCAAATTTTTGCAATTTGCGACCTTTGAAATTAAGTGTTTAATTACACCAATCTTGATTTCCACTTTCAAAATTGAATTTTGCGTGAAATTGAGTCAACTTTTAAAATTCAAAACTTGCATTGCTTTTGGTATTCCCTCTAAAATCATAAAATTCAAAATTTCAGTTTCCCTCTCTTTTTCAAAATTCAAATTTTGCATTTTTCAACAATCTGGGTAGGGTTCAATTTTGAGATTGCAACTTTAATTTGGCCTATCTACAGGTCATAAAATCACTCAATTTTTTCAGATTAGCTTTAAAATCATCATAACTTTCATCTCTGAAAATTTTGAAAAAAGTTGCGAGGACCGTGTGCACTCTGTTCGCCATGGTCCCGGACATTTTTTTCAAAATTTCGGGATATTGTCATGATTGCATTTAACAGCTTAAATCTAGGAGATTGGCTGATTTTATTGAAACTTGCTACCTCTAAATTCAAAATCTTCTCTCCCTCTCTAGTGCATGAGTTTTACAACAATAAACCCTACTTACACTATTCCTGTTAGACGAAGCCTTAGAATTAAGTCTTTCCGAGGTTTAAGTACCGAGGAGATGGAACCTAATTTGAATGGCCTCTTTAACAAGGACACGGGTAATTCCTCTAATCCTCTTAATGATGAAGAAGCTCTCCATGAGGTTTCTATAGAACAACTTTCAAAATTGGATAACCAATTTGATGATTTTCAGCAATGGATGTCTCAAGAGTATCCCGATAGTCAAGCTCTTTCATTAATTGAGGGTCTAAAACGTATGGTTCAAAGTGATAAGAATGGAATTGATATTTTGCATGGTATTGCACACATTGTGGATTCGAATGTGATGCCTATGAAGAGTTGTGCTGAAACTTTAGGTTATACACAACCTCCCACTCAAGTCAATCATTCAATTCCTTTAACAACTTCTATTGCTAGTATACCTACCTTTACATCAAACATAATGACTACTTCTATACAAGACATTCCGCTATGATCACCAGTCATTGGGGCAATCCTTCTTCTTCAATTAACCCTCTTCCTTCATTCAATCTGACTTCTTCATTCATTCCTTCAATGAGTGTCCCTATTACATCTCCACAAATGAACATGATGCAAGGGGGCAATTCATTCAACCATTCCATTCCTCCTTGTAGTGCTCCTCTTTTCCAATCATCTCCTATGAATAACCATCATAGTGTCCCGCCACCTTACTCTCAATCAATACCTTATTTCAATAACATAATACCTCCATCACAATCTAACACATCTAATATGAACTCTTCGACTGAAGTGACCATTAACAATCTTGCACAAACTGTCTCTTCTTTACAACAACAAATTGCCTCTATGAATCAATCTAAGTTTAGTGTGCCCACATTTGATGTTGCGAGCCCACTTTCTCTTGACATTGTTCGAGCTATCCCTCCTAAACATGTTGAAATCCCGCATTTGGAGCTTTATAATGGTAAAGGTGATCCTCTAACACATGTTAAGACTTTTCAAACAATATGTACCGATTTTGCTTATGACCAAAGGTTGCTTGCAAAACTGTTTACTAGAACATTAAGAGATAAAGCCCTACAATGATATTGCTCATTGCCTTCTTATTCTATTACTTCTTTCGAACAACTTGCAAATTCTTTCATTCAACAATTTCAAAACAATATAGGTCCTCAAGTTACTTTGATTGATTTAATGCATTGTAAACACGGTGTTAAAGAAAAAGTGACTGATTTCATTGGTAGATATAAGCATTTGTATGCTCAAATCTCTTTTCCAGTGCCTGACAATGATATTCAAAGAATCTTTATTTCTAATTTACAAAAAGATATTTGAGAAAAACTTCTATTTTCTGAGTTTACTTCTTTCCAACAGTTGTGTGCAACTCTTCATAATTATCAACTGACTGTGAGTCAAATGGAACAAGCAAATCATATGGCTCCGAGTGATAAGGGTGATAGTAGTCAACAACCATTTGGGAAGTTTAAACCGAATAGAGAGTCCATCAAATTCAATGAAAACATCATCAACAACAATGTGAATGCAGCATCAGGTGTGCCTCCTATTTCTAAGTTTTTGAAGAAAGAAAGAAAGTTTACTCCTTTGAATGAATCATTGCATAGTATTATGAATAAGTTATTGGAATAAAATGTTCTTACTCTTCCTCCTATAAGGCAAATAGATCCCACAAAGATTAATTCACCCTATTTTGATAACAAATCTTTTTGTCAATTTCATCATCAACCTGGGCATGATACTGAAAAATGTTTTGCTTTAAAGGCTAAAATTCAAGATTTGATTGATAATAATACTATCTCTGTTTCAGGAGTGAATGATAAAGGCAATACATCTGTAGCTCCTCCTAACCAAAATCTTAAGATTTTTACTGATCCATTACCTTCTTATACCTCTAATGCGATTGAGACTAATGATTCCTCTTTCTCATCTGATGGTCTTGTGTCCATGACTCCGAATGTGATTAACTTTGTAGAGTAGCAAGAAAACCCTAAAGAACCTTCCATCACATTTGATTCTAGTGAAACTATCAGGGCACCTGATGGTCCTTTATACATAGTTGCAAAAGTCAAGAATACACCTTGTCGTGGAGTGCTTATTGATCCTTCGTGCATGGTTAATGTTATTACTGAAGAATTTCTCTTTACTTACAATTGAATCAAGTGATCTATGACAAAACAGATGTGATTGTGAAATTATTTGATGCATTTTCTTCTTCTATTACATTACCTATTGAGGTCCATAACAAATCCCTTGATGTGAACTTTGCTATTATTCCTTCATCTGAACAATTTTGTGTGAAGCTAGGCTATCCTTGGCTATCTTCCATGAAAGCTATTGCTTCTCCTATTCATAAATGTCTGAAATTTCCCCATAATGGTGAAGTTGTTACTGTCAATCATAGTCTCTTTAAACCAGCTGAAAGAACTTCTAGTGTTCCTATTGATTATTTTTGGCCTAAACAATTCCAATCTCTTCCTCCGCGAAGTGATCATCTTTTCAAATCTTATCAAAAGTGGAAAACAGATATGATCCTATCTCTAAGTGAACCTAGAACACCCAAACTTGATATTCCTATCATTCTTGAGAAGGAAGTTCTTCCTTTGAAAGATAAAACTAATGTCTTTCCTCAAGAAGATTCCCAACCCATCCCTATGGATGTGATTATGTCTATGTCTAATAAACTTTCTAAAAGTAGACCTATACCTCCTAGTCATGATGGACTTGGTCTCCTTCCTAAACCAAATATTCCTCCTTTATACGGAGCAGTTCCTC
Organism: Cryptomeria japonica; assembly: GCF_030272615.1. Taxonomy (NCBI): domain Eukaryota; kingdom Viridiplantae; phylum Streptophyta; class Pinopsida; order Cupressales; family Cupressaceae; genus Cryptomeria; species Cryptomeria japonica. The sequence goes on from NC_081409.1 coordinate 133,889,260, forward strand.
CTCCTTCCTCTTATGCAGAGAAGAGACCTTCCTCTTATGGAGAGAAGAGACCTTCCTCTTCTCCTATTATCCAGCCTAAGAAACCACAACCTAAACACCCAAGTGATAAGGATGAGAACATTCCTCCTCCTCAATCTTCGCCACTTCCTACTAAGACTAGATGAAACTGTTCTGCACGTGAATGCCGACGAAAGCGTCGACTCAGAGCTCAGGCAGCTGCTTCTCAAACTTTGCAATCCCCAAAAACACCTTCAACAAGCATTATTCCATTTTCTCCAAAATCTCCTAAACATAAGATGCATGATGGTCTTGATCCTGTGCGAGTTAAAGACCCTATTTTTATAAATCTTGATGATGATATAGATGAAAATGTTATTCATGATGAAAATGTTACTTCTCTTGCTTCTGATAGTGAATATGAATATGCTGATGTTGATAACCATTTATCTAACAAATTTTCTGAAGCACTTATCCTAGCTCCTAGACAAGAACAACGTGGCTTGAAACATAAACATAGCCCTTGTTTGGATCTTGTGATAGCTCCATCTGCTATGTTGGGTGTTCCTCCTCTAGCGTGTTCCCTGCCTTCCTAAAATATTGATCAACAAGATTGGGGGGTAGATGACGTGCTAGACTAGTTCATTAGCATAGAAGATTCTCTCCTCCTCTCTTTTGTTACTTCTTCTATGTGTTATTCTCATTCTTCTATTTGTTGTCCTTAGTGTTGTCTACTTGAGGATGATGCAAAGCATTGAGATCTCTTTTGGTCTCTCTCATGTTGACTCAAAAGACACATGTGTTCCCTTCTTCTAAGTAACCTTCCTTGATTGGGGAATGAAGAACAATTATGCATACATACATATGATATACATGAATTATCATACAGCATACTGACCCCGAGGAAAGCAAAGTCACCTCATGCTTTGTGTTTTGTGTCTATTATCCTTGGGTTTATCTCACACTTGGGGGCTAAATCTTTGTGATAACGTGCTCCTTTTCCTTCTCATTTCTTATGTGTATTACTACCTTAAAGCAATCACCCCCGTTGAGGTGTGTGCAATCGCTTTAACGTAGGGGGGCATACACCCTATCTATCCCTTCAGGATACTCGAAAATTTCTTGGCGAACTTAGCTTTGCCTTGAAAATTTTTGGTATTTCTCTTGCATGACTCATACTGAGGGAACCTTACTACTGATAGTCATGGTTCTCCCTCGTGATCTTCCCTTTTACTTTGTCAATCGAAGTCGTAAGAGCCTTAGTCCACTGGGGGCTTGGTGTGTCTTGCCTCCTTGATGTGGTGAAAGTCTTTCAATGTTGTTTCCTTGTACTTTACCGGAAGTATGAGCGTATGCTTAGACTCCCGCTAAAGTGGGGGCTAAATGTAGCATCCTAAAATTGTGACACTTACAATTTCAACTGCATTTGGGTCTTCACGATGGCGACGCAACACTGAACCTGAATGGAGACCCCGAAACTTGTCCATGACATCAAAAACTGCATTTTTCAGCACCCTGGCCTGATCCTCCTTGCACCCTGCTGTCCTTGGAGGTGGGACCATGGCATCCAGTGCCCTGGTCCTTCAGGACTAGGGTGCCTAGCGCCCTGGTCCCCCAGGACCATGGCACCCAGCGCCCTGGTCCCTGGCCCTATTTTGGGCCCGGTCTCTTATGGGGTTTCAGATCTTTAAGTTTGCAAATTGGAAAATAATCTTCCCAGGTCGGCCTAAGGTTAGAAAAATCAGTCTTTCAACCCTAATTGGCAAGTATATAAACTACATTTCCTCTCCCATTTTGGAAGATGGAAAAAAGGTGGAAACGATATTCAAACATTCAAACATTCAAGCATTCAAGCATTCAAGCATTCCTTCAAGCAATTGATCATTCTAAGTCTCCATTCAAGGCTAAGTGTTGCATTCAAGACAAGGATTCAACCATTGAAGAGGAGATCACATACAACATACAACATACAACAACATTTACACCTTCGCATGTAAGAATACAAACATTCTTACAACAAGGTATTGGTACTTTATTACATTACAATCATTTACATTTACAGCATTTCTCATTTCTTGGTTAATTCCAAAACCGGGGTTTGACCTAAGGGAAAACCCCTAATCCCTAACCCCCCAATCGTCCTCACTTTTCTGTGTGTAGGTTGTAGGTACGTGACTATAATTGAAGATCTGGAATCCTTGTGCAGAGACGAACAGATCCCCCTTCATTTCACGGACTTTTCAGAGGACCATGTGCACGCCGGGTGCCATCATCCCATCAGCTTTCACTCAAATTTGTAGGATAGTGTCGTCTCAACATTTTACTGCTAATTCTAGGTCCGCAGCTTCATCTTGTATTCCTATCTTTGTTTATAAGTGAATCTTTCTCACTTTTCATGCATTCCTAGCTTAATCCTTCTATCTACATTCTTTACAAAAGAGGGTACCCTTGCTGTCACAACCCTTGAAACTCATTTAGAATCCAATCTTGCATTGTGTGGGATTGGATCTTGTGGGTTTCAACCCCTCTTTTGAATGTAAAGTCTCCCCTAAGTGAAAACCATCAACCCTAGTGACCTCCTTCCCCTCTAATTGGAGTGGTGGGGGAACACTTAGGGTTCGCTCGCGATTTTCCGCTTTACACCTACATATTATAATGTTCCAGCTTCCTCTTCTCAAGCTCCACCTACTTATAATAATTTTATGCCTCCATCACAATCCAACATGTCCAATTCAAACTCATCCATTGAAGCCACTATAAAAAAAATTAGTTCAAAGTATTTTATCTTTACAATAACAATTGGCTTCTTTAACCCAATCCAAATTTAATGTTCCCGCAATAGGTACTACAAACACACTTCTTGTTGACATTGTTTTTATTCTTTATCTACAATACATGGAGGTTCCCCATTTGGAGATACAATGGAAAAGGTGACACCCAAACTCATGTGAAAGCATTTCAAACATTGTCTAGTGGCTTCTCTCATGAGCATCGACTCATGGAAAAATTATTCACCCATACATTAAGAGATAAAGCTTTGAAATGGTTTTGTTCCTTGCCTCCTCTGTCAATTGATTATTTTCATAAATTTTCTAATGCATTTTATGCAACATTTTTAAAATAATATTAGTCCTCAAATCACTTTAACTTATTTGATGCAATGTAAAAAAGGAGTTAAAGAAAAACTGACTGATTTCATTGCTAGATACAAACATTTGCATTCACAAATTTCTTATCTTGTGCTTGATGGTGATGTTAAAATAATTTTTATTAATAATTTTCAAAAGGATATTAGAGATAAGCTTTTGTTTTCTTATTTTACATCTTTGACATATTTATGCATGGTGCTTCATAATTACTAGCTTCGAGTGAGTCAATTTGAATAATCTTCATCAATGGCTCTAATTGATAACACTTAAGAAACTTAGCATCAATCCTTTCAAAAGTTTCAAAAACAAAACAAGGATTTCATCAAGATCGTTAACAATTCTTCCAATCATATTGATACACAAGTGGCAGCTCCAACATCAAGGGTGGCCCCTTTATCATCAATGTTTACACATTGTAATTTTACTCCTCTTTTTCAATCATTGTAGAGTATCATGGTTAGATTAATTAATGTTAATATTATAAAGCATATTCATGTCAAACACATAGATACCTCTAAACCTTTGTCAAATTCCTTTAATCCTAAACCCTTTTGCCAATACTATATTCAAATTGGCCATGACATTGAGAAGTGTTGTAAATTGAAGCATGTGATTCAAGATTTTATTGCTTCCAACACTATAACTCTGGAGGATGTGCATGATAAAGGAAATAAATCCGTAGCACCTCCTTATCAAAACTTACAAATATTTACCAATCCTTTTCCTTTCTCATTCTACTAATGTTGTCGATCCTAAGAAACTCAATCCATGATTGTTGATGATATGTGTGTAGAGGCCAACAATATTGTGAACCTTATTGAGAAATATAAGCCTAAACCCAGTGCTCACATCACCTTTGAGACAAGAAATATTATTGATGTACTTTATGGACCATTATACATTACTATGAAAATTGAAGGAAGTCTTTCACAAGGAGTGCTCATTAATCCAGTATATAATGTTAATTTTATTACAGAAGAACATATTTATGCACAACAATTTTATAATGTTACATATGACAAATCTAATGGTACGATTAAGATGCATGATGGTTTTATTTTTCACACTATAGGTTCCATCACTTTTCCCATTGAGGTTGGTACTAAGTGCTTAGATGTTACCTTTTAAATATTATCCCTACCTCCAGCCAATTTTGTGTGAAGTTGGGACACCCCTGGCTCAATTCCATGAAAGTTATCCTTTCTATCATCTATAAATGTTTAAATTTCTCTCATAATGGGTGTATTATCATAATCAATCATAGTCTATTCCAACCCTTAGTAATATGTGAAAACTTCTCCCTTAATTTCTTTTGGCCTCAAAAACATGAACCTTTAATGTCCTTTTCATATCTTATCAAAAATTCAAACATGAAAGGATATTGGCCTTAAGTAAACCTAAGGATTGTTCAACCATGGATATTCCTCCTCCACATCCTAGACCTAGAATTCTTCCTACCCCTCCTATTCCTCCTATATATGTTATGGTCCAACCCTCTACATCTTATAAAGGAAAACACCCACATTTTGGATCTCTCAACCTAGTAAGGTTTCTCTATTTTCCCCTTCTAAAAAGGAAGAAAAGAATTCTATGTTGATTAATCTACAACCTTCACAAGTTTCTAGTTGAACCAAGAGAAATCGTAGTGTGAGAGACAGTTGATAAAGACTTCATGTCAAGGCTCATGAGATTTCTTCCCAAACATTTCCTCCCCTAAGATGCAAAATTTTAATCTAACACATCAAAAGTTAAAATTGTCTATGCAAAATGCTTATTCATTTACTTTGCCCATTAAAGATCCTATTATGATTAATTTAGATGATGATATCGATGCTAACAATATGGATACTACCTATTGTGTTGATATGTATGGGATTATTGAGATTAATCATGAAGTATCTTCAAGATTCTCAAAAACATTAATCCTAGCTCCTAGTGGCAAACAAAGTGATTCATCATTAGAGTATGGCCCTTGTTTGGAAATTTTAATACCTCCATATACCATTCTTGTTGTGGATATTCTTGCATCTTGTCCACCATCCCTTAAAGATGTTGAGCAAGATTGGGAGGTGGACAATTTGGTAGATTAGCCTCACTTGTATTATGGACTCTTTTATGTGTTTTACTACATGTGATTTGTTTTCCTCGTGATGTGATGATTGATATGTCTATGTTGTGTTAGAATCTCTTTGTATGACCCTTGTTGCTCCATTCGTGCAAGGAAACAAATGGACCAAACCTATTTTTACATTCTTCTATGTGTATCTCAATTCATCTATATGTTGTATTCATGTTATGTCATCAATGTGTTATTGTTGTAAATGTGCTTTTATCTTGTTTACTTGGGGACAATGCAAAGTTTTGAGATCTCTCTTTTTGGTGTCTACCATGTTGACCCAAAAAGACATTTTTTGTTCATCTTATGTGCTCTTCCTCCATTGTGTTCATAGTTCCACTACCTTTGGGGGCTGAGGTCAATTCATTACATCATACTTTTTGTTTCCATTGGTAACTGTATGTATTTTATTGATAATAAAAGAAAAGTACATAAGTTGTAATATCATCTAGCCACACATCAAAAAACAATTCCAAAATTGCTCCAAAATGATTCCACATTCAGGGAAAACAACAACCAAATCCTACTTACACCTACCAGTATCTTCCCTATACACCTATTTCTATAATATAACAATGAATTACTCCAAAACCATGTCCATATTCTGAAAAAACATCAACCAAAACCACACCCCTACCTACCAGAATTCTGCCCTATACACCCATTTATACAATATAAAATTTTTAAACATTAAGCAGTCGATAATGAAATTACATAAACAAGCTTTAAACAAAAAACATAGATATTTTCTTTTTCATTTATTCCTCACTACTTTCAAGGGCCCATTGACCTACTATTATTTAAGCTCAAACCTTGCTTCTGGCTCTTCCTTTGGTTTCACCTTCCTCTTTCCTATGGCTAGCTCTTGTTCCTTCACTTGTAGGTACTAAACCAATCAATCTCAGCTGATATATGCTTTTGCTTGGCACTCTGACTTTTTTGTCCCCTTCGCCCAGACAATAAATGGCATCAATTGTTAAGGAGTCTCATTTGTGCCCTTGGCGACCTCCATAGGCATGAACCCTACCCTCGCAATTTCCCTTTCTAACACTGATTGCAAACCATACAGCCAATCACCTTCCACACAACCCTTTAAAACTCATTCAACATCTTCTTTCCATCCAACCTCCAAACCCCATGCCATCACCATTGACAAGATATCAATGTTTGACCTAAACTTGTGTTTAGTCACCAAGAACTCTTCACCAAGAAAAATTTCCATGATCTAAATGAAAATATCTTCGTCAAACTTGAAGTTATTTTTCATTCATTGCTCAATGATTTTTCCCATAAACACTAATTGTTGCAGGTGGCCTCCATGTCCACAATTGTGAGCACCAACTTCTCCCTCTACAATTTTTATTACCACCTTGGCAACCCATGTCACATCACCCCACCACCACACCCTTCCATTAATAGCTTCTAAAAACGGCAGCATACCATACCAGCTCAGAGATCAAACTTGATATTATGAAAATCTTCTATCGTACTATTTAGCCTTTCATCAAGTTGTGCTACCCATTTGGACAATGCATTTGCCACCTCATTTCCTGATCTCCACAAATGCCCAATTTTAAATTCTCCAAAAGTTTCTAATAAATTTTTGGCAATGGATCTATATTTCTTCAAATTTCATGCATGGATTTCATCCTTTTTAATGCATTTATAATAATCAATGAATCTCTTGTGACTTGTATAATTTAAGGCACGATTTTTTTCTAATTTCAATGCTTCGATAGCTACCTGAGCCTCAACTTCATTGTTCATTCCCTCCATGAGTTTTAAAGCTCTAATTGCTACAATATTGACCTCCCAATCTCACACCACAAATACTACTCCTAGCAGTCCTAGGTTTCCCTTTTTAGGCCCCATCAAAGTTTATTTTATACCATCCTTCCCTTGGTTTGGAGAACTCCACCACCTCCACTTTCTTCGACTCTAAATTAACCTGAGCAGGTCCGTTATAGTCATACTTGACATACATGATTTATCAAATATTATAATTGATCCCAATTACTATATATATTATGGGATCTCTTAATGTCTTCTGCTTCATTACCCTTGGTTTGTCCTTTCTTAGGGGCATATCATTGTAGTGACATGCTTGTCTTTTCTATGCATGTATGCTACCTTAAACTAATTACTTCCAATCAGTGTTGGAAAGGGCAATTAGATCATTCACATGTATACTTTAACATTGGTTAGACACTTCTCTCTTTGTTACACTTTGTACACACACTAGATGAGATTTGGTATGTACACTTTGACAAGACACCACAACATGTCTGGTGCACATTGTAACACTCATTTCACTCAATTATTTTTAGATTTCTCTACAAAACCTTTTTCTTTTTAATATTTTTCATTGATTCTCTACATGACTCATAGTAAGCATAAGCCTTACTAGACAAAGATTTCATATTTGTTTTCTCTCTCTCTTCATGTCTTGCTCCTTTTATCATGATATTAGATTGATAAGATCCTAAGTCCCTAGAGGCTTGATGTTTCTTGCATCTTTAATATCTTGATGAAAGTTTTTCAATACTTGTAGTATCCCTCCCAGACTCACATTTTGATTTATAACTGGATAGACATATTTAGACATATGGATGATGTTTTGATGGTTACTTATGATTCTATTTATATTTAGATGATATTGACGATGCTAGATACCTTATATGGACATATGTTATCTAGTTATTAATAAGATTGATGATACATTCTAGATTACTTGATGGATGAATTTACATTGGATGGATTATATGCATTTGATATTCCTATGTGGACTATATGATTTATGATGGTTCTAACCCTTATTTGGTAATTATGGTTTCATGTGATGTATTATTGTTTCCATTGTGTGATTGTCTTCATGAAATGGACAATGCCTTATCACTCATTGCGAGCATGAAAAGTTGTTGTGATTCTCTTTTCACTTGCCTGTTTATCATGATGGATAAATGTTGTATATGTATTGTACTGTGGTTGCAGGATTATAGGTATCAAACATTGACTCCACCTAGTCTTACAAGTCTAAGTGTGTCCTATCCCAAAGGCAAGTTGTTGGAGATCACACAGGCTTTGTCATCTCTAAATCTTACTATTCCACCATCATGCCTCTCCATATTCACAAATCTTCATTTATCACCAGTCATATGATGTGAACAACCACTTTCAATCATCCATTCATCTTTCTCTTTGACTTTAGCAGCTAAAGCTTTCTCCTCAATAGTGAATCTTGAGGAATCAATAGGTACCGGTCCATCTTCTTTAATAGAAATAAACACAAGTTCATCTCCTTCTGATTCTTCATCTATAACACATTCATCAACAACATAATAATAGTTCTTCTAATGCTTATACTTCCGATTAGACCTGTAAGGCTTATCATACTTCTCATGCTTCTCATATCTATCATTCCTATCATACTTATCAAATTTATTATGCCTATCATATTTTGACATTCTCTCTGGGCATGTAGAAGCAAAATGTCCTATCTTATTGCAAGAGAAACATTTCAGAGGCAATTTTATATCATACTTACCAGCTCCTTTAGGCAATCTCTGGGAAATCAATGCTTCAAGCTCATTCTATCTCTCTTCTCTCTCTCTCTCTCATATCTAGATACTCTGAATTCTTCTGGATCATAATTCTTCTTTCTGGATACAAATGCTCTAAATGTTGTCTCAAACTTTCCATGTGATTCACAAAACTCGCTCAATTCAAATGCAACAATCTTTCAAACCAACATATCTCTTATCACTATAGTCACACTCTAGATCTCATCATTAGAAGCTACCTTATGTTTGTAAGAAGGAGGCAATGATCTGAGTACCTTAGCAGCAATTTCATCTTCTTCAAGGGTTCCACCGACTCATCTGATACCTATGATAAGTTTATTCACCTTAGGCATAAAAGAGTTTATGTTCTCATCCTCTCCCATTTTCAGCATCTCATACTTCCCTTTCAAACTCTACAACTTAGCAACTTTGACTTGTTTATCTCCTTCATACAAGGTTCCAAGATTATCCCAAATATAATGTGCAGTCTAAAGTCCCATTACATTAGTCACCTCAGAATCAGTCAGGGCACTCAACAATGCTTCCTTTGACCTAATTTTATTTTCAGCATCCTTGATCTCAACAACATTAACCGATCCATTCTAAGGAACAAAATAAAAATCCTTTGTAATCCTCTAGTAATCCTCTCCAAGACATTTCAAGTGCACCTCCATCCGGTTCTTCCATATAGGATAGTTACTTTGATCAAATCTCAGACTCTCCTTCCTAAAGAAAATAGCTCTAGTTTCCATCCTAGATCTCCCCAAGCGGTCAAGTTTCTTCTAGAGGATCTAGCTCTAATACCAATTTTTGGCAACAATAATGAAGGAAAACTGAGAGGGGGAGGTGAATCAGTTTTCACTAGATTAATAAACTTAACCTCAAATACAAATCTAATTAACTGCAACAACAACAAGGATAAGAAAATTGATGGCAAAACACACAACACAAATATTTTGATGTGGAAAACCCGATTAACAGAAAAACCATGGTGGGAACCTACCCACAATAAGATAATACTCTCAAGTAGTATGTGAAAATAATAACAATGGGGAATGTACATGCATTCAGGCACACTGCCTCGAGTTCACTACTTAAAATAAGAAGACCCAGAAGGCTATAAACCTCAAGGAAGGTTTACAACCTTACAATAAGATTTGAACTACAATCTGGATTACATGAATTGCAAATATAGCATCTCCTTATGCCTTATGACAGTTCCGATTAAGCACATTTATATGTCTTGCAACAATCTCTACTCAATATGCCACACCAAAGGATAAATTCACTTAAGCACCGCATACACCACTCTCTGATAATGTGTACACAACACTGATCACCAAATTACATGAATATATCACCTATTTATACAATTCATCAACCTTAACTACAAGGTCAACCAAACCCTCAACTCATAATTACAGAATTACATCACATTATACAAAGGTTGACTACCGGATAAATATTATGATGTACATGATATGACATGGACCTAAACCAAATTCTCAAACATGTAACACCACTGGAAATCATGCCAAGATCAACTGCAACACGTTACAGCACCAAGAATAACGTATAACACGAAGAATATCACCGGCTTAACAAAATCACCAAAAAAGCACACAATGATCAATACAGATCATCAAAATAAATAGGACACAATTAGGAAACACCAGCAAGTACATTACAATCATCTGTAACTGTTTATGGTGAAAATGTAAACAACAATATTGAAAGACTAAATGAATTCAACCACAAAACCCTAGCCTAACAACAACAAAGATCCACCATAACATATGAAGATTACCTAAGACAATGCAAATCAAATAAAATCACAAAGATTATACCATCACATGTCCAATATGGTTTGAATCTCCATTCTTTCTATCTCCATTGATCTTGCTTGATATATTTGTTCTCATATTTTATGTGTGCACAAGAGCTCAACAAAAAACGGAAATGTGGTTGCAAGTAGGCTTGATCGCATATGAAAGTTCAAAAGTATAGTTGAATTGAATTGATTAGAATGATTAGAATGATTAGTTGATTAGGGTTGATAATGAAGGAACCATCTCCTTATATAGAAGACACTATAAGAAATGGAGGGATAAGATTAAGAGGTGTAAAAGATAAATGGTCGGCTATGATTAAAGGGTAGGTAAAGAAAATAAGAAAATAATGAGAGAGTAGGCAGTGTAGGAATTAAGAGATGAATGGCATGTGTCATGGGTGGAAAAGGATAATGAATTAATTAAATAAATAAAGATTCATTTAATTAATAGAGGAAGTGGGATCAATTAAATAAATTAAAATATTTATTTAATTTAGGAAAGGATAATTTAAATAAATAAAGGTATTTATTTAAATGAGAAATAGGCTAGAAGAGAATAAATGAATTAATTGAATAAATAAAGATTTATTTAATTAATAGAATAATTAGGCTAAAATAATTAAATAAATAAAGATATTTATTTAATTAGACAGGATAATTTTAGGTGTCTACATTTTGCCCCTCTTTGAGACAATGCAACTTGTCGCATTGTTTCAAAGAAGATAAGATAAACTGATACAAAGTTGCCCCAAGTTGGGAATGATATGTCCCCTCAAAAGATTGGATGAAAATGTTTGGAAAGATCGCAGACAATCTCTTGATAAGAAAGAAAGGGTAGAATGGACTGACCGGATGAAGTGACAGAGTCACAGGATAAAGAAGACTGGATAGGGCTAGGGTAATCTATAAAATAGACCACAAGGGGAAAACACCCACACATCCAAGAGATCAGAGTACAGAGAGAGCAGAGAGCAGTCAGCAGTCAACAATGATGGCATTGGTGCATAGATTTGATCGCATTCACCGATTTCAAAGGCTAGGAGATGCAAGAGAGCCAGTGTGTATCGCAAAACCTCCTTGTACTTTTGTCGCATTAAATGTTGTCATAAATGCATGCTAGGTAGTGCAATAAATGTGCATTAGGTATGTCAAGCGGGGGGGAAAAACTATTAAGGCACATCTGCGTTGGTGCCAGGTGCATCTAAGTAGGATAGGTGCATCTGTATTTGTACCAGGCACATCTATGAATTCAGTAGTGTCTGTGTCAAATACAAGCACCTCTATGTCTTGGAGGCATGTTTATGTAGGATAGGTGCTTATGTTTAGTACGTAAGCATGTTTATGTCATGAATGCGCATTAATGTCTTCAAGGCCAAATTGATAGTTCTGTGATGAACATACACTGTCCATTGGATAAGCTCCTGAGAGGATACACTCAAGCAGGTCCTCTAGGGAAGACTAGAATAGCAGATAGGGCTAGGATTGACAATTCTATGATAGAACATATGTTGCCAATCAGGAAACTACTCAAGAGGATACACTCAAGCAAAGGCCCTAGGATAGGATCAAAGCAACACTTTGTGATGAACAGGGAATGCTACTAGGATAAAAAAGTAGTACTTTGTGATGAACAGGGAGTACTCAAAAGGTTAGCATTTTGTGATGAATAGGGAATGCCAAAAAGTAGTACTTTGTGATGAACAGAGAGTACTAAAAAAAGAGTAGCACTTTGTGATGAACAAGGAATGCCACTAGGATAGAGAGAAACACTTTGTGATGAACAGGGTGTGCCACTAGAATAGGAAGCAACACTTTGTGATGAATAGGGAGTACCACTATGATAGATATAAGCACTAGGATAAAGAGCAGCACTTTGTGATGAATAGGGAATGCCACTATGATTGATAAAGTTGATTTGCTTGACTACAGGAGGATGTAGCGATGCTGGAGTCACAAGAGAGATTCCCATCTACTCAAAGTTTGCGAGAAGAGCTGACAGTCGAGGAGAGAGCAGCGGTTTAGGCTATGGAATTATGACATATTTTGTATGTCCCTGAGTTTTGGGAAAACATGGGATTGTTGACTGTGATAGTTGAGAGATGGCACTCAGAGACTTGTACTTTTCATTTGCCGATGGGTGAGATGACAGTCACCTTAGAGGATGTGTACAGGATACTGAGGATACTGTTCATTGAAGGAGATTTGTCAGGGACAGGTAGATGAGATCCAGGATCTGGATAGGGATATGGCTAGACTTAGGAGACATTTGAGGGACACTGAGTGGGAGAGGGATCAGGCTATTCAGTGCTATATAGAGGCTGAGAGAGCACTGAGGGCAAGGAGGCAAGCAGTAGAGGACACAGGAGCCGGATACGCCTATGTTTTGTCAGCAGGGGAGGAGATAGCCTACTAGAAAGACTTGTACTATGGAGTGGTTCCACTAGATCAATGGGCTAGGAGCTTTCATAGACCATCACAGACTGTGACGACCACTAGAGGGAGAGACAAAAGACATGCATCTAGCAGTGGGGTCATGGGTCCTCCACCACCACTAGATAGAAGGGGTAGGAGAGATGATCCTAGGGCAGGTCCTTCCAGGGCTCAGACTCCATCAAGGCTAGCTGGCTCTGAGGGAGGGAGTTCATCATAGCCTTAGAGGGCTCCCTATGTATCAGTTTTGTACCATTTGTATGATGACACCTTCGGGTGATTGTAGCCATATGTATTTTGACATCATTGTATCATGACACTTATGATTTTGATATATATATGAGATGATTCATCTTTGCGGAAGCTATATGCATGTGTACCTATGTGATGCTTCTATGTGTTTTATGATGTATGATTCTATGTGTTTTATGATATGGATGCAAATATGTACATGATGAAATGCAATATTTTTGTTCTTTTATGTTTTATATGTTATGCAAATGCAAATGTGAATGAATGAAATGAAAATGAATATGATAATGTATAGGATGAGAATGTAAAATGTGCTAACATGTGTTGTGTGTAGGATGTGATGCAATTGTAATATCTATATGTATGTATGAAATGCTAATATGTGATAATGTAGGTGCAAAACTAAATGAAATGCAGATATTTTTGGTGTGTCATTATACTCAGTCGTGTGATAGTAGGCTACATAGACTCAAGAAGGATGATGGAAGTCAATCAAGAAAGGGGGATGGAAGATAGAAGATATGGAAGTGAAAGATCTTCTTGTGCGTTATCATCATTGAGCTTTATTATGGCAAATAGGTTATGACAATCCAGATATATGTTCGACCTAGAAAGTCAATGTACTTGTTTGCATGGAGATCAAACAATTGCAAACAAGGAATGCCCCAGTTCAAACTAGACTCACAGTGTCCTCATATCCTTGGACAAGTCATAGCATTACCAAGAGACAATTGACAGACGACAAAGAAAAACATGTGACGATACCCCATCCTTTCCTTTCTAGTCAAAGACTTCCTAGAGATAAAATCTCTAGTCAGAGACATCCAAGAAAAGCTAAAAGACATGTCACCAAAAAGATAAAAGCAAAATAAAACTAAGACTCGACACCAACATCCACTGTAGTCCTCAAGTTTAGTGTCTCTTGTCACTTGTATAAGTCTATTTGATTGTGGTCACAATGTTTACTTTCACAAAAGGATAGATAGCACTGAACCATAATGTTGTCTAAGTCTGTTGAAAGATTTGATTTGTTGAAGCCCATTGTTGTTGTTGTCTCATCTGAAACTAACTAAATCCATGAAACTAATACTTTATTGTGAAGAAGGTGAAACTGTATTGTGGATATGTGATGCAAGTGTTGCTTTATTGTGGATTGCATGTGGATAGACTGAAGAAAACTGGAAGAAACTGTACTCCTTGAAACATGTGATGCTATCAGTTCCACACCTATTACTAGACTTAGGATTTGCCTTAGCCACAGATAGGAGCTGATTTATTATAGATGGAAAGGTTGTGAGTGTGTGCAAAGTGACGGGATGAAAGTGAATCCTGAAGGAGGGAGGAGCAATGTCTCTATGCATGGCGCTAGTGACCCAGTTTTCACCATGGTACTTGCCCAAGGCACCAACAAAGTGGTTTTCACCATTGGACGAAATGTTTTTCTTTACTTTTTTTGATTTTTCAATTTTTTTGTGTCATAAGGCGCCTGTTTGCCAGGTTTTCACAAAGTAATGATTTTTTTATGTTTATGATTTTTTTGTATTTTTGAATTAGGATACTCTGAAGAGCTATGTGTAAAACCTATGAAGGTGCATGCTATTGATAGGATCCTCCAAAGGTTCTCCATATGGAGTTGATATTTGATATGCATCAGATCCATAGGCTATTGTAATGATGTAAGGAGCAATCTAATTTGGTTCAAACTTGCCCTTCTTCTCTCTGTCTTGTTGATTTTTAGGATTTTCTTGTAGAACTAAGTCACCCACCTCAAATGTGCAAGGCTTTACCTTATGATAGTAGATGCATTGTTCCTTGACTGAATGATGTGTAGATTGAGTGTCTATCTTCCTTCATAAAGGAATTAAGATAGAATTACTGGTGTGTGGACTACACAAGCCCATATGTGTGTCACCTAAAGAAGTTTGGGCATCCCTGACAACAAGGTCCTTCAAGGAAATTCCATTGAAGGTCCATTATGTATCGCCAGAAGGGAAAGGATGTGCGAAACAAATTGATGAGTTTTAAAGGCTTGTGATTGCAAAAAGAAGTGAAAGTAAGATAGCATGATGGAGACTTAGGATCAACAAGTATGCTTTTTGACTTGAAATTTTAGAACTTTTGCCCCCAGTTATTTTGATATTAGGGGAGATCTACTCTTGCTCTTTTTCTTTCATAGGATTTTTATCCTTGACCTTGATTTTTGCAGAGTCCAATAGATTTTGATTTTGATTTGGACTAGAGGACTTCTCTTTATTTTTTACTTTTATATTTTTCTTTTCAAGGCTTGATTTTTCATCCCTAATGAGTAAGGGATTTTGTAATTTTTGTTGATCCAAGTATGGGAAAGGATTGGAAATGGAGTGAGTGGATGAAATGGTAAAGCTATGTGAGTTCTCAAGATGGTTGGTGATACAATCAATAGATTCTTTGCTAGAACTACTCTTAGGACTATTGATATCAAGAGTTACTTGCACCACTAGAGGAGATTTGTATTCAGACTTAGTAGCCACAACACTAGGTGGTTCATACCCAATTCCTTGCAAATTGTTTATAGATTGTTCTTATTGACAGAATACCTTAGGAGACAGTGGGAGTTGATCAACACGAAAGATATACTCACCACATCCCATGTCGTTAATCTTGAACTTTTCTTTCATCTCTGCTTGTTTTGATGTAGAAGCTTTCAAGGATTCTGGATCAACATATGATGATGAAGGAACAACTTCTCGATTGACTGGGATTGTTATTTCAGATCTAGGTCGCATATTGTTGCAATATATGAATAGATTTGTATCAGCTTTGACAGTCACTTCAACTCCATTGTGTGGAAACTTGATACATCGATGATATGTTGAAGGAACAATTCTCATTTCATGAATCCATGGACATCCCAAGAGTATATTGTATGTGAGATCTAAATCAAGGACTTGAAAAACCACATCTTTCATCACTGGCCCAACTCTAAGAGGTAAAGTGACTATTCCTTTGGATGAATGCTCTTCATCATCATATGCCTTGATGGTAATTTTATTTGTAGCATTTATAGCCTTTTCAAAATATCCCAATTGTTTAATAGTGTTCAATGTACATATGTTAAGACCAGCTCCTCCATCTATCAGGACTCATTTTATTCGATGTTTGTGTAGGAAGGCTTCAATGTGTAAAGGTGCATTATGTGGTTGGCTCAAAGAGGCATCGTTAGCTTCGATGAATGTAAGGGAGTGTGGAACGGAAAGGTATCCCACCATGGCTTAAAATTGGTCCACATTCAGATCAGTGGGGACAGTAGTGTCTCTCAAAGTTTTGTCAAGAATGGCTTTATGTGCGGGGGATACGAGTAAAAGTTCAAGGATGGAGATAAGCGCAGGTGTCTTCCCTAACTGTTCTATAAGGTCATACTCAGGTTTGGTTTGATGAGGAAGTAGTTTTTTTAGCTAGAACACCTTGCAAAGTGAATTTACCTCGATGAGTTGTAACATTACCTTCAGAGGTAGGTTCAAAAGAAGATCCAATGCCTTTTAGGACAACCTTGGGTCTTTGGGTAGAATTTTTAGGCATTTTGTCCTTGATGATAATGGTAGAGACATAATTGTCCATCAAAATGTGATTGACAGTTGAATCATAGTTATAGGATTCTCTGGTATAGTTGGTTTTCTCATCTGTGGCTTTAACTTTTCTCTTGTCATGTTTTGGGAATTGTTCCTTAAACATCTCATGTTCTTGATTAGATGAATTTCCTTCAATCTCAGTGTAACCTTTATCAACAAGATATTGTATAATGTTCTTCAGCCGATGACAATTTCCTATTTTATGGCCCTTGCTCTTGTGATATTCATAGTATTCATCGTCATTCCACCAATTTGGTTTGACCTTTGGCTCATATGGAGGCAAATTTGGAATTGTTATTATTTTGTTTGCCACTAGCTTCTTGAAAGTTGAGTCAAGTAGTTCTCCCAATGGGGTGTACTTCCTTCATGGTTTCGAAGTTGCTTGAGTATTCACTTGATTGTTTGTAGAGCTTGATCCAGAAAAAACAATTTTGGGTCGTACTCTATTGGCATCAACAACACCATCATTGACTCTATTCTTGTTTTTATTCCAAAATCTTGGCTTGTCTTTTCCTTTAAAGTCCTCTTTGTTTTCTTTGAATATCTTAATTACAACTGATCAAATAAATTTGATCAAATGGGTTTATGGGGAGACATAGTGTCAGTATGAACTAATCAGCACACGTTACCCATAGCTTTCACCATGGATACAGTTATTTATAGTGGTTTGGAAGAGCTAGGTTTTCCTCACTACCACTTGGGTCATTCTCTCCTCACTAGTAGTCCTAATGACCACATAGGGAGACAGGCCCTCTAGAGATTAAACAAAAAGAGCTTATTGCCCAAGACACAAAAGACACTGGTTAAATTTTAGTGCACCAATTGAAGTGTTTGGTAATCTATGAAAATAAGGTGCACAATGAAGATAAAAAATCCTTGTCAAAATTTTGCAACAAAGTTGTTAGTAGTTTTTCAATAATACCTCTTCTACAAGCACACAAGTTAAGTAAATTTTAGATCCAAAAGACTTTGTGAGAAAGGGGCCTTCAATAATGCGTTTTTTGACAAATTGAAAGATTTGATTTTACATAAGCTCTTTTGCATCATAAAAAAACCAAACAACCTATAAAATTTCAAGACATTTCCAGAAATGTAAGAAAATCCAAAACATTTGCTAATTTGCACCAAAAATTATTTTTTTATGAAAAATCATAAAAAATTCATATAAAATGTACAATTGATCCACAAAATCTGAAATTTTTACTGGACACTCCTGATAGCCTTCCAAACTTGCATAAAAAAATTCTTGCAAACATTCGAAACAGTTTGTGAGATATGAGCAAAATAATGCAAAACCCTAATTTTCAAAGATCCGATTTTCTAGGAATGATTTTGCATCAAATTTAAAATCACAAAGAACAGATCTTGTGTATAATTTTGCGAGATTTCCAAAAATGTAATAAAATATGAAAAATTCACTCATTGGCTCTCAAAATTATTTTTTTATGAAAATACATAAACAATTCATAGAAAATTCAAATATGCTCCAAAAAATCTTATTGTTTTGCTGAGCACCTCTGATGATGTTCTTGACCTACAAAAACAAATTAATACCAAAATGCAAATCCATTTGTGAGATCTGATCAAAATAATAAAAAATCCTAATTTTTAAAGATCCATTTTTTTAGGAAATATTTTGCATCAAAATTAAAATAGAAAAGAACATATCCTATGTATAATTCTTAGAGATTTCCAAAAATGTAATAAAATCCAAAACATTCTCTCATTTGCTCTCAAAATTATTTTTTTATGAAAATTCATAAAATATTCATGGAAAATGCAAATGAGCTCCAAAAATTTTGAATTGTGGTATGAGAGCTCTTGATACTGTCTTCAACCTTCCAAAAAAATTTGGTGCAAAAAATTCCAAGCCGTTTGTGAGATTGGATCAAATCTCTCCAAGATCTTGATTTTGTATCCAAAACCCTAGCTGCACAAGGTTATTCTCCAAATTGTTGTACAAAACAGCAATATAGGGTTAGAAAAATCTGCAAAAAACATAGATCTAACAAAAATCCATGTCCCATAGGGTGTGCTAAAATGTTTATGGTGAAAGTGGATAAACAACAATATTGAAAGACTAAATGAAATCAACCACAAAACCCTAGCCTAACAACAACAAAGATCCACCATAACATATGAAGATTACCTAAGACAATGAAAATCAAATGAAATCACAAAGATTATACCATCACATGTCCAATAGGGTTTTGATCTCCATTCTTCCTATCTCCATTGATCTTGTTTGATATATTTTCTCTTAGATTTTATGTGTGCATAAGAGCTCAACACATAATGGAAATGTGGTTGCAAGTAGGGTTGATCGCATATGAAAGTTCAAAAGCGTAGTTGAATTGAATTGATTAGAATGATTAGAATGATTGGTTGATTAGGGTTGATAATGAAGGAACCATCTTCTTATATAGAAGACACTATAAGAAATGGAGTGATAAGATTAAGAGGTGTAAAAGATAAAAGGTCGGCTATGATTAAAGGGTAGGTAGTGTAGGAATTAAGAGATGAATGACATGTGTCATGGGTAGAAAAGTCTAATGAATTAATTAAATAAATAAAGATTCATTTAATTAATAGAGGAAGTGGGATCGATTAAATAAATTAAAATATTTATTTAATTTAGGAAAGGATAATTTAAATAAATAAACGTATTTATTTAAATGAGAAATAGGCTAGAAGAGGATTGTAGGATTTTGCCAAGATCAAGGGCACAATGAAAAGCATAAAAGAGAGACAATAGAATGACAAGAACAAACTGTATTCTCATCAATATGCAAATGATCAACTGGATTAACCAATATAATGAATATAGGCCTACTTATATAGGCAAGGCCATATGGATGTACGAGCACACAATTATGACATGTGGCTCAATGAGAAACAAGGGTAGGTAAGAAATAATAGGGGTAGGTAGGAGAAATAATATAATATTCCACAAGAGGTGGATGACCCACCGAATGTGGAGTGTAACAACAAAATAAGACCACAAAAGGTGGAATTTCTCCTACAAGCTCTATCCCTATGTGCACACTTCCCTAAGTGTCACAAATCCAAACTACGAAGAGATGCATTATCCTAAGTTAACTTAAGTAAAGTGTAATAATATCCAAAATGAATATTTATTTACACCAACACCCCCCCTTAAGTGCAACTTAGGGGAATGAAGACTCAAGTCAATAATGCAAGATGGGTCTCCGCTACTAGGCCATGATAGGTACCCATGTACAATATACAAAAACACTGCGATGCAATCTCTCACAAATGGAGAAATGGAGAAAACCCAGAGGGAAAAAACTCCCCCCCAAAAGAGAGATGAATGTACAAAAGACTCTCAAAGAAGAAGGACAAAACCTCAAAGAGGAAAAAGTCCCCCCCATAAGAGAGGAAGGAGAAGTCAGCTAACCCCCCCTAATGACACATCCCACACCCCCAAGAGAGTTTGCAACTGCTGGAACTTACTCTCGGTGAAAGGTTTGGTAAATATGTCAGCAACATGCTCTGCTATAGGACAATATTGCAAATCAATGACCTGCTCCTGGATGAGCTCTCGGATATAGTGTATATGAATCTCAATGTGTTTGGTCTGCTGGTGCTGGACCGGGTTCTTTGAGATTGCAATAGCACTCTAATTGTCGCAATGGAGAACTATCGGCTATGGAGTGGTGAATCCAAACTCTGTGAGGATCTGCTAGAGCCAAATGGTCTTAGTCACTATGTTAATAGTGCCTCGATACTCAGCCTCAGTCAAAGAGAGAGCAATAGCATGTTGCTTCTTGCTCTACCAACAAATGGGGCCTAAACCAAGGTGAAAACTATAACCAGAAGTAGACTTACGATCATCAAGATCGCCAACCCAATCGGAGTCTGTGTAACCAACCAAGCGAAGTCCTGTGCCTACTGCATAGTGAATCCCATAGTGATGTGTACCTTGGATGTAATGAAGGATGTGTTTGGCGGCTTTCCAATGAAGCGCATGTGGTTCCTGCATGAAGCGAGAAACCATGCCAACTGCAAATGAAATATCAGGGTGTGTATGGGTCAAGTAGATGAGACTACCCACAAGCTGATGATACAAAGTGGCATCAACTGGTGGAGAAGAACACTGAGCCTCAAGCTTGACTCCTGAAAGAAAGGGAGTTGGGGTAGGCTTACAATCAACCATATGAAAGTGTGCAAGTAGATCAAGAGCATACTTGGGTTGCGATAGTGTAATCCTGGAAGGTGACTGTGAAATCTCTATCCCGAGAAAGTAGTGCAAAAGACCCAACTCAGTCATAGCAAATCTATCATGCAAAGCAGATTTGACCCTGCTAATGATGGATGCAGTACTCCCTATAATGATCAAGTCATCAACATAGAGCACAAGTATCAAGTGAGAGTCATCCTGTCACAAAATGTAGACATTCAGATCAGAATGACACCTGGTGAACCCTGGAGAGAGTAGATAGGAATCCATCTTGGTGTACCAAGCCCTGGGGGCCTGCTTAAGGCCATAGAGAGATTTCTTTAGTCTGCAAACCAAGGAAGTATCCTAAATGAAACCCTGTGGCTGCTCCATATAAATCTCCTCATCAAGATCACCATGAAGAAAAGCACTCTTCACATCCATCTGATGTACAGCCCAACCATGAGCTGTAGCAATAGCAAGTGTCAAATGAATGGAGTTCATCTTGGCTACAGGTGCAAAGGTCTCAGTATAGTCAACACCTGCAACCTAAGAGAAACCTTTCGCAACAAGCTGAGCCTTATACTTATCCACACTACCATCTGCTGCAAACTTGGTCCAATAGATCCACTTACATCGAACCATCTTTCTCCCCTTAGGGAGATGGACTAAATCCCATGTGTTGTTCCCCATCAAGGAACTATACTCTTCCTCCATAGCTTGGTCCCATTCAGGAACCCCTGATGCTTCCCTAAATGTCTGTGGATCGGAAGCAGTAGCAATGAATGCATGTGGTAGATCCTGATATTGTGATCAAGTTCTCTGTGTATCTAAAGGATCCCCAACAAGAGAACCCACGGACTCAAGTGTCTGTCGAGCCCAATGAGGTCGAGGTGGAGGTGGACAATGAGGCTCCTCAACTGCAAGTGGAACCTGCGGAGGTGTAACCCTATGAGTCAGAGTTGAAGGAGTCTCATCATCTGAATCACTAACATCACTATCCACAATGGAGGAAGGTGGAGGAGGTAGAGAGGCTAAGCTAGGAGAGCTTTCCTCAAAGTGAACACTCCTCTCAATGAACACCTCATGTGTCTCTAGATCCATCAATCTGTATGCCTTAACACCCTCAGGATATCCAACAAATATGCAAGGTCGACTCTGTGGTTCCAATGCCTTGCGTTTCTATAGAGGTATGCAAGCCCATGCTAGACACCCAAAGACTTTGAAATGTCTCACAATCAGTTTCCTACTAGCCCAAGCTTCAAAAGGAGTAATACCTTGCAAAGCTTTGTGAGGAACCCAATTCTGAATGTGTGTGGCACAACTGATAGCCTTTGCCCAAAAGGTGGGATCAAGAGAACGTGCATGTATCATATAGCTAGCCTTTTCTTTGAGAGTTCTATTCTTGCGTTCTGCAACCCCATTCTATTGTGGAGTGTATGCGACAGAATGCTGAAGATCAATCCCCTCAAATGTACAAAAATCCTCAAGTCTTTTGCTCACATATTCCCTTCCATTATCTGTACAAAGAATCTTGACCACTTTCCCTGATTGCTTCTCCACACGAGTCTTGAAGTCCTGAAATCTATCAAATACTTCACTCTTATGAATGAGAAAGTAGACCCAAGTGAAGCGGGAGTAGTCATCAATGAAGGTGAGGACATAGCGGGCCTTACTAAATGAAGGTGCTGGAAATGGACCTGCTACATCACTGTGAACAAGTTGAAGAACTTCCAAAGCTCTCCAAGCTTTCCCCTTATCAAACTTCTCTTCGGGATGCTTGCCCATGGAACAACCTGAACATATACCATCTGAAAAACTGATTCAAGGTAGACCTGTGACCATGTCTTTAGTGCTTAGCTACTGAAGATAACGGTAGTTGAGGTGACCAAACCGCTCATGCCATAGCTTACTTTTTGAATTTGAATGAGTAAGCAAGGCCCTAGAAGGTGAACTTGGCACAAAGTGAGAGAAAGAATAAAGCCTTGAGTTGTCATTGACTTGTCCCACTACTACCAAGGCATCATCATTAAGTTCCTTTACCACAACTGAATCTGGTGTAAACTCAACCTTTTTCCCATTCCCATAGTGAGTGATTTGGTAGATGGAGAGAAGGTTGGTAAATAAGTTAGGAACACAGAGAACATTCTCAAATGTTCCTTCATCCATGTCAACTGAACCTTTCCCTTCAACCTCTACTTGTGTATCATCACCTATGTAAATGTGAGGTACCTTAGATGGCTCCAATGAAGAAAACTGCTCCTTTGCAGAACCCATGTGATATGAGGCACCTGAGTCAAGTATCCATTATTGTGAAGAACCTGTTGTAGCCACAAATGCTTGCCCTTTTCCCTTAAACTGTGAGGAAGAGGAAGGAGATGAATCCTTCTTTGTGTAGGTGGATGGCAAGTTAATGTTGTTTTTCTTAAGAAGATTAGTTAACTCATCAACTTGCTTTGCATGGCATCGATGCTCATCATGACCATATTTCTTGCAATATGCACAAGTTGGTTATCCTTCTTAGATGGTGTCCCCTTCTTGGAAGAGGATATAAAATCGCCTTGTGATGGAAAGGATGATTGTCCTTTTTCTTGGTGTGGCTTAGACTTAGAGTGCTTCTTCTTCTTCTTGGAATCTTTGCCTTGACTTCCTTGATTCCCTTGATTTGCTACCAAAGCCTTGTACTTTGAAGACTTGAGAAGCCCCATGTTCAACAACTTAGATTGTTCCAATATTAACATTTCTGTGAAAGCATCAAATGAAGGCATAACATAGGAGCTCCCCACTGTCAAACAATGAGTTTAGAAGCTAGACACAAATGCTGCATATTCTGGTGCAAGCTTGTCCAACAAGTTGAAGATCAACTAAGCATCCTTTTTGTCAATTCCACAATCCTTAAGCTTTGCTCTTAGCTCATTTGCTTTGGTGACATAATCTTGGATTGTATCAAAACTCTTGGGATCCAAGTTGGTGAGTTCATTGTCAATTTGATAGCCTCTAATTTCATCAACTTGATCAGACAATTTCTGAAACATATCCCAAGCTTCTTTGATTGTTTTACACTTCTCAATGTGAAAAATGAGGTCATCTGATACATACTTGCGCAAAGTTCCAAGAGCCATGCAATTCTTTGTGAGCCATTCTAATTGAGCATTTGGATTAGCCTTAGGATCGGGTGGTGTTGTTATTGTTCCATCTATGTAATGTGTGAGACCCTTTTCCATTAATTTACTCCATACTTTAATTTTCCATGATGCATAATTATGTGGAGTTAAAGGTGGAAATTTATGAGGACTCATTGCAATAAAAATTGAAAGAGCAAAAAGAGAGGCACAATCACACAAGACACCCCCCCAAATTCACTCAATCAAAGAATCCCCCCAAAAGTGATGATTTGACACTTTATAATTAATGCGTATACAATGGGCCACTTGCAAAAAATGGCAAAATGGACTTCTGATTACAATTTTACAATTGCCTCAATAAGGCCAAAAGAGTCTTAAACTGATAATGCAAGAGATCTAACTAAGATCCAAGCAATTTACAAGTACCTAATAGGCCAAATAAGACCAATATCTGAAAGTACAATTTCCACTCAAAATCTTTAAAATCTGATCATAGATTATGAAAGTAGACGAAAAAACATGCACTTTCAAAAAAAATGGCACCTGAAAAGGAGGTCGTATGAGCTCAAATGAGGCCTTTGAAGTTGCAGAATTGAGGATTGGATAGGTACAGCTGAGAGAATCCAAAAATTCTGAAAAATTTGTGCACCAAAATCAGAAAATAACCACACCATTGTGAAGATCATGAAATTTTAGCCCATTTCAAAAAAAATTGCACCAAAAAGGAGTAAAAATGAGCAAGATATGGCCTTTCAAAGTTGGACTACAAAACTGAAAAGCTCAATGGAGAGGGGGTCAAAAAATTTCAAAAAAATGCTGATGTGGTGCTGATGTCAGCAATTCATGAGCTTAAATTTGATAGTTGTATGATCGTCATGAAAAGTTCACCTCCCTATTGATTGGGCATCCGTACTGTATGGACTGCTCATTGGGCACGGTGATTGTGCAGCTGACTGGGCATACGGTTGGCTGATGTGGCATTGTGAATGTGCGTATGGATGAACTGCGTGTGTGTTGCATGGCAGGGTCCCGGCAGCTGACTAGGATCCATGTGGCGAGTTGGAGGCGCAGCGATCGGCGGTGACTGGGCAGTCGCCAGAGGTCTTGGCCAGTGGCGGTGTCTGGGTCCCGGCCGGTGAGAGGAGGTTGCGGCGAGAGCCGAGGTCGTGGCCAGCGGGAGGAGGCTCCCAGAAAGCTGGGCCAGGAGCCGAGGTGGCATGCGGAGTGAGGCGGGGGCAAGAGCAGGTGCGTGGTGAGGCAGCGGCTCTTACAATAGGTACAGCTTGCAACCTGCAACACGCGCAGGGTACTGTGTAGTACGGTGGGGTCTGCGGACCCCCAAAACAACCAAAAAGATTTTTTTTTTTTTTGATTTTTTTTTTATCACTTTTTTTTTTATTTTTCGATTTTTTTTTTTCGAAAAATAATAAAAAAATTTCGAAATCCGTACGATAATAGCCAAAATGGGGAAA
This sequence comes from Cryptomeria japonica, assembly GCF_030272615.1. Taxonomy (NCBI): domain Eukaryota; kingdom Viridiplantae; phylum Streptophyta; class Pinopsida; order Cupressales; family Cupressaceae; genus Cryptomeria; species Cryptomeria japonica. The sequence continues at coordinate 133,914,980 of NC_081409.1, forward strand.
AAAAATTTCTCACCAAAATAGGTCGACTTTATAGTCAAAATTTATGGAAATGGCCTCCCGGATTCAACGGTGATGTCCAAATCGTTGTATGACGCCCCCAAAAAAAGAAGATCCCCAAATCCGAAAATAGAAACCTTCCACGATGTCTCCAAAAACCAATCAATGAAGCCCCAATGGCTCTGATACCATGTAGGATTTTGCCAAGATCAAGGGCACAATGAAAAGCATAAAAGAGAGACAATAGAATGACAAGAACAAATTGTATTCTCATCAATATGCAAATGATCAACTGGATTAACCAATATAATGAATATAGGCCTGCTTATATAGGCAAGGCCATATGGATGTATGAGCACACAATTATGACATGTGGCTCAATGAAAAACAAGGGTAGGTAAGAAATAATAGGGGTAGGTAGGAGAAATAATATAATATTCCACAAGAGGTGGATGACCCACCGAATGTGGAGTGTAATAGCAAAATAAGACCACAAAAGGTGGAATTTCTCCTACAAGCTCTATCCCTATGTGCACACTTCCCTAAGTGTCACAAATCCAAACTACGAAGAGATGCATTATCCTAAGTTAACTTAAGTAAAGTGTAATAATATCCAAAATGAATATTTATTTACACTAACAAGGATAAATGAATTAATTAAATAAATAAAGATTTATTTAATTAATAGAAGAATTAGGCTAAAATGATTAAATAATTAAAGATATTTATTTAATTAGACAGGACAATTTTATGTGTCCACAGTAACAACTGCACCAACACCACTTATCAAATCGTCATCGATCAACATCTAAAACTCAAGAACACTCAAACATCAACAACTGCCATGAAGAAAGATAACTTATAGAGCACCAAATCATGAATCATCTGAAATGAAGATACACAAGAACATGCCAGACAATCTCCAAAAAAATCAACTCAAGATTTGATCACACTGGAATATACTAGAGGAAATATTGAACTATGCAAAGCACTGATTAGATAAACCAAACTGCAAACCAGATCGCATGATATGATCAATTAAGTTCCTGGATCACTAAAACCAATACAAGAACATATAATGATACAAGAAGTACTCCATACATCGAATTGTGATCTCAATAAACCAATCTGCAACCACTGGAGTAATAAATAATAGGAATATGTTGACATCAATGACAACAGCATATCCTAGCAGCAACAATGTCCAACACCCTCAATACACTCTCCCATCCCCTTAAGCCATCATCTTACCTATGTCCTAAAATCATCTCCTATTTATATCTAACTAATATGATCACATAACACATACTTTGATCACATTCAACACATACTTTGATTGAATGATCAATTATTTCTCCCTTTAAGCCATCATCTTAAGATCCCTTAAGCAATTGTCTCAGGTCCCGTTAAGCCCTTATCTTACCGAGGTCCTTATAGAATCTCATAATTATATCTAGATATTTTTTGTTGAAGGTCTATGACAACTTTATGGTGTTGGTGACTGCTAAGTTTGTGCATTCAACTTGTAACAAAATAATGAATTCTTATAATATGGTAAGCATCACTTGAATGTAATTAATTTCTATGATCCAATTTTGTAGTTCCTTATTTTTATATATATATAATTTTCTTGCATGAGTAGTTGTATGATATAGTTAATAGTAATTTTGTCTCTCTTTTTTTTTTATAATTTTTGTGTATGATATAGTTAATTTACTTATATTCATCAATTTTTGGAAGTCCCCTACAAGAATATCCAACATGATTGTCCCTACTAATTGCCATCATACAAATGCATTGGATCAATTTTGTATTCTTAAACTACATAAAGTGGATATTTTAATGTTGTACATGAATTTTAATATTGTACATGAGTTTTAATGTTTTACATTGAACATTTGTTCAAACCCTTACACTCAACAAGACTTGATCCTTGGTGGGCTCAATAAGAACCTTTCAACTTCATTAGTACACCAAGGACCCATTGATTTATTTGTTAATATTGAGTTTATCTTTCAATTAATGTCAATATTGTTTGTATTTTATTAGTTATTTGTTTGATACATATTAATTAATATTTCAATTCTAATAAAGGTAAAATTGGTATTACATTTTTATCTAATATTTTTTAACTTAATAAGTTTATTATTTATTATTATTTTTTAGATTATTGTTTTATTAATTTTTGGATTTTGATATTTTTTCACGTTGTATTTAATTTATTATATTTGAAATTATAATTTAGATTTAACTTTGAGACTTATTTTAATTATTTATCTTTTATAAAATTACTAATAATAATTAAAAGTTATTAGAATTGATTTAGTTTATAATTGTTTATATTATTAAAATTTTCCTAGTGATAGATATATGATGAATTAGTTATTATTGATTTATTATTTAATATGTTTTTAAATTTTGATTAATAATTAGTTTTTTTTTAATTTCTTATGTATGTTTTCCCAATCTATATGTAGCTATTTAATTCATATAAATCTCTAAAATAAAATTTTCCTACTCATAAATACAATATGAATTGATTAAGATTGATTTAATATTTATAATTTTTATTTTGGTTAATAATAAGATATTATTTCATTAAATGTGTTAAGTACAGTTTTTTTCAATATATATGTGGTTATTTAATAAAAAATATCTATAAAATTAAAGGCTTGAGTGTTTTTAATATTGTTTTCTATTTACTCTAAATGCACAAATACATCTTTCATAAAGTTAAAGCCCAATTATTCTTGACAAATTCCTTGTCACTATCACCTATGGGTAGACAATATGACATGATAATTAGTAAATATAATGTGTAATTAGTTCTAATTAGATAAAAATGGGACAGGATCGAACTATTACAAAACCATCTAGCAGGCACACAAAGAGGGGAACTTACAAGAAGTGAGATCATCATGAACACAAAACCAAAACATGTGAATCCTTTTTTGAAGGGGACAATGACTGATCAATTTAGCCAAACCAAGGAGCTTTTGATTGGAGCAATAAACTGGTGGGAATGAAGTTTTTAAACCCACAAAAAGCAACATAATTAGAACATAGGAGTCTAGGTGAGAACCCCAAACCAACATCTGAACAAAAGCCCTTGTGCTGGAAATAGAGTTGCCAATGAACCATAAACATAACATTGGGATTTGAAAGGATTTTTGCAACCTTCATCCTATAGGATCACCTTGAGAGTCTAACAAGGAGGGAGTCCACAATAGTCTAGAGACACCTAGAAAACGTATGGAAAAAGTGTCATCTAGCTAATTCAAAAAAACAATAAATAGAGTAACCATTGAAATGAATAGCACAAATAACTTCCAAGGGTTTTGAAAAGAATCTCTTTACTTTTGTTTGATGAAAATCCCTGAAAACAACACAACTAGGACCACCCCAATAGGTCATTGGAAAACCTCAATAGGTCCTATGTCTATAGTACCTGAAAAAAACATGGGAGAAGAAGCACTCTCCAACAACCAAGGACAAGGAAGATCCCAACTGAATCTTTCGAATAAGAGTTCCAAAAAGAGTCAATCCAAAATGGAATGCATTATGATAGGGAGAGAAGGAAGCATACATAGAGACCCATGAAAGAAGCAACATCCACCAAATAAAACCAAAGTCCACCACAAAAATAGGTACAAAGGAGGTAGAACCCTCTCTAGTTAAACATCCGTAGGGTAACTAGTCCCCAACACACGTCTAGAGCCAACTCACTGCCGTAGTGAAGAACTATCTCCAATAGAAACACCATCTTACATAGAAGCCTACATAGAGAAGCCCTAACAAAACCCATTGCCAACAATAAGCCCTAAAGTCGAAGTCCAAGCTCTAGAATTCTTAGAGGTCAAAATACTTGTAGGGCCAGGATTGCTATCAACCCCAACCAACCAAGTCGTGCACAAGAAGTAGTGCAAAGGGGTAAAAGCACAAATTTGTACCACAATTTAATAAAAGAAATGGCCAATTTTGATTCAACTTTGTAAATTGAATCAATAGAAAGTGAAATATATGTTTTGAATTTTGAAATGACATAATCTAATTATAAAATGTATAATTTTTTTGTGTATTTTATGTTTGTATTTTTTACAAAAATTATTTGAATATACTTTCTTATAAAGTAAACATTATAATTTAGTTGCTGATAAAATACTGAAATTGAAGTTGCACGAGGCATCACACTTTATGTAGTAAATTTTACCTTTTTTTCTTCAATTCTTTTGTGCATATTGATAACTTAAAACTATTTTTGATCTATATATATTTTTAAATAAATTTGAAAATTTGCATGTACTAAAATATAACTCTTTCCATTTGGTGTTACCTTTTTTCTTAATTATTTATCCAAATTAGAAAAGAGTTATATCAGCTCGACATAGACTCTTTTCTCTAGTGCATTTTTTTTTTTTTAAATTTAGTATTTTTCTTTAACAAGATAATCAACCTTACATTTTAGTGTTGATAACCTACTTTCAATAAAAATATAACATAAAACATAAAAACTAATTAAAATATTAAAATATATTTTGGAAAATTGAATTATAGATCTATAAAAGGGTATTTTTTACATTTAAAAAAATTAATATTAATAAGAGTAGGAGTTGTTGAAACATTGAGTTTTTCAAAAAAAATAAAATTGGTAATTAGACCCAAAGTGGTATAAAATATACATTTAGACAATTCCGATTGGAAAATTTGTGGCCCATATATACGATAGCTATAATGAATCTCTAGAAACCATATGTTTGACTAAAATTAATTTTTAGTTTGAATTATTTAAATTCACTTGTGCTAATAAGTTGGCCTAAAATGTGACATTGTTTTGTGCTTTTACCCAAAGATGCCTTAACATGGAATGCCCACTCCTAGGACTGAGAAATTCCACCAAGCATGAACACCCAAAAGAACCCCAAACATCTATAAGCAAGGGAAATTAAAACCAATAATTGAAAATCCTAGTAGGGAGGACAACAACCAAATAATAAGTAAAGCCCACAACTATTACTCACGTCAGGATGAGAAACATCAAACATAAAAATCTTCATTGGGGCCCAAGCACAAGGAAGCAAACCTAGGCATGGTGGACACAAGACTTAGGCCAACAAATGACCAAATACAAAACCACAAACCAAAAGACATAGATTCACAGGCCAAGAAGGGGAGGCACCTGATGACAATACCATCCTCATAGCCAAAAGGAAAGCAAATCTGAAGCCAATAGGACCAAAATTTGCCAATGAACCACTCAAAAAACACTATGAAAACTAGAACAAAATCATCCCTTCAACCACCAAAAGGAGCTCACGTTGCCACCCACACCCCATAAAACAAGAACCATGAAAACAAGATTCTCCCTTCCTCATCCACCTCACTATAGTCATCATCTGCATCCTTCCCCTCCTCACCCTCACCTCCCAAAATCTTAGATCCCATTCTCACTCCTCATTTTTTCACTTTCTATAATGTGTAGTTAGTTAATTATATACTTAGAAATTTTTAAATTTTATTTTTCATTTTAATTTTTTAATAATTATTATAATATACAAATTTATATATAATTTTAATAATACTATTAGTGAACTTATATATAGATATATATCTTTATCTCTCTCTTTATCTATTCATCCCTCTCTTTCTATTATTTGTCTCTATAGACTATTCTCTCACTCTCACCTCTCTCTATCTCTTCATCTCTCCTTGTCCCTCTCTATTAATATCTCATGAACTATTCCCTTCTCTTTTATTCACTTGATCTCTTTGACACTAGATATCTCTCTCTCCCTCCCCATCTCCTTCTTGTTCTTCTCTTTATCTATTCTTATCTCTATCTCTCTAACTTCTATCTTCCTACCTCTCTATCTCTCTAGCAATCCCCCTTTCTCTCCTACTCTACATCACTATCTCAATTTGTCTCTCTTGATCTCCTTCTTACTCCTCTCTATTTCTTTCTATCCATATCTTTTTCTACCTTTATCTCCTTAGCTCTCTATCTCTCATTGTATCTTGTTAATATATCCCTCTTTATCTCTCTAAATCACCCTCTATTTATATATTTCTCTCCCCCACCTCTTCCTTTCTCCCTCTCTTTACCTATCTCTCCTCCTCTCTTCACTCTCTTCTCTCCCTCATTTTCCCATCTCTCTCTCTCTCTTTCTCTCTCTCTCTACACACACACACACATCTCCCTCCTTGAGTCCCTTTGTATCCCCTATCTATCTCTCTATCTATTTATGTACCTCTCTCTATCTCTTTGTATATATATGTTTATCTATCTCTATCTCTCCATATTTCTTCTTCCATCTCTCTCTTTCTCTCCTTCTCTCTCCTGCTCTATATATTTGATCACTTGAACCATCTTTATCCCTCTCTCATCTCACTCCTTACCTCTACATCTTCATCTCCATCTCCATGTCCATGTCTATCTCTTTCTTTCTCTTTATCTCTATCTCCTTACCTACCTCTTCCTCCCTCATTCTTTTCCCCACTTTATCTCTCCCTCTTACTATCCCCCCACCTCTCTCTCTCTCTCTCTCTCTCTCTCTCCCTCTTTTACTATTCCAAATATAACATGAGCCTATTGGTAATGGAGTCTAATTGGCTTTCAAATTTAAATGTTATGTTTCATTCATATTTAGAGCCATACAAGTGGATATATAGTTGATTTAAAGATATCAATTCTTCATTGAGATGCTTGTTGAACCAAAAAAACTATTGCTAAATGACTTACCAATTGAGATTATATACTACACAAATATATACTGAAAATGCACCAAAATTTTACCACCTTCCATACCTCTTCCAGATATCCATTATGTGGTAAGGTGTGATTGTTAGTTGATAATTCTATGACAAAATTCTATACATTTTGATGCACGCTAAAAAGGACACAAGAGAACACAGATTCAAATGTTAGTGTTGTTAGTGACAATAAAAAACAAAAGATAAATCAAACTATAATCCTAAACATGCATACCAAGAGAGATATAAAACAGATAATGAAAAGCATACAAAGACGAAGGAAGGAGATAAAACCCCCCAAGATGCTCTCCAACAAGCTCATAGTTGCTCATCCCTTGTTCCTCTCCTCTCCAAGTTCCACATGGGTGTAGCCCTCATCTTTTTGCACTATTTAAGGATGTCTTATGGAGATTCAAGAATATGAAAATGAAGATAACTACTTATGCAAGTGTAAACAAGCTAATAAGAGAAAGCACCTTAATTATTCTGTGTTAATTTTAGCCAAAATAATAACACAAAATGCTTCTACAATGTTCTCTCAAAATGACTATAAATATGATGCATAAATATTTCTTGGATTCTTTTGAAGAAGGAATGGGCTCTATTTATAGGAAAAATAGAGAAATGGATGGTTGAGATTGAGTAATCTCAATAAGGGCCATAATTGATGGGTTTGTGATCCATGTGAGGGCTTTCAACCCAATCCCAGGATAACAGATGTCAACATGAGATGGCTTCAGAGGAGAGGGAAGAAACATTAAATGCTTGAGATGACTTGAAGGTTACCTTAGGAGGTAAGGTTTAGGCTTGAGTTAGTGAATAAAGATTTTATCCAATGAATAATGCCTTCATCCAATGGACAAACTCTTGTGCAAGAGTTAGTGGGGATAACCATGGTCAAAACAATAAATGCTTGAAGAGACCCATGAGTTAAATGGGGGTTGAGTTAGAGGGAAAGTCTCTAACCATGTGGGTGAGTTGAATTAACCATTAATGGTTATGTAAGAGGCATAAATGGTTATGTAAAAACCATTAGTGGTTTGGAAGACTTTAGGGTTTAACTTGTTGAAGACATAAAGCCTTTAATGCTTTTCAAAGACTTTGGAGGATTTGAGAAGTGACTTCAAGCTTCTTAGTGTTAGGCCCAATATGGAAAGCTAATGTACTGAGAGGGGAGGGGTGAATCAGTACTTCAAAACATTTATCAAATAATAACTTTGTTATTATGCATAAACTAAATAGTGCAGTAACATAAAATAAAGCTAAAACAAATAGATACCAATCATACATGATTCACTCCATGACACATATTTTGGTTATGTAGAAACTCTTGGTTAGAGAGAAAGATTGCAGTGGGGATGGCACCCACAACTTCACTATTGCAATAATAAAGATTCTTGATTAGAGCTACGTGTTTAGCTATTTCTGATAGCTTACCCTATTAGGAGTAACAAGATCTATTAGATCTACCTTGCTAAAGGATTTCACAACACTTAATCTAAATGTTGCACCTGGTTAGAGGCTTTACAATTTTATAGACTTGATTAGAGTCTTTTACCCTGTTAGAGGTATCTCTTACAACTTCAAAATATTACAATAAGACTTTACAAATATCTGCAACTTTACATCTGAAATGTTGTAGCAGATTCTATGTGCTTAGAATGAAATTACCTTGCCTATAGCATACCTTGGTAACTCATAAAGTAACTCGATAAACCCTTCTGTTTACTTTGTTCTTCGACTATTCACTGATAACCTTCTCAATGACCTCTCTGTGTCTCTGTAACAGTCTTCCTTCATGCATACACACACATATCTCACATCTCTTGTTGTATATCTCCTTTCTAACCCTAGAATCATGCTGTATAAATAGATTTCTTATGTTGGTGATCTGATTCATTGCTTCAATATTACAAACATGATTTCTCAAATGAATAACTAAACAAAATATCTTATTGGTTAGATTGACCTCAAAATCATACACAATCTATATGTGCAATTTCCAATGTAATAACAGTTAGATGTGCCTCGATCTTGTAACACATTTTCATGTGCATGTCTAGGTTCAATGTATCTAGTAAAATGTTTCACTCGGTGAATATCAACTCAGTGAGTTAACTTTACTGCAAGTTAGCCATGAAACAATACTTGGTAAACAGCTTCGTGAATACTGTGTTCTGTGACTGCTTTCTTTTGTAACCGACTAGACTGTTCATACCGACTTCTCTGTGTGTACTGACTGCATGATTTGGTAATACTAACCGATTAGAGTATATAGTATGACTTTGGATATGAAACTAATTGCAATTTGATAAGTAGTAACAATCTCCCCTTTTGACATTAGTTGAGATGTTTGACAAAAACTACTTTCAAAGTCATAACTCAAAAACTATATACTTGCAAAATGACTATACTTGACAATATATACAATAGTCAATAAAATAGTATATGCAGATATACTCCCCTTATCATTATTTTGTACATAACTCTGAATTTTGCATGTTCAGTTCTGTTCTATGCTTGTGTGCTCTGAATGCTCTGTATATTCTACTCGGTATACTCCCCTTGTATACAATACTCAAAACTATATTATCAAAACTGTATCACTCTCCAAATATAGCATTACTCCCCCTTTGCTGGGTATTACTCTCCTCTATGTAGTATCATAATATTACTCCCCTTTTTTGACAAACATCAAAAACTTAATTTCCATCCGAAGGCAATAACTGATCAAAAATAGTCTTATACTTGGTCCGAGCCTCAGTGAGAGTGATGGAGAGTGAATACTTGACACTTTCCATTAATGAATTTTGTGCGTTAATATCAACCAATAATGAAATTAAGCCATCTAAGGTGCTTCCCTCTTGTGTAGTAGAGAGGTATGTGGCTCGGTTGAGCTGTTCTCGGACAGATGAAAGATGAGGAAGGAATAATGTTTGAAGGGTCATTATATCCATCCTAATTTTATGCTCTTCATTCCTAAGTTCTAATTGTTGAGCCATAAGTTGTTGTAGCTTAGTATAAAAATTTTGAATAGAATTTGGCTTGGTGGTCAACTTAGATGAGAGATTGGCGATCTCTTTCTCAATGGCTTCTATTTTATTCTTGATGTCCTTAATGAATAAAGAAAATGTACACAATTTTTGGAATAAATAAAGAATATGCTTGAGTTGAGGGAACAACTTAGCAATGAATTTGACAAGTTTTACCTTGCCAATAGCAATTAATTTCTGTACTTCCTCTATCATTTTTGCTATAAGCTCTTTATCCTTGAGCTTGCTTAAGTACTCAGATGCATCAACTCTAGATGTTTCAATCTGATTTAGGAGTTCATCCAATTGAATATGGATGGCTGCATCAGTTGCCACTATTACTGAAGGTAGCATTTCTGTTAGTAGTGTCTTAACCTTCTGAAGTACTTTATTCTTCTTCTATATGGCCAGTTGCTTCTCCTGTTTAGCCTTTGCCTTGCATAGTTCACCGAAATCAGTGAGTGCTTGCCCTTTCAATTTGGTGATGTCTACATTGGGCAATACGATCGATTTAGACAAGTCAAATTTGAAACCACGCTTTCTCACCTTCTTCTCTTTTCCTTTGGTCGGAGGCACTAAGACAAGTGCTTGTGAGGCTTGCTGACCCTCAAAAGGTTCCTATAGCCATTGTAGTGTCTTTTGGTGTCTTGGTGCTAGGGGCCTTAGCTGTAACATTTGCAGTGCTTGTCTATGCTTGTGACGTTTGATCTTTGGTTGTATCATCTGTAGCTTCAGATTTGTTACCTTCGGTGCCTTGCTCAATGTCCTTGGGAGCTTCGGTTGAGACAAGTGGCTTCACCAGTGGATAAGGTTGAACTTGTTCTAAGATAGATTCACTAGAGATAAGTTTTGCATAGGTAGTGTCTTCAATCATCTCCTGCTCTGGTGCTACTTCATCCATTACATCTTCATCAATTTGTATAGTGTCAACCGGGTCTGGACCTTGCTCGGTGACATCTAGATCTTGCTCGATGACTTCAACAATTTCAATTTGAGATTGTTCACCGACATCCTTTTGTTTGAAGATCTCCTGCCATTGCTCTTTTGTCTCATTCTCCACATCAATGTATAACCAATTCATCAACTTTAAGGCTCTCTGTTTCACAAGAAATTTAGAATTGTATGTGGTCAAATGCTCCTTGATTTCAGCTACAGAAATGTCAGGAAATAGATGGACTAGACTTCTTTCTCTTATTTGTCTCTCTGAGGCCATTGCATATTTCCATCTATTATCAATGTCTAAGTAGAGTTCACTCAAAAGTGACTTTGCTAGTTCTAATGGTGCTAACTAAAACTTCAGAAGTGTACAGATGACAACTTCTTCAATCCGTCCCTTCTCATCATTATTCCTAGTCTCATACTTAACATATCTAAATCCTGCAAATCCACCCTATTCTTTAAGATTGGCACAAAAATTTTCAACACTGTGAATGTTTACCTTTTTGCTTTTCACAATCTGGAATTTGTTTGCATCATCAGACTTTGTATCACTCGACTCTTTTGACAAAATGAGTCTCTGAGTAGATTTCTTGTAAGTTCTTGTTACCTTAGGAGTGGCAACAATCTTTTGTTTCTTACTTGGTGATGCTGCAGATGCTCTAGTGTTTGGTCTCTTTGGTAGAGGAGTCGGTAGGGCCATTGAAGTGTCCTGTTTCTTTCTTTTCAACACTTTTCCCTTAGGAAATTTGGTGCTTAGTGTTATGGCTGCCTCTTTTGCTTTTGTCTCCTCTTCAGTAATGGCTAGAACACCTTTGACAGGTGTGGAGGAAGACTATTCTCTAAATTTCTTTGTTAATGCCTTAATCATCTTGGATGCCTTTCTTGTAGCTTTGGGTACTACAATGTTCATCTTTACTTTTTCTTTCTTCTCTTCAAAGGTTCCATACCTTAGTTCAGTTACATGCCTTGGCAGTGATAAATAGGTATCAATTTTTTGTTGTTTAATATCATAATCAATCTCATAACCCATTGGTTGCAATGATTGATTTCTCGGTTCAACAACATTTACATAATAATAATCTGTGTCAACTTCAAAACATATATTGTCCTTGTATTTTTTGACCAGTTGTAGTGGAATCCTATACCTATTGTGCATTTTCTCTTGGAATTTGCTGAAGTAATCATCCATGATATCAATAATAATTATCTCCTAACTTCTTGATAAGATCATTGATTTGATGGGTGATAGCTCAGTGTAGCTCCCATACTACTTTACCGACGAAGGGAAAGAACTTCTCAAAGTAGAAAAACATACATACAAGTAATGAACCAAACTTTAGTGTATTTGCTGAGTTGTTCTTCTTCGGCTTCCTTATTGTGTTCAGGTTCTCAAACAAGTTTTTTAGTAGTACTTCACAAAAGTCTACTTTCATTCCCTTCTTCACTATTTTGTAGGCCAAGTCAACTGCAACACATTGTACACTATTTTCCCTTGTAGATTGGAAGAAACAGTAACCAATAACTCTAATTGCAAACTTTAGTTCTGCATCAGTGACATTATTCAATTTCAGTCCTCGGTAATCAGATTCTACTCCAGTTAGACTGATTAGCTCCTTTTGTGGTATCATTTTCTGTGCACGTGTATGATCATAGATGGGATACCCGGTGATCAGGTGAATGACTTCCTTAGTGATCTTGAACGGTTTCTCTTGTAGCCACATGAAATCATCATGTACTCCGCTCAAGACAAACTTAACCCACTGGGGTTTGAACACATGGGGATAGATTAGGGCTTCAGTTGATCCCTTGATTTTGAGATGCTCAAATTTGCTATCCAGTTTGCCATCAATGCAAAGTTCATCATATGTGTTACTAATCTCTACATGACCGAGTTCCTCAACATGACATTTGGTGAAGAATCTGACATCTTCCACTAATAAGACTCGATTCGGGATGAGTGAAAATGCAGTTTTGTCATGTAGTTCTGAGGCAACTTTGGGAGTTAAAGAATATTTCAGCGAGGGCTTCTCCACATTTTTGACAACTACGGGATCTTGGATCTTGGGCACCATGGTAGGTTTTGAGTAATATTTTACAAATTATCCTTAGGGTTTACAAATGACTGACGCTTCACACTCGGTAGACAATAGAAATTTGACTAGATCGAAAACCAGCTTAACAGTGAATAGATTGATGTAAATACCTCAAAATTTGCTCTGTATGAAGTTTGATCGCTTTGATTCGCTCTGCTCTGCTTCTCAAAAACTTGGTGAATGAAAATGACTGCGAAAACACTTTTAAGTAGTCAAAAATACCTTATCAGGCTCCTTGCAAGTTAGGTCAAAATATTAAATGCACTTGGTTCACCTTTTATCGATTTACTTCTTTTTCTATTTTAACTGAGTAACCAACTTTCCTTTATTAATCGACTTGATAGGTTTCCTGTATACACTGACTTGACAGGTTTCCTGTATATTACATAAACTGACTAATTGCATCTTAACTATGCAGATTCTTAATTTTGTACATAATAGAATAGGAACTGTTATGATTTTACCTTTAGAGAATGCAGTCCCTTCATACCTTTTCCTGACTAATTTGAAATAGGTGCACCTAACTCAGTAGGTAAGGTGCTTTCTTCATCAGACATAATTTCCTTCTTTTCCAAATCATCTTGAATTTTTCTTTTATTTCCTCAGTGTCTCTTCTAGGTTGGTCTTTGCAATCTCTAGCTAAATGTCCAGCTTTGTGACAATGAAAACATGCCATACTAGGATTTCTCCATGATCTCCAGTTGTTCATTCCAAACCTTATAAAACAGTTGGCACTAATATGTCCATATCTTCCACAACATTCACACCATATCCTTGTATTGTAATCCCATGGTACTACTGCATATTGTTGGTAAGGATCTGTGTGAGTTCGGTAACCTCTAGTGTTTGCTCGGTGTGGATACTATATGTAGTTCTTTTGCTTAGACCAGCACTTCTTGGTACTATGTCCATATCTATTGCAGTTTCTACAAAACCCTTTGAATGTTGCCTTCTGATAGTTGTTAACAAACTTTGTCCTACATTGATTAGATGTATGACCATATTTATTGCAATTGTAACAATAATCATTGGACTTAGTGACATTTGGTTGCTTACCTTTTCTGATTTGGCATATGTTGGCACTATGACCTTGATTTCCATAGTAGTTGCAAATAGGATTTTTCCTTTTGATGTTATTCCTGTTTCTAACTTGTTTTGATGATTCTCCTCTCTCGGTAGTATGAATTCCTTTCTTGGTAGAATCTTTTCCTTTGTAACCGAGTCCAACTTCCTTGTAGGGTCATCTTGTATTCAGTTGCTCATCCAACACCTTTGATACTTCATAGCTCTTCTTCAATGTTTCTTTGGATTTCTTCTCTATTTCAAGTTCATTGGTCAACCTTGATACTTCAGGTTTCAATGCTTGATTCTCATCATCTTTCAGAATTGCTTCATGATGTGCATAACCTAATTGATTTGTCATATTTTGTTGAATCCCAATCAATCTTGTGATTTCATCATCCTTATCAGATACTAGAGCTTCAAGTTGTTGTTTCTCTCTTTCTAGATCTCTTACTTTGTCCTTGGTTGTCCTCAATGCATCTAGGTTTTCAGTCATTTGTATGCTGAAATGTTCATGTTCTCTTTTCATTGCTTTTAGTTGATCAGCCAGTGCTTTGTTCTTTTCTTTCAGTATTCTAATCATTTCTTCAGTCTCTTCAGATATACTGTTCTCAGATGATGTCTTGATTTGTTCCACTATCTCTTGAGAATCCTACAAGTCATCAGATAATCTTCTCCTTACTTTCAGAGATTTTTGCATTTGTCTCTGCATGTTTGCAATCACTTGATTAGCATGATCCAATTCTTCTTGTAGATACACAATCCTCTGAGATTGTTTGTAGCCTTCCATTGATAAGATCTTTCTCTCTAGGTTGTTAAACCCTTTTCCAAGATTCAAGCTATGATACTAATTGTTAGGCCCAATATGGAAAGCTAATGTACTGAGAGGGGAGGGGTGAATCAATACTTCAAAACATTTCTCAAATAATAACTTTGTTGCTATGCATAAACCGAATAGTGCAGTAACATAAAATAAAGCTAAAACAAATAGATACCAATCATACATGATTCACTCCATGACACATATATTTTGGTTATGCAGAAACTCTTGGTTAGAGGAAAAAACTACAGTGGGGATGGCACCCACAACTTCACTACTACAATAATAAAGATGCTCAGTTAGAGCTACATGTTTAGCTATTTCTGATAGCTTACCCTATTAGGAGTAACAAGATCTATTAGATCTACCTTGCTAAAGGATTTCACAACACTTAATCTAAATGTTGCACCTGGTTAGAGGCTTTACAATTTTATAGACTTGATTAGAGTCTTTTACCCTATTAGAGGTATCTCTTACAACTTCAAAATATTACAATAAGACTTTACAAATATCTGTAACTTTACATCTGAAATGTTGTAGCAGATTCTATGTGCTCAGAATGAAATTACCTTGCCTATAGTACCTTGGTAACTCATAAAGTAACTCGGTAAACCCTTCTGTTTACTCTATTCTTCGACTATTCACTGATAACCTTCTTGGTGACCTCTCTATGTCTCTGTAAGTGGTGCATCAGCCAAATGATCTGCAATAACCTGTGCCTTGATAGCTTTGCAGTCCATATATTCTATATCAAATTCACTCAATATCATAACCCATTTGGCCAAGCGACCTGTCAATGCTACCTTGCTGAGTAGGTACTTGAGTGGATCTATTTTAGCAATGAGTTGTACCTTATGTGTTAACATGTCATGCCTCAATTTTGTGGCTGCCAAGATAACTACTAGTCAAGCTCGCTCAATAGGTGTTTAATTGAGTTCATAGTCTACCAGTGTTCGAGAGATGTAGTAGACAACACATTCTTTTCCTTTTGCATTATGTTGTGCCGACAATACTTATAATGTCATATTTGTAGCTAAAATGCATAGCAATAGAGGTCTACTTGGATCTGGTGGAATTAACAATGGTGTATGCATTAGGTAATCTTTAAGCATTTGGAATGCTTGTTGGCATTTTGTATCCCATTGAAAGTGGATATTCTTGTGTAACATATGGGTGAAGGGATGACATTTATCAACTAGTTGTACATTGAATCTCTGAATTGGTTGTAGCCGCCCTTGTAATGTTCTCAATTGACTGATATTCTTTGGAGGTGGCATGTCCATGATTGCCTTGAATTCTGCAGGATCTACCTCAATGCGTTTACTTGAGACAATGTATCCTATGAGATTCTCGAAAGTTACTCCAAAGACAGATTTCTTGGGATTGAGATGGACATGATATTGATCTAATCTATTGAATATTTTACCTAGTATTTCAAGATGACCCTCTCTTGTTAATGATTTAGCTAGTAAATCATCAACATAATCTTCCATTGTGGTGTGAATCATATCATGAAAGATGGTATTCATGGCTCTTTGAGATGTTGCCCCTTCATTCTTCAGACCAAATGGCATCACATTCCAACAGTAGGTTCCCCATGGACATGTGAAAGTAGTTTTATGTTGATCTTCTAGAGAAATCTTAATCTGGTTGTACCCTAAAAAACCATCCATAAGAGAAAGCATTGCATCACTTGATGTTAAATCTACAATCATGTCGATGTTTGGTAAGGGGAAGTCATCTTTAGGACATGCCTTGTTGAAATCTCTGAAGTCTATATAGATACGAATGTCCCCATTAGGTTTACCAACATGTACAATATTAGAGATCCACTCTGCATAATCAATTGGTCTGATGAACCCAACATCTAAGAGCTTTTTTAAGTTCACCTTCGACAAGAATGACAATCTAGGGGTGCATCTTTTTGAGCTTTTGTTTGACAAGTTTAGCTCCTTCTGCTATAGTTAGGTGATGCATGACCAAATCTGAATCTAAGCCAGGCATGTCTACATAAGACCATGCAGAGTTGATTTGATGCTTATGAAAGAATTCCACAAATTTTGGTTGTTCTTCTGGAGTTAATAGAGATGTCAAATGTATCTAGTGAGGAGTCTCAAAGGTTCCCACATTGAATTCTTTTGTTCCCTCTATTAGGATGGTCAATCTCTCCTGATTCGTACTAAAGGGGAGGATGTCAAACCTTTCATCCTCAGGCGCCTTAGAGAGGTTTTCACCTTTGGATACGCTCTTTGTTTTTACTTTTTTGGGATCAAACAGTGTCACAGTGTGGTTTTCACTAGAAGATCCATGTTTTCTTGTAATATTTTTGTAGCTAAAATGTTTGGCATCTACCCCAAAGTATGCAACATTGTTGATTTCAATGGAAAACCTAGCTTTATGATCCCCACTTGGTATGTTATCACATAATTCAAAAAAGTATATGAGTGCCTCATAGTTTTAGAAATGGTCAAGGCATGGGGAATTTGGCTGGTTCCATTCAATCAGTTCAGGATGGATGATAGGCATTACCTCGTCGATTAAGTTGAGTTCGTAGGAGGCATCACTGAGGGTTAATATAGAAGAGTGAAGTTCATCGATGGTACTCTCCTTATCAAATTCTGGTGTAGGATTTGACGTAGGGCCTATGGAAGTTGCTTCTTTCTTAGGAACCCAAAAAATTTTAATCCATGGCTCTCCATAAACTGGGATATCCTTACGAGGTGGTGGAGGGGATGTGTCTTCCTCATCTGAAGTATTTAGATTCACTAAATCCCATTCCCACTCATGCGAGTCTATCTCCGAATCACTCTCTCACATCTGGTTACTGTACCAGGTTGGGATGTCTTTTAAATTGAATAGTGCATTAGTTATTGGCTTATGCACTTTTGGAGGTGGGATTGTTGGTGCTGTTGACGGAGTTATCGGTACTATTGATGCTGCTAACAGGGTTCTTAGTGCTGCTTATGGGGTTATTAGTATTGTTGATGCTGCTGGTGTCTTTGATAGGGTCGTTGGTGTTGTTGGTGTTGCTGGTATTATTGATAGGGTTGTTGGTGTTGCAGATATAGTCAAGGATTGCATCCTTGGAGTAACTGACTAATATAGGGGTTTGCTGGGTTTTCCTTTAAATTGAAGCTTAGGAAGAGATTCCTATTGAAAACCTACTCCAGTTTTGTCTTTTGGTTTTAACTCGAGTTGTAAGGTCTCATGTCATCCTTGTTTGCAATGTGCCATAGCATTATGGCCATCATATCCCATTCTTTGCATTATGGTGAAGCCTTTGCCATATTTGTCAGTGGGGAGCTTAGCCTTCAAGCTTTATTTGTTGACAGGGTCTGTGTAGATCCATTCTGCTAGGTCTTCATCCATGGTTTCCTTTTCTTGACTTCTACTAGGGGTGAATTGTGCCAAAGTGCATGTTTTCTTGGCTAGTGGTGTTTGAAGTAAACCTTGAGGTTTTCCATGAGTTCTAGGGGATGTGAGTAATTGCCCAGCACAAAAGGGTTGGCTAAGATTATATTCGCCAAGACCTTCCTTAGCCTTTTTCATTTTCAACTTCTCCTTCTTTGGTAAAGGGTTGTTAAGATGGAAAGAGAGGTTGGATTAACATATGATGAGGAAGGGATAGCTTCTCTATTATTAGGTATGGTAATCTTTGGCTGATGGTTAATGTTTTTACAATATGCAAATGGATTAGCATCATCGAGGATTGTAATTTCTAAACTGTTATGTGGAAATTTGATACATTGTTGATAGGTGGATGGAATGGATTGCATGGCATGTATCCAAGGTCTTCTTAACAAGAGATTATATGGAAAATGAAGGTCTAGAACTTGGAAGACTATATGCTTCACCATTGGCCCAACCTTGATAGGTAATACAACAACTCCTCTGGAAGAATGTTTTGCATCATCATATGCCTTGATGGTTATCTTTTTGCTGGCATCCACCGATTCTACTGCATAACCCAATGCTATGACTAACTACAAGGTGCATATGTTCAAGCCAGCTCCATTGTCAATCAAGACTTGCTTTATTATATATTGGTTTACAAATCCTTCAATATGGAGGGAGGCATTATGTGGTTGTTGGAAGGAAGCATTGTCACTTTCAGTAAAAGTGAGACATGGTGATGACTTCAAATTACCAACCATGGCTTGAAATTGATCCTTGTTGAGGTTGGCGGGGACTAACACTTCTTGGAGAGCTTGATCCAAGATTGTTTTATGTGAGGGGGATAAGCGCAAAAGCTCTAATATGGAGATGAGGGTAGGTGTTTTATTCTCTACAAGATTATATTGCTTGTGGATGGGTGTCATTCCTTGTGGTGTTGCTCGAATATTAATCTTTCTATGATGCATAACAACGTTGCATGCAGGATTTGGATTTTTGATGGTAAGAGTTGCAACTTGTTCATCAACATCATAAAGGTGATTCATAGTATAATTATATGCAGCTTGTGTATAATTAGTTGTAGTATCTATGTTTCTCCCTTAGGTGGAAGGACCCCTTTGATCATGTGATGGAAGTGGATTCTTGAACATTAAATGATTTAAATTATCATTATTTGATGTTTTAGGGTCATTTCCTTCTATTTCAATTTCTCCTATATCAATAAGATCTTGAACAAAATCTTTCAGTCGATGGCAATTGCTTGTTTTATGCCCTCTTCCTTGGTGAAATTCAAAATGGTCATGATCGCTTCACCATGGAGGTTTGACCCGAGGCTCATAATTAGATGTTTTTGATAAGGTCACAAGATTGGAGGATACCAATTGACATAAGATTGTTTCAATAGGTTCCCCTAAGGGTGTATATGTGCATTTTGGCTTTTAGTTTTGTTGTTTTTGTTTTGGTTCCTCTTGTTGTGTATTGCAACCTTGGTTTTGTGAATTAGTGATGGTGTTGTTTTTAGGAGGGGGATTTTGTCTTGCAAACCTAACCATAGGTCATGCAATTTTTACTGTTCTTGCATCCACTATCCCATCATTGACAACATTCTTGTTCTTGTTCCAAAATTTTGGTTTATCACTATTATAATGTGGCCGAGGACCATCTTTGGGTTCATTGTAAATTTTGATAAGTCCCTTTTTGATGAGGGATCTTTCACATTTTACTCCTTGAGTGATCATTTCTTCAAAGGATTTTGTACCCTTCATGTCTAAATGAAATTCCATTTCATCATTTAAGTTGGAAATGAAAATTTTCACTAGTTCTTGCTCAGGGAGATGAAGGGATCATCTGCTAGATAGTTGCCTCCACCGTTGTAGGAAAGTTGAGAACAACTCCCCTGGTTTTTGTTTGGTGTTGCACAAATATTCCATGGTGATATCCTATTCTATGTTATGTGAATAATGAGCGATGAACTTTTGGACTAGTTCCTCAAATGTTTTAATGCCACCTGGTAGTTGTGAAAACCATTGTATGGTTGTGCCTCCTAAACTTTGTAGAAAAAGGCGCATTAGATAGGTGTCCTCATAGGCCACCTCTAAACAAGCTGAGTGAAACTCTCGTACATGGGCCCTAGGGTCTCCTTTGCCCCTATACTTTTCAAATTTTGGTGTTTCGAACCCTCATGGAAAAGTCGGCATAAACATGTTCATATCAAAAGGATAGGGACAAATATCATTAAGTGAAAACCGAGTAGTCTTCACACCACTATTTAGTTGTTGAGTGAGATTTTCTACTTGTTGCCTCAACATGTCTATTCTAAAGGAGGAGGTGGAGGATTCCCTTGATGATTAAGGTCATAGCAGAAGTAGTCTCTACCTCCTCCACCATCATGATGGCTATGTTGCTTGAATGTTTTTCGTATCTGTGTTGTATCAAAGTTGGAGGGTAGTTTGGCACCCTCTTGAGAAATTCTTAAGAAATGAACATCTACATTGTTTCTAAGGATTTCATCAAAGAGTCTATCAAAATTGGGATTATATTGTGCTCTTTCTATATCTTCAGGAGTTGGACTGCTCGGATCTTCATCATTTGTGCCTCCTCCAATGGCCTCATGAAAACCGTTGAGGTTTTCTTCCTCCTCTTCAATCTCTAATTGTCGGTTTTTCATTGATCTTGTTTGAGCCATGTTTTTGATGTTTATGAAAGTGATTATGATGTGGTGATGACATGTTTGTTGGAAGATAGATCTCTAACACTGAAGGTTGGATGCCAACCGATTTCTTTGTGAATTGCACTTGTATTTTTCAACAATTTTGATGTGATGAGGTATAATAAGGTTTGATATGTGTTACAAACCAAGGTACCTAGTAATGAGAGGATGCACTCATAAACTAGTTTTAACCTATGTAGAAATGTCTCTTAGGATGATTGATCCTAGATGTAGAGACACCCTAAAAGTGATTTGTTGGTTTTATTTAAGCAATATCTGACTAAACTCGGGACAAGACCTCTTTGTGTTTGAGAGTTTTGAATGGTGATGTTTGAATGTGAAAGTGTGTAGAATATATGGCTCAATAAAATTCTTCTGTTATGAAGGGGGTTTATTCCTCTTCCTCTCTAACAAGGGTTGGTGGTTTCCCTCGAGCTTCGTTGTATGTCATGCAAATTTTAGGAAAGAAAGTAGGATTGATCTTTCCCCCTTTGTTTTTGTGATAATCAAAAGCTCTATACTAAGTAAAAGCTCTATTGCTCAAAGGCTCTTTGTCAAATTCGTTGGATTTGCCTTGAAGGTACAAGTACATATGATGTAAGAATACCCTATGTGAGAGAAATAGTTGTCTATTGATATAGAAAAACTTCCTTCTTTTGATAAGAGCTTTTGAACCAAGTTGTCTTTTCTTCAATGTGGTCTTTTGATGAAGATTTCATTTTCTCAAGATATGAGTGATGGCCACACAAACTGATATTTTGTTTCACTTGTTGATCTTGTTTTGTTTATCAATGTTTGATGTAGATTTGTTGAATGGATACTTGGTTTTAAAATTATTTTGAATTTCTTTGGAAAAAAACACAGTAAGCACATAAGCACAATAATCTTTCTCTTTTCCAAAAAAAGGGCATAATACATGTGGGTCTAAATCAACCCAATCATGAACTTTCTGACCCTCTACAAATGTATTTTATGTTCCTAAAGGCTCAAGTTGGCCCAAATTGTTACTGCTCTAAAACAAGATGAAAACAACTCAAACACTTTTTTTCCCTAAGCTCATGGCCAGTTGCAATATTTTCAGCCCACATCTTGATATTTCTTCAACTTTGGTACTACATACCTTATGAATCCCGCCGTGGCAGGTAAGGATGTGATATAATAAGTCTTGTGTGAACATAATAGATAGATGATCCCTATGATGGGGGAGTCACCACTTTCATCAAGCTAAAAGTAGCTTTTCAAAAAACCCTGTTTCTACTCAAGGAGATATGTATGGTGAGTATCTTGGGAGAAAAACCATCTATGCTCTTGCACTGAACTTTTCACAAATATCCTCAATCAATAGAATGGGTGGGCTTCTAGAATAAAATGTGTCTAGTAATGTTCGATGTCTTTGGACATAAGTTCATTCTGTAGTGACTCACTTAGGAACCTTGTAACTTGTGGTGGGGCCATATGTCATTTTGACAAGCTACACTATAGGAACAACTACACCCAAGGCTACAACTTTTGATCTCACCGGATTTCTATAGCGGCTCAAAGGATTTACCATGCAAGGTCATTGCCAAGAGTGATGTGTCTCTTGGTAGGGTTCTCTTAAAAATAAAAAATTTAAGCGTTACTAAACTTTTCTCTTGCACCAAGGACGACGAGAGCCAAGGGAGAAGATAGTGTGTGTTAGAAATGGGACGACTTTACAGTTTTGCACAAGCATGGCTAACATGAAAAACACTTGATCTTTTTAACTATTTTATCGCAATGTGATCCATTTTCTATTTGGAGATGTTGATCCAATAGGCATGATGTTCTTTTTAATTCCACAAAGCAATTTGTTTTCTAACTAGGAAAGTGAAAATCTTGGTCAACAAAAATGGAAAGCACGTTTGCTTAAGGTGAAATCGCTTTGTAAATAGAAATGGACAAGTTGTTTGTTCTTTTTAACTTGCAAAATAAAAGATTGATTGTGAATTTTATCCTTGCAAGAAATGAAATATTGTTGGTTTGTTTTAAGCCCAAATTGAAAAGTTTGTCCCTAACTTGCAAGAAAGCAAAGTTTGTTTGTTTGATTTGTGTTTTTTTAAGCTTGCAAATGAAATTCCTTTTAAGCCCAAATTGAAATGTTTGTTGATTTTAGTCCAAAAATAAAAGATGAAGTTCATTTTAAATAAAAGGAAAATGAATTCTTTTTACCCAACTTTTAAAAAGCTAGAAAAGAAAATAGATTTTCCTAATTTTAATTCTTCGAATCCTACAAACAAAACATTAGTAACATGTAAAAAAGAGAGAAATTAGTGAAATGGCAATCTTTTTGGTGGGCTTCTACAAGCCTAAGTTTTTTTTCGGTTATAATTTTTTTTTGAACTCTATGTTACAAAAGCACTACTTTGTGTAAACATATAAGTGCTACTTCAAACAAAAGCACCGAAGTATTAGCAAAACCGCTAAATAAATACCAACAATGCTAACACATGAGTAGATAGGCTAATTTAAATTGTTCGACAAAATGAAAAGACTTACAGACAGAGAATGTAAGGCACTAAAATATTACAATAGTGCTATTTAACAAACAAAAGTGCTACAACTATCCCTAAAGTGCTAAAACTCATATCAAAAGCGCCAGAACTCGAATAAAGGCACTAAATCGTGTTTTGACAATGGCGCTAGAATGAGTATCAAAAACGCTAAAGTGCAACCTATGTGTGGAAATTTATGAGGAAAATCACAAAAAAAGTTAGTTTAAATGATCAGAAGGTTGCGTGTTCGATTCACATCGAGTTCACCAAATGATGCATGCTAAAAAGGACACAAGGTACCACATATTCAAATGTTAGTGTTGTTAGTGACAATAAAAAATGAAAGATAAATGAAACTATAATCCTAAACATGCATACCAAGAGAGATATAAAACAAATAATGAAAAACATACAAAGATGAAGGAAGGCAATAAAACCCCCCAAGATTCTCTCCAACATGTTCATAGTTTCTCCTCCCTTGTTCCTCTCCTCTCCAAGTTCCACATGAGTGTAGCCCTCAAACTTTTGCACTATTTATGGATGTTTTATGGAGATTCAAGATTATGAAAATGAATATAACTACTTATGCAAGTGTAAAAAAGCTAATAAGAGAAAGCACCTTAATTATTATATGTTAGTTTTAGCCAAAATAATAACACAAAATACTTCAAAAATGTTCTCTCAAAATGACTATAAATCTAATGCATAAAGATTACTTGGATTCTTTTGAAGAAGGAATGGGCTTTATTTATAGGAAAAATAGAGAAATGGATGGTTGAGATTGAGTAATTTAAACAAGGGCCAGGATTGATGGGTTTGTGATCCATTTGAGGGCTTTCAACCCAATCCCAGGATGACAAATGTCAACATGAGATGGTTTGACAGGAGAGGGAAGAAGCATTAAATGCTTGAGATGACTTGAAGGTTACCTTAGGAGGTAAGGTTTAGGCTTGAGTTAGTGAATAAAACTTTTATCCAATGAATAATGCCTTCATCCAATGGACAAACTCTTGTGCAAGAGTTAGTGGGGATAACATTGGTCAAAACAATAAATGCTTGAAGAGACCCATGAGTTAAATGGGGGTTGAGTTAGAGGGAAAGTCTCTAACCATGTGGGTGAGTTGAATTAACCATTAATGGTTATGTAAGAGCCATAAACGATTATGTAAGAACCATTAATGGTTTGGAAGACTTTAGGGATTAATTTGTTGAAGACATAAAGTTTTTAATGCTTTTAAAAAGCTTTGGAGGCTTTGAGAAGTGACTTCAAGTTGCTTAGGAATGTGACAATAATTAGGGAGGGTGGTTAGGATAATTAAGAATGGTTTAGAAGAATCTAGAATGGGTTTAGGATGCAAGTGGGTTTGGTGGGTGAGAGAAAATAGGATTTTAATTAAAATAAAATTACTTTATTTCAACTAAAATTGTACAACTTGCATTTGTAGGAGAATGCAAGTGGAGGGTAGTTTTTAGGGATTTTAAATAAATATATATTTATTTATTTAAAGGAGGAAAGGGGTTAAATTAAATAAATATGTTTTATTCATTTAATTGATTGTTAGAGTGTGGTTTAATGAATTAATTTAAATAAATCGAATAATTTGTTTAATTTATAGAAAAAAGAAGTTGAAGATGAATTAATTAAATATTAATTTAATTAATTGTTGACTGATGGTTAAATAATCAAATAAATATTAACTATTCATTTAATTAAGTGAATAGATTTATGTGACTACACATTTAATTTACAATCTAATGCATTAGGGATGAATTTCATCCATAGCCCCGCCAATTTTGGGATGTGTATTGAAGTTTATATCCGGATGGATCTTGGACATTATGCTGAAAGTGGGCCTGGTCAATCCATTTCTGAACACGCTTAAAACGACTTTTCAGTCAACCGTGTGAAGACAAGACAATGTCTTTGTCAATAAGGATAGGTTTTGGGCATTCTGCCGATAGACAATGGCTACTTCATATTCTGATACACTCATGATCGCCTTGCAGTCAAGTCAAGACATGATTATCCCTCGCAGCACCAAGCCAAACTGTGAAGAACTTTTTTGGTCCATCATGTACCATCCGTTCAACCTTTCACTAGTTATTTTCCACCATCCAACTCTATTATTTTTGCTGACTTTCCATACCTCTTCAAGGTACCCATTATTGTTAGTTGATAATTGTATGAAAAATTTCTCTAGATTTCATTTGCAATCTAATTCATTAGCGATGAATTTCATCCACAGCTTTGCCAATGTCGGGATGGGTGTTGAACTTTATATCGGGACGGGTCTTGAACGTTACGCTGAAAGTAGTTAATCCATTTCTGAACACGCTTAAAGTGACTTCGTAGTCAACCATGTGAACACAAGACAATGTGTGGGTGAATAGGGATAGGTTTTGGGTGTTCTACTGATAGATAATGGGCACTTCATATTCTGATACGCTCATGATAGCCTACCAGTCAAGTCAAGACATGATTACCCCACGCAGCACCAAGCCAAATAGTGGAGAACTTATTTGGTCCACCATGTACCATCCGTTCAACCTTTCATCACTCACCTGCCACCATCGAACGCCGCATCCATAAAAATCTATTATTTTTGCAAGGGTCCCACTTTGGTAGCAAACCGTGGGGCCGCCACTTTAAATTGAATGTTCTTTTTTTGAGCACCCATCCTCTTGACCATTGATTTCGGTTGCCTTCGCAGCCATTGTTCTATCATTCACAATTATGTGATATTCTCTCTTCACAAATTTCATTGTTTCCTCCCTTGTGTCGGCCCATATTATAATCTTATGTCTACTTTATTTATGGGCCTCAATACTTACGGCCACGATTATTCTAGCTTCAAAATAGATCTATCGTACAGCGTGTTAGTGATAGGTTAGTCAATCGTAACCATTAACTGTAAAATCGATGGTGTAAAACCCGCGACTAACATGCATGTTAGTCAATCCGTACTGTCTTTTTGGAGCCAGAATAGACATGTCCTATGCTTGCATTCTTGGTATCATCATAAACAAATCTTAAATTTGTAGGAGTACATTAAGATTTAAGTTAAGGTAATGTTATCAATTTTATCACTTTAGCTATGTGCATATGTAAGGACTGTGCATAAAAGTTTTAAAGAATATCATTGAAGACATCACATTCAATTTGATCATTATATTTGTAAGATTTGGTTAAGGAATTATAAATAAAATAGATTCATGATTACAAGAAGATTTATGGACATGCCCCCACACTAATAAAATATCATAGAAGCATCCAACCTCACTTGATGAAGAAGAAGAGAATAAAAGGAAAAGTAAATGTAATTAAAATCTATATGTAAAAATAGAGGAAGAACATAGAGTAGTAAATTATATTGATGATGCAAAGATATAGATAAGGGTAAATTTATTTCTAATTCTTTGCCACCAAATTTCTAATGTAAAAACTTGTGATATCTAAACATAGCAAGAATGAAATTTGTAGAAGATATCGCATATCAATTTGGAAATTCGTCTTATTTATTTTCCTTAGATCTAAATGATAATATTTTCTTAAGTATCAGAAGCTGTAATGTAGTAACTCACACAATAGAAAGACTATAATAAAAACTATTAGCTATAATACTTGATATTAATAAGCCACCCCTAAGGAAAACCTCCACAAGTATCCAATGAAGAATTTAGTTCATAATAAAATGATCAAATAACACTCACTACCCCCTATATGTACCCTACTTAAGTCTTGGATATCACCTAGGTCAAATAGATACAAAAAAATAACAATTATAGTAACCTAATTAAATAGATATAGTATATAGTAATGATTGTATGACTTATTTAAGAGTTTAGGTAGCCACAAGAGAACTACTTGCAACCTTATACTCACTATACAATTAAAGATGTAGTAGACCCTATCTTCCTAGGAACAGTGTCCTCAATATTGATGAATTATGAACGGTTGTATAAAAAATCTTTATCTTAGTGGTATGAAACTGTCAATTTTTAATCATAAAATCATGAGTTAAACTCATAAAAAAAATTGACACCAAAATACCTAATAAAAAAACCACCACCTAAATCCTAAAATGAATTCATAGACTAAAAATAGTATATTTCTTCCACTTATGATATGCATCATAAACCATTCACCAAATTGAGCATTATATATTGACAAAATGAAGTCCATTTAATGATATCAAAAAAATCTTCCAAAGGTGATACCACAACAAAGTCCTCAGATAATAACATTTGGTAAAAACAACATTTTTTAGGAAATCCAAAGTTTTTGGGATTTACTCTTGAAAGCTTCCCCTAGTAAATTAAAAATATATTTGTTAAATTTTAAAAGGCAAAAAAATATTTCACGTATGTTCCGAAAAAAAAACTAAAATAGTTCTTGCACACCCAACATTAGAGAGGTAGGGGGATAAATTCCATCCAAATAAACTGTGAATGGGTAGCAGACAAATGTGTTCACATATGGGTGATGACTTTCCAATCAATGTTAGCGCGTCTCTTGGAATGCTAGTCTATAAATCACTGCTCGGTTTGTTGGGGTAGTGGTTGTTAGTTATATAAGAAATTTGATTCATTTATGTTGGAGCTTGGTTTTAATAGACTATAAGCTGATCATTGTGTCTACATCAGGAGATATGACCAAGAAAAATACATCATATTATTATTATATGTGGATGATATGTAAGTTGTTGGACAGGATAAAGATATGATTAACAAAATGAAGAAGGATTTGGGTCCAACACAACAAATATTGGGCATGAAGATCATTCGTGATATAAAGAAGAGAAAACTATGGCTGTCACAAGAATAATATATTGAGAAGGTGCTAGACAGATTTAATATGAAGAATGCCAAGCTTGTTGGTACACCTCTTGCATCCCACTTAAAATTAAGTGTTGATTTGTGCCCTTGTGATGACAAGGAGAAGGAAGAAATGAGGAAAGTTCCTTATTCTTCAACAATGGGTAGTTTAATGTATGCCATGGTATGCACTCGACCTGACATTGCACATTGAGTGGGAGTAGTCAACAGGTTTCTTGCAAATCAAGGTAAAAAACATTGACAAGCAGTGAAATGGATGTTAAGATACCTCAAGGGTACTAGTCATTAATATTTATGTTTTTGTAATATTGATATGGTGATTGAAGGATTTGCAGATGCAGATATGGCTGGAGATGTGGACACTAGAAAATCCACCACTGGTTATCTATGTATATTTACAGGTGCAATATTGTCTTGGCTATCTAGGTTACAACGAATAGTTGCTCTGTCCTTAATAGAGGTAGAGTATATAGATGTTACAAAAGCTTGCAAAGAGATATTGTGGATGCAATGTTTTCTAGGAGAGCTAGGAATAAAATAGGACAAGTATGTGCTATATTGTGACAGTCAGAGAGCCATTCACTTTGCGAAAAAGTCTAGCCTTCCACTCACGAACCAAACATATTGATTTAAGGTTTTTTTGGATTTGGCAAGTATTATAGGAAGGTTTAATTTGGCAAAGATCCATATGAATGAGAACCCTGCTGATATGCTTACTAAAATCCTGCCAAGAGACAAGCACGAGGGATTCACTTATTGAACCTGCGTTATAGCACATGCATTCATGGCATACTAAAGAATCCCCCTATTTTCAAAAAATATTTTCCTAAAATCTTTTTTTATCACCCCCTCCCAATACACAGCCTGAATTAAAAGCCCTCCAATGTTCACCAAATATTGTATTTTTTCATAGTCATAATGAAAAACCCCCCTATTTTCACCGATAGGCAATAAATTACATCCTCATTTTTGGGATATTGAACCCCCCAATATTAATTCACATGATATAATATTGCCTACCCAGTGAAGGCCCCGTGGAGACAAGCAAGAGTTATGTAGCAGCTTGGTAGGCCTGCAGATGACTTGATGTGTAGGCTTGAGCAAGGATCAATAGCAAAAGGTTCATCTACAGTAGCAATTGGTTATCTAGGGCCTTTTCTTTTCTTCAAGTGGGAGAATGTTAGTTGTGAAGACTAAATTCAGCTTCTAGTGGGAGAATGTTAGTTGTGAAGGCTAAATTTAAGGAAAGTACATATTTAGAAACTTCTAATGCACGTTTCTTGTATTATTTAGAAACTCCTAAATAGAAACTTCTAAAAACCTCTCCTTGTTTTCTAATCCATTATAAATATGCCCAATATGCTCCTCTTGAATTGAAGAATAAGGTAATGAAGTTGAAAGAGGCAACTAATGATCTTGGAGTTTGATGTAATTTTCTGTTGTAATAAAAATCTATTGATCCTTGCCCCATGGGTTTTCCTCCACATTGGAGGTTTTCCATGCAAATCACTATAAACTGTGCATTATTTTATTTTGTTGTCTATTTTATTTCTGGTGTTGATTTATATTGTTGTTGTTATCACACATATCATTCCTTAAATTCATAACATCCTCTACTATGCATTCTTTTCTATATTTTTGTTTTTGTTTGTCCATGGATATCTTAGTAGAGGGAAACAAAATCTCTCAAGATGGATCATTCAAGCTCAAAAGCCAAACCATGGAGACTGCAACCTTGATTCCCAATTATCTAGGAATGCAAATCAATAAAATCCACCAATGAAATTAGGAGACATGCAATTTCATTTGGTTTCTATTAAAAGATTGGAAATGACAATAAAAAATAAAAAACTACAAACCCAAAAATAACTACTGATTTCTAATCTCCAAGTAGCGATCAGGAGCTGCATTCAACCATACAAAAAAAAAGCTTCTAAGAGCTCACTACAAAAACAATGTTCACTTGGAGCTACATAGTGTTAGTAGCACTCAAGAGTGATCTCTAGTCAACTGATTAAACTACACACACACCTACAAGTTGTTGTTCTTCTCCTTCTTTTCTAAAGCTATTGTCTAGCTTTTACATATTCTCTTTGTGTCTTTTTGCTCTACTGATTTTGGAGAGAACAATCTCTCTTTTGTCTTGGGGTTGTCCACACAAAAATCCCCCCTCAAATTAAAATTCAAAATTACGTACCATATTATTGTTAGAATGATCTGATATCGGAGGAAAACTGAGATGGGGGGGAGGGGGTTGAATAAGTTTTCCACAAGTTAAACACTTAAAACAAATTATAAACCTTTTATCAGAGCAAGATAAGAACAACACACTGAAAGATAAAACATGAAAGCACAAAAGACACAACACCATTATTTCTGAGATGGAATACCTGGTAAAGGGAAAAACCATGGTGGGAAACCCTACCCACAATCAGATAATACTTCTATAGCAGTATGTGAAATAATTACAATGGGGATTGTACTTGCAATTAGGCCAACCGCCTAGAGCTCACTTCTCGTCAGAAAAGGGAAGTCTCACTGACTTATAAAAACATCAGACTACAATCTGGAAAATATGAATTGTGAAAGTAGCATCTCCTAATGCTTGGTATAGTTCTGGTTAACCACAAATGTCTACCTTGAAACACCAAAACCTTTCACAACCTTTCGTTGAATGATTTATCTATGTTCACACATAAAACTTTTACTGATAATGCAGACATAACCATACCATACCAAATTACATGAATAAGTCACCTATAAATACAAATCATCAACCTTGATAACAAGGTCAACTAAACCCTAAACCCATAAACCCATAATTAGAAAAATTACATCACACAGTTCCACCAGACCAACATTATGATTTACATTACATAGAATGGACCTAAATCAAATTGCCAAATAATTATATCCATCGGAAATCATGCTAAGACCAATCTCCAACATGTTTCACTAATCGGTAGAAACCCTCAATGCAATAACACAGAATATATAACCGGATCCACATAGGACTACCAAATCAGCATGCTAGCCAATGCGAAGCCACCAAACAATTACAACATAATCAAGAACACCTTTAGCATGTTAGGAACCATTTCCATAAGCTAGACCAAAATCTCTTAACCAAATCATCAAATATCGCTAACTAGTAAAGCTAACTGGTACCAATAATATCAACCGGGAACATAAACGATAGCTTCCAGAGCACCAAATCATGAACCAACTGAATATGACAAGCATGTGACCATACTAAATAACCATCAAAAATTGAATCCATGGATCTGATCATACCGGATCAGAATCACAACAAAAACCAAGACAAACCGGGATAGGAACAAACTAGGATAGCAGCAACCAACCGGGATCAAATCCAATTGGGATTTGATCTCTAGATGAAATCCAATTGGGATACAGTGTTGACATCAATGACAACACTTAACCAAATCTAACATATTGCCAACAATCTCCTCCTTTAGCATTGATGGCAACACTGAATGTGAAAAACATCCAAGTGCCAAGGAATGCTAACAATCTCCCCAAAAACCAAAACTGATCTGAAATACCTCTCCCCCTAAGATTATCTATTTTTCACATGAACACCATATCCCCCTTTGACATCAATGACAAAGGACTGATACTGCCAAACCAAAATACTGAACCAAATAGTTGACTACTCCCCCTAAGTAGCAAGATCATCTCATCAACCCAGATTAGAAAATATGTCTAATAAGCTTACCGGATGGATGAATCCCTGCATCTCTAAGTCTTTGTTGGAGGGGTTGTGACTCCCAACTGATCTCTGAGATATTCAAAGGTATCTTTAGGCAATGGTTTTGTTAGAATATCTGCAATGTGTTCCTTAGTAGGCACATAAACCAGTTTGACTTCTTTTTCTTCAACCTTTTCCTTCAAGAAGTTATACCTTATAGAAATGTGTTTTGATTTGGAATGAAATAATGAATTATTTGACATATCAATAGCAGCAATATTATCATAGTGAAAAACAATGGGCTCATCATAACTTACCCTTATATCCTTCAACATTTGTTTCATCCATAAAATTTGAGTACAATTTGTTGTAGCAACCACATATTCAGCTTCAACAGTAGATAATGAAGTGCATGATTATGTCTTGCTAAGACATGAAACAAAATTCTTCCCAAGAAAGAATTCACCACCTGTATATTGGCATACTAATGGAGATGATGAATTGTTGGCATAACTGATGATGATGAGAAGATGATCGATAAAGTTACTATGATCAGATATATGTTTTTAGGTTGAGATTGTTGATGATGGTGATATAAGTTGTTTGATGACTTTATTTGTGTTTTCATTGATGTAAACCATGTTGTTTTTTGTCATCTCACTCATCTAGACCTATCGGTATAGCCTAACAGGTAGTGGGACTGTAAAATTGCTAAGTTACTATAAACTGGTAAACAGGAACAAAGTAATGATACCGATGAGTGGTATGGATGATTGGAGAATTTTCAGGTGTTGCGGTTTGGAATATATGTTTATAACCTTGGAATGAGTCTATGATTGTAACCGTATCAAGTTTGGTGAACCGGAAAGCACATTTGTAATGGGCTGATATGAACTCTACCAGGAAGAACTGTATACTGATATCAGATCTTTAACTTGTAATAATTTATAGTTTGGCGGTGGATCTTATCATGTTCATAAATTAGTGGTGACATATCACAATCTGTGTTTAAGGATAAGATGGTATTTGAGTGCGTACAAGGATCAAATTTCTTGGGAAACAAGAAAGTTCTTAGTAGAATGTGACAAGGGTTTGATGGCTTATCAGATCGATGTGTGGTCATCATTCAATGACAAAAATTATCTGGAAATTTGTTGTAATGATCTGTAATGATTTGAAATGTATTTTGGCAAACTTTTTTGCTTCTCAAAATGTAAATTCATTGTATCTTCTGATATAGTTAGGGTTTTGTGACCGACCTAACTATAAAATATATTTAGGTCTAGTTGGAGATAGAATTGTGTGTTGGTGGTTTGAGAAGAGAGTGTAGCTGAACCAGATTGTGAAGTCTGCATGTGTGAAGGAGAGTTGTACTGAAAATGATCTTTACTAGCAAGCAAGGTAGTGCTGTGATCAGATCATTTACCCCTATTGTTCCCTAACAGTTGTAGCAATTTGAAATCCCTTAACCGGGTAGATCCTAATAGGTCTTATTTGTAAATCCCTTCACCGGGTGCTTCATTTACTTGAGTTTAAAATCATCTCACAAGGTTACTCCTAACAGGTCTAAGGTTGAAATCACCGAGTGACTCCTAAAAGGGTCTTCTCTTAACCGGGCATTATTGTAAAGTTCCTAACTAGGCTAGGCCTTTAACAAGGCGCATTCCAAAAGAGTACAAATATTTTGTGCCTGCTAATTCCCACCGTGGTTTTTCCCATTTGGGTTTCCACATGAAAAATCTATGTGTTTATTTTATTGATTGATTGTTGATTTGTTCATTTGATGTCTTTTCATTGTTCACATGTTGATGAACATTTGAGTAGTTACCGGTAATGGTTTGGTAAATCTAATTTGAAGATTGTTTAAGTGGTTACCAGTACTAGTTTTTGAAGTAGTCACAAAATTATCTTATTACTGATTCATCCCCCCCCCCCACCTCTCAGTAATAACTGAATCCACATAAATAACATTTATTATCAGAGCCCTAAGTCCTCTTTGTGCGGAAGCTTAACTGTTTGAGGTAAAGATCCTAAAGATGATGAAGAAGGAGGGTCCTAAGTTTACAAAGGATAACTAAAAAATTTGGAGTGATAGAATGAAGATCCATATCAAAGGAATGGAACCACTATTCTGGGAGCATTTTGTTAATTAGTACACACCCCCTACCGGTACTCTGACCGCAGATCAGCTTAAGGAGCAGCAGGAGAAGTTTCAAAACTTGGAAGCCATTGTATGTACACTTTCTGATTCTAAGTATATTGATTTTCATGGTCTTGAAATTGTTTGGAAAAGTTAAAGTTGATTTATGGTGGAGATGAGCATGTGCAGAGAGATAAAGAAGAAAGCTTGAGAGGAAAATTTGATGACATGAGAATGATGGAAGGAGAGAACATCACCCAGTATGGATAGAGAATAAAAGAAGTAGTTGAAGGAATCAAAAGTGCTGGTGAAACCTTTGAAGAGGACACAATGGTGAGTAAAATTCTTAGAACCTTATTGCCTGCTTATGCTATTAGAATATCTACTATCCAAGAATTGAGGTCAGTTAGCAAGGAAGAAGTCATAGTTGATTCTTTGATAGGCAAGCTTACTGCTTTTGAATTGAATAGCTTTGATAATAGTGTACCTAAAGTAGAATCTATCTTCAAAGTGCCTATATCTAATGCACCGATAAGGAAAGGAAAGGATATCTATCATAACCATGAATGTAGGTCAAGTAATCATTGTGGTGGTAATAAAGAAGTGGATGATGAAGAGAACCTGATGGAATTTGAGGCTTTATTGGCAAAGAGACTCCCTAAAGGCACCGGTAAGTACAAAGGCAAGAGTCCTCTTATGTTCTTCTCATGTAACAAAATAGGACATATTGTTTCTCATTGTCCTAACAGTTATTAGAAGGAAAAGTTCAGAAAGTACAAAGGAAAAGGTAAAAAACAATGCTATGTTGTAGTAGATGAAGGTGTTCCCGATGAGGAATTAGAGGATGAAGACAATGAGGAAATTGTTTTTGTAACCGTTAAGGAAGATCTCTTTGACAAGAAAGCTTTAGTATCTCATATTGACATTAGTGATGAGTGGGTCATTCATAGTAGTTGCTCACACCACATGACTAGTGATATGAACTAGTTCATCTCACTTGAAGAATTTGATGGTGGAGTAGTGAGATTTGGCAACCATACACCATGCTTGGTAAAAGGAAAAGGTTCTATCTCTTTGAATGGAAAAAGTAATGTTGATGATGGGTATTGGGTTGAAGCATTAAAGCATAACGTGTTAAGTGTTGGTCAGCTAAATGATAAAGGTTATCATCTTGAGTTAAAAAATGGAGTGTGCATGATTTTAGGATGCAAAGGAGAACTGATTGCTACCGGTAAATAGACAAAAGGTAACTTATTTCATTAGAACACTAATGTTAATATTTGTTTGATTGCAAAAGTTAAGGAGAGTTGGTTATGGCATAGAAGATTTTGTCATGTGAAATTCGATAACCTAGTTAAGGTCAGCAATTCAAGTATGGTTAGAGGTATGCCACAATTAGTCAAACTAGACAATGTGATTTGTAAAGAGTGTCAGTTGGGTAAGATGACTACTTCCTCTTTTAAAAGAAAATCTTTCTCTTCTAAAAATATTTTAGATTTGGTGCACATTGATTTATGTGGTCCTATGAGGACTAGGAGTTTTCATGGTGACAAATATTTCATGATATTTACTGATGATCATTCAAGAATGACGTGGGTTACATTTTTGAAGGAAAAGTGTGATGCGTTTAGCAAGTTTAAGGCATTCAAAGCATTAGTGGGAAAGGAAACTAGTAAGAACCTAAAATGCTTGAGATCTGACCATGGTGGAGAATTCACATCAGTTGAATTTATGAAATATTGTGATGAGAATGGAATGAAGAGACAACTGTCTACACCAAGGACATCACAACAGAATGAGATTGTAGAAAGGAGGAACCGAACCATAGTTGAAGCATCAAGGACAATTTTGATACAAGGGGATGTACCTAAGATGTTTTGGAGAGAAGCAGTTAGTACTACAAGATACACAATGAATAGGGTATTGGTGAAGAAAGGTAGTGATAAAACTCCCTATGAATTATGGTATGGTCATACTCCTAATGTTAGTTATTTCAAAGTCTTTGCAAACAGGTGCTATATAAAGAGAGATGAGTATACATGTAAGTTTGATCCCAAAAGTGATGAAGGAACATTCCTTTGTTATTCAACGAAGAGAAAAGCATTTAAGTGCATTAAAAAAAGAACCAAGAAGATTGTGGAAAGTGTTAATGTGAAATTTGATGAGAACTTTGATAAATCTGATGATTCTTGGAAGTTTGATGTAGTAGATGAACAAAAGATAGTGATCATTGAACTGGAAGTTCAAAATGATATTGAGAAGAATAGTGTAGAGGATGTTGCTCAACTGGTGGATGAAGAACGAGAAGAAGATGAAGATGAAGAAGTAGAACAAGAAGAGACTTCTAGACCAGGACCGGTTATACCTAGATATGTAAAGTTGAATCACTCACCAGATTAGATAATTGGAGATAAGAATGCTTGAGTACAAACAAGAAAGATCAAAGAAAGAGCTTGTCTAATTTCCACAGTTGAACCTAAGATAGTGACAGAAGCTCTCAAGGATAATGATTGTATAAAGGCTATGGA
This sequence comes from Cryptomeria japonica, assembly GCF_030272615.1. Lineage (NCBI taxonomy): Eukaryota > Viridiplantae > Streptophyta > Pinopsida > Cupressales > Cupressaceae > Cryptomeria > Cryptomeria japonica. The sequence goes on from NC_081409.1 coordinate 133,951,502, forward strand.
GGAAGAGCCTGATCAAATAGAGAAGAACAACACTTGGTCTCTTATCCCAAGACCAGCTGATATAAATGTGATTGGTACTAAGTGGGTGTTCAAAAACAAACTAAATGAAGATGGAAGTGGTTAGGAACAACGAAAGACTAGTTTGCAAAGGATATGCACAAGAAGAAGGTGAGGATGATGTAGAAACCTTTGCACTAGTTTCTAGACTTGAAGGAGTAAGAATGCTACATGCATTTGCAACCTTTATAGGATTCAAGGTTTACCAAATGGATGTTAAGTCTGCATTTTTGAATGGAATTCTTGAGGAATAAGTTTACATTGAACAGCCAGATGGGTTTGCATTGATTGAAGACAAGGATATGGTATGCAAACTTCATAAAGATTTATATGGATTAAAGCAAGCTCCAAGGGCATGGTTTGAAAGAGTCCATTCACAGCTGATAAAGATTGGATTTCAAAGAACCAGTGATGACAACAATATTTACTTGAAGACAAAAGGAGACAAGTTATTGATTGCAGAAGTATTTGTTGATGATATTATATTTGGAGAAGATGATGATATGAGTTTAACTTTTGCAGAAGAGATGAAAAAGTAGTTTGAAATATCTCTGATAGGTGAGATCAAAATTTTCATTGGTTTGCAGGTTTGGAAAATGAAAGCAGGCATCTTTATCAGTCAGTCCAATTATGTGAAGGAGATATTGAAAATCTTTGGAGTGGAAGACTATAAACTGGTTGGAAGCTCTATGGTTACTAGTTACAGATTATCAAAAGAAGATGATTCAGATCTAGTGGATGAAACGAAGTTTAGATCTATGATTGGTAAACTACATTATGTTGTTCATAGTAGACCAGACATTACTCATGCAATTGGAATAGTGGCAAGATTTTAGAAAAGTCCCAAGGAGACTTATTTGGTGGCAGTAAACAGAATTTTCAGATATCTTAGAGGAACTATTGATTATGGATTATGGTATCCATGCAAAGGAAACTTCTCTTTGAAGGTGTTCACTGATGTTGATTGGGTAGGTAATATAGATGATCAAAAGAGCACAACCGATCATGCATTATTTTAAGTTGGAAGACTTGTATCCTGGACTAGTAAAAAATAAAGTTGTATTTCTCAGTCTACAACAGAAGCAGAGTATGTGGCTGCATCTATGAACTGTACTCAAGCAATATGGATGAGACATGTATTAGAAGGATTCAAGGAGAATATGATAGAATCGGTGGTTATATACTGTGATAATACAAGTGCAATGAATATTTCAAAGAATCCATTATTGCATGCTAGAGCTAAACATATTGAATTGAAGTATCATTTTCTGATAGAAAGAGTGTAGGAGAAGACAGTCAGGATGGATCATGTGTCAAGTAAGGAGAAGTTGGCTGACATATTCACTAAGCCATTACATAAAGCAACCTTTGAATATCTCAGAGGAAAGTTAGGGGTTATAACCCTATTGAAGGTTAACTAAGATGTTGTTGAAGCATCAATCGAGTGGACTAATTGAAGACCTTTACCTGTGGATTGATGAGAAGTGGGCTACTCCTCAGGGGGAGCAATAGAATTGAAGAAATCAATAGCAACAGAGATGAATAAAACAGTGGAAGCATAGATGATCAAAATAGTAGTTGCAGAAGATGCATTTGACACTTTGCACATTTGGCATTGCTGTCAAAGGGGAAGAAGAAAAATAAAGATGGGAGAAGAAAAAGAAAAGGGGGAGAAGAAAAGTAAACTGGGAGAAGCAAAGTCAAGAGGGAGAAGAACAAAAGAACATGTGCATCAATCATAACAATAATATTTCCAGTTTTGCATGATGAGATTTTGGTGTTTCCATCTTGGTGTTGCCATCAATGCCAAAGAGATTATTGACATACTAATGGAGATGATGAATTGTTGGTAGAATTGATGATGATGAGAATATGACTGGTAAAGTTAATATGATTAGATGTATGTCGTCAGGGTGAGATTGTTGATGATGATGATATAAGTTATTTCATGACTATTTGTATTGTCATTGATGACAACCATGTTTGTTTTGTCATCTAAGTCATCTAGACCTACTGTTATATCCTAACCAGTAGTGGGACTGTAAAACTGCTAAGTTACTATAAACCGATAAATAGGAACAAAGTAATGATACGGACGAGTGGTACAGACGATTGGAGAAGATTCAAGTGTTGCAGTTTGGAATATGTGTTTATAACCTTGGCATGAGTCTATGATTGTAACTGCATCAAGTTTGGCGAACCGGAAAGCACATTTGTAATTGGCTGATATGAACACTATCAAGAAGAACTATATACCGGTGTCAGATCTTTAACCTGTAATGATTTATGGTTTGGCAGTGGATCTTATCATGTTTATAACTTAGTGGTGATGTGTCAAAATCTGTGTCTAAGGATAAGATGGTGTTTGAGCATGTACAAGGATCAGATTTATTGGGAAACAACAAAGTTGTTAGTACAATGTGAGAAGGGTTTGATGGCTTATTAGATCGATGTGCACTGATCATTCAATGACGAAAATTATCTGGAAATTTGTTGTAATGAACTGTAATGATTTGAAATATATTTTTAGAGACTGTTTTGCCACACGAAATGTAAATTCATTGTATCTTGTGATGTAATTAGGGTTTTGTGACTGACCTAACTATAAAATACATTTAGGTCTAGTTGGAGATGGAATTATGTGTCGATGGTTTGAGAAGATACTATAGCCGAACTATTGTAGACTCTGCATGTGTGAAGCAGAGTTGTGCTGAAAAAGCTCTATACTAGCAAGCAAGGTAGTGTTGTGATCATATCATTTACCCCTATTGTTCCCTAACAGTTACAGCAGTTTGAAATCCCTTAACCGAGTAGATCCTAATAGGTCTTATTTGTAAATCCCTTCATCGGGTGGCTCATTAGCTTGAGTTTAAAATCCTCTCACAAGGTTACTTCTAACGGGGTAGAGCTCCTAACGGGGCTAAGGTTGAAATCCCTTGATCGGGTGACTCCTAATAGGGTTTGCCCTTAACCAGGAATTATTGTGAATCTCCCTACCAAGGTAGGCCTTTAATAGGGTGCATTCCAAATGAGTGCAAATATTTTGTGGGTGCTAATTCCTACCATGGTTTATCCCATTTGGGTTTCCATGTGAAAAATCTTTGTGTTAATGTTATGGATGGATTGTTGAGTTGTTCATTGGATGTCTTTTCATTGTTTACATGTTGAACATTTGAGTAGATACTAGTAATGGTTTGGTAAATCTGATTTGAAGACTGTTTAAGTGGTTAGCGGTATTGGGTTTTAAAGTAGTTGTAGAATTATCTTATTACTGATTCACCCCCCCCCCCCCCTCTCAATAATAAAAGAACCTAATAAATAACAATTGGTATCAAAGCCATAGATTCTTTTTGTGTAGAAGCTTAACTTCTTGAGGTAAATATCCTAAAGATGATGAAGAAGGAGGGACTTAAGTTTATAAAGGATAACTACAGAATTTGTAGTGAGAAAATGAAGATCTATATCAAAGGAATGGTGCCACAGTTCTGGGAGCATGTTATTAATCAGTACACACCTCCTATCGGTACTCTGAGTGTAGATCAACTTAAGGATCAACAAGAGAATGTTCAAACATTGGAAGCCATTGTAAGTGCACTTTCTTATTTTGAGTATATTGATGTTCATGGTCTTGAAAATGCTTATAAAGTTTGGGAAAAGTTAAAGTTAATTTATGGTGGATATGAGCATGTGCAAAGAGCTAAAGAAGAAAGCTTGAGAGGCAAGTTTGATGACATGATAATGATGGAAGGAGAGAACATCACCTAGTATGGACAAAGAATAAAAGAAGTAGTCAAAGGAATCAAAAGTTCTGGTGAAACCATTGCAGAAGATAGTGGTGAGTAAAATGCTTAGAACCTTATTGCTTGATTATTCTATTAGAGTATCTACTATCTAAGAATTGAGGTCAGTTAGCAAGGATAAAGTCACAATTGATTCTTTGATAGTCAAGCTTACTGCTTTTGAATTGAATAGCTTTCACAATAGTGTACCTAAAGTAGAATCTGCCTTGAAAGCATCTGTATCTAATGCACCGGTAAGTAAAGGAAATGATATATGTCATAACCATGAATATAGGTCAAGTCATCATGATGGTGGTGTAGACGTATAAAAATCACCATGTTCCTAAATGAACATTTAATGTTCATTTCTCTATTTAATTAAATCTAATTTAACTAAATCACACATATTCCTCTATTTAATTAAGCAAATTATTCAGTTTATTTAGTTAAATTCACTAGAACCTTTTACATCATTTAATTGAATAAATCATTTTATTTGTTTAAATCCCTTCTTCTTACTTTTTAATTAAATTTACATTTAATTAAATAGTTTACCCCAAATTGAATAAATCTAATTTATTTAATTTCCCAACTTGCAACCAAATTGAAATAAAGCAAGTTATTTTAATAAATCCTATTATCCCTCACCCACTTGCAAAATCCTACATCTCCCACTTGCATACTAAACCCCCTTCTAGATTCTTCTAACCACTTCTAAATTAGCCTAACCCATTTCCTAAATATTGTCACATCCCTAAGCAAAGGGAAGTCACTTCTCAAATCCTCAAAGTCTTTGAAAACCATTAAAGGCTTTATCTCTCCAACAAGATAACCTCGAAATTCTTCCAAGTCATTAATGGTTAACTCAAAGACCTGGCATGATTAAAGACTTTCTCTAAACTCAACCCTCATTTAACCCAAGGGTCTCATCAAGCATTCATTGCTTTGATAATGGTTATCCCTTTAACCCTTGCACAAGAGTTTACCCTTTGGGTAAAAGCTTTATCCAATGGATAACCCTAACCTAACCTTAACCCTTACCTCTTAAGGTAACCATGAGGTCTTCTCAGGCATTTAATGCCTCTTACATCCTCTCTCAACCAGTCTTATGTTGACAAGTGTCACGATTTCATTGGTGACAACTACAAACATGGATTGATAACTTTCAATCCTGACCCTTGATAAGATCATCCAATCCTGACCATCCATTGCCCTATTTTCACTATAAATAGAGCTCCCCTTCCTCCATTTTAAGGAACATGCAAGCTTTTAGTATCTCATTTATGCTCAAATACATCTAGCTTCTCTTTGAAATAGGAATTAATCTAATATAGCATTTTAGAGTATTTCCTTTATCATTAGCTTTATCATTAACTAATATATCATGTTAGGATAGCTTTTGTTACTAATCCTGTCATATTATAATCTAGTTTTATTGCTTTTGTAGAATCACGCATAGATAGGATGCATTTCATAACTAATCAATTTTAAGCATCCCTCGTTCTTGCATTTGCCATCCCTAAGCCACTTTTCTCAGTGATCTAAGAGCAAAGGCATTGGCTTGAGGGACCTTGTGAGATAGAGAACCATGGAACCAACCTTGGGAAGTTGAGTCATTCTTCATTACTCCATAACTTGCACCAAGAAGTCTCGTGGGTGTGTGAACAAGCCTCTTTGAGACCACATTTTCACATTTCAAGTTTCATAGACCCACTTTTCCTGCACAAATTTTTGGCGCCCACCGTGGGGCCCTACCCTATTAGTCAAATCGGATTTTAAAAATAATCATTTTTGCAGGTATGCGGGAAACAGGAATCAGTGCGTCGGGAAGATCCCTTAGCGCAACCAGCTGATTGTTTAGTGCATCGGACCCATTTCCTAGCATGTACAAACCGTTACCTAGCACATAATCATTTTTAACATTTTTCCTATAGGTCTCGACGTGGGAGAAATACAGAGTAGCACATCTGGAAAATAGCTTAGCACATCGGGCCTGTTAGATAGCACATCTAGATTACCTTGTTGTGCATACAGTTTGTTCTGTAGCGCATCACAGACAAAGGCAAAAACCAAAAACTATAACTGAAAAATAAAAAATTAGACTTGTTGAAGTCCACAAGATTGTCTAAACAATTTTGCTTGTTATTTTTCAGGGTTCTAACAATTTTCTTGTAGATAGGAGCTCAATTTTAGGACCATTAGGATAGTTTAGAGTTTTTACTAACTTAGTTAAGTTAGTTTAAAATTTGAACTTCTTCTAATTCTTCTTAAAATTGAACTCACCTTACTTTGGGCAAATAAAAAGAACCACAAAAACAATCTTTTCTTGCTTTTCTAGGAGAAAATACTTTACTTTGGGCTCTAAAAATGAACCAAACAATTTTTCCTCGCTTTTTCTAGGAGAGAAAATTTCCAAATTGGGCTCTAAAAAGAACAAATCAATTTTTCAAAGATTTGCAAACAAATGGATTAGAAAGAACTTCACCATCCTTTGGTGTATAAAAGGATCCATTTTTAGCTTTAGCAAAAGTAAAGAATCACACATGTCCAAAGTCAGTCACAATTAAAGAGGGAAAATCTTCCCCTTTTTTTGATTTCTTTTGTTGACCAAGACCGGAATTTGCTTTGTTGACCAGGTTCCTTTACTAGCTTAGAAAATCATTGCCTTGAAAATTTAAAAAGAACATCATGCTTTTTGGAGCAACATCTCCAAATAGAAGTTAGCAAATCATTGTCTTGAGGGCAAAGAACAACTTGATTGCCTTGTCTTGAAAGTGGAAGGAATATTCTCTCCCCTTAACTGGGTGATCAAAAATCCAGACCACTCATATGCTTTCAGTGTTTATTACATTACATCCTTTAGTAGGCCTACCTTCTCGAGGGGTTGAAAAACTCTTAAAGCCATTTTTGGCCAATGTGAAGGGAATGACCTAAGTGGGAAACAACTTTGAAGCCAAGTGTTCCAACCCACTATAATCAAATGTGGAAAGTGATGAAAGTCCTTTTCAATGGTTGCGCATAGAGATTAGCCTTCCCCCAATATCCTCAAGATACGTAAAGCCTTTGTTCTAAAGGTTGGGAAGCCTCTTGAGTGAGTTTATCATTGATAGCCGAATAGGAAGCTTGATTACGAACCTTAGCAAAGAAACTTTGAGCTGAGTCAGTAACTAGACATTTTTAATATTGTAGTGCAAGGGTGGGGAAGAATTCGCCCCCAAGATCGCTCACCATATATCTCCCAAGATAACTATTTAATTGTGAAGCAATTCACTTTGAGTTAATTTTTGGCAAAAGGCAAAACAACAGGCGCCCTCTAGGGGGTGACATGACTGTTTGAGCTAACAGAGTATTGAGACTAGTGGGCTATGGTATTACTGATGACCTTTGAATAAATAGTCTTTTTGAAATGTATTCTTTGCATCCAAACTTGTTGAAACATTGGGGATTTGAACACATCCTCGCAAAATATACACTTATTGTTTAGATTAGGCAAAAATGGTTGTCTCTTTGGTGTTGTGTCTTCATATGTTACTTTGGAAAATCATCTATCATCACTAATAACTCAAAACAAAGTTCCAAATTGCTAAAAACAAATCAAGTCAGGGCAGTTTAGTGCGTAAGAGAAACATCTTAGTGCATGGCAACCATATTTTAGCACATCAAACCTTACCTCTAGCGTGTAAAGTATTAACGGTAGCACGTCGCCAAAATCTAAAACCAACAGTTATAGTTAGCACATTCTAAAAATAGTTTAGCGCATGGAAGCATCAGCTTAGCACATGAAAGTCAACCTTTAGCACATAGAGTATAAACAGTAGCGTGTCAGCGGCTCATATTAGTGCATGATCTTTTGAAACCAAAACTGAAACAAAATTAACTAGCACAAGACAGTTAGCACTTAGAACGGGGCAACATAGTGCGTAGGGTCTTTTCCTCAGCGCTTTGAGAAAATTTTGTAGCACATAGAGTCTCTATTTCAGCGTGTGGTCAAAACTAGAAAAATAGGGGGCAAAACAGAGGTCAATTTTGGAAAATTTTGAAAACATTTTCAGAAACTTCCTTTCATCAGCCCAAACCTCGTCAAATCAAAATACCAGAAATAGAGTATCAAACGTTATTTCTAAATCAAGTTTCTTATCAAACAAAAGTTGTCCAAAAATCTAAAACTGGTCGCACGATAAACATATCTATCATATCAAAATCAGGAAACACCATGACAAGTGGCAAATAGATCCTTTCAATCAAACAAATTTCTATCCCAAACACACTTGTTTAAAACTCCAAGTTGTCAAATCAAGTTTCCATATTGGGAGACTTTATCCATATCATTTGACGCACTTTGTCGTGAGGGGGCATCTAAACCTTCACTTTGATAAAGCAAAGCTTGAGTTTCCAAAACAAGATAAAATGAATCTAAAACAACTCAAAGGGAACCATTGATCGCTTGTGCATGACTAATCCTCATATTCTGAGAAGAAAGAATATTTATCATAACACTAAGTTAAAGAAAAAGCAACCAAGTCCTTCGAAATTTGCCAAAAGAAATAAATTTTTATACATCAATCGTCAACTCTTCAAATCTCATTGAACATTCCTTCATCATGTATGACTCTATATTCAGAACAAATCAAATGAATTTGACAAGGAACCTTTGAAGACTAGAGCATTCTGCCAAAAGTCCACATTCAATCAACAAATCAATCATGGAGGAAAGATCAATCCTGCATTCTTTCCCGATGAGTGCATCACTTACAACATACCCCAACTTGAACCACCAACCTCGGAGCAACACATCGAAGAGGATTTTATCCCCTTTATCACAGAAAGCTTCTACTAGATGCCTACTGTTACTCGCTCTCAATGAAACAAATAAAGCGAAACAACACCGAAATCAAGCATGAATCGAAGGTTATCTAATCCTTTTGAAGGTCTGCATCTAGAGGAGCCTGAAATTACTAACGAACTCCTTCGATAATGTCAAGAAAGTGCTTCCGTTCAAAAACTTGTGGAAAGACTCATGGAAAATGACAAAGAAATATATCTACTCATTCTCACAAGTAAAGGCATTAAACTTCCAGAAGATTTAGAGACAAACATTTTTGGAATAAGATCTCGACATTATGAATATCAAGAACAACAAAGAGAGGAAGAAGCTTGTGACCCTGAACAAAACATGCCTGAACAAAATATATTGGAACTGAATATACCCAAGCAAAAACTTCTCGAGTAGAATACCGTTTCACACACCATTCCAAACTAGGCACCATGAGAGGGAAGATCCCTTCCCTCAACAAAGCAATGCACCTTTGATTACTCTTACTCAACAAATGCAAATGTTACAAAGACAAATGCAAGACATGCAACAAGGAACAACAATACGGTATTCATTAAATGAAATTTGTCCTTATCTGTTTGACAGAAGATTGAATATGGTGCCTTTTCCTCCGAACTCAGACATTCCCAAATTTGACAATTATGATGGGAAAGGTGATCCACGCGATCATGTTTGGGAATTCTTCACAATGATTCTTGAATTTGCTCATGATGACACCTATTTGATGAGGTTATTCCCAAGAAGCTTGCGAGGACAAACAATGGAATGGCTTTCCAAAATCACACCTCTTGTCTGATCATTTGATGAACTAGTTAACAAATTCATAACTCAATATTCCTATAACATTCAACATGCTATCACCATGCTAGATGTATGCAAAACCAAATAGAAAAATAATGAAATATTCATGGTATTCCTTCAACTTTGGTGACGTATGGTTTCAAGATATCCTCGAGATATCCCTGAAAAAGAAAAAATGGAAATTTTCATCGACAACTTAAATAGTGAGATGAGTTACAGACTTAAGCTCCAATGCATACCATATTTCGCTAAATTGATTGAGAATAGAATTCAAGTAGAAGAAGCATGTGTCAAGAAAGGAACGCTAAAATTCTTGAAAGAAGCAACAAGTTCATCAAACTACAACAATCAAAACAACAACAATTTGGACAAATCCAGATTTTGGACCAGAAATAAAAACAATGGAAATGAAGGAAACAATGAGTCAAATGATCCAAAATCTAAGCAGCCTGTACTTGCATTATCAGGTAATCCTCAAGCTACCAAAAATCCCAAAGGTGATAACCTAGACATTAACACTTACGCATCGAATACCAATCAAGGTCAACCCAACAACAACAACACAAACAATACCAACAATGCTCAAAACACCAACAACAATCATGGATCAAACCCAAACTCACGAGGTAACATTGGTAATTTTCCTAAAGGGGTTTACACACCACTAGGACAATCACTGGATTCGGCATTCAAAGAGCTCCTGGCAAACAAAATCATCTCTTTACCAACAATCAGCAATTATGAACCACAAATCAAACCACGATGGTGGAATGTCTCACACTTCTGTGACTTTCATCAAAACAAAGGCCATCAAACGAATGATTTCATGAGACTGAAGAACATTGTTCAAAACATGATTGATAGGGGCGATTTAACAGTCGATGGTCTTAAAACAAATGGTGACCATGGAGCCTTTAAAAATCTTCTTCCAAACTACAATAAGGATGGAGCTTCAACCTTGAATGATACATGTGGAGCTCGCATAAATCACATGTACAACAAAACTATCAATCATATATCAACTGATGACAATCAAGTAAATGTCATTACAATCAACAAACGTGAGCATGAATCAGTTAATGTAACTAACAGAACTCAAAAATATGTCTTGAAGGGGCATGCGTCAGCAACAAACACCATCCCCAAAGTTCGATATGATCTAGTCAGCCAACTACGCAAAACTCCTGCTCAAATATCTATACTTGAGTTGCTAAAACTTTCACCAAAACACAAAGACATATTGGAACAAGCGTTATTAGAAACAAATGTACCTCAAGCTTTGGATACTAACAAATTCCAAGTCATGGTGGCTCACATGACAGGGCCTCATAACCTCACCTTTTTTGAACATGATAATATCTCATTAAGCCATCCACACAATACTCCACTCCATATTGAAGTCTTGGTCTATAAACACCAAGTCAAAAGAGTATTAATAGATGGAGGAGCTGGACTCAATATATGTACCTTGAAACTTATCTATGCATTAGACTTCTCTGAGGAGTCTATTGATCATCCAAAGGAACAGTAATGTTACCAATATAGGTAGGACCCATGTAGAAAGAAACTCTGTGCCAAGTTTTAGACATTGACCTCACATATTATATGTTATTAGGTCGACCTTGGATACATGACATGCAGGCAGTACCTTCAACTTATCACCAGTGTGTTAAGTTCCCATACAATGGACAGGAAATCTCTATTTCAGCAAATGATAATCCTTTTCAACATTGTAATGCTATGGGGGTAGCCCAAGATAGCTTGGTTCCACATAACAGGGAAAAACAACTTTCCTCCACACCAAATTTTCAGCAAGATAAGCCTAAATCTTTATCTAGGGATTTCAAATAGAAAATGAAAATCAAAGAACAAGGCATGGGAGAATACTCTTTGGAACCTTTGAGTTTAATCAGCTTACCAGCATCACCTAAATCTCATGGGCTACCTACAGCATCAACACTCCAAGTAACATAACCCATCACCAAGTTTGATGGCACATTTATCCAACTTGGCACTCTAGAACATGAATCAGAGGAAAAGGACATCCTTAGTTGGTTATACAAGGATGAAGAAGAAAATCATAGAGCAACTACTATGGAGGTAGTTATACCAACACACCTATACAGAAAAGGCTACTTAATCATGTAACAAATGGGATATAATGGCAAAGGACCTATTGGAAAATGTAAGGAAGGCATCACAGAACCAATAGATCCTCATTCACAGTCTAGTAAAGATAGAATAGGATTGGGATATGAACACACTCTACCACCAAGGAAGACACCAAACAAATACAAGAAACCTCAGTGAAAGGCAAAGAAGAAATACAAGGAGCACTCCTGGCAGGAGGCACTATTTGAGTCAACTGAGACAATACGCAAAGAACATGAAAATCAAGAACAAAAGCAATATCAACAGAAGCCCATCAAACACAAGAAAGAAGCATCTATAGAAGAAGCACATCATATTCAAGAACACATCTCTGAAAAAGAGGAATCACCAACTGATAACATCATTCCTCCTTGAGGAGAGACAGTATATGAACAGATGCAACGAGTGGAAGCATGATCTGACATAGAATCAGAGAAAAATATCAAACTTGTATCAATCATCAAAGACCTATTTTCACCCTACAACATACCAGTATACAACGCTGAAAGATTGTGGGACAGTACCTCATAAACTGATTCAAATGAATATGAATGGGGTAGTTGTTCTAATATTACTGAAGATGTTGTTGAAATCACTAGCCATACACCCATCTCTCAAGAAGAATATGGCTAATGGCACAGAGCCTAGAATACTTGAAATTGGTCCATAGAATATCTACGATACCATGGAAAATGAACAGAAACATTACGAACAAGTATACACAGAAGATGATACCATTGAAGATCTCGACGCTATCAAGAACCTATTTGATATCCAAACTAGCCTTAACAATACTTCCATCATGACACTTACAGTAGCTGAACTTGATCCACCTAATGACTCTTTGCCACTTGTCTTTCCTGACCTCATAGATTGGGATGAAACTGAAAATCACAACATACTCATATTTCCAAATGATGAATCCATTATCCATTACCTATGTACCATTAACCTAGAAACAGACTCTACCAATGAACAAAATAGCAAAATCTGCAATCAAGGAAGTGCCAAGTCTCTCAGTCACAAAAATGAAAGAACAAAGGGATCTACTATTGAAAACTAGTCAATGGCAACAATAGATCATAAAAAAGTAAAAATAAAGGATGCATCTGCAGGTGAAAACCTTCTTAAGGCACCCAAAGATGAGAGACTTGACACTCTTCCTAAACACTATTAGGAGTGATCACCCATATTGATTGAGCCCACTCAATCAATCAACATTGGTACAATAGAAGCAGCTAAAAATATACATCTAGCCAGATCTCTGATAGAGGAAGAAAAACAAGAATTTCTAAAATTCTTCAAAACAAAGAAAATTAACTTTGCTTGGTCATACACAGATATGCCTAGGATTGATCCACATCTAATCATGCATCACTTGTCTATTGCTCTAGGAGCCAAGCCAGTTAAGTAGAAACTGAGAAAAATGAATCCACATGTAGCACTCATGGTCAAAATAGAGCTTAAAAAATTATTAGACGTCAGATTTATTCGACCTATCGACTATGCTGAATAGATTTCCAACATTGTACCAGTTTAAAAACTAGATGGTAGTATCAGGATATGCACTGACGTTAGAGATGTCAACAAAGCCTATCCAAAGGATGACTTTCCTTTGCCCAACATCGACATAATTGTAGACCTCACAGTAGGCCATGCAATGTTATCACTGATGGACGGTTTTTCTGGCTATAATCAAATCAAGATAGCGCCAGAGGATCAAGATAAAATAGCATTTACCTGTCCTTAGGGAACGTATTGTTGGAACATTATGCCATTTGGCTTAAAGAATGCAAGGGCAACATATCAACGAGCAATGACGACAATCTTCCATGACATGATACATACCTTCATGGAAGACTATGTAGATGATTTCCTAGCTAAATCATTCACCAAAGCTGAACATCTGGGTATCTTAGAGAAAATTTTGGAAAGGTTGGAAAAATTTCAAGTTAGGCTCAACCCTAAGAAGTGTGTCTTCGGGGTTACATCAGGCAAGTTACTAGGTTACATAGTTTCAACTAAGGGCATTGAAGTGGATCCAGCAAAGGTACAAGCCATTATGGAGATGCCACCACTGAAGAACATCAGCCAACTCAAATCTCTACAAGAACAGCTCCAATCAATCAAGCGATTCATCGCTCAACTAGCCAATAAAAGTCTCCCGTTCAACCATTTGCTACATAAAAATGTACCGTTCAGATGGGAAGCAAAATGTGCAAAATCCTTCTATCAAATAAAGCAATACCTAATGAACCCACTAGTTCTATTACCACCAATAGCAGGGAAGCCACTCATTCTCTACATCTCAACAACAGATATATCACTGGGGGCATTGTTAGCACAAGGAGATCAACAGGGTAAGGAACACACTATCTATTACATCAGCAGGACATTGAATGGATATGAACTCAACTACACATTCATTGAGAAGGCTTGTCTCACAGTAGTATTTGCCTCTCAAAAGTTCCGGCATTACATTCTAGTGCATACAATCAAGCTCATAGAAAAAATTGATCCCCTCAAATATTTACTCAACAAGGCAGCTCTTACAGGCAGATTGGCTAAATGGGTCATGATTCTCAGTGAATTTGATATCCACTACAAAGAATGAAAAGCTATCAAAGGACAAGCAATCACAGATCAACTGGCTGAAGCACCACTACCTGGAAAACAACCTATGGAGATCGAATTTCCAGATAGAGATGTTCTTGCTATCTCCACCAAACAATGGTCCTTATACTTTGATGGATCCTATACACAACATGGCTTAGGCGCTAGCATTCTATTCATCACTCCTAAAGGGCACACAATACCAAGATCGTATAGGCTTATGTTTCCATGCACAAATAATGTTGCTAAATATGAGGCATTGGTTATAGGCATCAAAATGGCCATGGAATAAAAAATCACAGAATTAAAAGTCTACGGAGATTCGCAACTAGTCATCAATCAAATCAACAATGACTACCAGATGAAGGACGACAAGCTACTACCATACAAGCGAATGGTGGATGACTTCAAGCAATATTTTGTACACATCACCTTCGAGAAAATACCAAGGTTGGCCAACAAAGCAGCCGATGCAATGGCTACTATCGCTTCACTACTGCAAATTCTAGAGCAATAGAGTCATTACGAGTTCCTAGTAGAACAACTATTCTCCCCAGCCTATGACCACTCTGATTCCCATGTTATCTATGCCTTGACCGGTTCAGATTCTCCATTATATGGACCCATATACGACTATCTTAAGACCAATATCCTACCCCTTGACCTATCCCAAAACCAAAAATGCAACTTTATTTGACAAGCTGCCCGTTATACCCTCACTGCTAATACCCTTTACCATCGAGGTCTAGATGGTACTCTTCTTCGTTGTCTTGATCATAATGAATCTAACTCGGCTTTACAAGAGCTTCACAAAGGTATTTGTGGCACACATTCAAGTGGTCCTACTCTTGCTAAAAAACTTCTGAGAATGGGATATTACTGGCCAACAATGGAAAAAGACTCTTATCACTTTGCAAAGAAGTGTCCTAAATGCTAAATCCATGGCAATCTTATGCATGCACCCGCACAGGAACTGCAACCATTCACAACATCCTGGCCCTTTTGTTAGTGGGTGTAGCATCCTAAAATTGTGACACTTGCAATTTTGACTGCATTTGGGTCTTCACGATGGTGACACAACACTGAACCTAAATGGAGACCCCGAAATCTGTTTATGACATCAAAAACTGCATATTTCTGCACTGTGGCCTGATCCTTCCTTGCACCCTGCCGTCCCGGGAGGTGGGACCATGGCGCCTAGCACCTTGGTCCCCCAGGACCATGGCACCCAGCGCCCTGGTCCCTAGCCCTATTTTGGGCTTGATCACTTATGGGGCAGCGGGTCTTTAAGTTTGCAATTCGGAAAACAATGTTTCTAGGTCGGCCTAAGGTCGAAAAAATCAGTCTTCTAACCCTAATTGACAAGTATATAAACTACATTTCCCCTCTCAGAAAGGGTAGATAAAAAGAGGAAAAACATACGCGTATATGTGGCGGAAGCGATATTCAAACATTCAAGCATTCAAGCATTCCTTCAAGCAATTGAGCATTCTAAGTCTCCATTCAAGGCTAAGTGTTGCATTCAAGACAAAGATTCAACCATTGAAGAGGAGATCACCTACAACATACAACATACAAACCCCTTCGCATGTAATAATACAAACATTCTTACAACAAGGTTGCAGGTACGCGGGTGTAATTGAAGATCTGGAATCCTTGTGCAGAGACGAACAGATCCCCCTTCATTTCGTGGATTTTTTAGAGGACCGTGTGCATGCCGGGCACCATCGTCTTGTCAACTTTTGCTCAAATTTGCAGGACAGCATCGTCTCGACATTTTACTGCTAATTCCAGGTCCATATGTTCATCCCGTATCCCTATCTCCGTTTATAAGTGAATCTTTCTTACTTTACATGCATTCCTAGTTCAATCCTTCTATCTACATTCTTTACAAAAGAGGGTAGCCTTGCTGTCTTAACCCTTGAAACTCATTCAACATTCAATCTTACATTGTGTGGGATTGGATCTTGTGGGTTTCAACCCCTCTTTTGAATGTAAAGTCTCTCCTAAGTGAAAACCGTCAATCCTAGTGACCTCCTTTCTCCTTGGAGTGGGGGGAACACCTAGGGTTCGATTTTCCGCTTTACATTTTGGTGAACCCGACATGAAGCATCCTAATTTTTATTATTCATGGTTAGATCTGAAAAATTTGCTTCCTTAATTACATTTCCATGTTTGATCTTTTGCAAATTTTAGAGGTTAATTGCATAGAAACCCTAAATTTTCTTTTTAGTAATTGAGCTTGTGAAATGTTTAATTGTTAATGCTTGTTTCAGATCTACCCTTCTATTGCCAATTATAAATTCATATTTGTGCTTTAATTCTGAAAATTAAGTGGTTAAGTGTCAAAACCCTAATTTTTAAAACCCTCTTGATTCAACCTTTGACCGATAATTTCACTAATCAAAACATCTCCAAATCAGCTGTAACTTTGGATTCCGCAACAAAATCATAATATCTTTCATCCCTGAAAATTTTGAAAAAAGTTGCGAGGACCGTGTGCACCCCGAGCGCCACCATCCCCGACATTTTTTTTGAAATTTCGGTAGATAGATCTTACTGTATTTTTCTGCTAAAATCCAGAATCTTGGCTGATTTCATCAATTCTAACACTTTCAAAATTAAGGTCAAAGTTGGTCTAGTGATTGCTTGGATTAAGGCTTCTAATCATTCAAAAATTGTTGAAATTGAAATTTTGTATCAAAATTGGTTTCTTACTGTCCTAAATCTGAAAAGTGTGTTGGCATTCATTCAAAGTTTCAGTGCTTCATTCAAATTTTTGCAATTTGTGACTTTTGAAATTAAGTGTTTGATTGCAACAACTTTGATTTCCGCTTTCGAAATTGAATTTTGCATGAAATTGAGTCAACTTTTAAATTTCAAAGCTTGCATTGCTTTTAGTATTCCTTCTAAAATCATAAAATTCAAAATTTCAGTCTCCCTCTCTTTTTCAAAATTCAAATTTTGCATTTTTTAACAATCTTGGTAGGGTTCAATTTTGAGATTGCAACTTTAGTTTGGCCTATCTACAGATCGTAAAATCACTCAATTTTTTCAGATTAGCTTTAAAATCATCATAGCTTTCATCCCTGAAAATTTTGAAAAAAGTTGCGAGGACCGTGTGCACTCTGTTCGCCACGGTCCCTGACATTTTTTCTGAAATTTCGGGAGATTGTCGTGATTGCATTTAACAGCTTAAATCTAGGAGATTGGCTGATTTTATTGCAATTTGCTACCTCTAAATTCAAAATCTTCTCTCCCTCTCTAGTGCATGAGTTTCACAACAATAAGCCCTACTTACACTATTCCCGTTAGACGAAGCCTTAGAATTAAGTCTTTCCAAGGTTTAATTACCGAGTAGATGGAACCTAATTTGAATGGCCTTTTTAATGAGGACACGGGTAATTCCTCTAATCCTCTTAATGATGAAGAAGCTCTCCATGAGGTTTCTGTAGAACAACTTTCAAAATTGGATAACCAATTTGATGATTTTCAGCAATGGATGTCTCATGAATACCCCGATAGTCAAGCTCTTTCATTAATTGAGGGTCTAAAACATATGGTTCAAAGTGATAAGAATGGAATTGATATTTTGTGTGGTATTGCACACATCATGGATTCGAATGTGATACCTATGAAGAGTTGTGCCGAAACTTTAGGTTATACACAACCTCCTACTCAAGTCAATCATTCTAATCCTTTGACAACTTCTATTGCTAGTATACCTACTTTTACATCAAACATAATGACTACTTCAATACAAAACATTCCACCTATGATCACCAGTCATGGGGGCAATCCTTCCTCTTCAATCAACCCTCTTCCTTCATTCAATCCAACTTCTTCATTCATTCCTTCAATGAGTGTCCCTATTACATCTCCACAAATGAACATGACACAAGGGGGCAACTCATTCAACCATTCCAA
This sequence comes from Cryptomeria japonica, assembly GCF_030272615.1. Lineage (NCBI taxonomy): Eukaryota > Viridiplantae > Streptophyta > Pinopsida > Cupressales > Cupressaceae > Cryptomeria > Cryptomeria japonica. The sequence continues at coordinate 133,969,664 of NC_081409.1, forward strand.
TCCTCCTGGTAGTGTTCCTTTTTTCCAATCATCTCCTATGACTAACCATCATAGTGTCCCACCATCTTACTCTCAATCAATACCTTCTTTCAATAACATAATACCTCCATCACAATCTAACATGTCTAATATGAACTCTTCGACTGAAGTGACCATTAACAATCTTGCACAAACTGTCTCTTCTTTACAGCAACAAATTGCCTCTATGAATCAATCTAAGTTTAGTGTGCCCACATTTGATGTTGTGGGCCCACTTTCTCTTGACATTGTTCGAGCTATCCCCCCTAAGCATGTTGAAATCCCACAGTTGGAGCTTTATAATGGTAAAGGTGATCCTCTAACACATGTTAAGACCTTTCAAATAGTATGTACCGATTTTGTTCATGACCAAAGGTTGCTTGCAAAACTGTTTACTAGAACATTAAGAGATAAGGCCCTACAATGGTATTGCTCATTGCCTTCCTATTCTATTACTTCTTTCCAACAACTTGCAAATGCTTTTATTCAACAATTTCAAAACAATATAAGTCCTAAAGTTACTTTGATTGATTTAATGCATTGTAAACAAGGTGTTAAAGAAAAAGTGACTGATTTCATTGGTAGATATAAGCATTTGTGTGCTCAAATTTCTTTTCCAGTACCTGACAATGATATTCAAAGAATCTTTATTTCTAATTTACAAAAAGATATTAGAGAAAAACTTCTGTTTTCTGAGTTTACTTCTTTCCAACAGTTGTGTGCAACTCTTCACAATTATCAACTGACTGTAAGTCAAATGGAACAAGTAAATCCTATGGCTCTGAGTGATAAGGGTGATAGTAGTCAACAACCATTTGGGAAGTTTAAACCGAATAGAGGGTTCGTTAAGTTCAATGAAAACATCATCAACAACAATGTGAATGCAGCATCAGGTGTGCCTCCTATTTCAAAGTTTTTCAAGAAAGAAAGAAAGTTTACTCCTTTGAATGAATCATTGCATAATATTATGAATAAGTTATTGGAATAAAATGTGCTTACTCTCCCTCCTGTAAAGCAAATAGATCCTGCAAAGATAAATTCACCCTATTTTGATAACAAATCTTTTTGTCAATTTCATCGTCAACCTTGGCATGATACTGAAAAATGTTTTGCTTTAAAGGGTAAAATTCAAGATTTGATTGATAATAATACTATCTCTGTTTCAGGTGTGAATGATAAAGGCAACACATCTGTAGCTCTTCTTAACCAAAATCTTAAGATTTTTACTAATCCATTACCTTCTCATACCTCTAATGTGATTGAGACTAATGATTCCTCTTTCTCACCTGATGGTCTTGTGTCTATGACTCCGAATGTGATTAACTTTGTAGAGCAGCAAAAAATCCCTAAAGAACCTTCCATCACATTTGATTCCAGTGAAACTATCAGGGCACCTGATGGTCCTTTATATATAGTTGCAAAAGTCAAGAATACACCTTTCCATGGAGTGCTTATTGATCCTTCTTGCATGGTTAATGTCATTACTGAGGAATTTCTTTTTACTTTGCAATTGAATCAAGTGATCTATGACAAAACAAATGTGTTTGTGAAATTATTTGATGCATTTTCTTCTCCTGCAATTGGTTCTATTACATTACCTATTGAGGTCCATAACAAATCCCTTGATGTGAGCTTTGCTATTATTCCATCATACAAACAATTTCGTGTGAAGCTAGGCTATCCTTGGCTATCTTCCATGAAAGCTATTGCTTCTCCTATTCACAAGTGTTTGAAATTTCCCAATAATGGTAAAGTTGTTACTATCAATCATAGTCTCTTTAAACCGGCTGAAAGAACTTCTAGCGTTCCTATTGATTATTTTTGGCCTAAACAATTCCAATCTCTTCCATCTCGAAGTGATCATCTTTTCAAATCTTATCAAAAGTGGAAAAAAGATATGATCCTATCTCTATGTGAACCTCGAACACCCAAACTTGATATTCCTATCGTTCTTGAGAAGGAAGTTCTTCCTTTGAAAGATAAAACTAATGTCTTTCCTCAAGAAGATTCCCAACCCATCCCTATGGATGTGACTATGTCTATGTCTAATAAACTTTCTAAAAGTAGACCTATACCTCCTCGTCATGATGGACTTGGTCTCCTTCCTAAACCAAATATTCCTCCTTTATATGGAGCAGTTTGTCCTCCTTCCTTTTATAAAGAGAAGAGACCTTCCTCTTCTCCTATTATCCAACCTAAGAGACCACAACGTAAACACCCAAGTGATAAGGATGATAACATTCCTCCTCCTCAATCTTCTCAACTTCCTACTAAGACTAGACGAAATTGTTCTGCGCATGAACACCGACGAAAGCGTCATCTTAGAGCTCATGTAGCTGCTTCTCAAACTTTTCAATCCCCCAAAACACCTTCTGCTAGTGTTATTCCATTTTCTCCTCAGCTGAAAATTGAGCCAAAATCTCCTAAGCATAAGATGCATGATGGTTTTGATCCTGTGCGAGTTAAAGATCCTATTTTTATAAATCTTGATGATGATATAGATGAAAATTTTATTCATGATGAAAATGTTACTCCTCTTTCTTCTGATAGTGAATATGAATTTGTTGATATTGATAACCATTTATCTAACAAATTTTCTAAAGCACTTATCCTACCTCCTAGACAAGAACAACATGGCTTGGAACATGAACATAGCCCTTGTTTGGATCTTGTGATAGCTCCATTTGCTATGTTGGATGTTCCTCCTCTAGCGTGTTTCTTGCCTTCCCGAAATATTGATCAGCAAGATCGGGGGGTGGATGACGTGCTAGACTAGTTTCATTAGCATAGCAGACTCTCTCCTCCTCTCTTTCTTTTGTTACTTCTTCTATGTGTTATTCTCATTCTTCTATTTGTTGTCCTTAGTGCTGTCTACTTGAGGACGATGCAAAGCATTGAGATCTCTTTTGGTCTCTCTCATGTTAACTCAAAAGACACATGTGTTCCCTTCTTCTAGGTGACCTTCCTTGATTGGGGAATGAAGAACAATTATGCATACATACATATGATATACATGAATTATCATACAGCATACTGACCCCAAGGAAAGTGAAGTCACCTTGTGTTTTGTGTTTTGTGTCTATTATCCTTGGGCTTATCTCACACTTGGGGGCTAAATCCTTGTGATAACGTGCTCCTTTCCCTTCTCATTCCTTATGTGTATCACTACCTTAAAGCAATCACCCTCGATGAGGCATGTGCGATCCCTTTAACGTAGGGGGGCATACACTCCGTTCATATCTCTTCAAGATACTTGAAAATTTCTTGACAAATTTAGCTTTGCCTTGAAAATTTTTGATATCTTTCTTGCATGACTCATAGTGAGAGAACCTTACAATTGACAGTCATGGTTCTCCCTCGTGATCTTCCCTTTTACTTTGTCAATCAAAGTCATAAGATCCTTAGTCCACTGGGGGCTTGGTGTATCTTGCCTCCTTGACGTGGTGAAAGTCTTTCAATGTTGTTTCCTTGTACTTTACCGGAAGTATGGGCGTACGCTTATACTCCCGCTAAAGTGGGGGCTAAATGTAGCATCCTAAAATTGTGACACTTGCAATTTCGACTGCATTTGGGTCTTCACGATGGTGACGCAACACTGAACCTGAATGGAGACCCCAAAATCTATTTATGACATCAAAAACTGCATATTTCTGCACCATGGCCTGATCCTTCCTTGCACCCTGCTATCTTGGGAGGTGGGACCATGGCACCCAGCGCCCTGGTCCCTGGCCCTATTTTGGGCCCGATCTCTTATGGGGCAGCGGGTCTTTAAGTTTGCAATTTGGAAAACAATGTTTCTAGGTCGGCCTAAGGTCGGAAAAATCAGTCTTCTAACCCTAATTGACAAGTATATAAACTACATTTCCCCTCTCAGAAAGGGTAGATAAAAAGAGGAAAAACATATGCATATACGTGGCGGAAGCGATATTCAAACATTCAAGGATTCAAGCATTCCTTCAAGCAATTGAGCATTCTAAGTCTCCATTCAAGGCTAAGTGTTGCATTCAAGACAAGGATTCAACCATTGAAGAGGAGATCACCTACAACATACAACATACAAACACCTTCGCATGTAAGAATACAAACATTCTTAGAACAAGGTTGCAGGTATGTGGCTGTAATTGAAGATCTGGAATCCTTGTGCAGAGACGAACAGATCCCCCTTCGTTTCGCAAATTTTTCGAAGGACCGTGTGCACGCCGGGCGCCATCGTCCTGTCAATTTTCACTCAAATTTGCAAGACAGCATCATCTTGACATTTTACTACTAATTCCAGGTCTGTAGCTTCATCCCTTATCCCTATCTCTGTTTATAAGCGAATCTTTCTTACTTTACATGCATTCCTAGTTCAATCCTTCTATCTACATTCTTTACAAAAGAGGGTAGCCTTGCTGTCTTAACCCTTGAAACTCATTCAGCATTCAATCTTGCATTGTGTGGGATTGGATCTTGTGGGTTTCAACCCCTCTTTTGAATGTAAAGTCTCTCCCAAGTGAAAACCGTCAATCCTAGTGACCTCCTTTCTCTCTCCTTGGAGTGGGGGGAACACCTAGGGTTCAATTTTCTGCTTTACAGTGGGGACTGGACTTAGTTGGCAAAATACATCCTTCATCTTCAAATGGACACAAGTTCATTATCACTGTAATTGAATATTTTACAAAGTGGATTGAAGCAGTCCCCATGACCATAGTGATCGGGAAACAAATAGCCTCTTTCATCCTTAATTATCTGATCTACAGATATGGTATTCCAAGTTCCATCATCACAGATAATGGACGACCTTTCAAAAACCAAGATGTATGAGAACTGTGTGAAAAATTCAAAATCCAACATCATTTTTCTACACCTTACTACCCACAGGGGAATGGTTAGGCAGAAGCATCCAATAAAACCATATTAAAAATCCTAAAGAAAATAGTGAATGATGTAGGCAAAGATTGGTATGTACAACTCAATCTAGCACTATGGGCATACAGAACTAGCATCCGCACACCAATGGGAGCTACACCCTATTCATTGGTGTATGGATCAGAAGTTATTTTACCCCTATAGGTAGAAATTCCATCTCTCAGAGTGTCTTTGAAAGGCTTAATCCCAGATGAAGAGTATCGAGTTAACCGACTTCAAGAGCTTGAACTTCTAGATGAATGATGCCAATGTGCCTATACCCATCTCAAAGAATATCATTAACACATGTGTAGAAGCTACAATCACAAGGCCATTCCCTAAATTTTTTAAATTGGTGACCTAGTACTTAAGGGAAACCCTAGAAATCAGCAAGATAGGGAAAAGAAGGAGAAATTTGAACCTAACTCATTGGGTCCCTATGTCATCATATCAGCCTATGGATCAGGCACTTATCAACTAACAACTTCAGAAGGAGATGTGCTCAATGAACCAACAAACAACATCCATCTGAAGAAATACTACACTTGAGTCATCTAATGCACGAAAAAGTCAAAAAATCAAAAAAAAAAAAAAATCAAGAAAAAGCAAATAAAGAGGTACAATAAAAGCAACTAGTGAAAACCTGGCAATAGGCGCTATTGTGAGAGAATAGATCCTCTATCTATATCCATATTATTAAATCCACAATAAAGCACTATCGGCCATCGCCCGACACTTTATCACAATATCCATCCAAGACATACTTAGCGTAGTCACTATCCTGGTTTATCCACCTACCCCTTTATCATTTCCACCATGGCTTGGTAATCACTGTATATATCCACCGTAAGAGGCACACTGGGCTAGGGGCAATATTAATCAAACCTTGCAGCACGTTCAAGCCATCAAAAAAAGTAGCAAACTCAGAACATCATATCCAGCAAAACAAACCTCAACCAATCACAACACCACACACTGATGACTTAATGGGATTCACAAAATATGATGGATGATTTTTTGAAGTACCAAATGTTGCATCTTGCATAAAGTCTTGACTATTTTTGCACTTGAACTTTTTGAATTATTGGATCCTCTACATTTTCTCAATAATGCATCGAGCTAGAGAAAGTCATGGGGACTCCAATATTTTCTTAGTTTTCTATCTGTGAGGCAATCATTTGTACTATGTAAACACTTGTCTCGAGATGTGATTCACAACATATCACTGAAGACATGAATCCACTTTACACATACAAATGGTTTACTCTTGTCTGCATACGCAATCCGCACTCTGGTCGTCCTAGTTCAATTATACCTTGATGCTTGTGCTATCTTGCAAAATCAAAAATCATGTAAATTTTTCTCAGGTCATTATGGTTCAATTATACCATTATGCTTGTATAAATTTTCAACATATCCCAAAAACAAATCCAATGCTCAATGATGATACATTACAAAGAAAGCAAACAACATGTGGCTATATAGGGATGACCAATGCAGAACGAGGATGCATCAAATGAATTGGTTGCATATCATTCTAAAATTAGTTGCATATCATTTTACAATTAGTTGCATATCATTTTTCAATTAGTTGCATATCATTTTACAATTAGTTGCATATCATTTTACAATTAGCTGTATATCATTTTGCATCTTACATTCGTAGCATTTCATCATCATGATCATTATCATAAATCTCATTTTCAAGATACATCTCACATCATTATCATTATCATAAATCTCATTTTCAAGCTACATCTCACAAACATCATATTTATGGCATCACATACATCTATCTAAGCATTGCATCATCATAGAAAAATCAAATGCATGTAGAAAGCATAATCCATAACACATCACATGAGGATCAAAGAAAATGGTGTCATATATATATCTCAAAAAATGATCAATGTACACAAATATGTCATGTTTGTACCCATACAACAAAATGATCAAAATACAATAGAGACAACATCTCTCAAGTATGACTATCTCTTGAAGGAGACACTCTTGCTATCGATTTCCCAGCACCTGGATCTCCAAGTGGATCCTATCTCGAAGGCCTTGTCATGCCTCTGCTCTCCGTCCTCGACCCCATCTCTTAGGATCGACTGGATCGTGACTATGTTAAACTCTGCACTCGGTGCTCCCTAGGCACTGCATCCTCATAATGGCGCCAGTAATACTCAGCCTCCTTGGCTCTCAAATCCAACTCCCTTAGGGTGTCTCTCATCAGGCCACCTTCTGCCTCTCTCTGCAAACTCACCGCGAGATCCTCTGCTTGACCCTGCCGCTCTATCTCCATATCATGCTTTGGAGTTAGCTGAATAATCTGACACTGATGCGCCAACAACTATATTTGCAAATGCTACACTGACAACTACATCGATCTAATCTATGCATCCTCCACATGCATCAAAATCCGCATCTACAACGGTATCTGTGAAGGAGTACCCCCTATCCCTCTACTTGTCCTCAGTGCTGGTGGAGGTAAAACATCTGACCTCCACCTCTAGGCCGATCATCTAAAGTCATCATATCCTCCCACCGCTGCTATCACCTCCCCAACCCACTCCTCACCTCCAGCTCTAATAGCCAAACCTCCTCTCCCTCTATCCACCGCCACCCACCGCACTACCCTCTCACCTCATCTCCCTCTCTCACCACCATCTCCACCTCTATCTCCTCTCCTCCCCCAATCAAGTCTCCCTTGATCCAATCTACCCCTCTCTCCTCGCCGACCTCAGCCACCTCCTCCACCTCCTCCATCATTACCCCCACCATCACCACCTCCCTCCTCTATCTCCTCACCAACCTCTCCTCGCTAATCATCCTCATCGTCATTACAAGCGGGAATCATCTCCATTGGATCTAATATCCGAGCCACTACATGCGCTACAAAGAGTGTTGCAAACTCATCAATCATCCTTGCATCCACTACCTTAGGGGCATAATCCCAGATCTGGCTAGCTAAATGAAAGAACTCCTCCACTACCGCCGCGCTATCAATCGTAGGTCCCCAATCCAGAATATCTTGTCTTTGTCGAGCATAAAAACATGCTCCCTATGGAATCCCCTACTATCGACCATACTATCGCAGCACCTGACTATGTCGAAACCTCTCAATAACAAAGGGCGTCCGCCCTATCAAATATCTAGATTTATAAATATAGGGCATCTCCATCCCATCCTCTGCCCATACCTTGCAGCCTGTATATGGTCGCCAGACGAACGTATCAATATCATCCAACACTCTCCTCCAGTGCTCTAGTTTGCCCAACTTACACTGGACAACTATCCCTCAATACTCGTATGCATATGCACACCCAACAGGCCTATCTCTATCCGCCAGTGGCCTAGCTGTAGGAATATGCTCCCACACCCATACCTATAGCAGTGTCACTCCAGCTGATAAACTGCCATAACCTAAGTATACCACCTGATTTAAATCCCTATATAAGTGGGCCAGTATAGCCGATCCCCATGCAAATCAATGACCCTGCATCACCATATCCTCCAGCACCAATCCCCACCCCACTGCTAGTCCCTTTGACCTACAGTCGGGGCATAAGAAGCCACCAATAAAACCTGCCAACACTGATGGTAGAGGCGTGTAATCTAAATCCAAGAACTCCTGCCAGGGGATCTCATATCCACAAACTATGTCATCCTGCAATATCTGGTGAAGTGCCTCGGTCCCACCCTCCTTAGTCTACTCATAAGGTAACAATGCACCTACCACAGGAATCCATAGAGTTTGGTAGCAATCCTTAGGCATCACTGTGATCTCGCCTATTGCCAATTGAAAGGTGTTCATATCGCTGTGCCACCTCTCCGCTAAGGCTGTCAATAAACCCTGGTTTACAATAAATCATGACATCTCTAACAATGAGGTCAAGCCACACCTATCAATGATATCTCTGTCTGCCTGTGTCAATCATGGCATCAATGACCATGGTCTCAAAAATCGCTCACATGACTGAACCACTCCAAGACGCTCCTGTCAAAAGCAAAATGAGTCCAATATCAGCTTTTTCATCAACACATGTATATCAAAATCAAATTCATCTCAAAAACTTGAAACCTTTGAACAAATCTAAATCAAGTTCCACATCATATCAATACATCAAATCATATCAACTTGTAACACACCTTAAGTTTCACATTCATATCACATCCTATCAACTTGTAACACAACTCAAGTTTCACAACCCTATCAACTTGTAACACAACTCAAGTTTTCACATCAAATCAGAACTTGTAACACAACTCAAGTTTCGTAGCCATAATCAGCTTGTAACACAACTCAAGTTCCACAATCGATACAGCTTGTAAAACAACTCAAGCTCAACATATATATCAACTTGAAACAATGCATATCAAATCAAGTTCATACCACAAACATCCATATCAAAAACCACATCATATTAAATCAATATCAACTTGACACATTGCAAATCAAATCAAGTTATATCAAAACCCATATTGGACAACCTATCAAAACGACAATAGCAGACACGCGGACTGACAATTTGCACCTATCCTGGTAGAATTGGCATCACTCTCCCAAATTTTCTTCATCCAAAACTCACAATTTACCACAAAATTTTCTCCTATGCGCTAGCCAATTTTGTCTACGCGCTGAACTGCTTACCGTGCACTACTTTGTCCCCTATAAGTGCTACCCAATCCACCCAATGCATTAACCTAAACCTACATGCTACCCTTTCTTTTGGAAATGCCATCTAAACTACCCCATGCGCTAGAAAACCCTATGCGCTATTCTATCCTCTCCACATGCTACTAACCTAACTCTATGCGCTAGGTCACACCTATGCGCTACCTAGACCTACCCATGCGACTCCCTAGAAACCTAGCACTAGATATCCTCTATACACTACCCGTTTTACCCTCTACGCTACCCTGTGCACCCGGTGCACTAACCTAATTCTATGTGCTACCCTAACCTAACGATGCACTAGCCTAAACTTTTCAGACACTACCCTATCTTATTAAACCCTACACGCTATGAAATTTATCGTATGCACTACCCTTTTGCCCCAACGCACTAACACGTAAAAATCCGCATAAAAAATTGAAAACATAACAAAAAAGCCAAAATGAAAAATCCAAAAAGGGTCAAAAAGGTCGACTTACCAGTGGTCCATACACGATGGGCCTCAAATAGCTCCGCACACACTCGAATCGATGAGAAGAATACGGAATCGGCATGATGACTTCTCTCCACAAGTCCCTTTCTCCCAAGTCAGCAAGCACAAATGAGACAAAAAGAAATCACTTTTCCCCTTTTATAGGGTAAATCAAAATTAGGGTTATGTGGAGGAACACAAAAAATGCTTGTGGTGTCTCATACAACCCTAACAAACATCATTATTAGGAGATGAATCAACTAAACGCGTTCAACCTAGCCAAAATTTAACAATGCACTGAAATTTATCAAATTTATCAAAATCAACTCAAAATTTTCAAAATTTTGATTCATCTCCCAAGGGGGCATTATTAACATCATTTTATCAAATCTGGGGCATCGGTTATCAAATATGGGGCATGACATGAAAATCTCAAAATGACATAAAAATTGATCATAACTAAATCATAACACAACATCATTTTCTTTGAATCAACATGTGCACACACATCACTTCAAAGAGGGACAAAATGTAGATGTATAAAAATGACCATGTTCCTAAATGAATATTTAATGTTCATTTTATGTTCATTTCTCTATTTAATTAAATCTAATTTAACTAAATCACCCATATTCCTCTATTTAATTAAGTAAATTATCTAAATGAATATTTAATGTTCATTTTATGTTCATTTCTCTATTTAATTAAATCTAATGTAACTAAATCACCCATATTCCTCTATTTAATTAAGTAAATTATTCAATTTATTTAGTTAAATTCACTAGAACCTTATACATCATTTAATTGAATAAATCATTTTATTTGATTAAATCCCTTCTTCTTACTTTTTAATTAAATTTATATTTAATTAAATAGTTTACCCCAAATTGAATAAATCTAATTTATTTAATTTCCCAACTTGCAACCAAATTGAAATAAAGCAATTTATTTTAATAAATCCTATTATCCCTCACCCGCTTGCAAAATCCTACATCTCCCACTTGCATACGAAACCCCCTTCTAGATTCTTCTAACCACTTCTAAATTAACCTAACCCATTTCCTAAATATTGTCACATCCCTAAGCAAAGGGAAGTCACTTCTAAAATCCTCAAAGTCTTTATAAACCATTAAAGGCTTTATCTCTCCAACAAGATAACCTTGAAATTCTTCCAAACCATTAATGGTTAACTCAACCACCTAGCATGATTAAAGACTTTCTCTAAACTCAACCCTCATTTAACCCAAGGGTCTCATCAGGCATTCATTGCTTTGACCATGGTTCTCCCTTTAACCCTTGTACAAGAGTTTACCCTTTGGGTAAAAGCTTTATCCAATGGATAACCCTAACCTGACCTTAACCCTTACCTCCTAAGGTAACCATGAGGTCTTCTCAGGCATTTCATGATGCTTACATCCTCTCTCAACCAGTCTTATGTTGACAAGTGTCACCATTTCATTGGTGACAATTGCAAACATGGATTGCTAACATTCAATCCCAACCCTTGATAAGATCATCCAATCCTGACCATCCATTGCCCTATTTTCACTATAAATAGAGCTCCCCTTCCTCCATTTTAAGGAACATGCAAGCTTTTAGTATCTCATTTATGCTCAAATACATCTAGCTTCTCTTTGAAATAGGAATTAATCTAATATAGCATTTTAGAGTATTTCCTTTATCATTAGCTTTATCATTAACTAGTATATCATGTTAGGATAGCTTTTGTTACTAATCCTGTCATATTATAATCTAGTTTTATTGCTTTTGTAGAATCATGCATAGATAGGATGCATTTCATAACTAATCAATCTTAAGCATCCCTCGTTCTTGCATTTTCCATCCCTAAGCCACTTTGCTCAGTGATCTCAGAGCAAAGGCATTAGGTTGAGGGACCTTGTGAGATAGAGAACCATGGAACCAACCTTGGGAAGTTGAGTCATTCTTCATGACTCCATAACTTGCACCAAGAAGTCCTGTGGGTGTGTGAACAAGCCTCTTTGAGACCACATTTTCACATTTCAAGTTTCATAGACCCGCTTTTCTTGCACACAGGTGGTAATAAAGAAGTGGATTATGAAGAGAACCTAATGGAATTTGAGGCTTTATTGGCAAAGAGACTCCCTAGAGGCAACGATAAGTAAAAAGGTAAGAGTCCTCTTATGTTCTTCTCATGTAAAAAAATAGGACATATTACTGCTCATTGTCCTAACAATTATTAGAAGGAAAAGGTAAAAAACAATGTTGTGTTGCACTAGATGAAGGTGTTGCTGATGAGGAATTAGAGGATGAAGACAATGAGGAAATTGTTTTTGTAGCAGTTAAGCAAGATGTCTCTGATAGGAAAGCCTTAGTATCTCATATTGACAATAATAATGAGTCGGTCATTCATAGTGATTGCTTACACCACATGACCAGTGATAAGAACAACTTCATCTCACTTGAAGAATTTGATTGTGGAGTAGTGAGATTTGGCAACAATACACCATGCTTGGTAAAAGGAAAAGGTTCTATCTCTTTGAATGGAAAAATTAATGCTGATGATGTGTAGTGGGTTGAAGGACTAAATCACAACTTGTTACGTGTTGGTCAGCTAAATGATAAAGGTTATCATCTTGAGTTCAAAAAAGGAGTGGGCAGGATTTTAGGATGGAAAGGAGAATTGATTGCTATCGATAAACAAACAAAAGGTAACTTATTTCATCTGAACACTAAAGTTAACAGTTGTTTGGTTGCAAAAGTTGAGGATAGCTGGTTATGGCATAGAAGATTTTGTCATGTGAATTTTGATAACTTGGTTAAGGTCAGCAAGTCAAGTATTGTTAGAGGTGTGCCACAACTAGTCAAACCAGACAATGTGATTTGTAAAGAGTGTCAGTTAGGTAAGATTACTACTTCCTCTTTTAAAAGAAAATCTTTCTCTTCAGAAAATATTTTAGATTTGGTGCACACTGATTTATGTGGTCATATGAGGACTAGGAGTTTTCATGGTGACCAATATTTCATGATATTTACTGATGATCATTCAAGAATGATGTCGGATACATTTTTGAAGGAAAATTGTGATGCTTTTAGAAAGTTTAAGGCATTCAAAGCCTTAGTGGAAAATTAAACTAGTAAGAACCTAAAATGCCTGAGATCTGACCGGGGTGGAGAATTCACATCAATTGAATTTGTGAAATATTGTGATGAGAATGGAATCAAGAGACAACTGTCTGCACCGATGACACCATGACACAATGGGATTGCAGAAAGGAGGAACTAGACCATAGTTGAAGCATCAAGGACAATGTTGATACAAGGGGATGTACCTAAGATATTTTTGAGAGAAGCAGTCAGCACTATAGTATACACAATGAACCGGGTATTGGTGACGAAAGGTAGTGATAAAACTCCCTATGAATTATGGTATGGTCATACTCCTAGTGTTAGTTATTTCAAAGTCTTTGGAACAGGTGCTACATAAAGAGAGATGAGTATACATGTAAGTTTGATCCCAAAAGTGATGAAGTAACATTCCTTGGTTATTCAGCTAAGATTAAAGCATTTAAATGCTTTAACAAAAGAAACAAGAAGATTGTGGAAAGTGTTAATGTTAAAGTTGACTACTCTGATAAATCTAATGATATCGACAAGTCTGATGCAATAGATGAATAGAATATAGTGATCATTGAACTGGAAGTTCAAAATGATGTTGAGCAGAACATTTCAAAGGATGTTGCTTAATCGGTGGATGAAAAACCAGAAGAACATGAAGATGTAGAAGTACAACAAGAAGAGGCTTTTAGACCAGGACCGGTTATACCTAGATATGTAAAGTTGAATCACTTAGCAGATCAGATAACTAGAGATAATAATGTTGGAGTACAAACAAGAAGAAATATCTAAGAAAGTGCTTGTCTGATTTCCAAAGTTGAACCTAAGACAGTGAGGGAATCTCTCAAGGATAATGATTGGATAAAGGCTATGGAGGAAGAGATTGATCAAATATAGAAGAACAACACTTGGTGAAGTGGTTAGGAACAAGGCAAGACTAGTTTCTAAAGGATATGCACAAGAAGAAGGTGAGGATTATGTAGAAACCTTTGCACCAGTTGCTAGACTTGAAGGAGTAATAATGCTACTTGCATTTGTAGCATTTAAAGGATTCAAGGTTTACCAAGTGCATGTTAAGTCTACATTTTTGAATGGAATTCTTGAAGAAGAAGTTTACATTGAACAACCAAATGGGTTTGCATTCATTGAAGAGAAAGATATGGTATGCAAACTTCATAAAGCTTTATATGGATTAAAGCAAGCTCCAAGGGAATTGTTTGAAAGAATCCATTCACACTTGATAAAGATTGGATTTCAAAGAACCAGTGAGCACAACAATATTTACTTGAAGACAAGAGGATACAAGTTATTGATTGCAGAAGTATTTGTTGATGATATCATATTTGGTGGAGATGATGATATGAGTTTAACTTTTGCAAAACAAATGAACAAGTAGTTTGAAATGACTCTGATAAGTGAGATAAAAAATTTCATTGGTTTGCAGGTTCAACAAATGAGAGGAGGCATCTTTATCAGTCAGTCCAAGTATGTGAAGGAGGTACTGAAAACCTATGGAATGGAAGACTGTAAACCGGTTGGAACCCATATGGTTGCTGGTTATAGATTATCAAAAGAAGATGATTTAGAGCCAGTGGATGAAACAAAGTTTAGATCTATGATTGCTAAACTACATTATGTTGTTCATAGCAGACTGGACATTGCTGATGTAGTTGGAATAGTGGCAAGATTTCAAAAAAGTCCTAAGGAGACTCACTTAATGGTAGTAAAGAGATTTTTCAGATATCTTAGAGGAACTATTGATTATGGATTATGGTATCCATACAAAGTAAAATTCTCTTTGAAGGTGTTTAGTGATGCTGGTTGGGTAGGTAATATAGATGACCGAAAGAGCAAAACTGGTGGTGCATTCTTTCTAGGTGGAAAGAAAGGTTTCCTGGACCAGTAAGAAACAAAGTTGTATTTCTCAGTCTACAACAAAAGCAGAGTATGTGGCTACATATGTCATATGTAAATTTCATCCTCATTCAATTAGAAACAAAGGGAGATCACAAATCCCTATTTCATTAATGAATTCTAAATAAACCAATGAAATAATAGAATCAAGCAAATAGAAATGCACAATTATCAATTAAAACTCCCTGTTCCATGACTGCATATTGCTTCTATTGTTCTTCTCTTCTTTGTGGTATGGTGACTCTCAGATATTATGTTGGCAACTTGAAATTGACACAAAGATTCAAAGTTCGTGATTGTTGAAAATGAAGATTGAATGCTCAGTTATAGATTATTGGAGATAATTGATTGAAAGGTAGAACAAATTGATCAAAAGGTGGAACTCGGGTGAGCTCACATGCTGATTGATAGTTGAACTGTTGATTTGGAGGTGAACCAGAATAGATTGAATAGATTAAATGAGTCAATTGATTGAGAAAAAGTTTATTGAAAGATGAAAAAGAATGATTGGAGGAAATAAAGAGGAGGAGATAGTTAACTGATTGAAAGTTGATTGAGAGCTTTATCTAGAAAAAACTAACTAAAAGATGGAAATAGCAATTGAAGAGATAACTGAATTAATTAATTAATTGATTGAATTAATTAATTTAGCATGTTCTTGAACTTTGACTTAGATTTTCAATTTGATCTTTGCATGAGATTTAATTCAAATATTGAATTTATTCTAAATTCAATTTAGTATTTGAATATATTTAGAACTTGACTTTAATTTTCAATTTGATTTTTGAAATCATGCGTATGTATTTGAAATGAGAAGAAAATAGAAGAAATTAAATGAAATTGGCATTTGGGGATTAATGAAATTAAATGAAATTAGAAGAATTAATTAGTTAATTAAATAATTTAAAGAAACTATTTAATTATTTAGAAATGGACTTTAATTAAATAATAAAGATTATTTAATTTAAAGGATTAAAATCACAATTAATTAAATAGTTAATATTTAATTAACATCTAGAAGAGGGTTAATGATTAGATGATTAGAGATAGAAATTGAGAATTAATTTATTTAAATAATAAAGATTATTTAAATTAAGGGATTAATCATAATTAATTAAATAAAAAATATTTAATTAATATTAGAAAGTGGTTAAATGATTAAACGATGATAGGAATGAATTAATTAGTAAGATTATGAGGAAATATGAATTAGAAGAATAAGATTAATTAACTTAATTAAATAATTAAAGAATTGTTTAATCAATTAGAGGAATAATTAGTACATGATCAATGAGACATTTTTTGGTGTCTACATTTGCCCCTCTTTGAGACAAAGTCGGAATGACGTTGTTTCAAAGAAAATGAAAAAATTCTTCCCCAGTATGCCTTGGTACCACTGTATAGTGTAAATATGCTCCCTCAGAAAAGGTGGTAGAAAAATTCAGAAATTGAGACCATATTTTTTATATCAGTATAATGAGTAATCGTGTGAAGTTTCACGCATTTTTGAGATTGTTTGAGTAGCCTACAAGTTGTTTGAAGTTGATGGGGACCACAGGCGTCAGAGGGGTAAAAAACCCTAATTTTGAGCTATAAATAGAGATTTTAGCTTTTCATTTGCTCATTTGCATTGTGGTGAGTTCTTGGAAATCCTTGCGAGTTTTGTGCTTTCCTGCGAGTATTTGATCATCATGGCTGGCTATAGGGCATGAGTGCACTTGTCTGACCGAGTATGTTCTTATTAGTGACCTCCGAGGACTGGTGACATGTTATTTTTCTAAATTTTTGCCTGATTTTTTGCCCGTTTTTGTAATTTTTTCAAAAAAATTCCAAAGACCTAATTTTTATTCATCACGCATTCACCTGTTGGTTGTAATGCATTAGCATTAAGTGTCACGCATTCTCTCTAAATGTACCACAAAAGCTTAAGTGTTATGCATAAGAGCTTAGTGTTACGCATTCATTTTTCTATTTACGCATTAGTTTTAAATGCTACACATACGTTGTAATTGTCACACATAAGCATTAATTGTATCGCAATGGTGTTAAATGTCATGCATAAGTGTTTAATTTTATATATTCATTGGTAATTGAGTTTTTTGTCATGCGTTTGATAATTTTTTGCAATCCCATTATTTGATATCTGACATTTTTAATATTTTCTCTATGCACGAGAATATTGGAGTGTTATACTACCGATAGAGCAAACCCAGTGGACTTGATCTTCATGCTAATTTACTTGATGAGGAGATTGCACATATCTGACATCTTGGACTATATCATGTTTTATATTTGCCAAAGGTTATGGCCAACAGGGCCTTGATTACAACTTTAGTAGAGCGATGGCATTCTGAGATGTGTTCCTTCCATCTTCCTACTAGTGAGGCATCCATTACCTTAGAGGATGTTTGGTGTATACTACATAATCCCATTCATGGTGCGAGAGTTGTCTATGATCATGATGATGGCGTTGTTGGACTGTGTGCCCTTTTTGAGTGTGAGGAGCAGGATTTACAGATCAGTGTTCATTATGATATCCCTTGGGCTTGTTTGTACTATGATGATCTTACTATCATATTGTGTAGTATCGTAGGTGGTATGTTGATTCCTGACAAATGAGGTTATGGTTTCCCAGTTGGATGGGGCAGAGTGCTCCATGATATGATTTCTCATGGTCGAGTATATGCTTGGGGTCCTTGTCTTTTAGCCATGATTTATTATCAGATGCACGACATTGTATACCTGGGATACCAATCTATTAGTTGTGTTATGACATTGCTCCATACTTGGGCATGGGAGCACATTTCTATCTTGAGACCAGTTATTCATGTTGACTTGTAGCCTGATGAGCCTTATGCATTCAAATACACAACAGGTATTAGACATAGGGGTTTGGGTAACACCTTGTACTGGCGACATCAGCTTGATATCTTGTAGCATTTCATTTGGAGACCATTTATATTGCCCCGGTTGGGCAGATGATGTACATCACCTACCTTTCTATAAACAATAGAGATATCTTATTGGGAGGACCATTGAGACTCAGAGGATTATTGAGATATCTCTTCCAAGATGGGTACTCAGATAGTTTGGAGAGATGCAGGTGCAACCTATTGTTATAGCATACTTTGCTCATGTTTCTCGTGAGGTTTCTGATTGGGGTGTATGTATATAGCCACATGTGGCACTTGCCAAGTTTGATGCTCTTCATGCATTACAATGGGTTTGGAGTGCAAGGGCAGTAGATCCAGGGACTACTCTGGAGTATGATGCATGGTGGGCCAAACATAGGCCTATTCCACTGACTGATCGGACTGTTCTGATCATGGCGCAACAGATAGGACATCCTAGACAGTGATTGAGGATAGACATGGGGAAGAGTAGGGAGGAGGAGGGTGGAGGAGATAAAGGAGGGAGATGAGGATGTAGACATTGGTGGAGACACCGAGTCTATGAGTAGTGGAGATGATGATGATTATTCAGAGTCATCGAGTAGTGAGGATGGGGAT
The DNA here is from genome assembly GCF_030272615.1 of Cryptomeria japonica. NCBI lineage: Eukaryota > Viridiplantae > Streptophyta > Pinopsida > Cupressales > Cupressaceae > Cryptomeria > Cryptomeria japonica. The sequence goes on from NC_081409.1 coordinate 133,988,238, forward strand.
GATGATAACATGCCAGAGCTAGAGGACATGCCTGGTGCAGAGGGGGGAGGCAGACAAGTTGGTGATGAAGATGAGGGTGATCCGCAGTTTCTCAGAGCATGGATCCAGAGTCTAGAGGATGAGGTTGCCAGAATTAGGCAACGATGAGATACTGAGCGAGAGGCATTCTGCATAGACCATGGTATATTAGAGACCAAGTGAGATCATCTCCAGAGGGAGAGAGATGAGGCAATTAGATGTTCATAGATGATTCAGGTTGCCTATGATCAACATTTTTCTCCAAGTACTCATGCACGCAGATAGTCTGACAGACTCTATTATGTTGCACAGGAGGCTTTTTATTATCGACAACTCTACTATGACACTATACCTGAGGGACAAAGAGCTCCTAGATTTAGTGAAGTTAGAGGTCATTCTGGTTCCAGTAGGACTTCTACATGCAGGATCAGCAGTAGTGGTGTTATGGGTCCACCTCAACATCCCGGGGAAGGATCTAGTGGGCAGGATCCACCTGTTGACAAAGCCAGTGTTGATTGAGACATTTAGATCATGTTATTTGAGCCTTCAGCCTTGTTTTCTGTATTCAGACACATTACCATTTTTGAGTTATATATATATGATATGCATTTTTTTGGCGGCAATCTATTATGCTTTGTTTTCCACGTATGTTGTATGTTGTATGATGCTATGAGTTATGCAATGCATGTCTATATGAGTTATAAATGATTATTTCTGAATGCAATGGTCTCTACATGATTTGTGATGTAATGATTAATGAATGGTTTAATGCTTTCTATATGATTTATAAATGATGTTTATGAATGCAATGGTTATTAAATGCAATTTAAAACTATATGAATGCAACTTAAAACTATATGGATGCAACTTAAACTAATGGAGGCATTTTAAAACTATATGGATGCAATTTTAACTATATGGATGCAATTTTAACTATATGGATGCAATTTTTTATTTTGGTATGATAATGCTAGAATATTCTTTTAACTCAGATGTACCTTGAAGAAATGTTAGTAAGATGAAAGAAAGAAGAGATTGATGAAAGAATAGTGTTAGATGATAGAAAATGATTTAGAACAAGATGATGAGAAAAGAATTAGTAAACTATCAATAAATAGATGAGATGATATTGATTCACGAACTTGTGTCATTATTTATTGCGCAATATATATTCATCACTAAGCCTTATTATTGAACAATGGAGCTTAGCACATCAGGGTATAAGCAACCAAGATGTAAATATATCTCATTGAAGAAACAAACACGTAGCAGACAAGGAGTGAACCCCTCCATTCTAGGAAATACACTAGGGGTCGAGGTATGTGTGGCATTCACTAGCTGAATGCTCCTATCACAGACACCCATTAGAGAAATTTCCCTATAACTTCATTAGTTCACACCACAAACAACAAACAAAGAAAAAGATAATGCCCATCATGGCTCCTCTAGTCACTTGTGGACATCCTTGAGTAGCATAGGAACATAATATGTTGCCAAATGATAAAAGATAAAGACTAACCCAGACAAAATTCAGCAGCTATATTAACCTTGTGCCTTCATTCTTAGTTGGTTGATGTGATGGTTGGTAATGTCTGATCTCAGAAAGTTGAGGACCCCGTTTAAGACTGACCTGTCTGATTTCGAGTGTATCCTCTTCTGTTTCAGACAAGATAATGATCACTAGATATGGATATGATATGATTGATAAGATAGTTTGATCAGTTGATTGCAGATGTTTGACTAGATAGTCGTATCCTTTGTTTACTTCATGTGAAGTGTTTGTTGGATATCTGCTAGGGTATTTGTTTCTTGCGAGACATTTTATTGTAGGTTTTTTTTTAATTTTCGATTGTTTTTTAGATTTTTTGGACCGATATTTGAATGTTTTTGGTTGATTTATTCTAGACATTTTCTAAATGTTTTTGATAATTTTTTCAAGACATTTTCTAAATGTTTTTGGATTTTATGCTTTTAATTATTTTTGGTATTTTCTGGATTATATATGAATGTTTTTTATTCATATTCTTAGGACCATATTCTGAATGTTTTTGGATTTTTATGTTTTCCCAATGTTTTTGGTATTTTTATTTTTTCCCAATGTTTTTGGTATTTTTATGTTTTTCACTATTATTGGATTTTTTAAAAAGATTTTCCAATGTTTTTGGATTTTGTAGATTATATATGAATGTTTTAGGATTTTTTAGTTATGTCCCCAGTGTGTAGACTTGTATGACATAATGATCTACAGAATGCATGTGGAGACAATGAATTTTTGACATGATCTATGTTAATGCAATATGCATGATGAAGATGCATTTCTTATTCAAACAAGGATGAATGTGTTTGTTTAGCATTTTGTAATACACCAATTGAATTGGAGGTACAAAAAATTTCATAGATAAGTGGTTAATCGATCCTTAAGGTCCCTTGGAACATCCAAATTAATACACTTAGTGACTAGGATTTATAAATGGAGGTGCGGAAAACTTCCCCATTGGTTCTTGAAACTTTGATCTTCTTTTGACCATGTGTGTGCAAATGAGTTAATTCCTGCTCTTGCATTCACTAAAGATCCTTAGCATCTTATATGACTAGCTACATGGATTATTCTAATTTCAAAAGCATCCTGAATAGAGTCTCGCTACCAACAAGCTTTTAGAGCTCTGACAAGGTTATAGACTGTAATTTCTCAAATATTTCTCCATTGCCAGAAGGCGTTCATAGCCCTGATGAAGTTACTTGCATGGTCCCATAGTCAATATCTTTGTCGCACTTACATGCATGATATTTCAGTTATATATCATTGCTCTTTTGACTTGAGATGAATATTTGGCTAAAAGCACAAAGTTGTGTCACGTTTCAGGCTAACTTATCAGCACAAGTGAATTTAAATAATTCTAACTATAAATTAATTTTAGTCAAACATATGGTCTATATAGATTAATTATAGCTAAGCTATATATGGGCCACAACTTTTCCAATTGGAACTGTCTACTAAATATATATTTTATACTACTTTTGGTCTAATTACAAAAAAAAATCTTGATGTTTCAATAGCTCCTACTCTTATAAATAATTTTTTTTTTTGAAATGTAAAAAGAACCTTTTATAGATCTATAAGTGAATTTTCCAAAATATATATCTTTTAATATTTTAATTAGTTTTTATGTTTTATATTTTATTTTTATTGAAAGTAGGTCATCAACACTAAAATATAAGGTTGATTATCTTGTCAAGGAAAAAATCTGAAATTTATTAAAAAAAATTGAAAAAAATATGATGCAGTAGAGAAAAGAATCTATGTCAAGATGATATAATTCTTTTGTGATTTAGATAAATAATTAAGAAAAAAGGTGGTGGTAATTGGAAACAGTTATATTTCAGCACACACAACTTTTCAAATTTAATGAAAAATATATATTTATATAGAATAGTAAACAATATATCCATGCACTAAAGTTTCAAGTTATCAATATACAAAAAAAAAATCAACCAAAAAAAGTAAATTTTACTAAATAAAGTGTGGCGGCTTGTATAACTTCAATTTCAACATTTTTTCAGCAACTAAATTATAGTGTTTACCTTATAAAAAACTATATTCAAATAATTTTTAAAATTTTTTGTTAAAATTACAAACTTAAAATAGACATAAGAATATAAATTTGATTAGTTTACATCATTTCAAAATTCAAAACATATATTTCGCTTTCTATTGATTTAATTTAAAAAGTTGAGTCAACATTGGCCATTTCCTTTATAAAAGTGTGACACGGCTTTGTACTTTTACCCATTTGGCATAGCACTTTTTCTTTTTTATTTTCTTGCTTTAACTTGTAAGTAATGAAACCTACTTGGGTGTGACAATTACAGCGCCGCTAAAGTAGAATTTTAGATTTTTCACTAGTCATATGATCAACTAGGTGTCTAGAATGAATTAGAGATTTTGTTAATGTGTTTGAGATATAGCAATTGATAGGTTTTGGGTTAACAAGTCTCAAATAGTGAAATCACAACCCAATCATAAGTAAAGCATCATCATAGGGTAATGTTGAAAATGAATGACCTTAGGACCTCAAAGACTTCATGTCCAAATATCTAAGAAAGGAAATGACCCTTGTTTCTCTTGAATGCAAACAGATGATAAACTTGGACAGTTGCCTTGTTTTATTGATGTTGCTATATGCTAATGCAGAAATTTTATGAATGCGATGTATTTCAAAAGGAAACTATATGCAATGCAGTGTTTTGAATAAAATGATATGCAATGCGGAAAGTAAAACCTAAACTAACCTAGCCCTTAAATATAATATCGTTTAAGGTGCATGTTGTTCATAGGGTCAGAGAGTGGATCTCCCTCCATGATAGCCAAATTGTATGCTCCATTTCCTATAACCCTTGTTATAATTAAAGGACCTAACCAGTTAGGTTCAAACTTCCCTAGCTTTTCTTGTTCCACTAGGTTCCTTTGGTTCTCCTTGAGAACTAGATCTCCCACTTCAAAATTCCTTGGTCGTACTCATTTATTATAACTCCTTCTTAATCTATTATGGTAACCTTGTAAGTGATTGAAAGCAATTTGTCTCTTTTTATTGAGAGTTTATAGCTCTTGTAATCTTGCAACCCGATAGTCTTCCTCTGATATGATGTTTTTTAAGGAGACTCTTAAAGACAGTAGTTCTATTTCAATAGGTAATATTGCTTCTATACCATAGACCAAGGAATATGGTGTTGCTCCTATAGGGGTGTGTACTCCTGTTCTATAAGCCCAAAGAGTGGGATTTAACTGGAGATGCCAGTCCCATCCTATGTCAGTGACAACTTTCTTAAGGATCTTCAATATTGTCTTGTTTGTTTCCTTTGCTTGTCCATTGCTTTGTGGATAATATGGTATTGCAAATCTCTGTTGTATTTGAAATTTTTCACACAAATCTCTCATTTCTTGATTTTTGAATGGATGTCCATTGTTTGTCACTATGCACATTAGAATCCCGTATCAACAGATAATGTAATTGAGCATGAACTTTGCTATTTGCTTACCAGTGGTGTATGTAAGGGGGATTGCCTCAACCCATTTAGTAAACTACTTAGTATCTATTAAGATGAATTTGTGCCTATTGGAAGAAGTAGGATTGACTTTACCAACTAGATCTAACCCCCATTGTGAAAATGGCCATGGTGATGTAATAGTTTGAAGATCTTGTGCCAGTGCATGAGTGAGGTCTCCATGCATTTGACATTGTTTACATTTTTTGACATATTTATTGGCATCCTTTTCCATAGTTGGCCAATAGTATCTAGTTCTTAACAATTTCTTTGATAATGGCGAGCCACTTTGATGTGCCCCACAAATTCCACCGTGTACCTCCTTTAGGGAAAGTTGTGCTTCTCTTTCATCAAGACATCGAAGAAGGGTTCCATCAAAGCCCTTTGTATACAATGTGTCAGCAATAATAGTGTGTCTGGATGCTTGACGAATAAGAGTTTTCTTTTGATTTCTAGACAAATCAAGAAACATATACTGAGTATATAAGTATGTGTATATCTCATTATACCATGGGGATTTTGGACCCACAATTGAACATACATATTATGATGATAGAATCTCATATGCTGGTATCATCAATTGTTCGACAATAAACTCAAACTGGGTTTCATTATTAGGCATATTTAGTAGAGACCCTATTGTAGCCATGGCGTAGGCTGCCTTGTTCTACATACTTGGAATCTGTTCAAAAGTGATGTTACAGAAATGTTCTTTGTAATATTCTACCATTTGTTTATAAGGCATAAATTTATCATCTTTTGTGTTATAGTCATCATTGACTTGATTTACAATTAGTTGTGAGTCACTGTAGACTTGTAATTCTTTTATCCTCCACTATACAACGGTACGAAGTGCTATGATAAGAGCTTAATATTCAGCTATATTGTTCGGATAGGGAAAATTTATTTTGAATGACTTAGGGATAGAATCACCTTGAGGGGTGATGAAAAGAATCCTAGCTCCAACCCCATGATTTGTATAAGACCCATCAAAGTATAATTTCCACATGGTAGATGTTGTTAATGTAAATACAGATTCATCAGGAAAGTCTATTAGTAGTGGGTGACTATCTTTCAAGGGAGCCTCTGCTAACTAATCTGCTATAATCTTCCCTTTGATTGCCTTTATGTCTACATACTCTATATCAAACTCACTTAAAATCATGACCCACTTAGCCAATCTTCCAGTCAATGTTTCTCTGCTTAACAAATATTTAAGTGGATCAAAGCATGCAATGATTTGTACTTTGTGACTCAACATATAATGTCTAAGTTTTTGAGATGCGAAAATCACTGCTAGACATGCTCATTCTATTGGAGTGTAATTAAGCTCATACCCAATTAAGTTTCTACTTATATGGTATATTTCTCTTTCTTTTCCTTGATCATCTTGTTGTGCCAACAAGGCTCCTAAAGATGAGTTTGTTGCCGATATATATAGTAATAGGTGTTTTCCTGGAGTAGGTGGAACTAACACTAGATTATTCAGAAGATAATATTTTAAAGCTTGGAAAGCTTCTTCACATTGTTCTATCCATTTGAAGGTAACTCCTTTTCTGAGAAAATACTAGAATGGATGACATTTATATGCCAGTTGTGCTATGAACCTTCTTATGGACTGTAGTCTTCCTTGCAACCCTCTTAACTACTTAAGTGTTGATGGAGGTTGCATATCCATGATTGCTTTAACCTTTGCAGGATCTACTTCAATTCCTCTATTAGACACAATAAACTAAAATTTTTCCTGTTGTTACACCAAACACACACTTTTTTGGGTTTATCCTGACATTGTCCTGCTCTAATCGATCAAATATCTTTTCTAAGACTTCAAGATGACCTTCTCTTTTTTGTGATTTGGCCAGTAGATCGTCCACATAATATTCCATGATATTGTGCATCATGTCATGGAATAGTGTCATCATAGCCCTTTGATATGTTTCTCCTACATTTTTAAGACCAAACGGCATGACATTCCAATAGTATGTCCCCCATGGACAGGTAAATTTCATCTTGTGTTGATCTTCTGGTGCAATCCTGATCTGGTTGTATCCCGAGAAACCATCCATTAATGAAAGAATTTCATTCCCAACAGTTAAGTCAACTATCATGTCTATGTTGGGTAATGGGAAATCATCCTTAGGACATGCTTTGTTTAGATCTTGGAAGTTGGTACAGATTCTTATGCCCCTAGTGGGCTTAGTCACAGGTACCAGATTGGATATCCATTCTACATAGTCAATAGGTCGAATGAGGCCCACATCAAGCAACTTTTGGAGTTCTATTTTGACCAGTAATACAATCTGTGGATGCATCTTTCTTAGCTTTTGTTTGTACGATTTAATTCCTGGTAGCAATGGTAGATGATGTAACACCAAATCTGGATCTAATCTTGGCATATCCACATAGGACCAAGCAAAATTGATAGGACGTTGTTTGAAAAACTGTATGAATTTGTCATTTTCTTCCTAGTTTAATGATTTTGCTAAGTGGATATTATGTACAACTTCTCCTTCTGCTATATTGACTTCTTTAGTTTCTTCCATGAGTAATGTTGAATTCTCTTTTTCAATAGGGAGATTGTCTAACTCACTCTTTCCATTGTGATTAATTTGATCCATATCTTCTGTTACAGAGGTGCTTGCCTCTCCAAAGTATGTTCTATCCAGGTCTACAACAAATCCTACCTTGTTATCACCTTGTGGAAATCCTTCTCTGACACCAAGGAATTCTACAATAGCTTCATCATTCTAAAACCAATCTAGAGTTGGTTTTCCTTCTCATCCCCAATCAATCAAATGTGAGTGTACAAGGGGTAATTCATTATTCCCTTATGTTTTAAAAGATTCAGATAACATGCATACCTGGTTATTTGAGAGACCTGGTATATTTTCATTAGCTATAGGTGATTTGTGATACCCTATCATGTCAATTATTTGTGGACTAAAATCATGATTAGATAGGAATTCATATTCATGAGAATTTGTCTCACTTTCTATGTATGTTTCAGCTTTTGAGGTTGTATCACTTATCTCCTCTTGTTCTTGCATCTGATTTTGTTGTAGATTTGTGGGTCTCCGTTGTATAGGGGTTACCCTTCTTAAACCTGGTATAAGTTGTTGTAGTCTTTCTTCATCTAATTCATTGGGTGGATCTTGATTTGTTTCCCTTGGTAGAAGTATTGACAACAACCAAGGATTAGGCTCATTTACTGGTGCTAAGCCTGTGTCTGTTACCATATTTGTTTGCATAGATGTGTCAGGTACTATGTTGTGGGGTGACTCGGTGTTAGGTTCTTTTAGAAGTTGTCTCATATCTTCACCCTTTGATTCCGCACTAGGAAATGTTGGTACTTTCTTGCTTGTCTAAGATGAAGAGGGAAACACTCGTGTTGACAACTAACTTTGAGATATGTGCTCTGATGGTAGCCTTGGTCTATTCAGTATATCTAGTGTACGTTGTCTTGCTTCCATTATATTTGGTACATGTTTATATCATAACCCTTGATTCCTTGGATTTTCATTTGGTAGAATGGGTTCTTATATTCCTTGGTTCTGTAATCCCAAGCCTGTGAACCATCATACCCATGTTTTTGTAGCATCTTGAATCCATTGACATACTGATCTAAAGGTAACCTGGGTATTGTCATGTCGTGTTCTTCTCTATATATCCAGTGATTGACATCTTCATTCAGAGATTCTTCTTGTAAATCACCCCACCTAATAAAAGAGCATGAATCTGACTCTCTGACTATTTCTTTTCCTTTGTCTTGTTTCATTACTGCATTTTGCAGTTTCCCAAAAGACCTAGGACACAAAGATAATTTTTTTCCATTTGAGGTACTTGAAATAGAGTATTCTCCACAACTAATATCTTTTATCTACAAAGAAATGTTGTAGGTACATTCTTCTATGTTTCTATGATTGTTAACAACTCCATTTGTATTGTGAGTGGTGTTGCTTGATTAATTGGTACCTGGTTATCCACACTTGCCTTTAAGTGATTACAATCTTGGAATGGATTTGGATCACCCTTTTATGGTGATTTCAATGCCATTGTATGGGAATTTGATACGTTGATGAAATGTTGATGGTACAACTTGCATGGTATGAATCCATGGGCAGCCCAATAACATGTTGTACCCTAGTTCTCTATCCAACACTTGGAAAGTAATCTCTATCGTTATAGGTCCTATTTGTACTGGTAGCGTAACTATACCTTTTGAGGGACACTCTTCATCATCATATGCTTTGATGTTTATTCTCTTTGAAGAATCAATATGAAGCTCAAAATATCCCAATGCCTTAACCAGCTTTAATGTACAAATGTTGAGACCAACTCCTCCATCTATAAGTACTCTTTTGATTCTTCTCTTATGTATGTAAGCTTCTAGATGTATCGGGTCATTATGGAGAAGTCTATCACTAGGAATATCATGTTTTGTGAATGCAATGCGGGTACCCTATGTCAAATTGCCCACCATGGATTGGAAGGCATTTTCATCTATATTTTTGTCCACTACTGAATCTTGAAGTGCTTTTTCTAGAATAGCTTTATGAGTTGGTGATATATGCAATAGTTCAAAAGTGATATCTGTGTTGGAGTTTTCTTGAGTTTCTCCACAATATTATAAGTCCCTACTGCTGGTGCTGGGTTTGATGGTACTCATAAAGTTACTTTAGATCTAAGAGTAACTACTACATAGTCTCTATCTTTGGGAGTTATCGTTATTGTAGCCACTGTATATCCTCTTGTGAAGGAACTGTCTGTAACATACACTGTGTTATCAAGGTTTATATTGTATCCCTCCCTGTAGTCATTATGTGAAAGTCTGACATCCATGATATGTGTTATAAGTTCATCTTCAAACCATCTCGAATGAAATGGTTCTTCATACCCCCAGTTAATAAGATAAAGATTCTTGTCTTCATCATATTTTGGTGCTTCTGACAGCATGCAAATTTGGTTATCATCATTGTGATTCTCTTGATAATGCTCATTATTATCAAGTGCTTCTTGTGAATCATTGTTTACTACATCTCTTGAGCTAATGGCATGAATAGTGTAGTCGTATGAGACTTTTGTGTAGCTAGTTGTATTATCTTGTGTTCTTGATGTAGATGCCTTTCCTTTGTCATGTTTGACAAATGGATCCTTAAAGATGGTATGATTCATGTTTGCTGACATTTTGTTGGTGTCAATCGTGATGTCACCTTGATCGATCATGTCTTGGACTAAGTTTTTCAATCTATAGAAACTTGCAGTTTTGTGACCTTTAGTACGATAATAATCACAGATATCACTATCATTCCACCATGTGGGTTTGAAAGGACCTGGTTCAAATACTCTTACTTCTAGCAAAGTGATCATGTTTGTCTATATCAAATTTTTTAGTGTTGATTCAATACGTTCCCCTAGAGGTGTATAATTCCTTCTTGGAATATTTACCCTTGGAAATTTTGTGTTCATAGTTTGTGTAGCATTGACATTTGTCGAGACAGTGTTATTCTCAATTTGTGGACTAAATGATTGACTTGGACCTTGTAAAGACAAAATCGGTTGAGTTATGTTCACTGTACGGGCGTCTAGAACACCATCGTTGATCACATTTTTGTTTTTCGACCAAAATTTGGATTTATTGTTGTTGTTGTTATTGCCATATTTTATGAGACCTTGTTCTACTAGTCCTTTCTCACACTTTAGAGATTTTTTAGTGATTTGTTTAAATATGGTCAAACATTAAATTTGTATTGGGTACTTGATCTTAGGGATTAAGTTTTTTGTGAACATGTCAACTTGCTTGTTTCTAGAATAACAGTCTTGCATCTCCTATAGAAATATCTCCATCATTGTATGAAGGATGCAAATGTTTCATGCTCATATTGTTTTGCGACGCATAAATCCATCAAAGTGACCAAGGTTTCAATGTTATGCAAAAGGTTATCAATGAAGTGTTCAGCTAATTCACCCCATGATGTGATAGTTGTTGGTAAATGCGAAAACCACTCCAAGGTTGAGCCTCCCAGACTTTTAGGAAATAGTCTCATTAGATAAGTGTCTTTAGTTGCAACCTCTATACATGCTGTAAAAAACTCTCTCATGTGATCTCTATGATCACCTTTCCCTCGATATCTGTCAAATTTTGGTGTTTCAAAATGTGGTGGGAAAGGTGACATGTATAATGTGTGATCAAAAGGATAAGGACGTAAGTCCTGCATTGTGTAGCTCTTTTTATCATTATCAGTTTGCATAGTTGTAATCTGTTGTTGCAAATTTTGTACTTGTTGTGACAGAATCTCTGTTTGAGTCAGAGGTACACTTTGCACGTATATTTCCCACAAAAGGATTCATGGTAGTATAACTAGGAGGTTGTTGAAAGGTACCATAATTATAATTCTGCATGTTATGAGTTCCACTAGGTACTATAAAATAAGCGATATGTGAACCCATGTTTGACTGAGTTGTACTCATTGTATTAGCAGAACCTAGGTTTGTATTCTGATGACTGTATGTAGATCCTATAGAATAGGAAACCGGAGGTTGGGTTGCACTTTTTGTATGAGGCACTTGTGTTTGAATAGGTGTTGAGACACTTGACATCATTGGTATAGCTTGTGTTGGTGTGCTGACATTTATTGTTGAGGATGATGCACTTGATTGAGAATTCGCATTTGAAATGACAATTGTTTGTATAGATGATGTTGGTGCATTCTGAGAAAAACTTGAGGTCGTTGCTTGTCTTTGTGTCATATGTGGTATTTGACTACTATTTTGACCTAGAGTATTTCCTAGTGGTAAGATTGTTGTGATATCAAATTCTTCAAGTAATTTGGCCCCATTTTGTAATAACAATGAGAGATACTTGTCTCTATCATTATGTATAAGAGCATCTAAGATCATAAGGACATGTGGGTCTTGTTGAGCTGATTCAATCTCTTCATGTGTTAAACTTTGTTGTAGTTCATGTATTGTGGGCATTGCCTGAGAATTTGACTGTTAACTAGTTGATATGTCCACGTTCCAAGTTGGATTTACTGACAGGTCATTGTTTGAGTCCATCTTACTTTCTGCCTTTTGTGACCTTATGACGAGTATTTAAGACTTCTATATGAGGATGGTTTGGAACTTAATACAAGATGATAATAATGCAAGACTCTAGACCTAAATATGGAATATGCAACACTAGAACAGACTCTCTATTGAGGATTTTGATGTGAGACTTGTTGAGTATTTTGAGATTTTTGTAATGCAAGTTTTTTAAGCTCTTCTCTTAGACATTCTGCCTCAATTTCTCTATCAATTCTAGGAGCAATTTTATACTCTATATGTAGTTCGTACTCGACTCTTATATAATGAGGTGTGTTTCTCTTCAATTGCCAGGATGAGTTACCTAAACCGTCAAGGATTTCTCATTGATCGCCATTTGGCACTAGATTAGGTTGCTCGAAGGGGAGAAAACCATCACCTGGGAGACCCATCAAAATGCATGCTATGACTTTCTAGGATGATTATGAAAATGATGATGGACTAAGACAAACATATATGAAATCTAGACAAGGACTTAATCTAAGGATGTAGATGAGGATGATAATGAGGACATAAATGAAGACTATGCAAGGACTAAGGATGATAATAAGGATGTAAATGAGGACTATGCAAGGACCATACAAGGACTAAGGATGATAATAAGGACATAACTGAGGACTATGCAAGGACTAAGGATGATAAAAAGGATGTAAATGAGGACTATGCAAGGACTAAGGATGATAATAAGGACGTAAATGATGATTATGCAAGGACTACCTATGGTCACAGGTATGTAAATTTTATTTTTATTTTTTAGTTTGCAGGACTGTCTGATGTTTCAAGATGGACTTTGTTTCTAGTAATTCTGTGTTATAGGACAAATTTGTTGTTTTCCAAGTCTAAGAATTCAAAGATACGTAGGGTAGGGCCTGAAATAGCCCAATACTGACTCAATACTGGTCTAACACAATGATACATATAAAATCACAAAAAACAATCTTAGGCTGGAAATTGGAAACCATTCAAATGAGGCTCTTATGAAATACTAAAACAAGATGAACAACTAGAGATTCTGGCCACACTGGCTCCACTCGATAGCACGCACTTCTCGGGCATGCTAGTCTCTCTTACCCCGAAGATCTGAAGATCTTATCACTAAGGGATTTTTGTCTCATAATGCAAGGTACATGAAGGGAATCTATGGGGTACAATCCACACTCCCGAAATCATTGAATGTAGGATTTGGGCTACTAAGTTGGTTCTTATTATAAAATTTTGAGGGTTCCTGATCCAATGATGAATTCTTAGAGAAAGTCACTTAAGACTTTATTTGAGATTATCAGTGTAGGGAAGGCTCCTACATAGGTCAAGTTAACTCAACACTCTAGCTGCTTGACTAGTATATTTATATAGTGGCTCGAAAAACCCACTCGAGAGTACGATGGGAGAGATGATATCCCCAATGCATCCCAATTTGAAGTACCTTTGTGGGGTGATGAAATCCCCAGTCAAAGATATCCCTCACTAGAAATAAAATAAAATTGGGCGTTGTTGTGACTTTTGCCCTTTCTCCCAAGACCCCAAAAGCACGTGGAAAGGTAGTTAATGCAACAGTAGGTCCACCCCAAACACAATACAAGTTCTTTCCCTTAATAAAATGAAATGTGAGTTAATCTATTGAGTAGCATAATTCATGTTCATTTTAAAACCCAAATTTAGGTGTTAGATACTCATGTGCATGTCAATTTTAAAACACCAAATGGAAATGTGAATGCTTGCATGTCAATTTTAACCGTTGTTAATTTTAAACCCAAAATTGAAGTATGATACATGCATGTCCATTTTAACCATTATTAATTTTAAGCCCAAAACTGAAGTGTGATACATGCATATCCATTTTAACTATTGTTAATTTTAAGCCCAAAAATTGAAGTGTGATACATGCATGTCCATTTTAACCATTGTTAATTTTAAGCCCAAAAATTGAAGTGTGAGAGCATGAGTGTTTATGATTCAATAATAATCTGATCCTCTCTGTAAATTCACCATAGGCTGCAGATAGATAATCAATAACTCAATAAAACCCACAGAAAACAAAAAACTAAACTATGACAAAAAATGAATGTGTGATGATACCTAAGCGATTGTGTGATCCTGTATGGCCGATTGCATAATTATGTCAGAGCGATTGTGTAATCCTATTAGAGAGATTGTGTGGTTCTGATAGAGCAATTACATGATCCTAACAGAGCAATTACGTGATCCATAGACAAACCAAACAAAAAAAAATAAAGCTAATTCTAATCTGGAACCTGCAAAATAGATCGCGATGCTCTAGCAAGATCTATCATCATCCATTCTATGTTAAGAAAATCATATTTCACCCTATATGAGAGAACTAGGCTATTATATCTATCGATGGCTAGTTGATCCTCTAGATCTTGTATCTTCTTTTCTGCTTTTAGGATTTGCTGATAGCGTCTGGCTTGTCTTCTTTGCTCCTTTGTCCTCCTAGCACCTGAAATTATGAATTGTACCTTACATGCCATAAAATGTCATAATTAAGCATGCAATAAAAGTAAACCATATTCATATTTACCTAATTTCATATAAATTTTGATAGAACAAAGAGCAGAAAGATAAAAAAATAGAAAATCAACAAAACAACAATATTCCTGATGAATGCGTGATCATGTAAGGGCTTTTGCGTGATGGGTTCTACAAGAATGCATGACCCTATCTTCTCGATTGTGTAATCCTGTCTATTTGATTGCGTGATGATGCAAACACAATTACATGATGATGAGATCCACTTTGGAATCTATACAAAACCTGTAAATATGAAAAAATCAGTACGACCTACAAAAATCACACAGAAAATAGAGAAGGTTAATTAGTTGTTGTTCACATTGGGTTCACCAAAATGTCGTATGTAAAATTCAACCTCATTCAATTAGAAACAAAGGGAGATCACGAATCCCTATCTAATAAAAGAATTCTAAATAAACCAATGAAATAATACAATCAAGTAAATAGGAACACAAAATTATCAATTAAAACTCCCTATTCCATGACTGCATATTGCTTCCATTGTTCTTCTCTTCTTTGTGGTATGGTGGCTCTCAGATATTGTGCTGGTAACCTGCAATTGACACAAAGATTCAAAGTTTGTGATTGTTGAAAATGGAGATTGAATGCTCAATTTATAGATTATTGGAGAGAATTGATTGAAAGGTGGAATAGATTGATCAAGAGGTGGAATTCAGGTGATCTCACATGCTGATTGATAGTTGAACTGTTGATTTGGAGGTGAACCATAATAGATTGAATAGATTAAATGAGTCACTGGTTAAGAAAAAGCTGATTGAAAGATGAAAAAGAATGATTTGAGGAAATAAAGAGGAGGAGATAGTTAACTGATTGAAAGCTGATTCAAAGCTTTATTTAGAAAAAGCTAACTAAAAGATGGAAATAGGAATTGAAGAGATAACTGAATTAATTAATTAATTGATTGAATTAATTAATTTAGCATGTTCTTGCACTTTGACTTAGATTTTGAATTTGATCTTTGCATGAGATTTAATTCAAATATTGAATTTATTTTAAATTCAATTTAGTATTTGAATACATTTAGAACTTGACTTTGATTTTCAATTTGATTTTTGAATGGAATTCTTGAAGAAGAAGTTTAAATTGAACAACCAGATGTTAAGTCTGCATTTTTTAATGGAATTCTTGAAGAAGAAGTTTACATTGAACAACCCAATGGGTTTGCATTGATTGAAGAGAAGGATATGGTATGGAAACTTCATAAAGCTTTATATGGATTAAAGCAAGCTCCAAGGGTATGGTTTGAAAGAATCCATTCACACTTGATAAAGTTTGGATTTCAAAGAACCAGTGAGGACAACAATATTTACTTGAAGACAAAAGGAGACAACTTATTGATTGCAAAAGTATTTGTTGATGATATCATATTTGGAGGAGATGATGATATGAGTTTAACTTTTGCAGAGGAAATGAAAAAGTAGTTTGAAATGTCTTTGATACATGAGATCAAATTTTTCATTGGTTTGTAGGTTCAACAGATGAAAGGAGGTATCTTTATCAATCAATCCAAGTATGTGAAGGAGGTATTGAAAACATTTGGAATGGAAGACTGTAAACTGGTTTGAACCCCTATGGTTGCTAGTTATAGATTATGTTGTTCATAGCAAACTGGACATTGCTCATGCAGTTGGAATAGTGGCAAGATTTCAAAAAAGTCCTAAGGAGACTCATTTGGTGCTAGTAAAGAGAATTTTCAGATATCTTAGAGGAACTATTGATTATGGATTATGGTATCCATACAAAGGAATCTTCTCTTTGAAGGTGTTCAGTGATACTGATTGGGTAGGTAATATAGATGACCGAAAGAGCACAACTGATGGTGCATTCTTTCTAAGTGGAAGATAGGTTTCCTGGACTAGTAAGAAACAAAGTTGTATTTCTCAGTCTATAACAGAAGCAGAGTATGTGGCTACATCTGTCGTATGTAAAATTCATCTTCATTCAATTAGAAACAAAGGGAGATCATGAATCCCTATTTAATTAAAGAATTCTAAACAAACCAATGAAATAATACAATCAAGCAAATAGGAATGCAAAATTATCAATTAAAACTCCTTGTTCCATGACTACATATTGCTTCCATTGTTCTTCTCTTCTTTCTGGTGTGGTGGCTCTCAGAGATTGTGTTGGCAACCTACAATTGACACAAAGATTCAAAGTTCGTGATTGTTAAAAATGGAGATTGAATGATCAAGTTATATATTATTGGAGAGAATTGATTGAAAGGTGGAACAGATTGATCAAGAGATGGAACTCAGGTGAGCTCACATGTTGATTGATAGTTGACCTAGTGATTTGGCGGTGAACCAGAATAGATTGAATAGATTAAATGAGTCAACTGATTGAGAAAAAGTTGATTGAAAGATGAAAAAGAATGATTGGAGGAAATAAAGAGGAGGAGATAGCTAACTGATTGAAAGTTGATTGAGAGCTTTATTTAGAAAAAACTAACTAAAAGATGGAAATAGGAATTGAAGAGATAACTGAATTAATTAATTAATTGATTGAATTGATTAATTTAGCATGTGCTTGCACTTTGACTTAGATTTTGAATTTGATCTTTGTATGAGATTTAATTCAAATATTGAATTTATTTTAAATTTAATTTAGTATTTGAATATATTTAGAACTTGACTTTGATTTTCAATTTGATTTTTGAAATCATGCATATGTATTTGAAATGAGAAGAAAATAGAAGAAATTAAATGAAATTAGCATTGGGGGATTAATGAAATTAGAAGAATTAATTAGTTAATTAAATAATTTAAATAACCTATTTAATTATTTAGAAATGGACTTTAATTAAATAATAAAGATTATTTAATTGAAAGGATTAAAATCACAATTAATTAATATTTAGAAGAGGGTTAATGATTAGATGATTAGAGATAGAAATTGAGAATTAATTTATTTAAATAATAAAGATTATTTAAATTTAGGGATTAATCAGAATTAATTAAATGATAAATATTTAGTTAATATGAGAAAGTGGTTAAATGATCAAATGATAATAGAAATGAATTAATTAGTAAGATTATGAGGAAATGTGAATTAGAAGAATAAGATTAATTAACTTAATTAAATAATTAAAGAATTATTTAATCAATTAGAGGAATAATTAGTATATGATCAATGAGACAATTTTAGGTGTCTATAGAATCCATGAACTATACTCAAGCAATATGGATGAGACATGTATTAGAAGTATTCAAGGGGAATATGATAGAACTGGTGGTCGTATATTGTGATATTACAAGTGCAATAAAAATTTAAAAGAATCTAGTATTGCATGCTAGAACAAAGCATATTGAACTAAAGTATCATTTTCTAAGAGAAAAACTACAGGAAAAGACAATCAGGATGGATCATGTGTCAAGTAAGGAGCAGTTGGCTGACATATTCACTAAGCCATTGCCTAAAGAAAACTTTGAATATCTCAGAGGCAATAGGGATTATACCCCTATCGAACGTCAACTAAGATTTTGTTGAAGTATCAATCCAATGGACTAATTGAAGACCTTTCACTGTGGATTGATGAGAAGTGGGCTACTCCTCAAGGGGAGCAACAAAATTAAAGAAATCAATAGCAATAGAGATGAAGAAAACAGTAGCAGCATAGATGAAGAAAACAGTAGTTGTCGAAGATGCATTTGACACTTTGTACCTTTGGCATTGCTATCAAAGGGGGAGAAGAGAAATAAAGATGGGAAAAGAACAATAAAAGGGGGATAAGAAAAGTAAATCAGGAGAAGCAAAGTCAAGAAGATGAAGAACAAAAGAACATGTACAATAGTCATGACGGTAAGATTTCTAGTTTTGCTTGAGAAGATTTTGGTGTTACGATCTTGGTATTGCCATCAATGTCAAAGGGGGAGATTATTGGCATACTAATGGAGATGATGAATTATTGGCATAACTGATGATGATGAGAATATGACCTGTAAAGTTAATATGATCACATGTATGTTGTCAGGGTGAGATTGTTGTTGATGATGATATAGGTTGTTTCATGACTTTATTTGTGTTGTCATTGATGGTAACCATGTGTTTTTTGTCATCTAAGTCATCTAGACCTACCGGTATAGCCTAACTGGTAGTGGGACTACAAAATTGCTAAGTTACTATAAACTGATAAATAGGAATAGAGTAATGATACTGGTAAGTGGTACAGACAATTGGAGAAGATTTAGGTGTTGTGGTTTGGAATATACATTTATAGCCTTGGCACGAGTCTATGATTGTAACCACATCAAGTTTTGTGAACCAAAAAGCACATTTGTAATTGGTTGATATCAAATCTATAAGGAAGAACTGTATACCAGTATTAAATCTTTAATCGGTAATGATTTATGGTTTGGCGGTGTATCTTATCATGTTCATAACTTATAAGTGACATGTGAAAATACGTGTCTAACGATTAAGATGGTGTTTGAGTGTGTACAAGGATCAAATTTCTTGGGAAATAACAAAGTGCTTACTAGAATGTGACAAGGGTTTGATGGCTTATCAGATTGATGTGCGGTGATCATTAAATGATGGAAATTGTCTAGAAATTTGTTGTAATAATCTGTAATGATTTGAAATGTATTTTGGTAGACTGTTTTGCTGCTCAAAATATAAATTCATTTTATCTTTTGATATAGTTAGGTTTTTTTGACCGACCTAACAGTAAAATTTATTTCGGTCTAGTTAGAGATGGAATTGTGTGTTGGTGGCTTGAGAAGAGAGTGTAGTCAAACCAGATTGTAGAGTCTACATGTGTAAAATAGAGTTGTGTTGGAAAGGATCTGTACTAGAAAGAAAGGTAGTGTTGTGATCAGATCATTTACTCATAATCTTCCCTTACAGTTGCAACAGTTTGAAATCCCTTAACCGGGTATATCCTAACAGGTCTTATTTGTAAATCCCTTCACCAGGTGGCTCATTAGATTGAGTTTCAAATCCTCTCACGAGGTTACTCCTAACAGGGTGTTGCTCCTAATAGGGATAATGTTGAAATCCCTTGAATGGGTGACTCCAAGCAGGGTCTTCTCTTAACCAGGCATTATTGTAAAGATCCTAACCGGGCTAGGCCTTTAACAGGGCACATTCCAAAAGAGTGCAAATATTTTGTGGGTGCTAGTTCCCACCGTGGTTTTTCCCATTTGGGTTTCCACATGAAAAATATCTATGTTCATATTATGGATGGATTGTTGAGTTGTTCATTTGATTTGTTTTTTTTGTTTACATGTTGATGAACATTTGAGTAGTTACCAGTAATGGTTTGGTAAATATGATTTGAAGACTGTTTAAGTGGTTACCCGTACTGGTTTTTGAAGTAGTTTTAGAATTATCTTATTACTGATTCACCCCGCCCCCCCTCTCAGTAACAACCAGATCATCATAAATAACATTTTGCATCAGAGCCATAGGTCCTCTTTGTGCAAAAGCTTAACTGCTTGAGGTAAAGATCTTGAAGATGATGAAGAAGGAGGGTCCTCAGTTTACAATGGATAACTACATAATATAGAGTGATAGAATAAAGATCTATATCAAAGGAATGGGGCCACAATTCTAGGAGCATGTTGTTAATCAACACACACCTCCTACTGATACTTTGACTACAGATCAAAGATTAAGGAGCAGCAGGAGAATGTTCAAACATTGGAAGCCATTGTAAGTACACTTTTTGATTATGAGTATATTGATGTTCATGGTCTTGAAACTGCTTATGAAGTTTGGGAAAAGTTAAAGTTAATTTATGGTGGAGATGAGCATGTGCAAAGAGATAAAGAAGAAAGCTTGAGAGGCAAGTTTGATGACATGAGAATGATGGAAGGAGAGAACATCACCCAGTATGGATAGAGAATAAAAGACATAGTTGGAGGAATAAAAAGTGCTAGTGGAACCATTACATAAGACATAGTGGTGAGTAAAATTCTTAGAACCTTATTGTCCGCTTATGCTATTAGAGTATCTGCTATCCAAGAATTGAGGTTAGTTCGCAAGGATAAAGCCGTCATTGATTCTTTGATAGGCAAGCTTACTGCTTTTGAATTGAATAGCTTTGACAATAGTGTACCTAAAGTAGAATCTACCTTCAAAGCATCTGTATCTAATGCATCAATAAGGAAAGGGAAGGATATCTGTCATAACCATGAATGTAGGTCAAGTCATCATGGTGGTGGTAATAAAGAAGTGGATGATGAAGACAACCGAATGGAATTTGAGGCTTTATTGGCAAAGAAACTCACTAGAGGCACTGGTAATAAAAAGACAAGATTCCTCTTAAGTTCTTCTCATGTAACAAAATAGGATGTATTACTGCTCATTGTCCTAATAGTGATTAGAAGGAAAAGTTCACAAAGTACAAAGGAAAAGGTAAGAAACAATGCTATGTTGTAGTAGATGAAGGTGTTATTGATGAGGAATTAGAGGATGAAGACAATGAGGAAATTGTTTTTGTAGCAGTTAAGGAAGATCTCTCTCACAAGAAATCTTTAGTGTCTTATATTGACAGCAGTGATGAGTGGGTCATTGATAGTGGTTGCTCACACTACATGACAGGTGATAAGAACAAGTTCATCAAAATCAAAGAGTTCGATGGTGGAATAGTGCGATTTGGCAACAATATACCGTAAAAGGAAAAGGTTTTATCTTTTTCAATGGAAAAGTAATGTTGATGATGTATATTGGGTTGAAGGATTAAAGCATAACTTGTTAATTGTTGGTCAGCTAAATGATAAAGGTTATCATCTTGAGTTCAAAAATGGAGTGTGTAGGATTTTAGGATGTAAAGGAGAACTAATTGCTACCAGTAAATAGATGAAAGATCACTTATTTCATCTGAACACTAATGTTAACAGTTGTTTGGTTGCAAAAGTTGAGGATAGTTGGTTATGGTATAGAAGATTTTGTCATGTGAATTTTGATAACTTGGTTAAGGTCAACAAGTCAAGTATGGTTAGAGGTATGCCACAACTAGTCAAACCAGACAATTTGATTTGTAAAGAGTGTCAGTTGGGTAAGATGACTACTTCCTCGTTTAAAATCAAATCTTTCTCTTCTAAAAATATTTTAGATTTGGTGGACATTGATTTATGTGGTCCTATGATGACTAGGAGTTTTCATGGTGACAAATATTTCGTGATATTTACTGATGATCATTCAAGAATGATGTGGGTTACATTTTTGAAGGAAAAGTGTGATGCTTTCAACAAGTTTAAGGCATTCAAAGCCCTAGTGGAAAAATAAACCAGTAAGAACCTAAAATGCCTGAGATCTGACTGGTGTGGAGAATTCACATCAATTGAATTTGTGAAATATTGTGATGAGAATGGAATCAAAAGATAATTGTCTGCACCAAGGATACCACCATAGAATGGGATTGCAGAAAGGAGGAACTGAACCATAGTTGAAGCATTAAGGACAATGTTGATACAAGGGGATGTACCTAAGATGGTTTGGAGAGAAGCTGTTAGCACTGCAGTATACATAATGAACCAGGTATTGGTCAAGAAAGGTAGTGATAAACTCCATATGAATTATGGCATGGTCATACTCCTAATTTTGGTTATTTCAAAGTCTTTCCCAGCAGGTGCGAAATAAAGAGAGATGAGTATACAGGTTAGTTTGAACCCAAAAGTGACGAAGGAACATTCCTTGGTTGTTCATCTAAGAGTAAAGTATTTAAGTGCTTTAACAAAAGAACCAAGAAGATTGTGGAAAGTGATAATGTGAAAATTAATGAGTACTCTAATAAATCTAATGATATCGATAAGTCTGATGTAGTAGATGAACAAAATATTGTGATCATTGAACTGGAAGTTCAAAATGATGTTGAGTAGAATAGTGCAAAGGATGTTGCTCAACCGATGGATGAAGAACCAAAAGAAGATGAAGATGAAGAAGTAGAACAAGAATAGGCTTCCAGACCAGGACCACTTATACCTAGATATGTAAAGTTGAATCACTTAGTAAATCAGATAATTGGAGACAATTATGCTAGAGTACAAACAAGTAGAAAGATCAAAGAAAGTGCTTGTCTGATTTCCATAGTTGAATGTAAGACAGTGAGGGAAGCTCTCAAGGATAATGATTGGATAAAGGCTATGGAGGAAGAGCTTAATAAAATAGAGAAGAACAACACTTGGTCACTTGTCCCCAGATCAACTGATAAAAATGTGATTCATACTAAGTGGGTGTTTAGAAACAAACTGAATTATGATGGTGAAGTGGTTAGGAAAAAGGTAAGACTAATTTACAAAGGATATGTAGAAGAAGAAGGTGAGGATTATGGAGAAACCTTTGCATCAGTTGCTAGACTTGAAGGAGTAAGAATGCTGCTTACATTTGTAGAATTTAAAGGATTCAAGGTTTACCAAATGGATGTTAAGTCTACAATTTTTAATGGAATTCTTGAACAAGTCTACATTCAACAACCAGATGGGTTTGCATTGATTGAAGACAAGGATATGGTATGCAAACTTCAAAAATCTTTATATGGATTAAAGAAAGCTCCAAGGGCATGGTTTGAAAGACTCCATTCACACCTGATAAAGATTGCATTTCAAAGAACCAGTTAGGACAATGATATTTACTTGAAGACAAAAGAAGACAAGTTATTAATTACAGAAGTATTTGTTGATGATGTCATATTTGGTGGAGATGATGATACAAGTTTAAATTTTGTAGAAGAAATAAAAAAGTAGTTTGAAATGTCTCTAATAGGTGAGATGAAATTTGTGATTGGTTTGCAGGTTCAATAGATGAAAGGAGGCATCTTTATCAGTCATTCCAAGTATGTGAAGGAGGTATTGAAAACCTTTGGAATGGAAGACTGTTAACTCATTGGAACCCCTATGGTTGTTGGTTGCAGATTATCAAAAGAAGATGATTCAGATCTAGTAGATGAAACCAATTATAGATATATGATTGTTAAACTACATTATGTTGTTCATAGTAGGCCGGACATTGCTCATGTAGTTGGAATAGTGGCAAGATTTCAGAAAAGTCCTAAGGAGACTCATTTGGTGGAAGTAAAGAGAATTTTCAAATATCTTAGAGGAACTATTGATTATGGATTATGATATCCATACAAAGGAAACTTCTCTTTTAATGTGTTCACTGATGCTGATTGGGAAAGTAATATAGATGACCAGAAGAGCACAACTGAAGGTGCATTCTTTCTAGGTGAAATTTTGGAATCCTGGACTAGTAAGAAACAAAGTTGTATATCTCAGTCTATAGTCATGACAGTGAGATTTTGAGTTTTACATGATGAGCTTTTGGCGCTACCATCTTGGTGTTGCCATCAATGCCAAAGGGGGAGATTAGTGGCATATTGATGGAGATGATGAATTGTTGGCATAACTGATGATGATGAGAAGATGACTAGTAAAGTTTTTTAGGATTCCCAAAGATACTGAGAGGGGGGGTGAATCAGTATCTAACCGGTTAGCAGATTTTCTTGACTTAAAACATGTAGAGCATATTAATACTCTATATCAGTAAAAAGAAAGTAATGTAATAAATAGAGATAAAAGCAACCACATGAAAAACACACCATAACACAGTAGTTTAACAAGGAAACCCAATGTGGGAAAAACATCGGTGGGATTTGTAGCCCACAATATTCACTTATTGGCCAATAAGAGAATATTACTGCTACAATAGGGGCCTGCACATGCAGGAAGGCCAAGTGCCTAGAGCTCACTGCTCAATTACAAAATGGGAAGTCTCAATGACTTACAAAATGGATTATATAAATCCAATGTCTTGTATTGCTTCAAAATAGCATCTACTATGCCAGATCCAGTGCCGGTTTATAGCTTTACTTCATAAATAAACCCTTAACCTATAATTCACATAATAGGTCTGCCTTATTTCGCTTATCCACTTCCTTACAAATGTTCTATAATGATATCATACATATATGAGTCATTTTACAACTTTCCAAGTTGGCTTACAATGATTTTACAATAATTAACAAAATATAATATAAACAAAATTCCTGTCGGCTTCTGTGCTAGTATGCTTCCTTTTACTGTCGGTGCCGGTGGTCTGTGTGCCTGTGTAGAATCTGACTTTGCTAGTGCCAGTGGATTGCCTTTTTGATGTCATAGGATTGTAAGGTTGCCATCAATGAAAAAACCTTCAATCACCTACAATGTCTCATTGGAGTGTGCATTTGCCAACAATCTCCCCCTTTGGCATTGATGGCAACACTCATGAGAAAAAT
The DNA here is from genome assembly GCF_030272615.1 of Cryptomeria japonica. Taxonomy (NCBI): domain Eukaryota; kingdom Viridiplantae; phylum Streptophyta; class Pinopsida; order Cupressales; family Cupressaceae; genus Cryptomeria; species Cryptomeria japonica. Next base: position 134,013,151 of record NC_081409.1, read on the forward strand.
GTGTTATCCAAAAAGAATCTGCTAGAAGTGTCTTACCAAAAATGTGTTACCAAAAATATGTGCTCCCCCTGAGCTGATGATCTCTGCTTCTAAATTTTTCTCATTCCACTACTCCCCCTTTGACATCAATGACAAAGGTTGTCAAGGTGTCAATAGAGTGTGGTTCCCCGCTTCACCCTTGTAACCGGTTGGTTACAATCTAAAAAAGATCCGCCAAAACTAGATTAAGGCTTTCAAGAAACTTTTTTCTATCTTTTATTGCGGCCTCTGTCCTCTGAATTGTATCGGTGAGGTGTTGCATTTGCTCTACTGGTGTTTTTTGTCCTTGAACCAAAGCATCAGATATTTCTTTCCTTAGTGATGCGAGGTAGTCCAATTTCAGACTTAGTCTCCATTTAAGAGCTTTAGCCATATCTTTTATTCTTTCCTTTTCTCTTTCCAACTTTAATAGTTCTTCCTCAAAACCTGTTATTTTTTGTTCAAAAACTGATAGTGGTTTAGGTGAATTAATGAAATTGTCAGCTAGTTGATTAATTTCTTCTTGTATCTTGTTGATCTTCTTATCTATATCAACTATCAAAAAGTTAGTTTTACAAGTATCTTTGTACAAAGTCTTGAATTCCTTCAATGTACTACACAGTTCTGATAGAAGTGTGTCAAACTGCCTTGTACACTTCTTTATTTCTTCCTCAAAGAATTTGTGTTTTTCCTTCTCTAATCTTTCCTTGAATGCTTCCTCTTTTATTTGTTCAACTGTCACAATGTTTTCAGTAATATACTTAGACAAAGTGTCAAGTTGCTCCAAAGAATCTTTATTATCTACATTACATTTTGGAGCTATCATTTTCAAAATTGGAATGGTATCATCTATAGCCTTGTATGCTTGTAAGCTACAATCTGTTATTTTCTTTATGGAATCTAAAAGAACTTCAGTCAAATTGGTTGATTTGAATCCTACAGTTGAAGGGCCAACACTCTGTATCCTGCCGGTGGGAGCAATTTCCTTGCTTGTGCTGACCTCTGGTAGGTCAGTTTGTGTTTCCATTTCCTTAAGCATAGGTTTTGGTCTCTCAGTTGTTGCTAGTGGCACTAACTCTGTATTAACTTGTTGCTATGATGGAGTCTGTTGCTCTGCTTGTTGTTTAGTCAGTTGATCAACTTGTTGCTTAGTGTTACTATCTCATGGTTTACCTTTTGTGTTGTCTATTACCGATGGCTCACTAGCCATATCTATCTTTCTAGTTGTATCCTTATCTACCACAATGTTAACTTTCTGAGTATCAATGTCAACTGTGTATAATACCTCAGAATTGGGATTGGTGTCTTCTTGTGGTATATCCATACTCTCATTAGCCGGTTGATCTTCAGTGGTAGCTACTAGTGGAGTAGTTAGAGGCGGTGGGGGTAGATTATCTTTTATTTTTATGCTCGGTGGTCCACCAACCTTGCCTTTTCCCTTGTCCTTTTCCTTCTTATATACTTTAAAGGTTTTAGGTTTTAGATATTCTTCTTATTTTTATTTCTCAACAAGGAATATGTCCCATGCATTTGCAGTTTCTTCTACAACCTCATTCACTCTACCAACCATAAGTGCTACATGTCGGTGTGCAATTGAGAATACTGATCGGTTAGCCTCTGCAATCAGATCATCTATCTCCTTTGGTGAGTTAACATGATAAACAACAAGTAGTTTTTCAACTTTTATTTTCTTGTCAAGCTCTACAACAGCTTGCCTTCTAGCTTCAAGTCTTTGAAATAGTTCTGTCGATAATTCATCAACAACTTCCATCAAAAATTTCTTATAAATATCCAAGTGTAGAACTACACTGTTTTCAACTTTCTCCTTGTCATCAACTGATAATGTATCATATAATTTGTTGATAAGCTTTCCATCTTCTATTATTTCTTCTAAGAGTTTGTCTATTGGAGCAATATTTTGTTGAGTCTTCTTCTTTGGTGTTACTTTCTTCTTCTTTGGAGTTATCTTCTTAGCTAGGGGCCTTACTGCCTATTGTTTTTGTCTAGTTCTTCTAGGTGAAGGTGTAGATACTGGTGAAGGTTCTCTTTTCCTCACAACTCTCTTAAATGCAGCTGGCATATCACTTTCCAAAGAAGTTGCTACCGGTGAAAGGTGAGTTTCTGGCTATAGTGCTTCTAACTCATCTTCAGTGATACCAGTTTGTTTGAGTACATCTTCTTTTAATGCTTTAGCCTATCGGGTACCTCTTCTCACTATTGCTTCTACCTTCTTTACTCTTTTCTTGGACTAGATTTGACTCTCAATAGTTTCAATAGTGCTAAATACCTTTTCCTTAGGTTCCTTGGGTGCTTCCAGAAGGGCTTTTGCATATGTTTCAATTATATGATCATCAGTTTCATAACCCATCTCAGTAACCCAAATTGTTCTTGGGATAAATGCCTCCATCCAAATCTCATCCTTCTTAATAACAAAGCATATTTTATCCTTATATTTATCTACAATTGCTTGTGATAATCTGACTCTAGTATTCATCTGGGCCTTTAATGCTTGAAAATGTTCATTTATATTCTTTTCTCTATTTTCACCCATGTTATTTAGTAGGTCAGACAATTGTTTGCCTACCGGTATATCAAAACCAAGATTCTTGTTACCAATATCGGGCACCTGTTTTGTTTTGTGCAGCATTAAATAGACAAGTAGGTTACCAAATCTAAATGTCCCCTTTTTGTCTTTCTTAATCTTTCCAAGATTATCAATAAGTTCATCCTTCAACCATTCACACACATCTATTTTTGCATTATCCTTGATCATGTCATAAGCACTCTTTATGCATAAACTTGAAACTGAGTTTAACCTATTTGTATGTGTAGTTTTATAGCCTAAAATCATGCTAATGAATCTGATATTGATGTTTGTTACATCATTTACCCTTAAAGACCTCTTGTCGGATGTTGCACCTGTTAGATTCATCACTAGGTCATTTGAGACCTTCTTTGTCTTATCAGGTCTGTTACCGGTGGAGGGTAACCCCGTTACAGCTTTTACTGCCTCTTTAGTAATTTTGTGAACTGAGTCTAACCAAAAGAATACACCATGTATCCTACTTAGAACTATCCATATAACTTAGGGAAATCCAAAATGCTGAGAATTTCAGTGAATCCTAGGGTTTCAACTATTTTGTGTTTAGGTTTCACATTACCAGAATCATCACAGATTACAGTTTTATACATGCTTTTGATTTCCTCATCACCTAATTCTTCTATGTGACAATGAATGTACATTCTAGGGTCTTCTGCAAAAAACTACTCCTTTGGGAATTTGAAAAAATGCACCAACATTATCATCCTTCTTAGCAATTTCAGGAACTAACTGAAATATGGGCCTAGGGCATTTGATTACTTCGACTACAGTAGGGTTTTCTATGAATTCAAGAATAGACGAAGAAGCCATGATTATAAATACCTTTTTCTACCTTAGGAATGATTGATTGTTGAATTGCTTTGCTTCTTTGCTTGAAATGCCTTTGCTCAGGAGTTTTCGTGCTCTTCAAAAGTTTGAATGCTCGGTGAAATGAAATTGGAGCCAAAAACACTTATTTATAATGTTAATTTGCCAACCACCACATTTAATGCTTGTCAGTTAAGTAATCACTTAAATCATCTGCCGGTATAGAAGTAATTTCAACTTCTCACCATCATCGAGGGAATAATAGCATATTTCACATTTGATTGCCAAACCCTCAAAGGAATTTTCTTCAGTTAGATGAAGAGTCTCCTGTCGGTGCAGTGCTACTCTGTTCTACCGGTGGAGGAGTATTCCTATTACCATTCTAATCTGACTTCCTGATCCATTGTTTAGAAAATTCTTGCTTAACTTCTTCAACCTTTTCTTTTCCTTTCAAACTAGGACCTTTGTTATTTACCAGTGAGGACTTGCTTCTACAAAATTTTGCATAACAAGTCACATTATTTTTCTGAATAGCTTTCCCATATCCTATGCCAGTTTGTGTTCTGCATTGATTAGATAAGTGTCCAAATCTTCCACAAACATAACATCTCACATTCATTCTATAATTTTTAGAGTTATGACCAACTTTGTTGCATTTGGAACATTGACTGGTGGGTGTGTTGGTATTCTGATAATTCCTAGATCTACATTGATTTGCTCTATGACCATACTTATTATAGTTAAAGCATTTGCCATTGAATTTGTAAGCATTTGGTTGTCTTACCAGTTTTCTATGATCATGTGTGTTTGTAGTATCGGAGCTTTCACCAACTTCAAAGGCAAGTCCACAAGTGTCACCATTAGGTTTTTGATTCTTCAGCATGTCACCAAGTTCTTCTGAGCTTTTCTTGAATTTCTCCTTGTGCTGATTTGTAGTATTCAATTCTCTTTCTAAGATTTCTTTCTGTCTCATAAGTTCATTTGAATTATTTTGTGTATGCATCAGATCTATCTTCAATAAATCATTTTCATGTCTAAGTCTTGTATTTGTATTTTCAGCATCATTTAGTCTTCTAGTCAATTCTTCTTCATTCTTCTTTCTATCTTCAATTCCCTTACAAAATCTCATAGTCATATCCTACATCTCATTCTTTGTTGTAATGTTTTCAAGTTTTAGCTTGCTCATCAGATCACTAAGAGTTTCTTTTTCATCATTCTCATTTTGTATCTTTTCACAAAGTTCTCTTCTCTTATTTCTTGCAATGGTAAGATTTTCTTGAAGTGCTTGAATAATATCTTGTGCTACCTTTAGATCATCTTCAAGTTTGATATTCTTCAATTTTTCAGCATCATAGTCTGAAAGAGCTGCTTCTAATTGCTTCATTAAGTTTTCCATCTCTACTAGTGTCAAGATCTTCCTCAAGTTGTTAGTCTTCTAAAAATAGAGGACCAAGCTTTGATACCAATTGTTAGGATTCCCAAAGATACTGAGAGTGGGGGGTGAATCAGTATCTAATTGGTTAGTAGATTTTCTTGACTTAAAACATGTAGAGCATATTAATACTATATATCGGTAAACAAAAAGTAATGTAATAAACAGAGATAAAAGCAACCACATGAAAAACACACCATAACATAGTAGTTTAATGAGGAAACCCGGTGTGGGAAAAACCTCAATGGGATTTGTGACCCACAATATTCACTTACTGGCCAATAAGAGAATATTACTGCTACAATAAGGGCCTGCACATGCAGGAAGGCCAAGTGCCTAGATCTCACTGCTCAATTACAAAATGGGAAGTCTCACTGACTTACAAAATGGATTATATAAATCCAATGTCTTGTACTACTTCAAAATAGCATCTATTATGCCAGATCCAGTACCAGTTTATAGCTCTGCTTCATACATAAACCCTTAACCTATAATTTGCATAATAGGTCTGCCTTATTTCACTTATTCACTTCCTTACAAATGTTCTATAATGATCTCATACATATATGAGTCATTTTACAACTTGCCAAGTCGGCTTAAAATGATTTTACAATAATTAACGAAATATAATATAAACAAAATTCTTGTCAGCTTCTATGCCGGTATGCTTCCTTTTACTACCGGTGCCAGTGGTCTGTGTGCCAGTGTAGAATCTAACTTTGCTAGTGCCGGTGGATTGCCTTGCCAGTGTCATAGGATTGTAAGGTTGTCATCAATAACAAAACCTTCAATCACCTACAATGTCTCATTGGAGTGTGCATTTTCCAACAAAGTTAATATCATTAGATGTATGTTGTCATGATGATGATGATATAAGTTGTTTGATGACTTTATTTATGTTTTCATTGATGGCAACCATGTTTGTTTTGTCATCTAAGTCATCTACACGTATTGGTATATACTAACCAGTAGTGGTACTACAAAACTGCTAAGTTACTATAAACCGGTAAATGGGAACAGATTAATGATATCGACAAGTGGTACAGACGATTGGAGAGGATTTAGGTGTTGTAGTTTGGAATATATGTTTATAACCTTGGCATGAGTCTATGATTGTAACCGCATCAATTTTGGTGAATCGAAAAGCACATTTGTAATTGGCTAATATGAACTCTGCCAGGAAGAACAATATACCGATATTAGATCTTTAACCGGTAATGATTAATGGTTTGGTGGTGGATCTTATCATGTTCATAACTTAGTGGAGACGTGTCAGAATCCATGTTTAAGGATAAGATGGTGTTTGAGCATGTAGAAGGATCAGATCTCTTAGGAAACAACAAACTTCTTAGTAGAATTCAATGATGGATTTGATGGCTTATTAGATCAATGTGTGGTTATCATTTAATGATGGAAATTATCTAGAAATTTGTTGTAATGATTTGAAATGTACTTTGGTGGACTTTTTTGCTGCTGAAAATGTAAATTCGTTGTATCTTGTGATGTAGTTAGGGTTTTGTGACCAACCTAACTGTAAAATGTATTTAGGTCTAGTTGGAGATGGAATTGTGTGTCAGTGGTTTTAGAAGAGAGTGTAACCAAACCAGATTGTGGAGTCTGCATGTGTGAAGCAGAGTTGTGCTGAAAAGCATCTGTACTAGCAAGCAAGGTAGTGTTGTGATCAAATCATTTACCCCTATTGTTCCCTAATAGTTGCAACAGTTTGAAATACATTAACCTTGTAGATCCTAACAAGTCTTATCTATAAATCCCTTCACTGGGTGGCTCATTAGATTGAGTATAAAATCCTCTCACATGGTTACTCCTAATAGGGTAGAGCTCCTAACAGGGCTAAGGTTGAAATCCCTTGACCGGGTGACTCCTAACAGGATCTTCTCTTAACTGGACATTATTGTAAAGCTCCTAAAGAGGTTAGGCCTTTAACAAGGCACATTCTAAAAGAGTGCAAATATTTTTTGGGTGCTAATTCCCACTGTGGTTTTTCCCATTTGCATTTCCACATGAAAAATCTTTGTGTTCATGTTATGGATGGATTGATGAGTTGTTCATTTCATATCTTTTCATTGTTTACATGTTGATGAACATTTGAGTAGTTCCTAGTAATGGTTTGGTAAATTTGATTTGAAGACTGTTTAAGTGGTTACTGGTATTGGTTTTTGAAGTAGTTGTAGAATTATCTTATTACTGATTCACACTCTCGCCCCTCTCAATAATAACTAGATCCTCATAAATAATAGTGTATTTCTCTTCTGGTCATCCATATATCCTGTCTAATTAGATTCTGTATAGGCACATAGTCTGAAATCATCATCCTTTGGATACCATAACCCATACTCTGTTGTACCTACCAAATATCTGAATATCCTTTTAACAACAATATCATGAGTTCCTCTAGGATTTGACTGAAATATAGAAGCAATACAAACAACATTCATTATATTAGGTCTAGTCTGAGTTAATTATAGAAATCCTACAATCATTAATTTGTATATAGTTGGATTCACTCTAGGAGATTCATCATCCTTAGACAATTTACAACCAGTTATCATAGGAGTATCGATAAGTTTAGAATTTTCAAGTCCAAAATTTTTAAGCAGTTCCTTCACATACTTAGTTTGACAAATGAAAATACCTTTATTAGTTTGAGTAATCTGCAAGCCTAAGAAAAATTGCATCTCTCCAATCATAGACATTTCAAATTCATTCTTCACATCATCAGAAAATTTCATACATAAACTTTCTTCTCCTCCAAAAATGATATCATCAACAAAGACTTCGATGATCAGTATGTCATCATGCTCAATCTTATATTATAAGTTACTATTAGGATTACCTTTGCTAAAACTGATCTTAGAAAGATATTTATCTAATCTAGCATACCATGCTCTAGGGGCTTGTTTCAATCCATATAATACTTTCTTCAATTTGCAAACCATGTCCTTGTCCTTTGATAAATAAAATCCATCAGGCTACTCAATGTAGACCTCTTCTTCAAGATATCCATTCAAAAATGCACATTTGACATCCATTTGATATACCTTGTAGTTCTTGTGTGCAACATGGGCAATAAATAGTCTTACCGCTTCAATTCTTGCAACCGAAGCATAAGTCTCACCATAATCAACTCCTTCTTCTTGTGAGTATCCTTTGCAAAGAAATCTAACCTTATTTATTACAACTAGACCTTCCTCATTTAATTTATTCCTAAAAACTCATTTAGTTCCAATAACATTCTTATCTTTAGGTCTAGGAACCAATTCCCATGCTTTATTCTTTTCTATCTAATCTAGTTCCTCTTTCATTGATTTCATCCAATTCTCATCTTTACTTGATTCAATTAAATATTTCAGTTCAATTTGAGAAATTAAACATACCTCTTCAGTAGCTAACCTTCTTCTTATCATCACACCTTTCCTTTTATCTCTAGTGATCTGATCTTCAGAATGATTCAACTTTGCATACCTAGGAGGCTTTGGATTCTCTTAACTTTCTGATTCTTTCTGCTCTTCAACAGTCACTATGGAATTTTTTGATGTAATCGAAGCAACTAGATCTATGCTCTGAACTAATTCTTTCCTTCCTCATCCACTTTGACATTTATTCTTTCCACTATCCTATTCAATCTTTTGTTATAACATCTATATGCTTTTCTCTTAGTAGAATAACCCAAAAATATTCCTTCATCACTTCTAGGATCAAATTTCCCTAATGCATCATCTCCATTTACTTCCAAAAATTTTACAATAACTAATAGTAGGAGTATGACCAAACCATAATTCATAAGGAGTCTTATCGGTATCACCTTTTATGTGTATTATGTTGAAAGTGTATACTACGGTATTGGCAACTTCTCTCTAGTAGATATTAGGTAACTTGGCTTCCATCATCATTGTCCTTGCAACATCCAAGATAGTTTTGTTCTTCCTTTCCACTATTCCATTCTATTGTGGGGTTTTAGGTGTAGAAAATTGTCTTTTGATTCCACTTTTCTCACAAAATTTGTTGAACTCACCAGATGTAAATTCACCACCTTGATCTGATCTTAAAAATTTTATCTTCAATCCTGTTTTTGTCTCAACTATAAATTTGAAAATTTTGAATTTTTCAAGAGCTTTTGATTTTTCTCTCAAAAATGCAACCTACATCATTCTAGAATAATCATCAATAAGTAACATAAAGTATCTATTGTTGGATTGATGACGATGATATAATTGTAATAGGATGTTTGATGACTTTATTTGTGTTGTCATTGATGGAAACCATGTTTGTTTAGTCATCTAGGTCATCTAGACCAATAGGCATAGCTTAATTGAAAGTGGAATCAGTTAGACAACAAAACTGCTAAGTTGTTGTCAACCGATAAATAGGAATAGAGCGATGATCAAGTGAATGGTACAGAAAATTGGAGATGATTAAGGTGTTGCGGTTTAGAATATATGTTCATAACATTGGCATGAGTCTGTGATCAAAATCGCATCAAGTTTGGTGAACCGGAAAGCACATTTATAATTGACTGATATGAACTCTGTGAAGAAGAATGAATACTGGTATCACATCTTTAACCAATAATGATTTAAGGTTTGGTGGTGGATCTTATCATTTTCATAACTTAGTGATGACATATTATAATCTGTGTGTAATGATAAGATGGTGTTTGAGCGCATACAAGGATCAGATTTCTTGGGAAACAACAAAGTGCTTAGAAGAATGAAACAAGGGTTTGATTGCTTATCAAATTGATGTACAGTGATTATTCAACGATGGAAATCATCTATAAATTTATTGTAATGATCCATAATGATTTGTAATGTATTTTGGTGGATTTTTTTGCTATGCCAAATGTTAATTCATTGTATCTTGTTGATCTAGTTAGTGTTTTGTAGTCGACCTAACTGAAAAGTGTATTTAGGGCTAGTTGGAGAAGAGATTTTGTGTCGGTGGTTTGAGAAGAAGTTATTGCTGAACCAGATTGAAGTGTTTGCATGTGTGTAGCAGAGTTGTGCTAAAGAGGATTTGTTCTAGCAAGTAAGGAAGTGTTGTAATCAAATCATTTTCCCTATTGTTCCTAACCATTACAATAGTTTGAAATCCCTTAACCAAGTAGATCCTAACAGGTCTTATGTTCTAAATCCCTTCATCGAGTGGCTCATTAACTTGACTTTGAAATCCTCTAACAAGGTTACTTCTAATAGGGCTAAGGCTAAATCCCTTGATTGGGTGACTCCTAATAGGGTTTGCTCTTAACCGGGCATATTCTAAAGCTCTTAACTAGGTGCATTCCAAAAGAGTGAAAATATATATTATGGGTGCTAATTCCCACTATGGTTTTCCTAGTTGGGTTTCCACGTCAAAAAATCTATGTGTTCATGTGGCAGATGCATTATTGATTTGTGCATTTGATATCTTTACTATGTTTGCATATTGATGAACAATTGAGTGAATGGTTTGTTAAATCAGATTAGGAGAATGTTTGAGTAGTTACCGGTATAGGTTTTTGAAATATTGCAAATTTATGTTATTACTAATTCACCCCCCCTCTCAGTAATAACCAGATCCTCATAATAAAAATTGATTTTAGAGCAATAGATTTTGTTTTTGCAGAAGCTTAACTGCTTGAGGTAAAGATCCAAGATGATGAAGAAGGAGGGTTCTAAGTTCACAAAGGATAACTATAGAATTTGGAGTGACATAATGAAGAGCTACATCAAAGGTATGGGACCATAGTTCTTGTAGCATGTAGCTAATTAATACACACATCCTACCGGTACTCTTACTGTAGATCAGCTCAAAGAGGAACAAGAGAATGCTCAAACATTGGAAGCCATTGTAAGTACTCATTCTAATTCTGAGTATATTGATGTTTATGGTATAGAAACTACTTATGAATTTTGGGAAAACTTGAATTTGATTTATGGTGGAGATGAAAATGTGCAAAAAGCTAAAGAAGAAATCCTAAGAGGCAAGTTTGATGACATGAGGATGATGGAAGGTGAGAACATCACCTAGTATGGACTAAGAATAAAATAAGTAGTTGGAGGAATCAAAAGTGCTAGTGGAACCATGGCAAAAGACACAGTGGTAAGTAAAATTCTTAGAGCCTTACTTCCTGCTTATTCTATTAGAGTATCTGCTATCCAAAAATTGAGGTCAATCAGCAAAGATAAAGTTATAGTTGATTCATTCATAGCCAAGCTTACTTATTTTGAATTGAATAACTTTGACAATAGTGTACCTAAAGTACAATCTACTTTCAAACCATCAATATCTAATTCACTGGTAAGAAAAGTAAAGGATGTCTATCATAACCATGAATATAGGTCAAGTCATCATGGCAGTGGTAATGAAGGAGTGGATGATGAAGATAACTTGGTGGAAATTGAGGCTTTATTAGCAAAGAAACTTCCTAGAGCCACCAGTAAGTACAAAGGCAAACTTCCTCTTAAGTGCTTCTCATTTAACAAAATAGGACATATTCTTGCTAATTGTTCTAACAGTGATCAGAAAGAAAAATTCAAAAAGTTTAAGGGAAAAGGTAAGAAACAATGTTATGTTGCAGTAGATGAAGGTGTTGCCGATGAGGAATCAGGGGATGAAGATAATGAGGAAATTTTTTTTGTAGCAGTTAAGGAAGATTTCTTTGACAAGAAAGCTTTAGTGTCCCATAATGACAGTAGTGATGAGTGGGTCATTGATAGTGGTTGCACACACCACATGACCGGTGACAAGAATAAGTCAATCTCACTTGAAGAATTTGATTGTGGAGTAGTGAGATTTGGCAACAATACACCATGTATGGTAAAAGGTAAAGGTTAAATTTCTTTAAATGGAAAAAGTAATGCTTATTGGGTTGAAGGTTTGAAGCATAACTTCATGAGCATTGGTCAGCTAAATGATAAAGGTTATCATCTTGAGTTCAATAATGGAGTGTGAAAGATTTTAGGAAGCAAAGGAGAACTGATTTCTACTGGTAAACAAGAGAAAAGGTAACTTATTCCATTTGAATACTAATGTTAATAATTGTTTGGCTACAAAAATTGAGGACAGTTGGCTATGGTATAGAAGATTTTGTTATGTAATTTTTTGATAATTTGGTCAAGGTCAGCAAGTAAAGTATGGTTAGAGGTATGCCTCAACTAGTCAAACCAGACAATGTGATTTGTAAGGAGTGTCAGTTGGGTAAGATGACTACTTCCTCTTTCAAAAGAAAATCAGTCTCTTTTGAAAATATTTTAGATTTGGTGCACACTAATTTATGTTGTCCTATGAGGACTAGGAGTTTTCAAGGTGACAAATATTTCATTATATTTACTGATGATTATTCAAGAATGATGTGGGTTACATATTTTAAGGAGAAGTCTGATGATTTTAGAAAGTTTAAGGCATTCAAAGCCTTAATGGAGAAATAAATCAGTAAGAACCTAAAGTGCCTGAGATCTAACCAGGGTGGAGAATTCACATCAACAAAATTTGTGAAATACTATTATCAGAAAGGAATCAAGAGACAACTATTTGTACCAAGGACACCACAACAGAATGGGATTGAAGAAAGGAGGAACCAGATCATAGTTGAAGTAGAAAGAACATTGTTGATATGAGGGGATGTACCTAAAATGTTTTGGAAAGAAACAGTCAACACTGCAGTATATGTAATGCCCCGCTAGGAACCCCGAAGGAAAAACCATAACAAGGGTGAAACAATTTTTTTTTTTTTTAACGTATAAACATCATAAGTGCATTTACACAACATGCACAATAACACAAGCAGAAGACTTATACCAGAATTTCTTAAGGGTTACCAATGAAGAATTAACTTCAAGAATAAATTCACAACATCATAAATCCACATATGCATCGTTAACTCAATGATCACAAGAAGCCATAAGCAATAAAGATTCATCAAAGAAAGATTGAAAGGATACAACATAATTTCCACTTCAATAAGCATTTACTAACATGATCAAGGAGACTTGATAAAAACATCCAAACAAGGGGTTACATTGCTCTTTCAATACATAGCTTCTCAATAAACATATAGGATACATCTCAATCAATTACAAGGTTGCATAGGATCGATATTACAATGATACAATGACCACATAGGTCTACAAATACCAATAATCTCCAAAACATGAGGTGAAGCATGAGTCATGAACCATAGGAACACCTATGAAGCCAATCCTTGCATGAAGGCATAAATCCAAACATCCGATGAGAAGTGGCACTACCACCTGACCATGTAATTCCCAAAAGGAATCACCCCACCGTGCTAGGAGATAGCTAAGGACCCTCAAACAAGCATAAGCATGACATGGTTGACAAAACAATATGACTCCATGGCAACACAATAAGACTCCACAAGAATCCAGGTGACTCAACTTCACAAACACAAGTGAACTGACATCACAAAACACAAGTGCACCAAATGAGAGAGTGTCATCGCATAGCTTAAGATGGTTACCCTGGTACAGTCTCCATAGGTCCCAGCTCACTGTCCTCGTAACCTCTCCCAACCGTCGAGTTCCAACTAAGTCTCATGTGGACCCTACCAGCCTTTCGTGAAGACAAGGTGGTTGGTTTGCCATTCCAGGCCTTCTCAAAACATTATGAGCCCTGTACTAGTACTCACCTATGCACAAGGTACAATTATCTTTATTAATGTTATTATACTACCCACCTAATCATTTCACTAGATTACCAGTTACTATCCAAATTTTGCTAGGTCATAATGCCTACGTCTATCAAACCTTAATAGGTTGCTAAGCATCGGACAAGTCAAATATAATCTAATGGTCTGCATCTGTTTGCGAAGGTAAAATGCTCATGGTATAACACCCATGAAATGGTGAAAGAGAAAAGGAGCAGGGTAAGTGATAAAGCATAAGGGTCTTGATTAAAGGATGGTCATCTCAGGATTGATCCAATGCTTCGCATTGTTTTGTGGCCCAAAGTTGAAAGTGGGTTAAGCTATACAAAATAGCAAAAAACTGTTAGCCACAAGGATGGGGCGTGGTTAGTGAAAAGGTTGACTGTCCAGGTAAGAGTTAAAGGGCGGGTGGTTAGGGTTCCATCTAATTCCTAGCATAGCTTCACGAAATAAAAGTGTTCAAGGGATAAAGCCTATGAAATAGTGAAAAGGAGGTAGGGCCCGACGCTAAGACAAAGGTGTTAAGTCAATGTAAAGACCGATCAAGTTCAAGACAAATCGACAGCTGGCATTATTTCATTTGGCAAAGTTGCTCACAGGTTAAAGCCTGCGAAATGGTGAAAGAGCAAAAAGAAGATGTGCAGGTGTGTTGTGACCCGTTGGAGCGAAAATTTTGAATTCTTTCATGAATTCAATTCTGAAGGGACACCAAAGCATGCAATATCAATGTCGCAATTAATAGCCCTACTACCGTATATGATTCCGCATCAATTCAATGAAGGCATTATTCTAAAGAGTAGTTGAAGAGCGAATTTCTTCAGTTGCAGAGTGAATTTCTTCTGTTGCACAGAAAATTTCTTTAAGCAAAAATAGGTTTTCATGTACTCCTACTTTGCAATTACTTGACAAAGAGTTTCAATTGAGGTTTTGATTTATTGCTGAACAGTTGGGGGTACTAATTAGATTTCTTGTATAGTTATATAAGATGGCACCTAAAAGAGAATTCTTAGGAAAGGTTAACTACCAAGAAAGGGCTATCTGTGATGATTTCCTTGAACAGTTGACAATGTCAACTAATGCGGCAGCTAAGGCAAAGGAACTAGTGCCAAGAGCTCCTCGCTTGAAAATAGGAGAGGGATTATATGATAAGGGTAATTGGTTGAGAGACCCATAGGTTGGGTTGTCTGGGTTAGAGTTATTCAAAGTTGGATTTGGTATGAGAAATTCCCCAGCCCCAATGAACACCATCTGGGAATTAGATATGGGAAAATTACTGGTTCCTGGAGTGTTCATGGATGTGGACCTCCTAACTCAAATTGCAGATAACTATGACCCAATTACAAAGAGTATTAAGGATATAAATGGAAAAACCCTCATCGAGATTAATGATGAGGAGTTCAGAAATGCATTCGGCCTTAGTGAAGCATCCAACTATTTGGAACCCATCAACTTCAAATCATTGGCTTAGGTCTACAATGCACAAAGGAATCACATCAGAAATGGGCCTCTTAAAGAGTTTTTTGTTAAGATACGTGGATTAACTATTGTATGACCCAATACTATGGAGCCTTTCTCCTTGAATCTATTCACCCTTAGAGCTAAGGGATTATACCGGTCACTCTACCAAATTCTTGGAGAAGATGCTGAAGCAAATATGCCAACTCGTTATATGTTAATGATTGCTCAGATTTTGAATCCTTCTCTAGTAGTGACATTTGATTATGCCCCTTATATTACTTATGCTATCCATGAAGGATTGATAGGAATAAAGAATGGGAAAATGGATAGGACTTTTGGATGGTACTCCCTCCTCATGCACCTATTTCTTTTCAAGCGTGGTGATTACATTGCAGATGGGATGGATCTTGTAAAAGAGAAGGACGGAGAAAAGATGCCAGTTTGGTTATGGAGTACAGTGTTGTCATGGGATAGAGAAGATGCTAGCTTCTTAAAGTTTGATAAGTGTTTTGCATCTAAGATTAGGACTCTCATCTATTTAGAGAATCCAAGAGTCCCCAAGGTTCTTTTGGAATTTATTAGGCCAAAAGAATTTGCTGAGGATATAAAAATTGTCCACAATTGGGGTGATATCTACTTATACCCTATCTCCATAGCTTTTAGAGTATATGGTTTCAAAGGAACTCCATTTTTGTTTCCCTCTCAAGTCCCTCTCAAGGTGGGAATTGTAGAAGTCCTCAGACAGATTGGTAGTTTGCAAGAGGCAAAGCTGATAGGTAGAGGTAAAGGGACCATTTTCCCTACAGTTACCATAGCTCACCAATTTGTAATAACTAAAGGAGGTTGGAAATGCTTTGAAGATTTTCTTCGACCTTATCACTTATCAACTGCAGTATCCAGGTGTGTCGATCCTAAAGATTTCTTCAATGGCATGTTCAGAAAGAGGGCCATATGCAGAGGTAGACCCCATCAATTCTAGTTTCCTGAAGACCTCATTAGGAATGAGTTTGATCTAGATGAGCAAGAGCTGAGGAAGGAAAAGTGGGTGGCTTATAAAAAAGCCTTAGAATTTGTACACCAATTTGATACTAGCTATAACCCATTGTCTAGCTTCCACCCTTTTGAGGAGAAAATAGAGTTCTTAATTCTTTGTTTTGAGGATGTGATGTAAAATTTGAAAGAAAAAAGGGAGGTTGTAATTAAAAATAACCCTTAGAAAACAAGATTGGTTCTAAGTAGGTCCACATATGCCACAACAATCCCTCCTGGTTACTACATGTTGCACAAGAAGTCCAATTACAATGTGTTAATGCCTACAATAGGGGAGCCCTCTACCTTAAAGGGAAGAGGAAGATACAGGATGTGATTGACATTCAAGATAGCCCAAAGAAACAAAGAGTGGGAAAAGAAATACAATCTGATGAACCTTTGTATTCCCCATCTTAATCCCCTATTCATATAGGAGATGAATAGGCTACAGCTAAGCAATTACTACAATTAGGTAGTCTTGGAGAGATAGCTTACACTTATGATGAAGTGGAGGAGGGAATGCCAGAGGAGCCCCTCACAACTGAGATGAACATTACTGCTAATGAATTCAAAGGCCAAGAGTGGGATCCTGAGATCAAACAGGCCAGTGAAGACTTCTTGGCTGATAATAATTTTGTTACATCAGAAGCTTTCATGCAATTTGTGTGGAAGAAAAACATTGACAAATATAATGCAAGGTGTGAAAAGAGAAAAGGTGAGCAGCCCCACAAAGATCCAGTTGTGGTTGAGGAGGAAATAAAGCAAGAAATTATTGATGAGTTTAAGACCATTACTCCTAAGCAAGGAAGAGACATGGTGGCACAGGCTAGGGTACTCATTCTCCCTGAGTGGAACATAGCAAATGCCTTGGTATTGGAGGTAGTGAGAAAAGAGACCAAACCTATGGAAGGAGTCACTTTCAGCAAAGACAATGTTGCACTAGTCATGCGGTCTCTTAAAAGAGATGAAAATAAGAGAAATAAAGACACCCCAGGGTCAAGTTACCTTGGTGGAATGATAGTAAAAAGAGTGCAGAGCACTGGGGTAGTGGATGCTGCTTGCATTGTGCTAGAGACTGCAAGGTTTAATGTTGCAGTAGCATAAAGAGAGGCAAAAGAAAAGGCAAATCTCCAAGCTAAGCTAGAGACAATTTTAAAAGCTTATAACAATGCCAAGGATGAGATAAGAGGTAGAGATAGAATCATTGCCAAGCTACAAAGCTAGTTGGCAGGACAGTACAATCAAGGTCAGTCTTCAACACTGATGATCTCATCTTCTCCTGCAAGACCTCCACCTACCAGCCCCATTATTGAGTTACCACCATCTCCAGCACCTTCTAGTTCTCAAATGGTTGAGATCACTCCTCATGAGTTGGAGAATTTAAAATAGGCTCAGGCCCGGTATGCAAAGAAATATGAAGAAAGAGCAAGGGCTACAATTTCAACTTTTACCAATACCATGGGGGCTTCATTATTGTATAACAACATGAGCAAGATTCTAGATATGTGGAATGATCTTAATGGAGATAAGGCTATTTTAATGCCTATTTTTGACAAGTGGAAGCCCAAAGAGCAAGATTTGGAGCTTATTTGTCAATCCTATGATGAAGTAGGGGCTGATCCTATTATCAAATCCACTTGTGACACCAAAAAGGATCTAGTAAAATTAGCAGAAGGAATAGATAATGCAAATAGGAAGATCAATTTGTACAAGAAAGAGTACACTGATCAAGTTTTTGAATTACTCCTAGGAGGTTTTGTCAGCCCAAACCAATTAAAGGATGAACAAGTATGGCTTAAGGAATTAGAAGCCAAATTGTCAGGAAGAATAAAAGGAATTATTGACTTAGATGATGCTTCCTTTTTTGTTGTAACAATTTAGGAGATAGAGAGAATCAAATCTCATTATGGTTTTCTCAATTCAGAGGTTAACAAAATGAGGAATTCCTTGAAAAGGTTAGCCAAGGAAAAAGAAAAAGTGATTAACTTCGTGTGGCCAACTGATGATGTATACAATGAGTGGACAAGAAAATACGCCATACAAGATGCAGAGCAGTTAGCAGAGGTTGCAACTAGACAACAAGTAGAAGAAACCACAGAAGTTGAAAAAGACTTGTAACCGCTTTTGTAAAAGGTTTTGTAACTTCTTCTTTAGAAGCAATGATTGTAACAAACTGTCCTTGGAAAGTCCGAAGCTATGTGTGCATCCATATTGTTATAAATGGATACCAGGACTAGTAAGAAAATGATTGCAAAATATTGTAAGAAAACATTGCAAAAATTTGTCTGGGCTTTTCCAAGTTTTAGTGGAGAATATTTGAAACTTTTGTAATACTTTTTTGAATAAAATATCAATATACAGACCATCAGTTTTGAGTTTAAACTTTGTGTCATCTTCAAATGTGTTTGCAAGTGTTTACTGTTTCATTCTGAATAATCTAGGGTTATTTTGTTTGAATAAGGGTTGTAAGGCAACTTTCAGTCGATATTTTTCTTAGCTTTTCTCTTCAGGAGGGGAATTAAATATGCAGGAATCATTTCTATCAGTAGATTCTTTGTGGGATGCTTTGAATATTGATGAGCACAGTTTAATGTGGTATGAATAAATTCTTATGTGTGCTAGGCATATATAGGGATCTGCAAAAGCCAAACTAATGGGATATGTAGAGATATTTGATTGTGGGAGTATTGTTTGAAATTTAGATGACTCTGTGACCTTGGATAAGGCACTGGTATAGATCAAGGTTATCTATTACATATTTTGTAGGTCAATACTGAACATGAGTATAATTTTCATTCCTTTGTTTCAATTAGTTTTAAGGTGATAAAATCCACTGGTTTTCGGACTAGTTTGCTGTGGATTTGTCTTTTAAAAATTGTGAATTTAGTTCGCAATGGTATACCCGCCTGAACTTTGAGTAAGTTCAAAGTGTAGAAGGTTAATCAAACCTTGTCATATGTTGTCCTGAAGGTCTCCTTCTCTTTAATCTCTCTCTTACATACAAATTTATCATATCATCATAAGGATTTTAAAGTGAATCAGATTTTGAGAACAACAAAAGTGGAGACTCTACTAGGGAGAGTCACAATGAGAATTTAGAAGCGGATTTGTGCCCAAATTTACAAAGAAAATCATTGTGTTTTTGGAATTGTAGCGCTTTTTTTTCTAAGCTTGTTTTCAATATTCCCATAGTCTTGTGGGTGGCAACTCTGTTATCTTGGAACCAATCCTTGTGAAATACAAATCATTCAAAAAGAAAGACAAGCATAATGCAAGGAGGAAAAAACACCAGATCATTCATGAAGAAGCATCCTTATGAAACTTTGCAAGAAGGTTTGCCAGAGCAATCATGAAGAGGTCAAAAAAGATCAATGGTACATGAACCATCAAATGCTGCTTGCATACAAAAGAATAATAATGCCGGTAAGATGCCTGATTGACCTATTTATGCAAAGTATAATTCTTCTTCCAAAGATTCTGAACATGATATATTAGGTTTCCATTCTGGATTGTTTGGAAATATTGATAATGCTCATGCTTTAAATCAAGATTTATCTCATGTTAGTGTTTCCACAAGAGATAGGACTAGTTCAAATGCAATTAAACATTTTGTGCCTAGAACAATTGATGGAAATATCAGCTTGATTGATATAGATCAAGTTGGTATCTGATTCTGAGGAAAATTTCCCTGATGAAGAAAAAGTGTCACAAGAGATTGAAGATTTGAATAGGAGAGTTCACCACTTAATATCCCTAAGAGCCCAAAAGGAAGCAAATAAGGAAAAAGAAGTTAAAGCAAAACTACTGGAGAGAGATAGGCTTCTTAGACAGATAGCTAATCTTGAAGTGTTAGCTAGGGAAAAGGAAAAGAGTGATGAGGAAGGTCATGTGATCAGAGAAGTTCTGATCCCCAAGGCCAAGCAAGCATATAGGTCAGTAGTCCAACCAAACAGGGAAGTGCTTAGTGATTCTTAGCTTCCTAGGACTAATGTTGATAAGGGAAAGCAGAAATGGGTGGATGATGGAATTGGATCTAAAAATGTAGAAGACATTTCTCATAGGTTGTTAGCACATGAGAGAGAAATGGAAAGAATGAGGAAAGAAAAGGAGGATTTACAAATGGAGTTAGAGAAAGCTGAGTTGGAAGCAGCCAATTAGGAAGTCAAAAGAAAAATTAGTTATCTAAAAGCTCCCCCTATCATGTTTCCTTTAGAAGATCTTATTAAGCCTGATCCTCAACAAATTTCCCTTCCTCCGGTCAAAATTCAACCTAAGGTACCTGCTAATATAGCATCAGTGAGTCAAATCCCTGTGAATAATCAGCATATCCAAATATCTAAGTCCCCACTTCC
The DNA here is from genome assembly GCF_030272615.1 of Cryptomeria japonica. NCBI lineage: Eukaryota > Viridiplantae > Streptophyta > Pinopsida > Cupressales > Cupressaceae > Cryptomeria > Cryptomeria japonica. The sequence goes on from NC_081409.1 coordinate 134,033,514, forward strand.
AAAAGTCAGAATGACTATGGGAAACAATAATGTTGTTACCCCTTTTCAAAGGAGACCTATCAATTTGGAGCAATATAGACAATTGTTCTTTGATGGGATCCTAGGATATCCCAACCATGTTCCTACTGAGTTAAGGAACAAACTCCATAAGTTTGCTGGAAATAATGCAATAAGTACTGAGGAACATCTAAAATCTTTTGGGGACCTAATAAATGATTATGAGATAGTGGATGAAGATGTCATCATGAAACTGTTTGTTCAGTCCCTGGTTGATGATGCAAGAGATTGGTACAGAGGTCTTCCAGTTAATAGCATTGGGTCATGGGAGGATTTCAAGAATTGTTTTCAAGAACAATATGGTGACAAGACAAATGTGAGCTTCATGCTCAATGAATTTAATAACATCAAAAAGTCTGACAACAAAATGGTCACTGATTTTAATGCTAGGTTCCAAAAGGCCATGCATAGATTGTATCAAGTGATGAGGTTAGATGATAACATGTGTCTCAATGCCTATTATAATGCATTTGATTCTAAAATGGCCTATATCTTGAGGGATAAAAATCCACATAGCTTGAGAGATGATTTTAGGATTGCTATTAATGTGGAGAGTAATAGGAAAGCCTCCGAAAAGTTAGGAAGAAGAACAGATGGTAGGTTATGGCAAGAAACAAAACAACAACCTAACAAAGTTGTTAAGGAAGAAGATAAAATAGAAAAGTTAGTCATTGCTATGAAGGATCTGACTGCCAAGGTAAATAAAAATGATAAGCCTCATTATAATTGGCAAGATAGACCCCCTAGGCTACATGATATGCCCTATAATACCAATTGGAAAGATGGCAAACCCCAAAATGAGAAGCCTAAAATTGCTCAAAATCAGGATACTCCAGATCCCTTGAAAGGGAAGAATGTTCATAATGTAGAAAACACTCCTTGGTGTATTGCTTGTGATGGGCCACATTCTCCTCATCAGTGTGCAATAGCTCAAGCCCTTGAAGAGTCCATGAGACAAGAAGTTGAGCCTGACATTAACATGTTTGAGACTATTATAGAAAGTGATGAGGAATCTATACAAAGTGAATGCAGTGATGTGTTGGATAGTGAAAGGTTCGTTCAAAGACAACTAACACTGGACTGGCATCCTACCTTGAATGTGGTAACAATTGAAGATTAAGAAGTTCATCTTAGAAGACCTAGTGAGGAAGAGGTAAAAAATCTCACTAAATCTGCTATAGCCAAGGCTAAGCACAATTATAACCTAAGGAGCACAAAGAAGGACACAGATCAGGGTGAACCTGGCTCCGTGTTCATAAAAGAGGTTACAGAAAAGGAGGCAACAAGTAGTGCTACTACTTTCCCTAAAATTAGTCAAGAAAAGAAAGATCAGGTTAAAGATGTATCTAAAAGTACAGATGATAAAAATACCAATGATACACAAGGAGCTGCCACAACAAAGAAGGCAAATCAGCCTAAGGCAGAGAAAGTTAGAGCTAATACTGAATTAAGCAGTAATTCCACATTTGATATGGCTCGAGCTCTTACACAAATGAAAGTTACTATCCCATTAATTGAATTACTAAAAATAAAAGAACATAGGGATGTTGCCTTGTCTTTGTTTTCTAATATATCTAACAGTGACACAATCCTACCCACCGGTTCAGTTAAAAATGGAAAGGATCAGGAGTTCCAAACCCCAGAGGTTTATGTTGGAACCACTATTACTCAAGAGCCTTCACAAGCAGATCCTTTTTATGTTACTTTGTTAGTAAATAACCGATTGATAAAAAATTGCATGATAGACTCAGGAGCTACTACTAATGTAATGCCCTATGGTGTTATGAAAGAATTAGGACTGTCAGTAACCAATGTATATGGAAAATGTTATGCTATGGATAACAGAGAAGTTCCTATGATAGGTACAATGAAAGATGTTGAAGTAAAGATAGCAGCATTTCCTGAGGGAACTTATAAAATGGATGTTATTGTTACTGATACTAAGCCTTATTATGGCATGTTATTATCTAGGCAGTGGGCAACAGTAGTAGGAGGAAATGTCCAACTGGATTTATCTTATGCTACTATCCCAATCAATGGGAATCAGGTCAAGTTGTACAGAGAGCCACGTGCTCCTAGGGTAATTGAAAATGTGGATCCTAACATGCTCAATTGTATGATAGATGTTGATATTGATAATTTTAGAGTGCAACCAATTTTACCCTAGTTGAAGAATACTGATTCTATTGTGATTGAATTAGAATCACAACAACATGGTTTATGGCAGATGCATTTTGATGGAGCTTGCTCCAAAGAAGGATCAAAAGCAAGAGTCCTTTTTGTATCCCCATCAGGTTTAACTTTTAAGTATTCTTTCTTATTGGCTTTCCAGTGCACAAATAATACTACAGAATATGAAGCTCTATTATTAGGGCTTGAGGTTGCAAAAAGGCATGGAATCCAGCTGTTGACAGTGTTAAGGGATTTAGAATTAGTTGTTTCTCATGTTAGAGATAAATATGCATCCAAGAATGATAGATTGAAAAGATATAAATATGCAATTTGGGATGTTATTGAGCATTTTAGTGCATTTTCTATTAATTGGATAGAGAGATCGAAAAAAATTATGGCAGATTTTCTAGCTAATGTTGCCTTGAAAAATGATGATGCAACACTAACCGGTATCTCCACTGTGGAAATAAAATCTAGGCCTGCTATCCCTAATAATGTGTATAATTGGCAAGTTTTTTCTGATGATGAAGATATTCTTAGGTTCATCCAATGTGTTGATGATTATGATGGACAAAAGATTGATTGCAATGCATTGGTGGAAGTGGTTGACAATAAAGAAACAATGTTTGGAAACGACTTGGTCTAGTTGGAAACAAATGAGATACCCAAAGGGCTGGTAGAGCTAGAGAGCATGTTCAGTTACAATGATAGTCACTTACATCAGCAGTCTACCACCAAGTTGGAAAAATTGGAGGAGGTAAACTTGGGGACTGAATCATCTCCTAAGTTGGTATACATTGGGAAGAAATTACCCCCTCATGTCAGGACTAATCTTATTAATTTATTGAAGAGACATAAACATGTTTTTGCTTGGTCTTATGAAGACTTAAAGGTGTATAGACAAGACCTTTTTCAGCATGAAGTTCCTTTACTTCCAGATGCTAAGCCTTTCAAACAGAAATAGAGACCTATTAATCCTCTGTTGGAAACTAAGATGTAGCAAGAATTGACTAAGTTAAGAGAAGGTGGGATTATCAAACCTATAAGACATTCTTCATGGGTCTCCAATTTAGTCCCAGTAAGAAAGAAAAATGGAAACATTAGATTGTGTGTGGATTTCAGAAATTTGAATGTTGCTTCTTTAAAAGACAATTACTCTTCCCCCAATATGGAAGCTATGTTGCAGAGAGTAATAGGTTGTGATCTTTTGTCCATGATGGATGGTTTTTCAGGATACAATCAAGTATTAGTGAGCGAATCTGAACAGTTTAAAACTACTTTCACTACCCCTTGGGGAACATATGTATATGTAAGAATGCCATTCAGATTAAAAAATGTTGGAGCTACATTTCAGAGAGCTATGGATGTAGCCTTCAAAGAATTCATCAATATCATCATGGTGGTTTATCAAGATGATTTAACTTGCTTCTCTAAAAGGGCTAATGACCATTGTGGACATTTGGAAAAGGTGTTCAATAAAGCCTTGGAATTTGGTGTGTCATTAAATCCCAAGAAATGTCATTTCAGGGTCACTGAAGGAAAATTATTGGGGTACATTATTTCCAAGGAAGGGGTAAGGATAGACCCTGAAAGAATTGAAGCAATAAACAAAGTGTTTGAACCTAAGAATGTTAAAGGTATTCAATCCTTTCTAGGAAAATTAAATTTTGTTAGGAGATTTATTGCAAACTTTGCAGAGATAGTGAAGCCCATTGTCAAGTTGCTCAAGAAGGATACCAAATTTTGTTGGGATCAAGAAGCCTCAAAGGATTTTGCTGAAATTAAAAAGGCCATTTAGGAAGAACCAGTGCTGAAGTCTCCTAGTTACAGTAAGCCCTTTTCTCTATTCTCTGTTGCTTCATATCATACAATAGCTACAATGTTATTACAAAAGGATAATGAGGGATATGAACATCCCATGGCTTTCTATAGCAAGTCTTTGCAAGTAGCAGAATTGAAATATGAAACTATGGAGAAGTAGGCTTATGCTCTAGTTAAAGCTATTAAGGCTTTCAGGCCATACCTTGTGAATGCAAAAATCACTTCTTATGTCCCACATGCTGCAGTCAAGGATATTTTATCCCAATCTAAGGTTACAGAAAAAAGGTGTAGATGGATTAATAGAATCCAAGAATTTGACTTGGAAATAAAGATTACCAAATTGGTGAGAGGCTTAGGTCTGGCTAAGCTCATGACTGAGTCTAATCTTCTTAATGTTGAGATACATAATGTTGAAATCAAAAGTACTTCAATCACTAGTATTGAAAGGCAACCTTGGTATTCAAAGATAGTTTGATTCTTAAGGGATGCTACATTTTCAAAAGGAATGACACATAATCAGAGAAGAACTCTAAAACTCAAGTCACAAAAATATGTTCTCATTCAAGGTGATCTATTCTGGAGAAATAGAGATGGAAGGTTGCTAATGTGTTTAGATGAATTTTAGGCAAAGAAAATGTTGATTGAAATGCATGATGGAGTATGCGGAGGGCATTATTCTGCAAAGACAACTACTAGAAAAATAGTTCAGGCCGAGTATTATTGGCCTACTCTATTCAAAGATACTCATGAATATGTCAGGAGATGTGACCCATGCCAAAGGTTTTCATCCAAGTTAAAATATGAAGGAGCTCTACCCTTGAATCTAGTCACAATGGAAGCCCCTTTTGTCCAATGGGGCATTGACTTTATTGGAGAGATTGTTGAAAGATCAGGAAGGGGTCATAGATGGATCATAGTAGCCACTAATTATTTTACTAAATGAATTGAAGCCATTCCCACAAGAAGAGCTACAAGTAAGGTTGTCATTGACTTCCTGATGGATAATGTAATAACTAGATTTGGAATACCTACAAAATTAGTAATGGATAATGCCATGAGTTTTAGGTCAGAAGAGTTTGTTGGATTTTGTACCAGTCATGGAATAATCATGTCTTACTCTTCACCTTATCATCCTTAGGGAAATGGACAAGCTGAATCTAGTAACAAAAGCCTTTTGAACATTATTAAGAAAATCTTAGAAGAAAACAAGAGGTCATGGGATCAAAAGCTGAAGTTAGCTTTGTGGGCTAACAGAATTACTATCAAGAAGGCTATTGGAATGTCACCCTTTGAATTGGTGTATGGTACATAGGCCAGAGTGCCTGTAAACAATCTGCTACCAGTATATAGGTTCTTGCAAGCTCAAGACATGGAAATGTCAGAGCCTATGGAGGACCGAATGATCCAGATGGTCGAAGTAGAAGAAATCAGGGCATTAGCCCATAAGAGGAATCTGAAGATCCAATTGCAGTCCAAATACCTTTTTGATAAAAGGACATCATTGAGAAAGTTTCAAATTGGTGATGTTGTTCTTTAGTGGAATGCAAAAGGACAAGACAAGGGAAAGCATAAAAAGTTTGAGTCATTATGGATTGGCCCTTCTGTGGTTTATGATCAAAATGGAAAAGACTCATATTTTTTGAAGAACATGAATGATGAAGTACAGGAATTTCCAGTGCATGGACAATTCCTGAAATATTACTTCTCTTGAAGTCCATGCACAATAGGTTTTCTATTTGTATATAGTTTGCTTTGGTTGTTTGTTTTGGGTCTGTGTTTTAGTCTGTTTCTCCAGAGTTTCTGAGTTTTCTTGTGTTGACCTTGCGATCAACCATCCCCAGTCAAAGCCACTGTTATCACTGTTTAAGAAATGGGTTTTCTTTTCCCATAAATGGCTAGGTTTTTTGAAATTTTGAGTCAGGTTTGTTCTAACTACTTCAAATTTGTTTTAGGTCTTTAAGGGTTCAGGGTTTCAATTTTAAGTTGCTCAAATTTTTGATCAAAACCCTCTGGTTTCTATTCCTATGTTACTTTATTCACTTAAAGTAATGGGTCTTGGGGTCGTGAGAAGTGTCCCCCATTATCATTTGCCTAAGCAGTCGTTAAATAATCATAAAAATTCTTTACCTTATGTCTTTTTCTTTCAAATGTTGTTAGGCCCAGTAAGTGTCGTGCAACTCTCAGATGGATCTACGACTTTCACCATTTCATTAGGTGAAGTTGCGAGTTCTTTAAGACTCACGAAACAGCGAAAGGAAAAAATATGTTCAATGGTGCGCATTTGGTATGGTTTAAAGAATCTTCATCTCATTCAAGATCTAACGGCTGGCGTTGATTCATAGCCGAAACTATCAAGCAAATTACCTTTTGTGAAATGGTGAAAAGCCTTGGCGGGACCCGATGGTGAAGACTTTTTAAATGGCTAAAAGGTGATCAAGTTCAAGACAAATTGATGGTTCACATTGTTTCGGGGCCGATAGATGCTCAAGTGTTATGCCCTGTGAAGTAGCGAAAGGTCTTTTTGGCCCGGGAAAAGGGAGTTTTAATAGGAGCATAATAGATGTGCTAGTCTCATCTGATCTGACGGCTAGCGTAGCTTCATGAAAGAAAGGTGCTCGAAAGTTAGCTTTCACGAAATAGAAAAATGACATGGCATCCCAAGCAAGCAGACTAGCTAGTTGAGATGGCAAATCAGATAGGGACACATGGCAGAAAGTCAAAGTAGTCAGCAACCCTGATCTAAGGATTAAAGGTGGGTCCAAGAGGATGACTCATGTTGCGGCGTGTGAAAGTGACTTGGTAGATCTAGGTGGATGGAGTTGAGTCAGAGGGCCCACGTTTGCCGAACCTTAATAGGTTGCTAAGCATTGGGTAGGTCAGATATAATCTAACAGTTTGCATGTGTTCACGAAGGTAAAATGCTCATGGTTTAATGCCCACGAAATTATGAAAGAGAAAAGAAGGAGCGGGGTAAGTGATAAAGCATAAGGGTCTCAATTAAAGAATGGTCATCTTAGGATTGATCCAACGCTTCACGTTGTTTCATGGCCCAAAGTTGAAAGTGGGTTAAGCTATGCAAAATAGCAAAAAACTGTTAGCCACAAGGATGTGGCGCGGTTAGTGAAAAGGTTGACTGTCTGGGTAAGAGTTAAAGGGCAAGCGGTTAGGGTTCCATCTAATGCCTAGCATAGCTTCGTGAAAGAAAAGTGTTCAGGGGATAAAGCCTATGAAATGGCGAAAAGGAGGTAGGGCCCGATGCTAAGATGAAGGCATTAAGTCAGTGTAAAGACCGATCAAGTTCAAGACAAATCGACGACTAGCATTATTTCGTTTGGCGAAGTTTCTCACAGGTTAAAGCCTATGAAATGGTGAAAGAGTGAAAAGAAGATGTGTAGGTGTGTTGTGACCTGTTGGAGCGAAAATTTTGAATTCTTTCATGAATTCAATTCTGAAGGGATAGCCAAAGCATGCGGTATCAATGTCGCAGTTAATAGCCCTACTACCATATATGATTCCGCATCAATTCAATGAAGGCATTATTCTGAAGAGTAGTTGCAAAGCGAATTTCTTCAATTGCAGAGCGAATTTCTTCACTTGTAGAGTGAATTTCTTCAGTTGCAGAGCAAATTTCTTCAAGCAAAAATAGGTTTTCTTGTACTCCTACTTCACAATTACTTGACAAAGAGTTTCAATTGAGGTTTTAATTTATTGTTAAACAGTTGGGGGTAGTAATTAGATTGCTTGCATAGTTATATAACATGGCACCTAAAATAGAATTCTCAGGAAAGGTTAACTACCAAGAAAGGGCTATCTATGATGATTTCCTTGAATAGTTGACAATGTCAACTAATGCGGCAGCTAAGGCAAAGGAACTAGTGCCAAGAGCTCCTCACTTGAAAATAGGAGAGGGATTATATGATAAGGGTAACTGGTTGAGAGACCCACAGGTTGGGTTGTTTGGGTTAGGGTTATTCCAAGTTGGATTTGGCATGAGAAATTCCCCAACCCCAATGAACACCATCTGGGAATTGGATGTGGGAAAATTAGTGGTTCCTAGAGTGTTCATGGATGTGGACCTCCTAACTCAAATTGCACATAACTATCACCTGATTACAAAGAGTATTAAGGACATAAATGGAAAAACCCTTATCAATATTAATGATGAGGAGTTCAAAAATGCATTCGGCCTTAGTGAAGTATCCAACTATTTGGAACCCATCAACTTCAAATCATTGGCTTAGGTCTACAATGCACAAAGGAATCACCTCAGAAATGGGCCTCTTAAAGAGTTTTTTGTTAAGATACGTGGATTAACTATTGTACGACCCAATACTATGTAGCCTTTCTTCTTGAATCTATTCACCCTTAGAGCTAAGGGATTATACCGGTCACTCTACCAAATTCTTGGAGAAGATGCTGAAGCAAATATGCCAACTCGTTATATGTTAATGATTGCTCAAATTTTGAATCCTTCTCTAGTAGTGACATTTGATTATGCCCCTTATATCACTGATGCTATCCATGAAGGATTGATAGGAATAAAGAATGGGAAAGTGGATAGGCCTTTTGGATGGTACTCCCTCCTCATGCGCCTATTTCTTTTCAAGGGTCGTGATTACTTTGCAGATGGGATGGATCTTGTAAAAGAGAAGGATGGAGAAAAGATGCCAGTTCAGTTATGGAGTACAATGCTGTCATGGGACAAAGAAGATGCTAGCTTCTTAAAGTTTGATAAGTGTATTGCATCTAAGATTAGGACTCTCATCTATTTAGAGAATCCAAGAGTCCCCAAGGTTCTTTTGGAATTTATTAGGCCAAAAGAATTTGCTGAGGATATAAAAATTGTCCACAATTGGGGTGATATCTACTTATACCCTATCTCCACAGTTTTTAGAGTATATGGTTTCAAAGGAACTCCATTTTTGTTTCCCTCTCAAGTCCCTCTCAAGGTGGGAATTGTAGAAGTCCTCAGACAGATTGGTAGTTTGCAAGAGGCAAAGCTGATAGGTAGAGGTAAAGGGACCATTTTCCCTACAGTTACCATAGCTCACCAATTTGTAATAACTAAAGGAGGTTGGAAATGCTTTGAAGATTTTCTTCGACCTTATCACTTATCAATTGCAGTATCCAGGTGTGTCGATCCTAAAGATTTCTTCAAAGGCGTGTTCAGAAAGAGGGCCATATTCAGAGGTAGACCCCATCAATTCCAGTTTCCTGAAGACCTCATTAGGAATGAGTTTGATCTAGATGAGCAAGAGCTGAGGAAGGAAAAGTGGGTGGCTTATAAAAAAGCCTTAGAATTTGTACACCAATTTGATACTAGCTATAACCCATTGTCTAGCTTCCACCCTTTTGAGGAGAAAATAGAGTTCTTAATTCTTTGTTTTGAGGATGTGATGTAAAATTTGAAAGAAAAAAGGGAGGTTGTAATTAAAAATAACCCTTAGAAAACAAGATTGGTTCTAAGTAGGTCCACATATGCCACAACAATCCCTCCTGGTGACTACATGTTGCACAAGAAGTCCAATTACAATGTGTTAATGCCTACAATAGGGGAGCCCTCTACCTCAAAGGGAAGAGGAAGATACAGGATGTGATTGACATTCAAGATAGCCCAAAGAAACAAAGAGTGGGAAAAGAAATACAATCTGATGAACCTTTGTATTCCCCATCTCAATCCCCTATTCATATAGGAGATGAACAGGCTACAGTTGAGCAATTACTACAATTAGGTAGTCTTGGAGAGATAGCTTACACTTATGATGAAGTGGAGGAGGGAATGCCAGAGGAGCCCCTCATAGCTGAGATGAACATTACTGCTAACAAATTCAAAGGCCAGGAGTGGGATCTTGAGATCAAATAGGCCAATGAAGACTTCCTGGCTGATAATAATTTTGCTACATCAGAAGCTTTCATGCAATTTGTGTGGAAGCAAAACATTGACAAATATAATGCAAGGTGTGAAAAGAGAAAAGGTGAGCAGCCCCACAAAGATCTAGCTATGGTTGAGGAGGAAATAAAGCAAGAAATGATTGATGAGTTTAAGAACATCACTCTTGAGAAAGGAAGAGACATGGTGGCACAGCCTGGGGTACTCATTCTCCTTGACTGGGACATAGCAGATGCCTTGGTATTGGAGGCAGTGAGAAAAGAGACAAAACCTATGGAGGGAGTCACTTTCAGCAAAGACAATGCTGCACTGGTCATGTGGTTTCTTAAAAGAGATGAAACTAAGAGAAATAAAGACACCCCAGGGTCAAGTTCTCTTGGTGGAATGATAGTAAAAAGAGTGCAGAGCACTGGGGTAGTGGAAGCTACTACCACTATGCTAGAGACTGCAAGGTTTAATGTTGTAGTAGCAGAAAGAGAGGCAAAAGAAAAGGTAGATCTCCAAGCTAAGCTGGAGATAGTTTTAAAAGCTTATAACAATGCCAAGGATGAGATAAGAGGTAGAGATAGCATCATTGCCAAGCTACAAAGCCAATTGGCAGGATAGTACAATCAAGGTGAGTCTTCAACACTGATGATTTCCTCTTCTCCCATAAGACCTCCACCTACTAGCCCCATTATTGAGTTACCACCATCTCCAACACCTTCTAGTTCTCAAATGGTTGAGATCACTCCTCATGAGTTGGAGAATTTAAAACAGGCGTAGGCCCGGTATGCAAAGAAATATGAAGAAAGAGCAAGGGCTACAATTTCAACTTTTGCCGATACCATGGGGGCTTCATTATTGTATAAAAACATGAGCAAGATTCTAGATATGTGGAATGAGCTTAATGGAGATAAGGATGTTTTAATGCCTATTTTTGACAAGTGGAAGCCCAAAGAGCAAGATTTGGAGCTTATTTGTCAATCCTATGATGAAGTAGGGGTTGATCCTATTATCAAATCCACTTCTGACACCACAAATGATCTAGTAAAATTAGCAGAAGGAATAGATAATGTAGATAGGAAGATCAATTTGTACAAGAAAAAGTACACTGATCAAATTTTTGAATTACTCCCAAGAGGTTTTGTCAACCCAAACCAATTAAATGACAAAGAAGTATGGCTTAAGGAATTAGAAGCCAAATTGTCAGGAAGAATAAAAGGAATTATTGACTTAGATGATGCTTCCTTTTTTGTTGTAACAATTCAGGAGATAGAGAGAATCAAATCTCATTATGGTTTTCTCAATTTAGAGGTTAACAAAATGAGGAATTCCTGGAAAAGGTTAGCCAAGGTAAAAGCAAAAGTGATTGACTTTGTGTGGTCAACTGATGATGTATACAATGAGTGGACAAGAAAATATGCCATGCAAGATGCAAAGCAGTTAGTAGAGGTTGCAACTGGACAACAAGTAGATGAAACCGCAGAAGTTGAAAAAGACTTGTAACCGCTTTTGTAAAGGGTTTTGTAACTTCTTCTTTAGAAGCAATGATTGTAACAAACTCTCCTAGGAAAGTCTGAAGCTATGTGTGCATCCATATTGTTATAAATGGATACCAGGACTAGTAAGAAAATGATCACGAAATATTGTAAGAAAACACTGCAAAAATTTTTCTAGGCTTTTCCAAGTTTTAATGGAGAATATTCAAAAGTTTTTGTAATACTTTTTTGAAGAAAATATCAATATACAGACCATCAGTTTCGAGTTTAAACTTTGTGTCATCTTCAAATGTGTTTGCAATTGTTTACTGTTTCATTTTGAATAATCTAGGGTTATTTTGTTTGAATAATAGTTGTAAGGCAACTTTTAGTAGATATTTTTCTTAGCTTTTCTCTTTAGGAGGGGAATTAAATATGCAGGAATCATTTCTATCAGTAGATTCTTTGTGGGATGCTTTCAATCTTGATGAGAATAGTTTATTGTGGTATGAATAAATTTTTTTGTGTGTCAGGCATATATAGGGATTTGTAAAAGCCAAACTAATGGGATATGTAGAGATATTTGATTGTGGGAGTATTGTTTGAAATTTAGATGACTCTGTGACCTTGGATAAGGCACTGGTATAGATCAAGGTTATCTATTACATATTTTGTAGGTTAGTATTGAACATGAGTACAATTTTCATTCCTTTGTTTCAGTTAGTTTTAAGGTGATAAAATCCACTGGTTTTCGGAATAGTTTGTTGTGGATTTGTCTTTTAAAAATTGTGAATTTAGTTCACAAAGATATACCTGCCTGAACTTTGAGTAAGTTCAAATTGTACAAGGTTAATCAAACCTTGTCATATGTTGTCCTAAAGCTCTCCTTCTCTTTAATCTCTCTCTTGCATACAGAGTTATCATATCATCATAAGGATTTTAAAGTGAATAAAATTTTGAGAATAACAGCTGCTACCAACCGGTAGCGGTGTTGCCGATCAGTAAAGACACCACTGCCAGTCGGTTGCACTACTACCAACTGGTAGTGATACTGCTAACCGGTAGTGCCACTACCACTAGTAGCAACTGCTACCAATTGGTAGCACCCACTACCAACCGGTAGCGGTAATGTCGATCAATAGTGCTACTACCAATCGGTAGCGGTACTACCGATCAGTAGTGCTGCTACCAACCGGTAGCAGTTCTACTAACCGGTAGCACTGCTATTGCGAAGCAGTGCTACCATCAGGTAGTTCTGCTACCTACAGGTAGCCGACACTATCAACTCATGTAATGAGTTAAGCTCAGCACTGGTGCGGTAAGGCCTAAAATAGAGGCACAAGAAACATGCCTCCAAGCATTCCAAGACCCAAAATACACAAAATCAATAACCACAAGGAGCATTCCATTTCCAGAATTATTTCACGGGTACACACATACAGTGCAAATTTCCAAAAATTTCAAGGAAGAGTTTACCAATAAGGTAAATGGTGGGATAAACACACTAGAAAGAATGGCTAACCAATACATAACCGCTAGAAACAAGGAAGCACCCAGCAAGCCCAATCTATCATTCTTCCTTTCAAAGAAGGGGCAAAACAAGAATTTGCTTACTATGAACAAAGAACACACAACAAATAAGGAATGAGTAAATTACTTTCCTGAATGCAACCATATGCTTAAAGCATCACAAAATCATCTATATTGGGCAATCTTTCTTCCTTTTCAACATTCTAAAGAGAATCTAGAGGCAGATTGCATAAATTTCCACACACAGGAAGTATACTGAAAATTGCAAAACAGTTTCAAAACCAGAAGGGATTCTCCAACCTGAAGCAAAGGCAAGCAAAGGAATGAAGAAACACCAGTCTCACAATCCAGGTCGAATCTCCAACTCTTCCAGGAAAATTTCCAGAATTTCTCTCCCAAAATTCTCTTCTTCTCCTGTCATGAATGCCCAGAATGGATGCCCAAAAATATCTTTTAACCCAAGCTTCTAGGTTAAAGTTTTTCATCCAATCAAATTTAAATATTTTAAAACTAAAAGGCAATCAGATTTATTTCTTTCCCAAAAATAATAATTCTTTCCAACAATTAAAATGAAAGGGCAAAAGTCAAATGAAAAAGCCAAAAAGGAAAGCTTTTATTAATTTCTTTTTCCATAAATATTTCCTTCAACATAAGCATTTTACCTTTTCTTTAAATGGCTAGGCAATTTATTTATTTCACAAAAATATCAATGCAACTTTACACAATAAATTAAGCCATTTAGCCATTTAATCTAGCAATCATTAATTTACATAAAACAATAATCCCAGAGCATATTAATTAAATGATTACGCCAAAACAAGATAACATCATCCATTTAAATTAAATAACCATCTAAATAGATGGAAGCACGCAAAACCAAGATAGATCAAATGACGACTCTCAAATGACCAAACCAAGGCACCATGACACGCATAACAGCCAGATGGGGAAACGCAACCGACTAACAACACTCACATGAGTGTAACTATGGTCAAGCTAGGGTACAATAACTATCTCCTCCACTCCTATCGGATATATAAGTCATGCTCAGACCTATGAAACTAAGTGGATTCAATACCCCATACCTACCCGGTACTAGTATTTGCAATGTCCTACACCAAAGAACCACATGTGCATATAAACAATATACATACAGACATGGTAAACACACCGATGAAGGAGAATCATGATGTTCCCTGTCTCACTGGAGTGAGTGAAGTAAAATCATCCCCTCGCATCCCAATACACTTGCAAACACGCAACATATAAATAATGTATTGCAATAGAAGGGAAAAGTGTTAGTCCATGATAATGATCCAAAAAATAAAATTAATCATAAGCACTGAAATACTACATAAAATCATACACCATAAATCTAGATAAAGCATGAAATAACATCACATAATATCCAAATCAAAATACAATAATGTTCCACAGAACAGTCACTGAAGTAACTCAAAACATACAAAAGAGGTTGAGCGAGGAGGGGTACTACATCCTCCCCCCCAAGCCTAGGCTTACTCCTGGAAGCCTAAAACAGATAAGAATAAAGCTCTCTCATCTTCGCTGTATCTTCCCAAGTCATAGAGGACTCATCACTGGGGTCCCATAGGACCCCTACCTGCTCGATGGTGCGACCCCTGAGGGTCAAACCCCGATGCTGAAGGATGCGCACGGGCTCTATGGAAAGCTGCCCATCCTCAACTTGCAAAGCGTTCCAATCAAGAATATGGGTCACATCACAATGATAAGGACAAAGAACAGAAACATGAAAGACATCATGGATGCGGGATAGACTTGGCGGCAAGGAAAGACGGTAGGCAACAAGTCCTATCCTCTCGAGGATCTCAAAAGGGCCTACAAAATGAGGCACCAACTTAGAACCTTTTCCATAATGGATCAGACTCTTCCGCGGATGCACTCTCAAGAACACATGGTCACCAACCAAAAATTGGCGATCGACTCTATGAGCATCAGCATACTTCTTCTGCCTATCCTGGGCAGCAACCAAATACCCACGAATCTACTCAACCTGCTACTCCATCTCACGAAGAAAAACTAGGCCTAAACACACCCTATCCTCCAACTGATCCCAACTCAAAGGAGTATGGCAAGGATGACCATACAATGCCTGGAAGGGCGACATGCCTATAGAGCTGTGATATCCATTGTTATAAGCAAACTCCATGAGGCAAAGATATTCCTCGCAGTGTGACTACTGATCCATAACATACATACGAAGCATGTCCTCCAAGACCTGATTCACATGCTCAGTCTGGCCATCGGTCTCTGGGTGATAAGCTGAACTGAAGTTCAACTGGGTCACTAAAGCATGCTGAAGTGAGGTCCACAAGGCTGAAGTAAAGATAGGGTCTCTATCAGAAATGATCTGCCTTGGAATCCCATGCTACCTCACCACATCTTCCAAGAAGACTCGTGCCACCACTGCTATAGTATAAGAAGATCGAATAGGAAAAAAATGAGCAACTTTGGTCAATCTATCCACAATGACCATGATGGTATCATGATGCCACGAAGAAACAGGCAACCCTACTATGAAATCCATGGAAATGATATCCCATTTCCAATCCGGTATCAAATTCAGCTATAAAAGCCCTATAGAGTGCTGATGCTCCACCTTCACCCGCTAACATTCCAAACACTTGGACACAAAATCCGCAATGTCACGTTTCATACCAGCCCAATGATATATCTGTCTAAGATCTGCGTGCATCTTCTTGACACCAGGGTGTGCCAAAAAAGGTGCATGATGGACCTCAGTCATGATCAAAATGCAAAGACCCTCCAAAGGAGGCATATAGATCCATCAAAGATGTATAAGAAGACCATCTAACTCAAGAATATATCTAGAATATCTACCCTCCAATTGTCTTCCAGACTCCGCCATGGCTCTAACATCTAGATACCAAGTTTTTTTGAGGAAGAACTCCAAGAATTCTCTCACTCAAGTTCACACCAAGGGACAATGTTGCAACCTCATGCCGCCTATGGCTCAAAGCATCTACCACCACATTCTCTTTACCTTGAATATAACAAACCTCAAAATCATACTCGCAGAGGAATTCCATCGATCTTCACTGTCGAGCATTCAAGTTCGTCAACCAAAATGGCACCACTGTGAACTCATAGTGACCATAACGAGAATGAAATACCGTCTTATGAATGTCTGCACCATGAATGCGCAACTGATGATACCCAGACTTTAGGTCTATCTTAGAGAACACCTTGGCTCCCTTCACCTAATTAAAGAGATCATCAATTTGAGGCAATAGATATCAGTTCCGGATAGTTACCTTATTCAACTGTCGATAATCAATGCATAATCAAAGAGAGCCATCCTTCTTCTTGACAAAGATAACCGGCGCACCCCAAGGAGAAACACTAGGATGAATGAATCCCTTCCCCAACAATTCGTCAACTTGCAACTTCAACTCACTCAACTCCTAAGTAGTCATCCAATATGGTTCTCTCGAAATAGGTTCTACACCAGGAACCAAGTCAATGCAAAAATCTATGTCTTGTTTGAGAGGCATATCGGGAATATCTGAAGGAAACACATCCTCAAACTCTCGAAGAATAGGGTGACCATCAGGAGCAATTTCTTGACTCTCCCCCTCATCCACATCCTTAAGAGCAACTACAAAAAGCTGACACCCTTGACACATGCACCACCTAAGTTGCATAGTAGAAATCATATGTAAGGATATCGATCACTGAACTCCAATGATCCCCACTTTCCTACCATGGTCATCTACACACTCAACTGTCTTCTAACGACAGTCTACACAAGTGCTATGAGATGATAACCAATCCATCCCCAACACAACACCATAGGACCCCAAAGGAATGACTTGAAGGTCCACTGAAGTGACAAAGGGTCCTAGGTCCAACTTACAATTAGGGACGAAGGCATCTACAAACACTCGCACATTGATAGCCAACTCTACTTGCCACCTATCTGCCTGCTTAGCAGACACAAGCTTGCACCACTCCATAATGGATGAAGAAATAAAAGAATCTGAAGCACCAAAATCAAAAAGTACAAAGATAGGGGTACCACGCAACACACCCGTGGTCTCAATCATAGTACTTTGATGCTCAGCTTGGCGGCCATCCACCACTGAAAAAACTCTATGGGATCTACCTACATCCCCCACTATCAACTCTGATGTGACTGGCCTCTAACTAACCGATTGATGTGAATGCCAAGGACACTGAGCAGCCTTGTGGCCAAACTGACCACAAGTAAACCAAGCTCCATTGCCAGGTCCTCTACTCCCAGATGGTCCACTAGACTGTTGAAAGCTCTGCCCACTAGGGGCCTAAAATGCTTCCTGAGAAGACTGCCCTGGAAAGGTCTGCCTACCCCTTGGCCATCTCTTTCTCTTATGGGACTGAGGGATGCCACCCTACTGGCCCTGAGACTACTTGGGTGTCTAAGAACTCCTAAAAGGTGCAGTAGTCTGGGACTAATTCCCTCTACCTCTAGATCCACTGAAAGGATCACTCCCCAACTGAACCCCAAAATAGCCGCCATGAGCATGGCTAAGGTTCTGCTCTACCAACCTAGCTTTCACCATGGCTACTTCCATTGAGGTAGGCTCAAAAACTCACACTCCTCCACTAATGTGGTCATTAAGACCCCTCAAGAAGTGCTGCACCAGCATAGTTTCATCATTGCTGATCTTGGTATACTATATGAACTCATAGAACTCATGCTCAAACTAATCCACTAACACTCCAAACTGGCATAGAGAATAGAACTCATCTACTTGCGACTGCCTCCATTGGGGTGAGAGGAATCATGCCCTGAACCTCTCCAAAAAGATCTCCCAAGATGCGGTGTTAATGCTCACACCGATCCTCTCCTCCTCTAGTTTCCACCAGATAGATGCGAATCTCTCTAGACGCATGATCGTGCATCTTGCCTTGGTGTTTCTACTATAAGGATACATAAGAAAACACCAATCTAAACTGATAAGCCAGGTCTCTGCCTCAAGACCGATACCTTTTCCATCAAAAAAGGGACGATTGGACCTCATCAAGTCCCTCATGTGCCCTAAGAAAGTTGGGTCTGGGTCCACTGGGACCTCTCTCCTTCTAGGAGATCTCTCTCTCTCTCTATAGAAACTGTTGAAGTGGTTCCTCTACCCAGCCATGGATGGGTTGATCCATCTTAGGTCTGGAGCCTAGTCTAGCTAGCACCTCCTGAAACATCTGACATAGCTCCTCCCTTTCAGGAACCTCCTCTACTAAAGGTGGTTCCTCCTAATGAACCGACTGCTCTCTATCCACACTCGCATGAGTGGGTGGTGGTGAAGGACTATGGTGGTCAGACCCTTGACCCCTTCCTCCTCCTCTACCTCTGGTGCGGCCACCAACACGGCCACTTCCCTTGGCTTTCCTAGCCATGACCTAACACTGCACAAGAGAAAGAAAATGGTTTAGATAAAAGGCAAAGAAAGTCACAAGGAAGTCACACCACAAGACCTACACAAAAAGGTCAAGGCAAATGGGCTCACTACAAACCCAGAGTACCCAGTGTTGAAACATGGGCTCTGATACTAAATGTAATGCCCCGCCAGGAACCCCAAAGGAAAAACCATAACAATGGTGAAACAATTCCTTTTTTTTTTAAAGTATAAACTTCATAAGTGCATTTACACAACATGCACGATAACACAAGTAGAAGACTTACACCAAAATTCCTTAAGGGTTACCAATGAAGAATTAACTTCAAGAATAAATTCACAACATCATAAATCCACATATGCATCATTAACTCAATGATCACAAGAAGCCATAAGCAGTAAAGATTCATCATAGAAAGATTGAAAGGATATAACATAATTTCCACTTCAATAAGCATTTACTAACATCATCAAGGAGACTTGATAAAAACATCCAAACAAGGGGTTACATTGCTCTTTCAATACATAGCTTCTCAATAAACATATAGGATACATCTCAACCAATTACAAGGTTACATAAGATCGATATTACAATGATACAATGACCACATAGGTCTACAAATACCAATAATCTCCAAAACATGAGGTGAAGCATGAGTCACGAACCACAGGAACACCTATGAAGCCAATCCTCGCATGAAGGCACAAATCTGAACATCCGATGGGAAGTGGCACTACCACCTAACCATGTAATTCCAAAAAGGAATCACCCCACCGTGCTAGGAGATAGCAGAGGACCCTCAAACAAGCATAAGCATGACATGGTCGACAAAAAAATATGACTCCATGATAGCACAATAAGACTCCACAAGAATCCAGGTGACTCAACTTCACAAACACAAGTGAACTGACATCACAAAACACAAGTCCACCAAATGAGAGAGTGTCATCGCATAGCTTAAGATGGTTACCCTAGTACAGTCTCCATAGGTCCCAGCTCACTATCCTGGTAACCTCTCCCGATCGTCTGGTTCCAACTAAGTCTCATGCAGACCCTACCAACCTTTCGTGAAGACAAGATGGTTGGTTTGCCATTCCAGGCCTTCTCGAAACATTATGAGCCCTGTACTAGCACTCTCCTATGCACAAGGTACAATTATCTTTATTAATGTTATGATACTACCCACCTAATCATTTCATTAGATTACCAGTTATTATCTGACTTTTGCTAGGTCGTAATGCCTACCACTTTGGGTGCAACCCCCAAGTGAAAGCCACTCTCTCAAAGGACACTACACAAGCATGGTCACTCCCCGAGGACCCTATGGTGAAGTAGACAACCATAACACCACTATTAGAAAACAAGTGGTCAAACAAGGACATACTGACTCTTGACTAACCATAAGGCAAAGACACTACATGGTTAAGACAACAGAGCCAACATATATCACTTGGTCAAAGGTACCAATTACACCACCACAAGATGACTGAACCACAGACCAAAATTCACAACACACACTTGCAAGGATAGCAAAATATATCAAATCCGCACTCAGACAATCTTTGAAAATATTAGCATCATAAACACTTGCAACATCATTGATTGAAAATTAAAATAAACTCTCCTTTCCAGCAATCACATCTAATCAATTTCCAACTCCATAATCCAAATCTAACCATTTGAATCTCTAATTCATGACTTAATTTTCATTGATAAATTCATTAACCACATAATAAAATTCACATGAAAATCACATTACATCATGCAATACCACTTTAAACATTTCATTTATAAAATTTAAGTTCTTAACACAAACTGGTTTTGAAGACCAGTGAGGACTCAATTCCAAGCGGGGTTAAACCAACCCACGGGTGTGCTGCTGACACAACCTACCGATTGTGCTGCTACCATTGGTAACAGCCCAACCAACCGGTGGTTGCTACTACCAACCGGTAGCACTGCTACCAACTAGTAGTGGTGTTGCCGATTGGTAAAGCCGCCACCGCTGGTCAGTAGCACTGCTACCAACCGGTAGCGGTACTGCCAACCAGTAGTGCCGCTACCACTGGTAGCACCTGCTACCAACTAGTAGCACCCACTACCAACCAATAGAGATACTATTGATCAGTAGTGTTGCTACCAACTGGTAGGACCCAGTACCAACCGGTAGTAGTACTGCCGATCAGTAGTGTTGCTACCAACTGGTAGCGGTCCTACCGACCGATAGCACTGCTACTGCGTAACGGTGTTGTCGTCAGGTAGTTCTGCTACGTGTGGGTAGCTGACACTACCGACTCACATAATGAGTTAAGCTCATCATGGGAGTGGTAAGGCCTAAAATAGAGGCACAAGAAACATGCCTCCAAGCATTCCAAGACCCAAAAGACACAAAATCAATAACCACAAGGAACATTCCATTTCCAGAATTATTTCATAGCTACATACATATAGTGCGAATTTCCAAAAATTTAAAGGAAGTGTTTACCAGTAAGGTAAATGGTGAGATAAACACACTGGAAAGAATGGCTAACCAATACATAACCGCTAGAAATAAGGAAGCACCTAGCAAGCCCAATCTATCATTCTTCCTTTCAAAGAAGGGGCAAAACAAGAATGTGCTTACTATGAACAAATAACACACAACAAATAAGGAATGAACAAATTCCTTTCCTAAATGCAACCATATGCTTAAAGCATCACAAAATCATCTATATCAGGCAATCTTTCTTCCATTTCAACATTCTAAAGAGAATCTACAGGCAGATTGCATAAATTTCCACACACAGGAAGTCTACTGAAAACTGCAAAACAATTTCAAAACTAGAAGGGATTCTCCAACCTGAAGCAAAGGCAAGCAAAGGAATGAAGAAACACCGGTCTCACAATCTAGGCCAAATCTCCAGCTCTTCCAAGAAGATTTCCAGAATTTCTCTACCAAAATTTTCTTCTTCTCCTGCCATGAATGCCCAGAATGGATGCCCAAAAATATCTCTTAACCCAAGCTTCTAGGTTAAAGTTTTTCATCCAATCAAATTTAAATATTTTAAAAATAAAAGGCAATCAAATTTATTTCTTTCCCAAAAATAATAATTCTTTCCAACAATTAAAATGAAAGGGCAAAAGTCAAATGAAAAAGCAAAAAAGGAAAGCTTTTATTAATTTCCTTTTCCATAAATATTTCCTTCAACATAAGCATTTTACCTTTTCTTTAAATGGCTAGGCAATTTATTTATTTCACAAAAATATCAATGCAACTTTACACAATAAATTAAGTCATTTAACCATTTAATCTAGCAATCATTAATTTACATGAAACAATAATCACAAAGCATATTAATTAAATGATTACACCAAAACAAGATAACATAATCCATTTAAATTAAATAACCATCTAAATAGACGGAAGCACGCAAAACCAAGACAGATCAAATGATGACTCTCAAATGACCAAACCAAGGCACCATGACATGCATAACAGCAAGATGGGGAAACGCAACCGACTGACAACACTCACACGAGTGTAACTGTGGTCAAGCTAGGGTACAAAAACTATCTCCTCCACTCCCATTGGATATATAAGGCATGCTCAGACTTGTGAAACAAGGTGGAGTCAATACCTCGTACCTACCCAATACTAGTACCTGCAATGTCCTGCACCAAAGAACCACACGTGCATATAAACAATATACATACAGACATGGTAAACACACCGATGAAGGAGAATTGTGACATTCCCTGTCTCACTAGAGTGAGTGAAGGAGAATCATCCTCTCACATCCCAATACACTTACAAACATGCAACATATAAATAACGCATCGCAATAGAAGGGAATAGTGTCAGTCCATGATAATGATCTAGAAAATAACATTAATCATAAGCACTAAAATACTACATAAAATCATACACCATAAATCCAGATAAAGCATGAAATAACATCGCATAATATCTGAATCAAAATATAGTAATGTTCCACATAACAGTCACTAAAGTAACTCAAAACATACAAAAGAGGTTGAGCGAGGAGGGGTACTACAGTATACATAATGAACTGGGTATTGGTCAAGAAAAGTAGTGACAAAACTCCCTATGAATTATGGTATGTTCATACTCCTAATGTTAGTCATTTCAAAGTCTTTGGCAGTAGGTGTTACATAAAGAGAGATGAGTTTACTAGTAAGTTTGATCCTAAAAGTGAAGAAGGAGCTTTCCTTGGTTACTCAACTAAGAGAAAATCATTCAAGTGCTTCAACAAAAGAACCAAGAAGATTATGGAAAGTATTAATGTGAAAGTTGATGAGTATTCTAACAAATCTGATGATATTGGAAAGTCTGATGTAGTAGATGAACAAAAGCTAGTGATCATTGAACTGGAAGTTCAAAATGATGTTGAGCAGAATAGGGTAGAGGATGTTGCTCAACCAAAAGAAGAAGAAGAGGCTTCTATACCAGAACCGGTTATACCTAGATATGTAAAGTTGAATCACTCTACAGACTAGATAATTGGAGACAAGAATCCTAGAGTACAAATAAGAAGAAAGATCTAAGAAAGTGTTTGTCTAATTTCCACAATTGAACCCAAGATAGTGAGGGAAGCTCTCAAGGATGATGATTGGATAAATGCTATGGAGGAGGAGCTCGAGCAAATAGAGAACAACAACACTTGGTCACTTGTCCCCAGACCAACTAATAAAAATATGATTGGTACTAAGTGGCTGTTCAAAACCAAATTGAATGAAGATAGTGAAGTGATTAGGAATAAGGCTAGATGAGTTTGCAAAGGATATGTACAAGAAGAATGTGAGGATTATGGAGAAACCTTTGCAGCAATTTCTAGACTTGAAGGAGTAAGAATGCTACTTGCATTTGTAGAATTCAAAGGATTCAAGGTATACCAAATGGATGTAAATTCTACATTTTTTAATGGAATTCTAGAAGAAGAGGTTTACATTGAACAACCACATGGGTTTGCATTAACTAAAGACAAGGACATGGTGTGCAAAATTCATAAAGATTTATATGGATTAAAGAAATATCCAAGGGCATGGTATGAGAGACTCCATTCACACCTGATAAAGATTGGATTTCAAAGAACCAGGGAGGATAACAACATTTACTTGAAGACAAAAGGAGACAGGTTATTTATTGCATAAGTGTTTGTAGATGATATCATATTTGGAGGAGATGATGACATGAGTGTAACTTTTGTAGAAGAAATGAAAAAGAAATTTGAAATGTCTTTGATAGGTGATATCAAATTTTTCATTGGTTTGCAAGTCCAATAGATAAAAGGAGGGATCTTTATCAGCCAGTCCAAATATGTAAAGGAGGTATTGAAAACCTTTGGAATCAAAGACTCTAAACTAGTTGGAACCTCTATGGTTATTGGTTGTAGATTATCCAAGGAAGATGATTCAGATCCAGTGGATAAAAGTGAGTATAGATTAATGATTGGTAAGATACATTATGTTGTTCATAGCTAACTAGATATTGTTCATGCAGTTGGTATAGTGGCTAGATTTCAAAAAATTCCTAAAGAGACTCATCTGGTGGCAGTGAAGAGAATTTTTTAGATATCTTAGAGGAACTATTGATTATGGATTATGGTATCCATACAAAGGAAACTTTTCTTTGAAGGGGTTCACAGATGCTCATTGGGCAGGTAATGTAGATGACTAGAAGAGCACAATCAGTGGTGCATTCTTTCTTGGAGGAAGACTAGTATCCTGGACTAGTAAGAAACAAAGTTGCATATCTCAGTCTACAACAGAAGCAGAGTATGTGGATGCATCTATGAACTATACTCAAGAAATATGGATGAGACATGTATTAGAAGGATTCAAGGATAATATGACAGAACCGGTGGTCATATATTATGATAATACAAGCTCAATACATATTTCAAAGAATCTTGTACTGCATGCTAGAACAAAGCATATCGAACTGAAGTTTCATTATCTGAGAGAAAGAGTGCAGGAAAAGATAGTCAGGATGGATCATGTGTCAAGTAAGGAGCAGTTGGCTGATATATTCGCTAAACCATTTCCTAAAGAAACCTTTTATTATCTCAGAGGAAAGCTACATAAGTTCAACTACGATGATGTTCCAACATCAATACAGTGGACTAATTGAAGATCTTTCACTGTCGATTGATGAGAAAAGGGGTACTCCTCATGGGAGCAACAAAGATGAAGTAAACAATAGAAGTTGTAGTGTCATAAAATTGCAACCCTAGCAATTTTTTATTGCATTATGGTCCTCACACATGTGAGTTCAAATCCTCTAGCCTGATTGGATACCGGATATTACTATGCTTGTGGAAACAACTTCTTCCTTGGCCTCTGCATCACCTCATCCACACTCTACCTTGGATAAAGGGGTAGGATAGCGGCATGGCGCCTCTGTCCCCCCTTGGATAGGGGCATGGTTCCCCTGTCCCTGCTCTATTTTGGGGTAGGACCCTTCCTAGGGTTGCATTGTCAGTTGTGCCTCGAGCAAGAAACTCCCTCAATGTTGACCTGTGACGAAATTCAAATCCACTAACATGTATTTAAGGGGATTTCATCCTCTCATTTTCACAAGTTGGATAGGTCAAATTTGGATATGTTCAAGTTGCACAAGTGATCAAGCATTCAAGCATTCAAGCATTGTTTTCCAACATTGAGCATTCTCAAGTCTCCCTTGAAGGATAGGTGTTGCATTCAAGTCAAGGATTCAACCATTGAAGAGGAGATTGATTTCAACATTCAATTCCACACAAGCATTTCTATCAACATTTCTACTACAAACTTCCTTGAGGTGATTTACAATTCAATTCATTTACATCTACTTGCAAGTACCTTCTTTCATTACTTGGTTAATTCGAAAACTGGGGTTTGACATAAAGGCAAATCCCCAATCCCAACAAATTTTCCTCTCTTTTGTGTGTGTA
The DNA here is from genome assembly GCF_030272615.1 of Cryptomeria japonica. NCBI lineage: Eukaryota > Viridiplantae > Streptophyta > Pinopsida > Cupressales > Cupressaceae > Cryptomeria > Cryptomeria japonica. Next base: position 134,058,806 of record NC_081409.1, read on the forward strand.
GGTTATAGGTGCATGGTTGTACTTTCAGAGTTGGGCTTCATTTGTAGAGGAGGAAAAACTCTTTTCGTTTCATGGATTTTTCAGAGGACCATGTACATTCCCGCCACAGTCTAGGCAACTTTTCCTCAAAGTCACAAGGCAACTTTGTCTTGACATTTTACTGCTAGAGCCAAGTGTACAACTTCATCCCATATTCTAATCTCAAGTTATAATTAGATCTTTGTCACTTTTGCACTACATAATTCAATCAATTCATTTCCATTTCAAACAAGGAAGAGGGGATCAACTTAACATTCCCAATTCATTTAGAATTCAATCTACCCTCTTCATGTGGAAAGATTGAATCTAGTGAATTATCCTCTCCTCTTTCTAATGTAACATGGTAAAAAGTGCTTGAATGGTAATCAATAGTGAAACTCTCATCTCTATTTGAGGGAAAGGGTAGTTTTCTTCTTGATCTATCATTCACCATTTTTCCACCATTACATTTTGGTGAACCCAACATCTTGCATGCTTTCCTTGGAACAACATTGTATATTTTTCATTTACAAGTTTCAAATTTCTGCAAACTCAGTGGTTAAATCATTAAAAAGCCTAGTTTTTATTTAAAATTGAACTTGTGATTTGTAAAAAATGCTTGTGGTTATCTTAGATCTGAAAATTGTTTTCATTGTCAAATTCAATTTCCTCATTCTCTTGTTCAATTTACAAATAAAATTTACAAAATTAAGAGGTTACTTGTCAAAACCCTAATTTTCAAAAATCATCTTGAACTTGTGCAAAAATTGGATTTCCATTTAGTTTTCAGATTTCTGATTGTTCTCATATTTGTCTGTAATCCTACAATTCAAATTTTCAATTTGCCCCCTTCTTCCCAAAATTAAGTGGTTAGGTCATCAAACCCTAATTTTTAAAATTAATTGGATTTTGTGTGAATTTCAAATCAATTTTATTTACATTCAGATTTCTAAACATTTTCCAAGGTGTCCCTATCCATTAGGTTTGACCCTTTTCAAAATTACAATTCAATTCCACTTTTTCTTCAAAACCCTAATAGGGTCCTATTTTCTCATTTGCGCCTTCATTTCGCCCATCTAAAGATCATTAAAGTCACCAATTTTTGTGGGTTAGCTTTAAAATCATCGTAATATCCATCCAAAAAAAATTCGAAAAAAGTTGGTCGGAACATGTGCGTTCCCACCACAGTCCTCGACTTTTTTCCCAAAATTTTGGGAGATTGTTATGACTGTATTTAATAGCTTAAATCCGGAAGATTGGTTGATTTTATCAATTTTTTATCCCTCTAGAATTAGAAATACCTTCAAAATTTAACATTTCAAATTTCAAGAAATTTTTCAAAATTAAGAGGTTAATTATAGTCTACCCTGATTTTAAAAATTGTGATTTTACAATTAAGTGGTATTCCCTTGGCCCTAATTTTAGAATTCCAATTTCCTTTCATTTTTGAAAATTGTGTCATCCTCTTTTTCCAACAAAGTTCAAATTGTGTAATCATAATTTTCTTAAATTTTGCATTACTCAATTTTGTAAGCTTTATTCCATAGTTCAAAATTCAAATTTTCCCTTTAGTGCATGACTTTTACCACTATTATTCCTACCTATCCTATCCCCATTAGATGAAGCATTAGAATTAAGGCTTCCCAAGGTTTAATTACCAAGGAGATGGAGCCTAATTTGGGTGACTTCTTTAATGAGGATCATGCTAATTCTTCCCATTCTAATCATGTGCCCATTCATTCTAATCATGTGCCTGTTCACCCCATTCATGGATCCCATGATGAAGAAGAAGATTTAACTAGGGTTTCTTTAGATCAACTTTCTACATTAGACAATCAATTTGATAGCTTTCAACAATGGATGTCCCAAGAGTACCCTAATAGTGAAGCTCTTCCATTAATTGAAGGTCTTAAGTGCATGCTTCAAAGTGATAAGAATGTAATTGATATATTGTGTGGCATTGCACATATTGTTGATTCTAATGTCATGCCTATCAAGAGCTATACAAAAAGCATATGTTACTCACAACCTTCAGCACAAGTCAATCCTTCGATTCCTTTAACTACTCCTACATGACTAGTATTCCTACTTTCACATCTAACATCATGGCTACTTCAAATCAAAATGTTATCCCTACGACAAGTGGTCATGGGGGAAATCCCTCTTCTTCATTTAATCCTCCATCTTTACCTATGTCTTCCATGAATATTCCTATTATCCCTCAACCAATCAGTGTGACACAAGGGGGCAATTCCTTCAACAACTTTATTACTCCTTTAAATGTCCCTTTCCTACCCAATCATCACCTATGTCTACTTATCATAATGTCCCACCACCTTATTCTTAGTCCATTCCTTCTTTCAATAACATCACACCACCTTCCCAATCACCTATGTCTAACATCAATTCTTCTACCGAAGCGACAATTAACAATTTGCTCAAACCGTGTCTTCCTTACAACAACAAATTGCTTCTATGAGTCAATCCAAGTTTAGTGTGCCCACCTTTGATGTTGCAAGCCCACTTTCTCTTGATATTATTAAATCCATGTCACCTAAACATGTTGAGATCCCTCAATTGGAACTCTATAATGGAAAAGGTGATCCTCTTATGCATGTCAAAACATTTCAAACCTTGTGTACTGATTTTGCTTATGATCACCGATTATTTGCAAAACTGTTTATAAGAACACTAAGAGATAAGGCCTTACAATGGTATTTCTCTCTACCTTCTTATTCTATCACTTCCTTTCAACAACTAGCAAATGATTTCATCCAACAATTTCAAAACAACATTGGTCCTAAAATCACTTTGATTGATTTAATGCATTGTAAACAAGGTGTTAAAGAAAAAGTGACTGATCTCATTGGTAGATATAAGTATTTATGTGCTCAAATTTATTTTTATGTACCTAATAATGATATTCAAAGAATTTTTATTTCTAATTTACAAAAAGATATCATGGAAAAGCTTCTTTTGTCTGAGTTTACTTCCTTTCCATAGTTGTGTGCAACACTCCACAATTATCAATTGGTTGTGAGTCAAATGGAGCAATCCACTCCTATGGCTTCGAGTGATAAGGGGGGGAGTGTTCAACAACTATTTGTGAAGTTCAAATGAACAAAAAGCTTCATCAAGTTCAATGATCCAATCAAGAACAACCATGTGAATGCTACAACATGTGTGCCTTCTATTTCTAAATTTTTCCAAAGAGAAAGACAATTTATTCCTTTGAATGAATCTTTACATAGTATTATGTCTCAGTTGTTGCATACAAATGTTATCAAACTTCCTCCTATAAAACAAATTGATCCTTCCAAACTTGCATCTCCTTATTTTGATAACAATTCCTTTTGTTAATTTCATCCTCAACCTGGTCATAATACTGAAAAATGTTTTGCATTGGAAAATAAGATTCAAGACTTGATTGATAATAATAGTATATATGTGGTAGGTGTGAATGATAAAGGGAATAAATCAATAGCTCCTCCTAATAAAAATCTTAAGATTTTCATTGATCCCTTGCCATCTCATTGTTAGGGTTTCAAGTAGATTCGAAGCAAATATGAACTAACAATTATTTGCAGATTTAAATACAAAAGATAAACAAATAAAACAGGACATAGATAACACAGAGATTTAATGTGGTTTACCTAGAATGGGTTACGTCCACCATACATAGTCATCCAATCTTTCTTATTATCTAGCAAAAATAGTACATCAACCTTACAATGCCTTAAGCATCCCAGCCACTTATAACATGCATTTTTAGGGCAACAAACAAAGTCGTCCTTTTTAGGGTTTTATTACACAGTCGCCACATTTCAACAATCTCCCACTTGGAGACTGATACTACACGACACCACTGTACATGCAACATCTGCTGGATAAAACACTAGGACTTGACTGGTATAAATTCCATAATTATCAATCAAGAAGACCAACAGAAACTGATGAAGAAATCAGCTTCTCCTGTGGAACTGCCTTTGTGAACATATCAGTAGGATTCTCACTTGCATGAATCTTCTCAAGCCATAACTGACCCTCCTCCAAAATAGTCTGGATGAAGTGGTACCTGAGCTGAATGTGCTTTGTCCTTGAATGAAAAATAGAGTTCTTCGCAAGATGAATGACACTCTAGCTATCAATATACAATAGGCTATCCTCTTGTGTCTGACCCAATTCCTTCAGAAAACATTACAACCAAATCATCTCCTTGTTGGCTTCTGTAGCAACAACATACTCAGCTTCAGTGGTTGAAAGTGCAACAACCTTTTGCAACCTAGAAATCCAACTGACTGCAGTTCCCCCTATAGTAAAAAAATACCCTGTAGTACTCCTCCATGAATCAATATCACCCGCCAGATCAGAGTCAACAAATCCACTCAGAGCAGCATTAGATCCTTTGAAACATAATGCCTTCGTAGTAGTTCCTTTCAAATACCAAAGAATCCATTTCACAGCATTTCAATGTTCCATACCTGGATTACTCATAAACCTGCTCACAACTCCCACTGCATGTGCAATATCTGGCCTTGTGCATACCATTACATACATCAAATTGCCAATAGCTGATGAATATGGGATGTTAGACATTTTATTAACCTCTTCCTGTGCCTTTGGGCACATCTCCCTAGTCAATTTGAAATGACTAGCCAAAGGTGTACTAACTGCTTTTGCATCCTGCATGTTAAATATTTTCAATGCCTTCTTTATATACTCACTTTGGGACAAATTCAAGGTTCTATTTTTCCTGTCCCGTGTAATCCTCATACCAAGAATTTGCTTAGTTGCACCCAAATCCTTCATAGCACATGACCTGGCTAATTTCTGTTTAAGATCATTTATTTGTTGCATGTTAGACCCAACAACAAGCATGTCATCAACATAAAGCAATAGGATAATATAACTACCATTATCAAATCTCTTAAAATATACACAATGATCAGAATGACATCTATGATAATCGTGTTCAGCCATAAAACTATCAAATTTTAAATACCATTGTTAGGGTGCTTGCTTTAGGCCATACAGACTTTTCTTCAACCTGCACACCAAGTTCTCCTTACCTTTGAATTCATATCCTTGTGGTTGCAACATGTAAATATCCTCCTCCAAATCTCCATGGAGAAAAGTTGTTTTGACATCTAATTGTTCAAGATGTAAATCATCTGCAGCCACAAGACTAAGTACAGTTCTAATTGAAGTCATTTTTACAACTGGAGAAAATATTTCATCATAATCTATACCCTTTTTCTGTGCAAAACCTTTTACCACAAGTCTGGCCTTATATCTTTTTTGACCTCCTTCCTCCTCCTTCAGCCAATAAACCCATTTGTTAGGCAAGGCTCTTTTTTCTGCAGGTAAAGGGACTAAGTTCCAAGTCTTATTTTTCATCAAGGAGTCCATCTCCTCTTTCATGCCTAGTTGCTTCTTCATATTCTTCGGGTTCACCAGAATCCGTTAATAAAATAGAATACAAAGAAGGAGAAAATCTTTCAGGGGGTCTACTTGTCCTCATAGAACATCTAACACTTGCAAGAGTTTGTGGGACAATCTGTTGTTGCTGAGCATCAGGTACCTATGGCATTTCATTTTTAGGAATCTCATCCAACACCACATATTCTTGTTTGTCCTGTTCATGCTTCTTTTCCTACATCTGTTCTTTATACATAACCTTCTCATTGAATATAACATCTCTACTTCTAATTATTTTCTTATTTTCAAAATCCCATAACCGATAGCCATATTCATCTATCCCATATCCAATGAAGGTACATTTCTGAGATTAGCATCAAGCTTGGTTCAGTTTTCTTTATCAACATGGACAAAAGCTTCACAACCAAAATTTTTTAGAAAAGAATAATTTATCTTTTTACCAGTCCATGCCTCTTCTAGAATACCACCATCCAAAGGGGTTGAAGGTCCTTTATTTATCAAATAGGCAACAGTATGTACAGCATCTGCCCAAAAATGTAAGGGCAATCTAGCATGCAATTTCATGCTCCTCGTACGTTCCATGATGGTCCTATTCATTCTCTCTGACACACCATTTTCCTATGGAGTTCCTGGGATTGTCTTCTGCTTTCGAATCCCATTTAAGGAACAGTAATCTTCAAATGCTTTGCTGCAATACTCACCTCCATTATCCAATCTGAGACACTTCAACTTTTTTCCTGTCTCATTCTCAACCAAAGCTTTCCATTTCTTAAAAGTTTCAAAAACATCTGATTTTTGTTTTAGGAAATATACCCATGTTTTTTTGGTTGAGTCATCAATAAAAGTAACATAATAACAAGAGCCACCAAGAGATGATACCTGAGCCGGTCCCCATACATCTGAATGTACAAGCTCTAACTTCTCACTCTTCTTCTCTTTCCCAAACTTGAGAAAACTGACTCTTTTCTATTTACCATAAACATAGTTTTCACAGAACTCTAAATCAATCTTCTTTAGTCCTGGCAATAGATTTTTGGAGTGAAGGATTTTCATCCCTTTCTCACTCATGTGCCCAAGCCTATGGTGCCACATTATCGAATCTGTTCTTGCAACATTTATTGTTGTTGTCCCTATAGTAACTTTATCTGTAGCAGCTAAGGTAGAGTAAGTGTTACCAGTACACAGATATAATGTGCCTACCTTCACACCTTTAGCTACTACTAATGATCCTTTAGTGACCTTCCACATACTGTCTGAGAAGGTAACTATGCAAGCTTCACTACCTAGTTGCCCTGCAAAAATTAAATTTCTTCTTAAATTAGGAACATGTCTTACCTCCTGCAGAAACAAGTCATTACCATTCTGCAACTTGATCTTTATCTTTCCTTTTCCAACAATTTGACAGGGCTCATCATCACCCAAATATACCTGTCCAAAATCACCTTGAACATAATCTAGAAAATATTTTCTATGGGGTGTAGCATGAAATGAAGCCCCAGAATCTATTACCCAGGAATCATTAACATTATCCAAACATAAGATTAAAGCATCTTGTAAAGTATTACTTGCAATATTAGCTTCCTTACTGTCATTTTCATTTTTGTCTCCTTCTTTGTTTTTCCGAGACCAACAGTCTTTCTTTAGATGACCAGGCTTTCCGCAGTACTAGCAATCTTTCTTTCCTCTAGATTGAGAGTGTCCTTTCTTTGACTTCCCTCATGAGTTCTCATTCCCAGGGCCTTTTCCTCTTTCCTTTGATCTTCCTCTATTCTCCACATTCAAAACACTACCCGATGATGTTGAAGTCTCACCTGTGCTTTTCCTTCGCATTTCCTCGCTTAGGATAACACCAACAATATCATCAAATACCAAAGTATTTTTACCAGAGACAGAGTTACTTACAGCCATAACCAAGCTATTCCAGCTTTCTGGCAAAGAACACATGCTGAGTGTACAGTACTTTGCTGATCAGTCACCACATTTCAACACTCATACCTCTAACGTTATTGAGATTGTGCCTAATTCTCTCTCTTCTGAAGAATTCACCTCTATGGCTCCAACCTTAGTTAATATGGTAGAAACACAGGATATGCCTAAGGATCCTTGTATTACATTTGACCCTAGTGAGACCATTAGAGCACCCGATGGCCCTTTATACATAGTTGCAAAGGTTAAGGATATCCCTTGTCGTGGTGCCCTGATTGATCCCTTTTGCATGGTTAATGTCATAACTAAAGAGTATCTTTTCACTTTACGATTGCATAAACCAATATATGATGCTTCTAATGTGGTTGTGAAGTTATTTGATGGCTTCTCTTGTCCTACCACTAGTTCTATCACCCTTCTTGTTGAAGTTCATACTAAATCCATAGATGTTGAATTTGTTATCATACGTTCTTCTGAACAATTCTGTGTGAAGTTGGGCTATCCTTGGCTATCTTCCATGAAGACTATTTCTTCTCCAATCCACAAGTGTCTTAAATTTCCTCACAATGGAGAAATCATAACCATGAACCATAGCTTATTTCATCCATCCAAAAGAAGCCCTGGTGTTCCTATTGATCTCTTTCTGCCTAAATGATTTCAATCTCTTCCATCAAGGAGTGATGCTCTTTTTCAATCTTATCAAAAAAGGAAGAGCGATATGATCTTATCCTTAAGTCAACCTAGATCACCAACACTTGTCATCCCTATTATTCTTCAAGATGACGTTCTTCCCCTTGCAGATAGAACTAATCTCCCTCCTAAGGAAGATCATCCACCTACCCCTATGGATGTGATGATAGTTTTGATATTTAATATAAGTACAGATCCAATACCCAACAAGATGAGAGGGGGGGGATGAATCATACAAACTTAATCATCCATAAAAACATTAGATTCAACCTCCGTAACATATATATCAGTAATATAACCAAAACTGTCAAACATGCAAACTTAAAAGCATAAACCTCATAACACCAGATTTAACGTGGAAACCCAAATAGGGAAAAACCACTGTGGGATTTTGGACCCACTAAGAAATATACTCTTCTAGAGTATGCTTGGTTAAAAGAAAATCTTGTTAAATATTACAAACACATTGCTAGATGTGACTCGGTTAAGGGATTTCCCTTAGATTTGTTAGGATTTTCACCTTGTTAGAGGTGACCTTGTTAAAGGATTTCAAACACTCAATTTGAATGCCACCTTGCTAGAGGGTTTTACAAATAAGACTGTTAAGTCCACTTGGTTAAGAGATTTTCTGTCACTTTCACAAAATAACAGTAATAAAAATCTATCTGCAACTTCACATCTAAAAATGCTAAAGCAGATTCCTATTTGTTCAATACAATCTAGACATAGAACTAATCTTGTCAATCTACTGGGCTCTATACTCTGTTATTCAAAATAGGTCTTCAAGCTTCTGTGCTCAGTAATCACTATGTAGCATCCCTGTGCATACACTTGCCTACATACTTTGTTTATCAACAGTTTCCTATTTATAAACAATCAGGTAACCATTTAATCTCCTTCATCACATTTCCCATGATCAATCATAGCCATTAGATCTTAAATCTTGTCTAGATTCAATGTATCCTTCGATATGAAAATGTTTTACCCTACCTTGGAACTTGCATTTTCACCTTGGAACTTTTGCTAGGGTATTGTGGTTCAATCTGAGCTATAGATCTTCCTACCGATCTTCCATTGCCATAGATTCTTAAACAAACTTCATGCATGGCTTACCAATCATTTAATCAACTCCAGCTCATCAGCTTCCTTCATTAAATAATGCATGCAAAAATTTAATGCATTCTATTATAGCTCGATTGCAACTCGATGAATACTAAACTTTACTCAGTAGACATTCTGCCTTCATTAATTGATAGCGATAACCTTAGGGTTTACCGACTAGGTTCTTTACTCGGTAACATAGTATCGTATTTACCATACAAACAATAGTATATGTATGATATCAAAACAGTCTAGACATCATGATCTCATCATTGTCTAACTCGGTAATAGTTGCCCATTCAATAACTTACTCATCCCCTTATTCATCATAACTTTCTATTTCATTCACTGACATCTTTATACTCATCAAATCATACTTCTTAAGATATGGCAACATCATACTAAGTTAGAAAATCAATTTCTTAACATCAATGACAAAATAATAATATCAAGATAGTAATAATCCTTAATCAGTTATATCCATAATCATCAACAACCTTCTCAATATCCTTATTTAAATGCCAACAATCTCCCTTGTCTATTATAATGCCAACAATATCCCCCTTTGGCATTGATGGCAAAACCAATTGATTTAACTTTATCGATTCTGATTGATGAAATGCTGAAATGCTCTTCTTCTATCATTAGTCTTCTCCCTAGTTCTGAAATGTAGTCTTCTCCTTCAGACTTCTCCTATAGTCTTCTCCCCCATTCAGTAGACTTCTCCCCCTTTGACAACAATGCCAAAAAGTAAAGAACTTAAACATAATTTCTTCCTCTGAGAAGTGAATTCCATGCTGTTATGTATCAACTTAGTCTCGGTCAAAGCAGTTTGACTTTAATTCTTGTTCTTTGTTATTGTTTCCTATTTGTTTCCTACACACCTTTAGAAAACCTCCTAAAGTGTGTAAATCAGCATCAACTCCTAAAAGATATTCTATAGAGTCATCAAATTGATGCTTTCACCAAACTCAGTCAGTGAATGGAAGATAGGGGTAGGACCCCTAACTGACTTCTGAGATATTCAAAAGTGTCCCTTGGTAGTGGTTTGGTGAAGATATCTGCTATTTTCTCCTTTGTGCTAACATACTCCAACACCACTTTCTTCTCTTGAACTTCTTCTCTAAGATAATGATATTTGATAGAGATGTGCTTTGTCTTGGAGTGCATTACAGGATTCTTTGAAATGTTAATGGCACTAGTATTATCACAGAATATAGTTACTAGCTCGATAACTTGCTCATTTATGCCTTCCAACAGTTATTTGATCCATGCTATATTGGTACAATTCAATGCTGCAACAACATATTCAACTTCTGTTGTTGACTATGAAACACATCCTTGTTTCTTGCTAAGCCAACTCACTAGTCTTTCTCCTAAAAAGAAAGCTCCTCCACTTGTGCTTTTCCTGTCATCAATGTTGCCTGCACAATCAGCATCAATATAAACCTTTAAATCAAAGACATTTCCTTTCTGATATGCTAAACCATAATCTTCAGTGCCTTTCAAGTATCTGAATATTCTTTTGATTGTTGTCATGTGTGTTTCCTTGGGATCTACAGAGAATCTTACAACTATTCCTACTGCATGTGCAATATCAGGCCTGATGTGAACAACATATTGCAACTTTCCAATCATAGATGAGTAAAGTGTCTCATCAATAGATGCAGATTCATCATTCTTTGATAGTTTACAGTTGGTAGTCATAGGATTACTTACAGGTTTAGAATCCTCCATCCCAAATTTCTTTAAGATTTCCTTTATGTACTTGGATTGGGTAATGAAAATCTCATCTTTCATTTGTAGTATCTGTAAACCTATAAAATATTTTATCTCACCGATTAATGACATCTCAAATTCTTTTCTCATTTCATTTCCAAAGTTCTTGCATAGAGAGTCATTTCCACAAAATATAATATCATCAACAAATATGGCTGAGATCAGTATTCCATTCTCATCATTCTTCATGTACATATTGTTGTTTTTACTTGTTCTTATAAAACCAATTTTGATCAAATATGAATGCAATCTTTCATACCATGCTCTTGGTGCTTGTTTCAAGCCATACAAAGCTTTATTTAATTTACATACCTCATCATTATTTTCTCCTTCAACAAATCCTTCAGGTTGTTGAATGAAAACTTCTTCTTCTAATATACCATTCAGAAATGCAGATTTAACATCCATTTGATATACCTTGAAATTCTTGTAAGCAACATATGCCAACAATGTTCTTACTCCTTCAAGTCTTTCCACAGGTGCAAAAGTTTCACCATAATCAATTCCTTCTTCTTGAGCATAACATTTGCAAACCAATCTTGATTTATTCCTAATGACTTCTCCTTTTTCATTTAGCTTGTTTCTAAAAATCCACTTTGTACCGATTACATTTTTGTCCTTTGGTCTTGGGACCAGTGTCCATGTGTCATTCTTCTTGATTTGATCAATCTCTTCTATCATAGCATTTATCCAATCTTCACTGTTAAATGCCTCTTTCACCATCCTCGGTTCAAATTCAGAAATTAGACATGTGTTTTGTCTCAGCTTGTTCCTTGTCATCACTGGATCATCCTTATCTCCTATAATATTATTTGATGCATGATTCCTTCTGACATACTTGGCTAATACAGGCTCAATAGACTCTGTATGTTCTTCTTCATCACTCAATAACTGGATATTCTCTTCATTTCCTTCAATAGTCTTCTCGGTAGGACTTCTCGATTGAACATAGACAAATCCTCCATAATCTTCTGGTTCTTTGGAGTTACCTTCATCATTTCTTTCTACAAATTCATCAATTTTCATATTTTCACTTTGTATTATTTTATTAGATGATTTGATCAAACATTTAAATGCTTTGCTTCTAGAAGAATAGCCTAGAAATGTACCTTCTTCACTTTTCTGATCAAACTTGCCATTTCTATCATCTTTGTGTACATAGCATTTACTTCCAAAGATTTTAAAATAACTTACATTAGGTTTCTTGTCATACCAGATTTGTCATACTAGATTTCATAAGGTGTCTTCAAAGTACCTTTCTTCAATTGTACTCGATTAAGGGTGTAAACTACTGTGCTTATTGCTTCTCTCCAAAATGTTTGTGACACTTTCTTTTCAATCATCAAGGTTCTGGCACAATCCACAATAGATCTATTTCTTCTCTTAGCTATTCCATTTTGTTGTGGGGTTCTTGGTGTAGAGACTTGCCTTTTAATGCCATGATCATTGCAGAACAAGTTGAACTCATCAGATGTGAACTCTCCTCCTCTGTTTGATCTAAGATATTTTAGTTGTCTTCCTATCTCATTTTCAACTCTTTCCTTGTACCACTTAAACATTTGAAAAGCTTCTAATTTTTCTTTTAAAAACATTACTGACATCATCCTTGAGTAGTCATGCACAAATAATATGAAATATTTATCACCATAATAACTCTAAACTTTCATAGGACCACAAAGATCAGTATGCTCAAGATCTAGAATTCCCTTAGAAGTGTAGGACTTACTTGTAAAGCTTGATCTTGTCATCTTTCCCATCTGGCATCCTCGACACATAGCATTCATAGGTTTTCAAGACTCGGTAGCCCTCTTACTCGATGCTTCTTGCTTATTTTGATCAGGTTGTCAAAATTTACATGACAAAACCTTTTATGCCATAACCAGGTATCATCTATCTTTTCATATAAATAGTCATTCTGAGTTGAGTCAAGGTGAAGTGTGTTACCTTTTGTTTGTGTCCTGGTAGCAGCTAACTTTCCATGTTTGTCATAAACATTGACAATTCCTTTCTAAAACTCTATTCGGTAACCTATGTTGTTTAGCTGTGCTACACTCAACAAATTGTATTTCAAACCTTCAACCCAATAAACATCATTACATTTTGCATTTTCAAGAAGTGTTATGGATCCTTTACCTCTTACTGAACATGGTGCATCATTACCAAATTTGACATAGCCTCCATCATAATCATCTATTTTAACAAACTTGTGTTTATCACCTATCATATGATGTGAGCATCCACTATTTATAATCCAAGAATCATTTTTACCTATGTGAGATAGTAGGGCTTTTTCTTCATACCTTTCTTCATCTGACCCATCTTTGATAGCCACATAAACAACTTCCTCTGTATCAATATCATCTGATTTATCATCATTAGATTCCTCATCAGCTATTAAGCATGTCTTTTTATCTCTTCTTCTAAAGTCTCGGTGTCCTTTGTAATGATTATCTTTCTGTCTATCATCTCAGTAATCTCTCTTTTTAGTAGAATCTATGTCAGGACAATTAGAATCTCAGTAACCTTCTAGCTAATAGTGCTTCAAACTCTTCTCGCTTTCTGATTTCCTCATACAATTTGTGTACCTCCTCCATGTTCTTACGAAATCCTTCACTTGCTCCACTGTGATCTCCTTCAGAGTACTTATACTTTCTTTCATTGTACTCATTAGATTCATCAAGATGAAAAGAACTAAATGCAGATTCAACCTTGTTTACCGATGATCCACTATTATCAAAGTTACTTAACTCAAATGCATGTAGCTTCCCAATAGTAGCATCTAGAGAAACTGGCATATTGGGTACAAACCTTAATTCATTGATTGTAGAGACTTGGATTGCATAAGCTGGTAGAAGGGTTCTTAACAACTTACTTGTTATATCCTTTTCTTCAATAGTTCCACCTGCTCCTTTGATTTGATTGACAATCTCCTTTAGTCTTGTAATATACTGAGTTATGTTCTCACCTTCATTCATCCTCATAGATTCAAGTTGTCCTCTTAGACTATCCACTTTTTCTCTTTGAACATGTTCATCTCCACCATACATAGATATGAGGTTATTCCACATTGCCTTTGCATCATTGTAGCCTTCTAGGTCATTAAACTCTAAGTCGGTCAATGCAGATGTTATTTCAATCATTGCTTGGATATGTTCTCGCTTTTCCTTTAACTCTTCCATTGTCAATGGATAGGTGCTAGGTGTGATGTAGTCATTCTCTAGATAATATACAGCATATTTTCCTACTCCTAATAGGTGCAGCTTCATCCTTTTTTGCCATGTAGAGAAACTAGACTTGTTCAGCTTCGGTGCATCCCTCTTATACATCTTTGGATCTTTAACTCAAGTTCTTTTAAACTTTTTTTTGAGTCCAAAACTCTGATACCAATTGATAGTTCTGATACTTAATATAAGTACAAATCCAATACCCAACAAGATGAGAGGTGGGGGGTGAATCATACAAACTTAATCATCCATAAAAACATTAGATTCAACCTCAGTAACATATATATCAGTAATATAACCAAAACTGTCAAACATGCAAACTTAAAAGCATAAACCTCATAACACCAAATTTAACGTGGAAACCCAAATAGGGAAAAACCACTGTGGGATTTCGGACCCACTAAGAAATATACTCTTCTAGAGTATGATAGGTTAAAAGCAAAGCCTGTTAAAGATTACAAACACATTGCTAGATGTGACCCGGTTAAGGGATTTCCCTCAAATCTATTAGGATCTTCACCTTGTTAGAGGTGACCTTGTTAAAGGATTTCAAACACTCAATCTGAATGCCACCTTGCTAGAGGGTTTTACAAATAAGACTGTTAAGTCCACTCGGTTAAGAGATTTTATGTCACTTTCATAAAATAACAGTAATAAAAATCTATCTGCAACTTCACATCTAAAAATGCTAAAGCAGATTCCTATTTGTTCAATACAATCTAGATATAGAACTAATCTTGTCTATCTGTTGGGCTCTATACTCTGTTATTCAAAATAGGTCTTCAAGCTTCTGTGCTCGGTAATCACTATGTAGCATCCCTGTGCATACACTTTCCCGCATACATTGTTTATCAACAGTTTCCTATTTACAAACAATCAGGTAACCGCTTAATCTCCTTGATCACATTTCCCATGATCAATCATAGCCATCGGATCTTCAATCTTGTCTAGGTTCAATGTATCCTTCAATCTGAAAACATTTTACCCTACCTTGGAACTTGCATTTTCACCTTGAAACTTGTGCTAGGGTATTGCAGTTCAATCTGAGTTGTAGATCTTCCTGTCGATATTCCATTGCCATAGATTCTTTAACAAACTTCATGCATGGCTTACCAATCATTTAATCAACTCTAGCTCATCAGCTTCCTTCATTAAATAATGCATGCAAACATTTAATGCATTTTGTTATAGCTCGGTTGCAACTCGATGAATACTAAACTTTACTCGGTAGACATTCCACCTTCATTAACCGATAGCGATAACCTTAGGGTTTACTGACTAGGTTCTTTACTCGGTAACATAGTATAGTATTGACCATACAAACAATAGCATATGTATGATATCAAAATAGTCTAGACATCATGATCTCATCATTGTCTAACTCGGTAATAGTTGCCCATTCAATAACTTACTCATCCCCTTATTCATCATAACTTTCTATTTTATTCACTGACATCTTTATACTCATCAAATCATACTTCTTAAGATATGGCAACATCATACTAAGTCAAAAAATCAATTTCTTGACATCAATGACAAAATAATAATATCAAGACAGTAAGCATCCTTAATCAGTTATATCCATAATTATCAACAACCTTCTCAATATCCTTATTTAAATGCCAACAATCTCCATTGTCTGTTATAATGCCAACATGTGACTTTACCTTCTCTTAAGGAGAACAACAATATTCTTCCTAAGGTTAGACCTATACCTCCTCCTCATGATGGACCTAGTCTCCTCCCTACACCTAATATTCCTCCTTTCTATGGTGTAGTTCCACCTCCTTCCTCTTATCAAGAGAAGAGGCCTGCTTCTCCTATTGTTCAACCAAAAAGACCTCAACCTGAACCTTCAACTATCAAGAAGAGAAATATTCCTACTTTTTCAAGTGTTCCTCCTCCTTCTCAGCCTTCCATTAAGACTCGACAGAATCATTGTGCAAGAGAATGCCGATGAAGATGCCATGTTCGAGCTTGTGAAGCTATCCCTCAACATATTCAATCTCCTCAAACTCCAATAGTTGAAATGATTCCCTTTTCTCCTAAGAAAGATGTTCAACCTACATCTCCAAATCATAAGTTGCATAAACACATGTGATGGTTTTACTCCTATTCATATTCTTGCTCCTCTTTCTCTAAAATTTGATGAAGAAATGGGTGAAAATGTTATTCGTAATGGTAATACAACTCTTAATGCTTCTGACAGTGAGTATGAGTATGTTGATTTGGACAAGCATTTATCAGATGAGTTTTCACAAACCCTAATCCTAGCTCCTAGAATTGAACAAAGTGACTTACAGCATGAGCATAGTCTTTGTTTGGATCTTGTGATAGCTCCATCTATTGTGCTAGATATCGCTCCTCTAGCATGTTTCTCACCTTCTCGAAATAGTGATCAATAAGATCTGGAGGTGGATATCGTGCTAGATTAGCAATATTAGCACTACAGATCTTTCTCTCTCTCTCCTTTCTTTCTCTTTTATGACCATTCTTCTATATGTATCCATGTTCTTCTATTGTTCCCTTAATGTCTACTTGGGGATGATGCAAGGCATTGAGATCTTTTCTTGGTCTCTTTCATGTTGACTTAGAAGACATCCTCTCTTCCCTTTCTTCTAAGGTAGTGTCCTTCTTTGGGGAATGACGATTGTTATATGCATATACATACATGATACACATGAGTTATTGTACAAAATACTGACCCCGAGGAAAGAGACACTACCTCGTGTTTTGTATTCATTATCCTTGGGTTTATTCCTCGATTGGGGGCTAAATCCTTATGATAACATGCTCCCTTTCTTCCCTCTCTATTTGGTGTATCCTACCTTAAATAAATTGCTCCCGATAAGGCACACATGATTTCTTTAACATGGGGGCATACACTCCTCTCATACTTTCCTTCTTATGATACTTAGAATTACTTAGTGAACCCTATTTTGCTTTGTAATCTTTTGTATCCTTTTCTTTCATGACTCATAGTGAAGGGAAATTTTCTACTTGCAGTCATGGTTGTCCCCTTCTCGATCTTCCCTTTTAATTTTTAAAATGAATTCGTAAGATCCTAAGTCCACTGGGGGCTTGGCGCATCGTACCTCCTTGACATGGTAAAACTCTTTCAATCTTGTTTTCTTGTACTTTACCAGTAGTATTGGCGTACACTTATACTCCCACTAAAGTGGGGGCTAAATGTAGTGTTGTAAAATTCTGACCCTAGCAATTTTTGACTGCATTAGGGTCCTCATGCACATGAGTTCAAATCCTCTAGCCTGATCGGAGACTAGAGATTGCTCAGCTTGTGGAAACAACTTCTTCCTTGGCTTCTACATCACCCTATCCGGACTTTTCCCTTGAGAAAGGGGTAGGACAGGGGTGTGGCACCACTGTCACCCCTTGGACAAGGTCATGGCATCCTTTTCCTCCTAGGATAGGGGTGTGGCACCCCTATCCCTTCCCTATTTTGGGGCAGGACCCTTCCTAGGGTTGCATTATTGGTTGTACCTCAGGCAGGAAATTCCCTCGATGTCAGCCCATGATGAAATTTAGATCCAGTAACATGTATTTAAGGGGCATTCATCATCTCATTTTCACAAGTTGGATAGCTCGAAGTTGGATATGTTCAAGTTTTACAAGTGATCAAGCATTCAAGCATTCAAGCATTCTTTTCCAACATTGAGCATTCTCAAGTCTCCCTTCAAGGCTAGGCGTTACATTCAAGTCAAGGATTCAACCATTGAATAGGAGATTGATTTCAACATTCAATTCCACACAAGAATTTCTATAACATTGCTACTACAACCTCCCTTGAGGTCATTTACAATTCAGTCTTTCATTTATATCTACTTGCAAGTACTTTCTTTCATTACTTAGTTAATTCCAAAACTAGGGTTTGACCTAAAGGCAAACCCCCAATCCCAACCCATTTTCCTCTATTTTTTGTGTGTAGGTTGCAGTTGCATAGCTGTACTTTCAGATTCAAGCTTCATTTATAGAGGCGGAAAAACCCTTTTCATTTCGCAAATTTTTTCGGAGGACCGTGTACATTCCCACCATGGTCCAGGCAACTTTTCCTCAAATTCATAGGGTGACTTCATCTAGATATTTTACCACCAGATCCAGGTGCAGAGCTTCATCCCATATTCCGATCTCAAGTTATAATCAATTCTTTGTCACCTTTTCACTACATAATTCAATCAATTTCCTTTCGATTTCACACAAGGAAGAGGTGATCAACTTAACATTCCCAATTCATTCAGAATTCAATCTACCCTCTTCATGTGGAGAGATTGAATCTAGTGAATTATTCTCTCCTCTTTCTAATGTAACATGGTGAAAAGTGCTTGAATGGTAATCAATAGCGAAACACTCATCTCTCTTTGAGGGAAAGGGTAGTTTTCTTCTTGATCTATCATTCACCATTTTTCCACCATTATAGCAGCAAAGATGAAGAAAACAATAGTAGTAGAAGATGAATTTGACACTTTTCACCTTTGGCATTGTTGTCAAAGGGGGAGAAGAAAAGTAAATGGGGAGAAGAATAGTGAAGAGTAGAAAGAGAATAATTGATGAAGAGAGAAGAACAGTATAGCAATAATAATAGTTAGAGTTCTAGTTTTTCATAGTGAGCTTTTGGTGTTTTCATCATTTCCAAAGGGGGAGATTGTTGGCATAGCTGATGGAGATGATGATGAGATGAGAAGATGACAGGTAAAGTTGATATGAGGAGATTGTTGTCTTGATGATGATGATATAATTGTAATAGGATGTTTGATGATTTTATTTGTGTTGTCATTGATGGCAACCAAGTTTGTTTAGTCATCTAGGTCATCTAGACCAACCGGTATAGCTTAACTGGTAGTGGAATTAGTTAGATAACAAAACTGGTAAGTTGTTGTCAACCAATAAATAGGAATAGAGCGATGATCAAGTGACTGGTACGAATGATTGGAGAAGATTCAGGTGTTGTGGTTCAGAATATATGTTCATAACATTGGCATGAGTCTATGATTGAAGTCACATTAAGTTTGGTTAAGCGGAAAGCATATTTATAATTGACTGATATGAACTTTGTGAAGAAGAATGAATACTAGTATCAGATCTTTAACCAGTAATGATTTAAGGTTTGGCGGTGGATCTTATCATGTTCATAACTTAGTGATGACATGTTATAATCCATGTGTAATGATAAGATGGTATTTGAGCACATACAAGGATTGGATTTCTTGGAAAACAACAAAGTGCTTAGAAGAATGAAACAAGGGTTTGACTGCTTATCAAATCAATGTACAATGATCATTCAATGATGAAAATCATCTAGAAATTTATTATAATAATTTTTAATGTATTTTGGCAGAGTGTTTTTCTGTGCTAAATGTTAATTCATTCTATCTTGTTGATGTAGTTGGGGTTTTGTAGTTGACCTAACTAAAAAGTGTATTTAGGGCTAGTTGGAGAAGATATTTTGTGTTGGTGGTTTGAGAAGGTGGTATTGCCGAACCAGATTGAA
The DNA here is from genome assembly GCF_030272615.1 of Cryptomeria japonica. NCBI lineage: Eukaryota > Viridiplantae > Streptophyta > Pinopsida > Cupressales > Cupressaceae > Cryptomeria > Cryptomeria japonica. Next base: position 134,078,489 of record NC_081409.1, read on the forward strand.
GTGTCTACATGTGTGTAGAAAAGTTGTACTGAAAAGGATTTGTACTAGCAAGTAAAGAAGTATTGTAATTAAATCATTTTCTCTGTTGTTCCCTAATAGTTACAATAGTTTGAAGTCCCTTAACCGAGTAGATCCTAACAGGTCTCGTATTGTAAATACCTTCACCGAGTGGCTCATTAAATTGACTTTGAAATCCTCTAACAAGGTTACTCCTAGTAGGGTAGAGCTCCTAACAGGGCTAAGGTTAAATCCCTTGACTAGGTGACTCTTAACAAGCTCTGCTCTTGATTGGGCATATTGTAAAGCTCTTAACCGGGCTAGGACTCTAACCGGGTGCATTCCAAAAGAGTGCAAATATATATTGTGGGTGCTAATTCCCACCATGGTTTTCCTAGTTGGGTTTCCACGTCAAAAATATCTCTGTGTTCATGTGGTGGATAGATTGTTGATTTGTGCATTTGATATCTTTACTATGCTTTCATATTGATGAACACTTGAGTGAATGGTTTGTTAAATCAGATTAAAAAAGTGGGTGTTAGAGAAATTCAAGAATGCCAAGTGGACAAAGTAGCTAGACAGGAAAAAGGAATACTATATTAAATAATTCAACCCTATTTGGGATCATGATGAAAAATAATACTTGAGATCTTCTATCAATGGAAAGGGCAAAATTCTAATTTCTCAATTAAGGACTGGATCTCATTGTTTGAGATGTGAAATAGGTAGATGGAAGGTGCCAAAAGAAGATTGGGAAGAAAGAAAACGTGCATTTTTTGTAACAAGAGGGCAGTAGAAATAGAAGGACATTTCATTATTGAGTGTGTGTCATATGAAGACATTCTCAGCTAGTTTGTTAATAAATTAAAAGTGGATAGTTTGAATGAGCTTTTTTAAGACTCAAGGCTTCACAAAATAACGAGTCTCTTAATCAAGATTCACAAGAGAAGATCCAACATGGAAAAGAATTTGAAACTAGGCTAATCTAGAGCTTTTGGGTCCCTTGGGCCACTGGGTCTCATGGATGTCATTAAAACTCCTTCATTAAAATTCATCTCCATATTGTCCAGTAATTCCATCCCTTCCCTTCCTTTTCAATAAATTAACATTTGTACCCATAATGACTTACCATTGAATGAATGAATGAATTTTAATGATGTCCACAACACCCAATGGTCTAAGGGACCAAGAACCAAAATTAGCCCATTTTCAGGTTCTTTTCTATGTTGTTTCTTCTATTATGAATCTTGAGCAAGAAACTTGCTATTTTGTGAGGCCTCATCTCTTCAAAAAGTTCATTCAAACTATCCACCTTTAACTCTTCCTCAAACTAATTGTGAATATCCTCATAAATTGCACACTCCTTGATGAAATACCATTCTATTTCCACCTCCCTCTTGCTATAGAAAATGCGCATCCTCTCTTCCCACTCTTCTTTGGGCACCTTCCACCTGCTAGTCTCACATTTGAAATGATGGGATCCAGTCCTCAATTGAGAAAATAAAATTTTGGCCTTTCCATTGATCGTAGATCTCAAATAAACATTTTCATCATGTTGCAAAGTATGGTTAAATTCTTGAATGTAGTATGGTGAGATGAGTATATAAACATGTGAGCTATGAAGTCTAATTGGCACTCCCAAGAATTGTGTTGTAGCCTAAAAAATTCAAAGAGAATGTTAACATAGTGAAAATGTGCAACATACTTTTACTGCAGTGTGAAATAATGAAGACATAAGAAAGTTGCTTTTTTTGTGACCAAATTGTAGGAGGTGGAATAGGTATAAATGTTGAATAGAAAGCAGGTAGATGTGAACTACAAACGTGTATTTTGTGTAGGTATACTCAAGCTACTCAAAGACACACGTCACCTTCTTTGAGGTTATTGTCATGGATAAAATCTCTCTACCCTACTAGAAAGGTAGGTGTTGAACTATCCATGATACATTTCACAGCCCGAGTCTTATCCTACCCAATACAATACTCAATTTCAGCCTCTCTATGAGGGAGCCGAATTGGGTAATGCACTGATTTGGGGAATTTCTATGAAACAATTGAGCAATATATAGCAGAATGAAATAATATATGTAATTTGTAAACTTAATTTAAGGTTAAAGTATAAAGACAATTAAATCTTTAGAATTTACTAAGATTAAGGATTTGGTAACATTCCATGACTTCAAAGTAATAGTCTATTTGTAGGAGGCACAAATCATTCAATTGAATAAAAAAAGGATAAAAATTTAATTGTGTAGTTAACAAACTTATAAAAATTGGCAAGTTATAGGCAAGTAAAGTTTCATATCCATAATTAAAAATTTTAGTTACCAAGAGAAGACATTGAATACTATTGTTGCAGGTTGCTTGTACTTGCACTGGCATCAATATTTGTTGGGGCCTTCTCACAATTTGTTTCTAAATAATTAAAGACAAGAAAGTCTCCATTGTAATACTTTGCAAAGCCATTCCAACCTTGTTGGAATTCTTATCTTTCATTAACACTAACTAACATGACTTTCCATGTATGACCAGTTAAGTCATTCAACATAACAAATTTACCCCCCTCCTTTGATAAATGATGAGTAAAGGATGGAAGAACCACCTACATAGAAAACATCATGCAATAGATGTAAGGAAAAATATGAAAGTAACATAAAGATTTTTCAAACTGAAAATAATTGCAAAGAGAACAAAGATAAATCTAACCATTTTTTGTGTGTACCCATCTAGGTAGATTTTGAAAAATGATAAACAACTACCATGTTTTTTAAGGCAAGCTTCACTACAAGACAAACATGCATCGAATGTGATGTCACTCAATTGAGTTGTCATAATGAAGATATGAATAATGCCTATAAACATCAAGAATATATGTGTGAAATAAATCTTATTATTGTTATAACTATGAACACTATACACCATATTTTCAGAAAACATGAATATGATAAAGAGTGAAATAGATATTAGTGCTATGGTTTAAAAAAAGGAAAGCAACAAATTATCCTTCATCAAAACATAATTAATCATTGGTTCATATTTCTAATTATGGTTATATTTTGAGCAAAAGAGAGTTCCATTAACCGCTTAGTGCCATTTAGCTTTTTAGTAGTTGTGCAGATCTTAATTTTATACTCTCTCTCTCTCTCTCTCTCTCTCTCTCTCTCTCTCTCTCTCTCTCTCTCACAAACACACACACACACACACATATAGAAAATAGAAAAGACTTAATGAAACATGGCAACATAAAATTTAAAAGATAAGTAAATCAAATACAACATGTTCAAGTGTTCAAGTGTTTAATGTGGTTATTGCTACATGATTGGGAAAAGCAAGCTTATGCCCATTTTACAAGACTATGACTACTTTTCATATTTAAATTTGTTATTTTTTTTCCTAATGTTGTTAACTAATGATTAAATTTCCTATCATTGTGGTGTTTTAGGAAATATGTTGTTCAATATGTTAATAACATGTGTCTATACAAGGAACTAAGATGTAAATAGCCCTAAAACATTTTGAACATACGAAACTACAATTTGCAGTAGTTTAATAATTTGTTGACAAAATATTCAAAGTACAACCCATTTAAAATTTAAAAAAAAACATTACCTCTCAAGTGTCTGGTATTTACTATCAAATGTAGACATAAAACCAAATGAACCAAAACTATATTAATACGCACATATAATCCTAGTGGTATTCCATATATAAAGACCTATATATACCTAAACAAAGCGCAGAAACATATGAAAAGCATACAAAATGAAGGTCCGTAGAAAACTAAAAAGCCAAATGAGACAAAGCAGTTAACAAAGAAATGGTGTTTCCAGTAGAATACGAAAATGATGCAAACATGAAACAAAAGACTTAATTTGGCCATGCCTAGAACATGTGTATGTACAAGGAAATTAGATGTAAATAGCCCTAAAACATTTCATACTAAACCACAGTTTGTAGCAGTTTAATGATTTGTTGAAAAAATATTCAAAGTACAACTCGTTTAAAATTAAAACAAAACATTACCTATCAAGTTCTTGGTATTTATTATCGAATGCAGATTGAAAAACAAATAAACCAAAACTGTATTAATAGGCATATACAATCCAAGGGGTATTTCACAAAACCTTTAAAGTCACCCACAAAATAGCATAGTTTAATGGTTGTTTGTAAACCATACTTAAATCATACATAGAGTAAATTGTGTAAAACCCTAAATAACAAACACACACAGTGCAATGATTATTTGAGAAAATAATCTAGCAAGTAAAACACAAATAAAAATAGTAACAACAATGATAGACAAAAGCCCTAAAACATTGCATACTCAACCACAAATCATGGTAGTTTAGTGGTTTTGTTGAAAAAATATTCAAAGCAAACAAACAAGAAATTTTGAGAAACCCTATATGAGAAACCCAAAATATACATATATATATATATATTTCAGAGAAACGTAGGCATAGTAATGTCTCGATGCAAGTATGTGTGAACTTAATGAGTAGGAGGACAAAATCCATTGGTGCAAACTCCTATCATCTCTCACCCTCTTCATTTGAGCTTTCAATGAACATATAAAAAATGGGAGAGCTTTGTATGCCATGCACAGAGTGTTGTTAGAATTTCTAAAAATAACACTTTGACAAATTAATGTTTTGATGAGTCTGTTTCCTTTAATGAAAGGAGACCCATCAAAGCACTCTTTCTCATTATGTTTTATATGTAGTATCATAAAATTGTGACCTTGGCAATTTTAAATCACATTTGAGGTCCTCACCTTGGCAACAACATCTCTTTCCCCAACCAAGACCTCTTTCTGCACTTTCACCCCATGAAACCCTTCCCTTTTGAGCCCTGAGATAGTCTCAGGACCTTGTCCAGGCTCCAAGATAGGGTAGGATAGGGGCATGATGCCCCTATCCCCCGGGGTGTGTCCCCACCTCTTAGGGTGGACCTAAGATAGGTCTCCCTGGTCCTTTAGGCATAATTTTTTCTTCGGGGTTTGCATTCTTCTTTCTCAGCCTTCAATGGATGAAAATTAATCCTCTAGGCATGTATAAAATGAGATCCAATTCCCTCATTCAACATGGTAATAAGATAGATAAGGATATAATGCAGGAATTCAAGTAGAAGGTCTTCATTATCATCATCAATCATTCAAGCATTCAAGTAGAAGGTCTTTAGTATCATCATCAAGCATTCAAGCATTCAAGTCTTCTTCATTCATCCATTCGAGCAACATTACAACATTCATCTGCAAGTATGTGTGTGTTAGGGTTTTGTCATGTTACATGCCATTTCATGCAACACTTGTGATTCAATTCAAGAAGCAAAGAAACCATCTGTAGTGTCATAAATTGTACACCCTTCCTAGGGTGGTACAATTCCACACTTAGTTTAGCACCCGCCTTAGTGTGTTTGCATCTTGCATTGTAATTTCCCTTTAAGCATTTAATTAATTAATTTAATTAAATCTAAAGTCATATTTCATCACTTCATACATCATAAAATTGGGCCCTTTACCCTAAGTGTGCCCCTTATTATTTTATTCCTCCAATAAATCATTTAATCATAAACCCTAATTATGAACTATTTCGACCTTTAAGGCTCGATTTTGTATATCAAAACACCTCGAAATCAATTGGAACTTTAGGATTCTCTCTAATATCATCATATCTATGTTAGGTCCCGAAGACAACTGAGAGGGGGGGGTGAATCAATTGTCTAATAAATTCAAACCAAAAACAACTTAACCAAATTTAATGCTTAATATCGATAAACCAGTCTTTTATGTCGGTAGATAGTTTTATTAGTTAATTGCAATACCGGTAAAGATTAATGCATGAAACAGAAAGAAAAAATCATGCACAACACATTAACACCAATATTTGTACGTGGAAACCCTGTAAGGGGAAAAACCACAGTGGGAAACCTTACCCACAATTAGATGGTACTACTGTAGATAGTATGTGTATACAAATGGGGTCTACACCTGCAAAAAGGCCAAGTGCCTAGACCTCACTGCTCAAACACAAAAAAGAGTCACACTGACTACAATTGGATGGTTAAATCCAATAAGGATGTACTGCTCAAATTAGCATCTTTCTATGCTGGATTAGTTCTGATTGTCTTCACAAAAACCCTTCTTCAACCTTCAAATGATGTCTGCGTGTATAGCTCTACTTATTCTTGCATATACCTTCTCACAATTCCTTTTCACATTCCACATTCGATCTTACAAATAAGATCTTACATTTATATCATAACCTAAGACCAATTTTACTAGGTCGACTCTAAAGAATATTACAATAAAATCAATTTACAAATAAAACAATATCCGATGCAATAACCGATTCAACATGTCAGCTTGATGCATTTACAACAATAATAAAAAAAAAATTCCTTAGTGTGTCGTGTTGATCTAGAAAAGATAAACCTGTCAGTGTATAACCTAGACCTATTTACCGATAACAGCAAATATGCAAACACGAATATGTCAATGAACAAATCTCCAAGACAAAGTGTCCAAACGATGTCTTTGACATAACCAGGTGTTTTCCATGCCATTCCAAGTGGCAATGAACATCATATCCTATCAGTGTACCAAATACTGGTGACTGTGCATAAGTCACTTGCTTGTCGATGAATGTTGCTGATTCTCCAAAGTGCCAGAGTTGATAAGTGTTAGTAGGTATTGACATCAATGACAAAACCATACCAAAATACCAACAATCTCCCCCTTTGGCATTGATGGCAACACAAGATGGAAAAACCATCAAAGTGCCAAAATAGAAATGCCAAATACCAAAAACCAACAATCTCCCAAAAAGAGATCATAACCAAAAATCAAAATATAGATACAGAGAGTAATCAAAGTCTCTCCAAAATAAAAATCTCTCCCCCTAGGATTAACATGTGTTTTTCTTGTGTTTTTCCATATCAATCTCTCCCCCTTTGACATCAAATGCTAAAGCAATACAAAAAATAGATTCAAATACAAAATACCAACTTATTCAATATACCAACTACTCCCCTTGCGAAGTAGCTTCCTCATCAAATCCGAAGTAAAAGATTTCTTTGTTAATTCTGCCAGTTGATGACAAACATCAACTATCTAAGTCTCTACTAGTGGAGGTATGACCCCAAGCTAGTCTCTGAGATATTCAAAGGTCTCCTTAGGCAGAGGTTTAGTGAAAATATCTGCAATCTTCTCTTTAGTATTCACATAAACCAATTTTACTTCTTTTGCTTCAACATTCTCTTTCAGAAAATTTAGTTTGATAGAAACATGTTTAGTTTTAGAATGTAATATTGGGTTCTTAGATATATCAATTTCTATAGTTTTATCACAATAGATAGTTATGGGTTCCTTGCATTTTACCATTATATCCTTCAACATTTGTTTAAGCCATAGTACCTGTGTATAGTTAGTTGTTGCTGCAACATATTCTGATTCTGCTGTTGATAAAGATGTACAACTTTGTTTCTTACTCAACCAAGAAATTAATCTGCTTCTAAGAAAAAATGCTCTGCTGGTGGTGCTTTTTCTATCATCCACATCTCCTGCCCAATTTGCATCTGTGTATGCACATAATTCAAAGTTTTCATCTCTAGGATACCATAATCCAAGATTTGTAGTGCCTTGTAAGTATCGGAAAATCCTTTTTACTGTTGATTCATGATTTTCTCTAGGATTACTCTAAAATCTTGAAACAATACATACTACATTCATGATATCAGGTCCGGTTTGTGTCAAATATAGTAAACCTCGTGTCATAGATTTGTACCTAGTTGGATTAATAGGTGTAGATTCATCTCTTAGTGATAATTTGTCATTTGTAGTCATAGGTGTGCTTACCGGTTTAGAGTTCTCCATCCCAAATATCTTTAGTAACTCCTTCAAGTACTTGGATTGACTCAAGAATATACCTTTATCAGTCTATGAAATCTGCAATCCTAAAAAGAATTTTATTTCTCCAATCATAGACATTTCAAACTCTTGTTGCATTTCAATAGAAAAGTCTTTACATAATCCATCTTCTCCTCCAAAGATTATATCATCAACAAAAACTTCTATAACCAAGATGTCATCATTAGTCACTTTGTAATATAAGTTGCTGTCAGCATTACCTTTAGAAAAACCAATCTTAAAAAGATACGTATCCAATCTTGTATACCAAGTTCTTGGAGCTTGCTTCAACCCATACAAAGATTTCCTTAACCTACAAACCATATCTTTGTTATCTGTCAAAGAAAATCCATCTGGTTGTTCAATGTAAACTTCTTCTTCAAGATCTCCATTTAGAAATGCACATTTAATATCCATTTGATATACTTTGTAGTTCTTGTGTGTTGCAAAAGCCAAGAATAATCTAACTGCCTCAATTCTAGCTACCGATGCAAATGTTTCATTATAATCAATTCCTTCTTTCTGAGAATATCCTTTACACACTAGTCTTGCTTTATTTCTAATTACCTTACCATCTTCATTAAGTTTGTTTCTGAATACCCATTTTGTTCCAATCACATTTTTGTCTTTAGGCTGGGAACTAGTGTCCAAGTGTTATTCTTCTCAATTTGCTCTAACTCTTCTTCCATAGATTAAATCTAGTGTTTATCTTCACATGCTTCATTAACTGATGATGGTTCAATTTGAGAAATAAGACATACCTCTTCATTTTCTAGTCTTCCTCTTGTCATAACTCCTTTATACTTGTTTCCAATTATCTGATCTTCAGAGTGATTCAGTCTTACATACCGAGGTGTCATCATTTGTTGTTGTTCCTTAGATGATACCGGTGTAACTAGATCTTCATTCTGTACTAGTGGGTTCAATGTAGGTTCATTTGTCAGTATTTCTATTGCCAGTTCAAAGTCTATATACCTTGAAGTTCCTCTGAATTGTTCATCAATCTTCACATTTGTACTCTCAACAATATTATGCAATCTTTTTTTAAAAGATCTGTATGCCTTGCTCTTAGATGAATAACCAAGCAATATTCCTTCATCACTTCTAGAATCAAATTTGCCAATATACTCATCTCTTCTAATATAGCATTTACTTCCAAATATTCTAAAATATTTAAGAGTAAGAGTAATACCAAACCATAGTTCATTAGGGGTCTTACCGGTTTCACCTTTGATGTGAACTTTGTTGAATGTATAGACCACTATGCTTACTGCCTCTCTCCAATACACATGTGGTAGATTTTCTTCTGATAACATACTTCTAGCAGCATCCAAGATAGTTCTATTTTTCCTTTCTACAACTCCATTCTGTTGTGGTGTCCGAGGTGCTGATAACTATCTTCTGATTCCATTCACTTCACAGAATGCATTAAATTCCTTAGATCTAAATTCTCCTCCTTGATCTGATCTCAGACATTTGATTTTCTTACTGATTTCATTCTCTACCATTGCTTTGAATAGTTTGAACTTCCCAAGTGCTTCTGATTTTTCTCTGAGAAAAGTAACCCAACACATTCTAGAATAGTCATCAATGATTAGCATGAAATATCTATCACCTTGTAAACTTTTAGTTCTAGCTGGACCACATAAATTAGTATGAATTAAGTCAAGAGCATTATTGCATTTTTCTGGAATACTTTTAAAAGTAGCTCTAACTTGTTTTACAAATTGACATTCCTTACATACCAAATTGTGAGGCTTAACAATCTTAGGTAAATCTCTAACTACCTTACTAGTACTGATTTTTACTATGCAATCAAAATTTACATGACAGAGTCTCTTATGCCATAGCCAACTTTCATCAATATGAGCAATCAAGCATGTCTTTTCACTATTATTCAAATGAAAGATGTTACCTCTAGTTTGATTACCGGTTGCAATTTCCAAACTAGTTCTGTTCATAATGTTGCATTTTCCATTCTTGAATTGTAACTGAAATCCTTTCTCAACTAATTGACCAACACTCAAAACATTATGCTTTAAACCTTCAACATAGTAAACATTGTCAGTATTATGCTTTCCGTCAAGAGATATTGTACCTTTACCTTTGATCAAACAAGCTTTATCATCTCCAAATATTACTAGACCTCCATTATATTCATGAAAAAGTCAAGAATTTGTTTTTATCACTAGTCATATGATGTGAGCATCCTAAATCAATGATCCATTCATCCTTAACTTCAATTTTAGCTGCCAAGGCCCACTCTACTGGTTGAACAGTAGGTGCTGGTTGATCTTCTGTTATAGCAACAAAAACCCATCCATTGTCTACCAGATCCTCATCAGAATCATCAATGACTCCTTCATCAGCAAGATAACAAGATTTGTCTTTATTCTTCTTAAATCTATATCTCTGATATTAAGGGTTAGGCTTGTATGTTCTTCTAGCTTCTTCTCTTAGTCTAGCATGTCTATCAGGGCATCTTGAAGCTATATGACCAATCTTATTACAGTTAAAACATTTAAAGGGTGCTTTACCTTCATATTTACTTCCAACTAGACCTTTAGGCATTTTTCTTGCAAATAGTTCTTCAAGTTCTTCATTTTCTCTCCTGCTTTCTTCAAGTTCTCTTGCATAAAAGGATTTCCAATTAGACTTGTCAAATGATGGTGCAGATGATGTTGATGCCTTCAAAGCTAAATCTATCTTTATAGTAGCAACAAGACCAAATTCCTCAATTTCAAAAGCTGAAAGTTTTCCAATCAATGTATCCCTAGTTACTGATGTGTTAGGCATTGTTCTCAACTCATTTATAGCAGTAACTTTCATTTTATATGCCGATGGCAATCCTCTTAAAAATTTTGAAATAATTTCATCTTCATTTAAGGTTCCTCCACAACATTTAATACCCAAAACAATTTCATTAACTCTTTCCATAAAAGCAAAAATCCTTTCATCTTCTTCCATTTTCAGATTTTCATACCTGACCCAGAATCTTTCAATTTTTGCAATTTTGACTATGGAATCTCCTTCATTCAGTGTTTCCAAATGATCCCAAATAGCTTTAGTAGTAGACCTATCTGATAATCCCATGATTTGTTGATCTGATAATGCACTCAAATGTGCTTCTCTTGCTTTGCAATCATTTTCTTCATCTTTAGCCAAGGTAGGTGGATTAGGTTGATTCTGAGTAGGAGCAGTATAGTCATTCTTAGTAACTTCCTAGATGTCTTTTCCAATGAAATTTAGATGTGTCTCCATACTGATCTTCCATATGCCATAGTTGGTTCCATTAAGATTAGGACTGTCCTTCCTGAAATAGTTAGAAGACATTGGATCTCCTCAAGCTGTTAAACTTTTGCACAAAGAGGACTAGGCTTTGATACCAATTATTAGGTCCCGGAGACAACTGAGAGGGGGGGTGAATCAATTTTCTTATAAATTCAAACCAAAAATAACTTGACCAACTTTAATGCTTAATACTCGTAAACTAGTCTTTTATGCCAGTAGATAATTTTATCAATTAATTGCAATATCGGTAAAGATTGATGCATGAAATAGAAAGACAAAATCATCCACAAAATATAAAACCAATATTTGTATGTGGAAACCCTGTAAGGGGAAAAACCATGGTGGGAAACCTTACCCACAATCAAATGGTACTATTGCAGATAGTATGTGTATACAAATGGGGTCTGCACATGCAGAAAGGCCAAGCACCTAGAGCTCACTGCTCAAACACAAATAAGAGTCACACTGACTACAATTGGATGGTTAAATCCAATAAGGATGTACTGCTCAAATTAGCATCTTTCTATGTTGGATTCAATACCAGTGTAGTTTTGATTCTCTTCACAAAAACCCTCCTTCAACCTTCAAATGATGTCTGCATGTATAGCTTTGCTTATTCTCGCATATTCCTTCTCACAATTCCTTTTCGCATTCCACATTCGATCTTACAAATAAGATCTTACATTTATATCATAACCTAAGAGAAATTTTAGTATGTCGGATCTAAAGGATATTACAATAAAATCAATTTACAAATAAAACAATATCCAATGCAATAACCGATTCAACACGTCGGCTTGATGCATTTACAACAATAATAAAACATCTTCATAGCATGTCGTGTTGATCTGGAAAAGATAAACCTATCGGTGTATAACCTAGACCTATTTGCCGGTAATAGAAAATATACAAACATGAATAGGTCAATGAACAAATCTCCAAGACAAAGTGTCCAAACGATGTCTTCGACATAACCAGGTGTTTTCCATGCCATTCCAAGTGTCGGTGTACCAGATACTGATGACTATACATAAGTCACTTGCTTGCCGGTGAATGTTGTTGATTCTCCAAAGTGCCAGAGTTGATAAGTGTTAGTAGGTGTTGACATCAATGACAAAACCATACCAAAATACCAACAATCTAATGGCCCTGAAAATTTGGGGAAAAGTTGGTCGGACCATGTTGAAAGTGCACATGGTCCTCGACTTTATTCTTGAAATTTTGGGAGCACAATTCTATGATATTGTAATGGTTAACCCCAAAATATTGGAGGGAAATTTAAATCCTAGGTCAGCCTAAAGATGAAATTAAGTCAAAATTATGATTTAGGGTTTCATACATAAGAGTTCTCTTTCTTCATTTGAAGGGATCTTTCTAAGAATCTAAGAAAAAGTTTCTGGAGCACAAGAAGCCTTCTATGTCAACAACATTTCATCAAAAATTAATCATTAATTAAGAGCCTTGAAGATATTGAAGAATAATAGAAGATCTAGTGGCAAATATCTCTCTTTTGGGAATGGGTATGATTTCATGTTATTTTTATGTCGTTGTATGAGCTTCTTTATGCTCATTTTCACATTTAAATTCATACTTTAGATAATTTAGCATATTTGATTTGGAGCATTGTCATTTACATTTAGGGTTTACTCTTTGAAGTGTAGGGTAGCTCTAGTTTCTTATCATTTAGGATCTTGCACACACACAAGGTTCTACCACACACATTTTCAGTATATTATCGGCTATTTGTGGAGGTGGAAATCACCAACATAGGGGTTTGTCTAAGGCAAAACCCTATATAGCCACCCAAACCCTCTCTTTTTGAGTTTCAAGTGCAGAAACAGGTTCCTCGGAGGACTTTCATATGAGAAAAAGACACAAGTACCACCCAGAAGTCTCAGAATTGCTAAAAACTATCAGGGACAGGGGCATGGCACCCTAGTCCCACCCAAGATAGGGGTGTGGCACTCTTGTCCCCCTCAAAATCAGTGAAATTCAGCAGGGTGCAAGTTCAGGATCTCCGCTTTGCAATGTCTCTATTGTAACTCTTTGTCAGATCATTAGGGACAGTGGTGTGGCACCCTGCTCCTAGTCAGTTTGGATTAGTTTTTAGTATCAGGTACACATCCAAATTCCTCCCCCTTCTCTTCTCCTAGTATCTCAATTTTAGATCTACAAGTTTGTTCAATTTCAGTTCATATATGCTTCATTGTTTATCTCCTAGCCTAGTTGATCAATCAAACCCTAATTTTCTCATTATTTGCAACAAGAGGAATAGAAATCCTAAGAGATACTCCTTGGCTCTCTCTTTCTCACAAGAAGTAGTTAAAGTGAGCTATCTCCCTAGGCTCTTTCATATTCCCAATGTGCTGGCTAAATTGGGATTAGGTCCTACTCACCCGATCTTGCTTTTCCTCTTACACACCATCATCATCAAATTGCAGATCTACAAGGTGTACATTTCCATTGTTTACATTTTAGCATTTGCAATTACTTTATTTCAAGGTTGATTCCTCAACCAGGGTTTGACTGAGGCAAACCCCTATCCACAACCCTTCTTTCCTTCTTTTTTGTGTGTAGGTTGCAGATGCGCAGTTGTATTTTCAGATTTGGACTCCATTTACAAAGGCAAAAAAACCCTTTTCATTTCGCAGATTTTTTGGAGGACCGTGTGCACTTTCAACACAGTCCCAATGAATTTTCTCCATATTTACAAAGCAAATCTATATCAATCTAAATATCTCAGATCTGAAGTTACAACACGATCCAGAACCGGTAGCTCCTCATTTCACTCATTTTATCTTCCTTTCTCACATAGTCAACAAGTCAACTTTCCCATTTACAAAAGAGGGAAAATCATACTTTGACCCTTGCAATTAACTTCTAATTCATATCCTTGTCTCTTTTGGATTTGGATCTAGTGGATTCAAGCCCCTCTTTTGAATGTAAAGTTCCTCCAAGCGAAAATCATCCTAGTGACTTCCTTTCTCTCTCCTAGGTGGGGAGTCACTACGGTTCAATTTTCCACATTACATTCTGGTGAACCTGACATCTTACAAATTAATTCTGATTTCTCATTATTAGATCTGATTAATTGCAAGTTGAATTTTAAAATTTCATTTCCATGTTTGATCTATTTGCAAATTTTAGAGGTTAATTGCATAAAAATTCTAATTTTTCATTTTGAGGAAATTAAGCTTGTCAAGTGCAATATTTTAATTGCTTGTTTCAGATCTGATTTTCATTTCAAAATTGCAATTCAAAGCTTCCTTTTTATACTAAAAATTCAGTGGTTAAAAAGAAAAACCCTAATTTTTAAGATCCTTCCAGTTTCAACCTTTGACTGCTTATTTGACCAATCTAGACATCTCCAAAACTGTTGTTTTTTTGGATTCTGCAATAAAATCACAATATCTATCATCCCTGAAAATTTAGAAAAAAGTTGGTCGTACCATGTGCACTTTCAACACGGTCCTTAGCTTTTTTCTCAAAATTTCGGGAGATGGAATTTACTGTATTTTTCTGCTTAAATCTAGAAAATTGGCATATTGTATCAATTCTAACACCTCCTAAGGTCGAAAACAAATTCAAATTTCACCACTTTCATCTTTTAAATTAATTTTCATAAAAAGGTCTTAATTTTAGATCTTCTTTTCCAGCAAATTAAGATTTTAATTAAGAGACTTTCAATGACAATTAATAAATTGGATTTACTTGCTCTTTCACATATGATTACATTGTTTTTCACATATATTTACTACAATCATGTGTCAGATAAGGGTTTCTTTCATTTCATGTTGCTTCTTTTCATTCATAGCACTTGGTCATATTGTGTTGTTAGGATTTCCAAATTATTTTCTCTTCAAATACATCTCAAAGCTTTTATGTATCACTTATATTTTTTATTAAAGTAAAAGAAGGTTTTGAAGGGGCCTCGAAATCCTTTACAAAAGAACCTTACAAGATAAAATCATTAATAAACTAGGAGGAAAAAACATTATAAAAAACCAGCAAAAAACCGGCCAGACCCGACAAAAGGAACTAATTTATATTTTTCAGGGAATTAGCCAAGTTATTACTAATCCCATATAGGTCTTTGATGCTTTCCCTAAGATTAGGGATATCCTTAGCAGAAGCAGCAACAGCTTTTTTAACACTCACTCTCATTCTCTTTGTAGCTCCACCCGGTGTAGCTTCCCCACTTCCAATCTCGATTGCATCTTCATCCATGTCGAGGTCCACCACTGGTTTGGGAGAGCTGGAGTTATTGAGGACCTTTGAAATATCCTCTAGGTTTTTTGTAACAGTAGATAAGATATTTGGGATAATACCCAGCAAGTTTTTCATCGCCACTTTCCCTTCTTCCAGATAGTCAATCTGAGATACCATTTTTTTAACTTTTTCCTCCATGTCCTGATTCCATTTCTTTTGATCCCTGTCATCTTCCTTCCTTTTCTCATCCATCTATTTCCCATTTTTTTCCAGGTTCTTCAATAGTTCATATGTCCATCTGTCATAACCCAATCTAGCCTCAGTGAGTTTTTTAAAGTTATCTAGGAATAACCCTTCTCTAGCGCTTTCCTTATCGTCACTCAAACTATCCTTAACCATATCCTTCTCAGGTTCCTTGTTCTTCTCCCTCTCAAAATTCAGATCTTTTTCCTCATTATCCTTATCATCCAAATCCACCATAGGTTGGTTGTTGTCGTTGCCTAAGCTAGCACTATGAATTGGGCTATCATTGTCAAACTCGTTCTATCAAAGCATAAATTACTCATATCAACTATCATGATTATGCGGTCCTTCTTTCCCCGTAAATCTATCCTTTCAAAGGAGCTCTTTAATACTCATATTAATGTCTTCCCCATGCCAAATTGTTTGAGAATTAGAGTTAATGCCTAGGTTCGCCAAACAATCCACCACCATATTTTTCTCTCTAAAGGCATGTTCTATTATTATTACTTTAAAACTAGCAATAATTTCCCTAGCTTTCAAAATAATGTTTTCAATGGACCACAATGGCTCGGTTTCCCCCTTCAAACACTTAATAATATTAAGTGAGTCTCCCTCGAGCCATAATTTATCATGATTTAGGTTCTTAGCTATAATTAGAGTGTTCAACACAGCTGAGGCTTTAGCAAAATGGCTGGTTTGACTCCCCAAAGGACCAGCAACTGCCACTAGGCAACTTCCAACAAAATTCTTGACAATACCCCCATAACCAACTTTACCCAGATTCCCCTTAGAAGCCCCATCAAAGTTAGCCTTTATCCATTCCTGAGGTGGAAAACACCAAACAAGACCTTCTCTGCCTTTCTCCTTACTAGGTTTGGTAGTGGAAAGGTTCCACCTGTCATTGAAGTCTTCTTTAGCAACTGGTCCATCATCAATACCATTAATGCATTCAAAGATACTCCTGTAAATTTTATCCACCACCACTTCAGGGATGACACTTTTATCCCTAAAAATCTTGTTGTTGTGCTCTTTCCAGATATTCTAGATAACATTAGGGAATGTAAGTTTCCAAAGATCCACAATCTTTGGGTTGGAATTAGGGCAGTGTCATTACTGCCAGGATTCCCCTAGAGAGTTTAGAAAAACCCAACTCAGCTTCCACCTACTTAAAATAATTTTCCAAATTTCCTGGTTGAAAGTACACTGATGGAGAATATGGCAAGTAGACTCTTCTTCCCTACAACAAAGAGAGCACCTATTAGGAAAAACAAATCCTCACTTTTGAAGGTTGTCCAAAGTTAATACCTTGTTTTGGATAAAGATCCAAAAAAAGATATTAACTTTAGGAACTAACTTCTTATTCCAAACTTTAGTCCAAATCGGAATTTCTTCCACTACTTTATTTTGGATAGCCACAGCCGAGGACACAAAATACTTCCCATCTAGGGTCTCCCTCCACATCAAACTATCCTCTTTGTTATCTCTCAAAATTTTAGAAGAAAGCACAATCTCAAGAAACTTTAACCCTGGACACTATTGGCTAAAATCAATCCATTTCCCATTTCTCCAGTAATTTTTGACCAAACCCCCATACCTGCTTTTGAACCAATCTTTCCAATCATAAAGGATTGAAATTTCCTCCAAAGGTTTATCCATAATCCATCTGTCTTCCCAAAACATTATGCTTCTACCATTCCCCAAATTCCACATTCTACCACCAGCAGCCCAACTTTTAGTCGATTGAACTGCATTCCATATAGTAGAACCTTCAACAATAAAAGATTTATCTAAAAATTCTTCCTCAAAAGGTTGCATGTGAAGATATTTATTTCTCTAGATTAAATTCCACTCTCTTTCCTCCCCTTTCATTCTCCAAATTTGTTTAGCTAATAAGGCATTATTCATAGAGCTAATATTCCTTAAACCCAGCCCCCCAGAGGCCTTAGGAGAACAGATTTTATTCCAGGCAATAAGGGGAATTATATTCTTGACTTCCACTCCCGACCAAAGAAACTTTTTTTGGATTCTTTCAGTTGCTTCCACAAACTTTCTAGGGATTTTAAACAAACTGAGGGCATAAACAGGCAAGTTTTGGAGAGTGGCTTTGAGCATAGTAACTTTGCCCGCTTGACTAAGGACTGCCCCTTTCCAACCAGCCAATTTGGAGTTGAATCTATCAACCAACTTAATCCCAAAATTATCTGGAGGCTTAATACAAAGGGGAAGCCCCAAATAGGTAGAGAGAAGGTCAGCAATTTTACAACCAAGAATTCTTTCAATCCTTAATTGTCTTTGAACAAGGGTATTGATGAAGAACAAAGAGCTCTTATCCTAATTAATTTTTGACCAGAGGCAGATTCATAAATATTTATAACATTCTTCATATTTTTAGCTTCCCTAATGGTAGCTTCCCCCATACTGATTGAGTCATCAACAAACTATTCATGAGTACAGGTAAAATTGGAGGAAGAAGGTTTCAGTCCTCTGAGATTGCCTTCTTCCACATTTTTAAAAATAAATCTACCCAAGCTTTCAGCTAAAATAGTAAACAAGATTGGGGAAATGGGATCCCCCTGTCTAAGACCTCTAGTTCTTTTAAAGAAACTTGATGGGGATCCATTGACAATAATAGCAGAAGAGGAAGTTTCCATCAGTTGAGAGCAAAGTTGAATAACTTTTTCTCCAAATCCAAACGCTTTCATAATCCTTAAGAGAAACTGCCAATTCACTCTATCATAAGCTTTAGCCATATCTAACTTAAGAAAGAAACCCTGATTATTAGTCGCCGTTAGCGAATGAATATTTTCATGAACTGAAATAATGGAATCTAGAATCTGTCTACCAGGGACAAAACCATTCTATTGGGCAGAGATAATTCTAGGAAGAATATCCAGTAGTCTAGAGGTAAGAACCTTAGACAAAATCTTGTAAACAGAGTTGCAAAGACTAATAGGTCTAAACTTATTAAGAGAATCAGCTCCAGAGATCTTCAGAATTAGGACAATGAAGATCGCATTCAGTTCTTTTAGAAGCCTTCTAGAACCAAAGAATTCTTTAACTCCTTTACAGATGTCAGTCTCCACAATATGCCAAAAATACTAGAAAAAGAACATAGGAAAACCATCCATTCCAGAAGACTTATCTCCTTGAAAAGAGAAGACCGCCTTTTTGATTTCTTGATTAGAAGGAATTTGGGACAAATGTTTATTGTCTTCCTTAGTCAAGGTAGAAGGAATAGCTTGCAATAGGAGGTTTTGGTTACTGGTGTCTAGGTTATCCACTTCTCCCAGAAGGGTGCTAAAATAGTCCAAAGCTTCCTTTCTTATATCATTATCCTCCATTAAAATCTCTTTATTATAGGATAACCTGGATATCCTATTAGCTGCCCTGTGGTTAAGAACGGTTAAGTGAAAAAACCAGGTATTTTTATCACCTTCCTTCAAGTACAAGGCTTTTGATCTTTGTCTCTAGAACATCTCTTCATTGGAAATAATGGTGTGGTATTTAGATAACAGACCATTTTCAACAGATCTCAACTCTTCAGAAAGCCCATCCTCTTGGATTTTATCTTGAACTTCTTTTATTTCAATTTTTATTTGAATTTTACTCTTGAAGATATCCCCAAAAATCTCTTTGTTCCAAATTTTGATCTTAGCATTTATTATATTGAGCTTTTTAGCTATTCTAAATAGAGTCGTTCCCTCAACCTTAGAACTCCACCAATCTGCAACACAAGCTTCTAGAGAAGGATGGGATAACCACACTTTTTCAAATCTAAAAGGGAAATTTCTCTTAGCAAAAAAAGAATTGGTAGTGAAAGAAATAGGGTAATGATCAGAACCAATCTTGAGAACAGACGCTAGAGAACAACTATACTTTGATAACCACTCAGGAGAAATTAAGGTTTTATCTAACTTAACTTGAATAAGATCAACTCCAATTCTTCTATTAGTCCAGGTATAGTTAATCCCTTGGAGATCCACATCCATAAGAGCTTGATCATTAATGAAATCCATAAGATCTTGTTTACCATCAAGATGCAAGGGAAGGCCTCCCATCGTCTCTTCCTCTTTTAGCGGAGTACTGAAATCTCCCATTATTATCCAGCTTTGATTAGCAAAATTAAGTCTATCTTTAGCAAGGCTTCTTCAATATTTAGCTCTCCCAGTTTTGGTATTAGGCGCATAGACATTCGTTAAAACCCAGACAAAGTTATCCTTGATATGCTCAAGCTGCACAAAGTTCCTATTAAATTCAGAAATAATTTCCTTACCTTTTATGGTTTTTAGGTTCCAAAAAATAACTGTTCCTCTAGAGGCTCCCTCTGAACTAGATCCTATAACTCCATTATTTTTAAATATTCTAATCCTTTCCACTTTATCCTTACACATCTTAGTTTCCTGAACAAGGACCACATCCGGTTTATGATCTCTTATAATGTTACGTAACACATCCTGCTTGTGAGGGGCATTCAACCCTCTTATATTCCAGGAAATTATCTTCATATTTTAACTAGGGATAGGGCTGACTCAATGGAGCTCTGTGTTCCATCAGGACGGTTCTTCCAACTTTCCTATTCCCTCTGATGTTTTAGAGAAGGTCTCCCCTGCTTTTTGTTTTGGCTTCCAACATCTGCCTGTTTCTTATTCTTGCTTCTAGTTGCGATACCTCCATTGGGTCCTTCCTTATTCAATTTTCCCTATTTCATTCCAAGAGTCCTAAGATTTCCTTTTAGGATTTCCATTTCCGCACTATGTGATGGGGTTTTGCATTGAGACAGCTTTGGGCTTCCATTGGTTAGAAGCAATAGAGGCTCAAGATCAGAAAGGTTAAAATCCTGCGCTTCATTAAATTCTTCCAAAATTGCTTTTGAGTGATATGATGCAGACACATCATCATTGGGACTTTCCTCTACTCTTTCCTAGCTGACTGATCCAACCTCTTGGTCCTTTGGATCATTTTTATTATTTAACTCTTTTCTTTGCTCATCTTCTTTAGTACTTTCTATTTTATTATTAGAATAGACACAAGCAGGTTTTTCATTGTTACTATTCTCATCCTTCTTCACCTCCTTTTCTAGCTCCATCACTTCCTTATCCGGATCACTCTCTACTGATGGGTCTCATTTTTTCTCTTTCATTTGCCATTTCTGCTTCACACTGCTATCATTCTTGCTATTCTTACCCTTCTTAAGCGGACAAGATTTTGCCCAATGGCCCGATTTTTTGCAATGAAAGCAAGCAAACAGGAGTGATTCATATTCAATCACTTGGGTCCATTTCCCTAATTTAGATGTAATCTCAATAGATTGGGGCATGTCCATCATTTGAAAACCATTTACATAGATGCGAGCAAAGACTAACCTTGATTTGGCTGTAGTCATTGGGTCGATCGAGAGAAGTTCTCCAAAAGAACTCGCTATCCCCTTAAAGACTTCTTCATTCCAAAATTCCAGCAGAAGGCCTGGGAGGCGCGTCCACACAAGCACCGACACAAAAAATGACTTGTCAAGAGAAAGGTTTGGAGCCCATTTCTATAGAGCCAAAGTTGACTTGCCGAACATCCATGGACCTTCACATAGAGCCTTATTCATATCTTCTTCAGAGTTAAAAGCAAAGGAAAAAAAACCCCTAGGCAATGCCGCCACATCCACTTGACCCTTGAGAACCCATTTCCTCCTTATAAAATTCCTAACAACATCAATGTTAGGCCTAAAACCAGCAAATTGTCCACTAATGTCATAGCTAAACCAAAGATAGTAAGATCTACTAGCTTATCTGGAATAGAAATAGCAACCACCCCTGTAACTAGATCAGAGATGTTTGTAACTTCCGGTAGCCCTGATTTTACCAGCGGATTCACTCCAAAAAAGCGAAGACCATTTTTTTTCCTTACCTCTATCGTGTGGGTCCCTAGTTTTGGAATCTTTGTCTTCCACCGATTTGACTGTCTCCTTGTCCTCTTCTGTACCTTGGGATGCCTAGAAGCCTACCTGATTGCCAGTTCCACCCCTAGAAAGACTGTCTTCCCTAGGGAATCTACCATTCCTAGATTTGAAATTTGGGATTCCCGCTCACCGCTCTCCTTGCTGCTCCGCACCCATGGTTACATATGTTGTTCACTATGTATCACTTATGTTGCATATTGTTAACAAAATGCATTTCCTATGTTAATCACCTCAAATCTTTTGTAGACCCCAAACCTAGAGATCTTAACCCTTGTACCTCTCCTAGGGTATCTTGTGTGGATGAGATGAGACCTAATTATTTAACCAATGATCTATCTAAAAATGAACAAGCATTGGAAAGTAACATGGATCTATCTTCTTTTCATACACATACCCTTGAGAAAGGGAGGCAAAATCAAAACATCAACATTCTTACATCTTTAGACCCTCCTTATTCTCCTAAGACTTATATTCAACACCAAAGTATATGTAGGGAGGATGATGTCATGCATTTTATTCATGACCTTTCATCTCACATAGAAATAACTAAAAAAGAGCCTTTAGATGATGAAGATGTTCATCCCCAATTTCCCAAAAAGGATAAGCTTGATAAAGGAAAGGAGATTGTCATATCACATGATACTCCTTCATCTTCAAATCCTTTTCTTCCCCCTTACACATCATATTTTAAAGAAATTCATTATCTTATTCCTTCATCTAGTCCATTACAACATTCTTATAGTTATTTCTTTCATATAATAACAAAACAAGGTTTTACAGTACAAGGAATTGGGAAATTTGAGGAAGGAATTTGTGTCCCTATAAACCCTCCTACACAAACTACTACAAAAGGCCTAGGAAATGGTACTCCTCTTTCTATGGATGAATTCCTTAGGCTCCAAAACTTTAAATATTATCTTCAAAGACAACAAATTAAAAGATCCCACAAGAATGCTTCTTCTTCAAAATGTCCTTTTTGTTCATTTCATCAAACTCATGACCATAATGCTAATGATTGCCTTGATTTTCAAAAATCTATTCAAGATGGTATAGACAATGGCAAAATTAGAGTTGTGGATAGTAATCCTTATTCTTCTAATAAACCTTCTCCTCTATGTCAAGATGATATTTATCATCCTAAAAGATTAGCTGCAAGAATCTATTGGAGACTAGAATACGACAATAATATTTCCTTTCCTTCTCAAAAGAAAAACAAAGATCTTAAGAAAGTGAAAGGTATTGGATATTGCATTTTTCATGATTTACATTCATATTCTCTTGGGAAATGTTATGCATTTAAGAAATTTGTTCAAAAACAATATGATCTTGCACGAATTTCTCTTACGATAGATCTAGTTGTCTTCCTTGACATCAAAATAGTGCCTTAGCACTTTCTTTCTCTTCATGTTTTTCCTCACCCTCTTACATAAATAGTCAACTTAATTGGGGGATTTTCATCATTTGTGGTGGTGTTGTTTCAATTTTAAATACTTTGGGGTAGCAACATGAAGTCTACTTTCCTTCTTCTTTCTATACATTTATCTCTATCTTTGTGCATTATTCATTATTAGATATCTTTTCTTGCATTGAGTTATTCTTATGTGAGCATATAATTGTTCTTTGGTTTTCCTCTTTTCTTGGAGAGGGGCATCTTTAATGAGTAGTGCACTTCTTCTCTTTCTTTCAATCTCTTGGAAAACTTACCTCTTTCATGGTTTTGAATATTCGCAAGTATGATATTCCCCTTAGCATGGAATGATCTCTTGAGAAGTACCTATCCCTTCCTTCAGAGGATTTGTTCCATTAGCGAGGTATATCACTTGAAAATAATCACAATCAGAAGATGTGTAATGTTTCTCCTTGTTCTCCTCACTTGGGGGGCAAGGATTTTCACTCCTTTCTCTTTCTTTTTATCTCATTTATCACTATTTCCTTTAGGGGCTGCATTTTTCATATGTGATTATCATTTCTTACAATGGTATAATTTTATGATTAATTCCCCTTGGGGAATATGTGATGCTTTTTCTCTCTTCCTTTCAAAGATTACCACTTCTAGAGACATGTATTTTACATATACTAATGTCTTTAATTGCATGCATGAACATGAAAATACATTGTGTATTTGATTATGTTTAATCTATCTCTAAAAGATTGTGTAAGTTCTTCTCACTGTCCCTACAGCTGGGGAGAAATGATCCCTCTCTCTCTCTCTCTTTCTAGGGATCCACTTTGCCCTTTTTTGTGGATGGTGTGAATTATATTACTTGATGTCATTCCTTGTGCGAAATTGTTGGTGGTTTTCTCAAGGGTTCTCTCTCATACAAGAGGTGTGAGTCCTTGACTACAACCTCATTCACACTTGGTAATGTGCATCTATGATAAATTCTTCCATCACTCTTGGGGCTAAAAGTGAGTCATCCATCATCAAGAATCCCTTTCACCTAGGAATAGGAGGAAGGATTGAATTCTTGTTCTCTTCTTTTCTTTATTCTAGAAGATGTTATATTTATCTAAGACAACTCCTCTTGGAGGGAGATGTCTTTTGAACAAATATCTCTTCTCCTTCAAGGATCTCCTTTACACTTACAACAAGATATCTATTTTCAACTATCTTATCCTTGCTTGAAGTGTATTCTCTCTCTTTCTTGGATCTATGACATTTTTGCATAACAGATATCTTCTTTGTGATGAAGGTAGGTATCCTTCTTTTACTTTCCTTAAGATATCAATATTACACTATGTTGACATCTTAAGGGGGGGGCACCCACACTGCTCCTTTGTATTATACATCTCTCATGTATTATACGGTGGGACATTCTTGGAACCAAAGAACAACCTCTTAGAGAAAGATGTCATCACTTTTCTCTTGTACAGTGGGACATTCTTGGAACTAGAGGGTAGCCTCTTAGAGAAAGATGTCATCACTTTTCTATTGTATAGTAGGTCATTTTCAGAACCAGAGCATAGACTCTTAGAGCGAGATGAAATTTCTTTTCTCTTGTACAGTGGGTCATTCTCAGAACCAGAGCACAAACTCTTAGAGCGAGGTGATGTCACTTTTCTCTTATGTAGGGTGATTATTCTCGGAAACAAAGCACAGACTCTTAAATCGAGATGTCAGACCTTTATTGACATTTGTACAATACATCTTATATAGGTTGTATCATACTCGATCTTAGACTCCTATGAGGTTCTTTGAACCTCACTTGCACACACACACTTGAGGTTGGGTGGAACTAACGGTGTTCTCACCCTCCTCCCTTACATGGATCACCTAGACAGACTCAGGGGGCTAGATTTCCATGTCCTTTTCTCTATGTATCACCTAGTTTTAGGAGTGAGATGTCCATGGTTTCTCTCTTGTTTGCCTTTCTTCTCATGGATCACTAAGGTGTGTATTCATGTCGTCTCTCTTCTTCCTCTCATGAACTCATAGTTTTACTATTGATGGTTCATGGATGATGTCAGCTTTGCTCTTTTATGTGATCACTTGTTTTTATGTGGTGGCATTTATCTTTGTGTTTCAATTAGTTATTGAGACATTTGAGTATCGAGGTCTCTTCGACTAGTTGGTTTGTCATCTTGTGTCTTATTTTTGTCAGGTGCCTTTTGCGCTTTGTTTTGTTTTGTGTGTCTTGTTCCTTTTTGTTCTGTGTGCTCTTGCATATGTTTGAGTGAGTTAATATCCTAAGGTTGGGGTCTTGGTTCCTCAAGATTAGTAACATCTTATACTCCTTGTGCTATTGCTCTGCATCCCTCATCTTCATCTTTCCTTCTTCTACTTTACAGGCAATATTTGTAATTCATACTCCCATTAAAGTGGGGATATGTAGTGTCATAAAATTGTGACCCTATCAATTTTAAGCCACATTTGAGGTCCTCACCTTGGAGACATCATCTCTTTCCCCAACCAAGACCTCTTTCTACACTTTCACCCCATGAAACCCTTCCCGTTCGAGCCTTGAGATAGTCTTAGGTGTAGGCCATTTGGTGGAAATGATTATGTGTTGCATTGATGTTTTGTCATTGATATCAACACTAGCTATTTGGACGCTCTACTGGAACCCTTATGGTCCTGGTAGGTTAAGTGGTTTTTGGTTAACTTGGATCTGATATGATCCGGAAGGCTCCAGTATAGTCTGGTGATGGAATTGTCTTGTTCATGATACTTATACTCATATTTGGTCAATTTCTTTTGGTCTGGTGATTGGATGCTATCATGCTTGCTTAGAAGATTGGTTTCTGGTTCCGGTGAGGGTTTCACCGGAAGAGATTTTGATGGAGATCTTTGATGAATTGCATAAGTGGTGTTGGTGCAGCTTCTGATGGATTTTAGGATGCTATTGGTGATCAAGTTCAAGACTTGGCAGTTGGAGATCATTGCTGAAGCGTGTGGACCTATACATGATCCTAGTTGATCTAAGTTATGGGGTCAGTGCAAGAAGATGAGTCCACTTTTTGGCCAAAATGTGGAAGTGTTTTCCCTGATTTTCAGATTTTGTCTCATTTGAGCTTAAATTTTGAAACACTTAGAGATTGAATCTTGGAAAAAGTCAGTAATATAAAAGATAGCCCTCTGAGTGTACTTTCCAAATATATAATTTATTTTAATACCCACATAATAAAAAATAACTTTTTGAATGGACTTCTGAAAACTATGTTTTAAAAATGCCTGTTTCAGGACCATACCATGCATGTGTACGACCCACACATTTTGACACAATTAAAATTATTTTCTCAAACCGTTTTGGGAAATGGTTTGTAACACACTGAAGATTGATGAGCATATTTTTCTGTATTTTTTTTTCTAATATTTTTTTTTATTAATTTTTTAATGGCCGTAATTATCTTTTTTAAAATTTGACGTGTACGACCCACATAATTTGATGTAAACTTAACATTTTTTTATTTTTATTTTTTTTAAATACAAAAGAATTTTGTCTAGATTGATGACATATAATTTTTTTTCCAAAATTCTTTAAAATAAAAAAGTTATTAAATTAACAAAATTAGTTAATATTTAAAATTTATGGACCCAATTTAGTATAAATTAAATGAAAAATAGTTAAAATAATCAATTTTTAAATAAATTTACATATTTAGAATCTAGACAGTATAATCTGAAATGGGTTTTAATTTCGTATAAAAATTCTCTGATTAGAGGCGCGTAAACTATTTCTGAAGTTCATATTTGTGCTTTCATTCATGGAGATTTGAATTTGCAGGTCCATGTCTCAGGTGTGGCCATCCCAGGCTTATCCTGGGCCTAATCCCAAGCCAAGTGGCGGGTTGTGGAATCAACTTCCACAAAACGGGCCCCCATTTTCAAACAAGGGTGGCTTGTGGAAAAAAAAAAGGAAAAATGCCATTTAGAAATGGGGGCCCGCTTTTAAACAAAACGGGCCCCCGTTTCTAAAAAACGGGCCCTCGTTTTGTTTACAAGCGGGCCCCCGTTTTGTTTAAAAGCGGGCCCCCATTTTAGAACAAAACGGGGGCCCATTTTTTTTTGCTTCGGACCCCCGTTACCTTTCGGCTCAGGAGCCCGAAGCATAAACGGGCCCTCGTTTTTTGAAAACGGGCCCTTGTTTATAAGAGCGCATTTTCCAACGTGTGGACTTCCGTGAATTTGTGACTCATTACCTTGCACTTGCCCTATGGACTGAATTTAATGTAACATGTGGATAGGACCTATTGATGTATTTTCGGGATGTCTTATGTGTTGATATTACTTGTTTGGTATAAGGCCGACATGGTTTGTAATTATGTAATTGGTTTATTATTTGGTGGCCAACCTAATTGTTTATGGTCTAGGGTTTTGTATAAATAGATATAAGATCTCTTTGTAGATCATCATGGTTAATGTTAGAGGTCATGGTCAAGGAATGTAATGTGCAAATAATGTAATATCATTTAGGCAGAGGATTTGGTAGATCATTAGAGATCGAATTGGGTTTATGTAAGAGGATTTAGTCCTCCGGTATTGAGCTTAACTGGAACTGTACTTAGGAATAGGAGATGCTATCTTTTGCAGTTCAACAATTATCCAGATTGTAGTATGGATTTATATGTAGTCAATGAGGCTCCTTTTGTGATGAGAAATGTGCTCTAGTCTATTGGCCTTCCTACAAGTGTAGGCCCCTTCATTGTAATTCACATACTTACTACAGAAGTATTATCTGACCGTGGGTAGGCTTCCAACCATGGCTTTTCCCTTTACTAGGTTTTCCATGTACAAATCTTGGTGTTGTGTGGATGACTTTTATTTTGTGATTATTGTTTATTCTTAATTGATTAACTGCTATTCTAGTAGTATAGTTTTGGGTTCCGGTATTAAAGTTTTAATTGTTGAATGTTCTTGTAATCTGAGACAACTGATTCACCCACCCTCTCAGTTGTCTTATGGTTATCTGAACTGTCTAACAATTGGTATCAGAGCTTTGGTTGTCTCTACAGAAAGCTTAACCGCTTGAGGAAGATCCTATGGAGACTAATAGTTCAATTTCATCTAGTTCTTCTAGAGCTATCTTTTGAAGGGATATTTCGAGGCTTGATGGAACAAATTACACAGTATGGAAGATTCAGATGGAGACTCATCTTGGATTCTTGGCAAGGAGATTTGGGAGATCACACAAAATGGTGTCACACCATATAATCTAGGATCTGGCAATCCTCCTCTGACAAACCTAGACAAGGAGCTTGAGAATGATTGTAGAGAAAGAGAAGCCCTCTTGTGTGCACTTTTTGACCAGCAAATAATGGGATTAACCGACAAATCATCTAGAAAGGCTATATGGGATAAGTTGGAGAATCTTAATGAAGGTGACCCTATAGTGAAGATTGCTAAACTTGATGGTTACTGGGTGAGATATGAAAACCTGAAGATGGAAGAAGATGAAAGGATTACTACATTCATGGAAAATGTAATTGATATTGTTGTGGGAATTCAATGTTTTCGTGGAACTCTGAGTGAAGATGAAATTATTTCTAAAGTCCTGAGAGCCATACCACCATCTTACAAAATGAAGGCTACTAGTATTAATGAGTTGAGAACAATGGCTAATACATCTGTGAATAGAGATACCTTGGTTGGGAAACTATCTGCTTTTGAGCTTGAAGAATTTGGACCTTCTAGAGCTGTGAAGGTTGAACTTGCTTTTCATGCATCTACATCTACAACTAGTAAGAAAGACTGGAAAGATTTATA
Source organism: Cryptomeria japonica (assembly GCF_030272615.1). Taxonomy (NCBI): domain Eukaryota; kingdom Viridiplantae; phylum Streptophyta; class Pinopsida; order Cupressales; family Cupressaceae; genus Cryptomeria; species Cryptomeria japonica. The sequence continues at coordinate 134,107,285 of NC_081409.1, forward strand.
TGAAAAGGAGTTAGTAGATATGAAGAGAGAATATGATGAGTTTGAGAAACTTGAAGCACTATTTTCTAGAAGAGTACCTAAAGGACCGATAGGAAGTAAGTATGAAGGAAAATCACCTTTTAAATGTTTGGAATGTAATAAGATTGGTCATTTTGCATCTAGATGTCCTAAAAGGAATTCAAGATTTGAAGAAAGAGTTAAAAGATCATTTAAGTCTAACCCTAGATATCAAAACAAATATAAGTACAAGAAAAATAGAGACAATCACGCTACATAGTGGATGAGGAAGGCATTACTGATTCAGATGATGAACCAACAGAAGACTCAGCTAGTGCATCTGGCAATGGGAAGGAATGGGTGTTCCTGGCTATCAAGGAAGATGATCTGACACTGAAAGAGAACGTACCTAAAGAGAAGGCACTTGCTGCTAAAATTGAAGACAAGGATGAATGGGTAATTGATAGTGGTTGTTCACATCATATGACTGGAGATAAAGGGAAGTTTATGTCTTTGCAAGAGTTTGATGGTGGTCTAGTTATATTTGAAAATGACAAGGCATGTATGATCAAAGGAAAATGAACTATATCATTGGATGGTAAGAACAATAATAACAATGTTTATTATGTTGAAGGTTTAAAGCATAATCTTTTGAGTGTAGGACAATTGGGAGATAAGGGATTTCAATTACAATTCAAGCATGGAAAATATAAAATCATTAACAGATCTGGCTTGGAAATTGCAACCGATACACAAACAAAAGGTAATATATTTCATTTAAACTCTAGTGAGAAGACATGTTTGATTACATAGATTAATGAGAGTTGGCTATGGCATAAAAGGATGTGTCATGTAAATTTTGATTGCCTTGTGAAAATCAGTTCAACTAAGGCAGTTAGGGATATACCTAAGATTATAAAGCCCTATAATATGGTATGTAAAGAATGTCAAATGAGTAAACAGGTCAGAACCTTTGTTAGGAGTATACAAGATAAATCAAATGATGTTGTTGATCTTATTCATACTGATTTATGTGGCCCTGCTAGAGTTAAAAGTTTCCATGGTGATAGATATTTCATGCTAATCATTGATGATTATTCTAGAATGATGTGGGTTACTTTTTTGAGAGAAAAAAATGAAGCATTTGAAAAGTTTAAAATCTTTAAGGCTAAAGTGGAAACTAAGACAGGATTGAAGATTAAATGTTTGAGATCAGATCATGGTAAAGAATTCACATCTGGTGAGTTTAATAACTTTTGTGACAAGCATGGGATAAGAAGACAATTTTTTGCTCCCCGGACACCTTAGCAGAATGGAGTTGTGGAAAGGAAAAACAAAACTATCTTAGATGCTGCTAGAACAATGATGATGGAAGCTAATCTACCTCATATCTATTGGAGAGAAGTAGTGAGTACAATGGTTTATACATCCAACATAGTACATATCAAAGGAGAAAGTGATAAGACACCTTATGAATAATGGTTTGGCAATACACCTATAGTTAAGTATTTCAGAATTTTTGGTAGTAAATCTTATATTAGGAGAGATGATACTATTGGAAAATTTGACCCTAGATGTGATGAAGGCATATTTCTTGGTTATTCTAATGAAAGAAAAGCATATAGATGTTATAACAAGAGATTGTAGAGAATTGTGGAGAGTGCTAATGTCAAAGTAGATGAGCTGAACATAAGTCAAATTAGAGTTTATGAGAAGGAACCAACAGTGGAAATGATTATATCTGAACCGGTAGCACCTTTACCAGAATAGAGAGTTGAACCAGTTACTCCAGCAACATTAGAGAATTCTACAGTAATTGAAGAATAGGGAAGAGGAACATAGAGTCAGAAGACTACTAGGTATGTGAGATTGAATCATTCAAAAGATAAAATCATTAGGGATAAGAGCAATGGAGTGATGACAAGAAGAAGACTAGAAACTAATGAGGTATGTTTAATTTCACAAGTTGAACCAGTATCTATGGAAGAAGAATTAGATCATATTGAGAAAAATAACACATGGACTTTGGTTCCCCGACCTAAAAATAAAAATGTTATTGGAACTAAATAGGTTTTTAGGAATAAATTGAATGAGGATGGTCAAGTTATAAGGAATAAGGCTAGGTTGGTTTGTAAAGGATATTCTCAAAAGGAAGGAATTGACTATGGAGAGACTTTTGCACTTGTAGCTAGGATTGAAGCTGTAAGATTATTTCTTGCCTATGTTGCTTATAAAAACTACAAGGTTTATCAAATGGATGTTAAATGTGCATATTTGAATGGGGATCTTCATGAGGATGTTTATATTGAGCAACCAGATGGTTTTTCACTATCAGATGATACACATATGGTTTACAGGTTAAGGAAAGTTTTATATGGACTAAAACAAGTACCTAGAGCTTGGTATCCAAGGTTGGATAAATACCTTTTGAAGCTTGGTTTTACTAAGGGCAATGCTGACAGTAATTTATATTATAAATTCACTGATAATTATATACTGATTGTTGAAGTATTTGTTGATGACATTATTTTTAGAGGTGAAGATAAGTTATGCATAGAATTTTCTAAGAATATGGAGAAAGACTTTGAGACGTCTATGATTGGTGAGATGAAATTTTTCTTAGGTTTGCAGATTACTCAGACTGACAAAGACATTTTCATCTATCAAACTAAATATGCTAAGGAATTGTTCAAATTTGGTATGGGAGATTCTAAACTAGTAAGTACTCCTATGGTTACAAGTGAGAAATTGACAAGAAAAGATATTTCTGCACTGGTAAATCCTACAAGATACAAATCTATGATTGGAGGTCTTCTCTATTTGACTCAGACTAGGCCTAACATTATGAATGTTGTTTGTATTGTTTCAAGATTTTAGAGTGATCCTAGAGATAATCATGAGATAGCAGTTAAAAGGATTTTTAGATACTTGCAAGGTACATCAGAATATGGCTTATGGTATCCTAAGGATGTTAACTTTACCTTATGTGCATATACAGATGTTGATTGGGCTGGAGATGTTGATGACCAAAAAAGTACTTCTGCGGGAGCTTTCTTTCTTAGAAAGAAGTTGGTGTCATGGACCAGCAACAAACAGTCATGTACTTCTCTATCTACAGCTAAAGCTGAGTATGTTGTTGTTGCTACTAACTATACACAAGTTTTATGGATGAAGAAAATGTTGAAGGATATAAAGGTGGATTGTGATGCACCTGTAGTTATTCATTGTGATAACTCTGCTTCTATTGATATATCAAAGAATCCAGTATTTCATTCTAAGACAAAGCACATACCTATCAAGTATAAATTTTTGAAGGAGAAGGTGGAAGCAAATGAAATTAGACTGGTTTATGTGAACACTAAACAACAGATTGCAGATATTTTCACTAAAGCTTTATCCAAGGAATCATTTGAGTACCTGAGAGATAGATTGGGAGTTTCTGCCCCTCCAATAGAGACTTGATTGATGAGGTTTGGCATCAATCTGACAAGCATTATCAGAGATAATATTCATTCTAGCACTGATGTGGGATGCTACTGCTCAGGGGGAGTAGTCGGCTTTGAGATTCAAAATCTTATGTTTTTTCTTTGATATTTTTGTCAGATTTTAGAGCTATATGTGGGTGATTGTTGGCTATCGTCCACATGGGGAGACTTGTTTGGCATTTCTTGGTACTTAGATGTTTTTTACATCTAGTGTTGCCATCAATGCCAAAGGGGGAGATTGTTGGCCATTTGGTGGAATTGATTATGTGTTGCATTGATGTTTGGTCATTGATCTCAACACTAGCTATTTGGATGCTTTACCAACACCCTTCTAATCTCGGTAGGTTAAGTGGTTTCTGGTTAACTTGGATCTCGTATGATCCAGCAGGCTCTAGTATATTCTAGTGATGGAATTTTCTTGTTCATGATACTTATACTCTTATTTGGTTAGTTGGTTTTGGTCTAGTGATTGGATGTTATCCTGCTTGCTTAGAAGATTGGTTTCTGGTTCCGGCAAGGGTTTCACCGGTAGAGATTTTGATGGAGATCTTTGATGAATTGCATAAGTGGTGTTGGTGCAGGTTTTGATGAAATTTCGCGATGCTATTGGTGATCATGTTCGAGACTTGGCAGTTGGAGATCATTGCTGAAGCATGTGGACCTATACATGGTCCCGATTGATCTAGGTTATGGTCTAGCTTTAATGTAATGTGTGGATATGACTTATTGATGTATTTTCTGGATGTCTTATGTGTAAATATTACTTGTTTGATCTAAGGCCGACATGGTTTGTAATTATGTAATAAATTTATTGTCTGGTGGCCAACCTGATTGTTTATAGTCTAGGGTTTTGTATAAATAGATGTAAGATCTCTTTGTCGATCATCATGGATGGTCAAGGAATCTAACATATGAATAATGTAATATCATTTAGGTAGAGGAGTTGATCAATCATTAGAGATCAAATTGGGTTTATGTAAGAGGATTTAGTCCTCAAGTATTGAGCTTAACCGAAACTGTACTCAGGAATAGGAGATGTTATCTTTTCCAGTTCAACACTTCTCTGGATTGTAGTTTGGATTTACATGTAGTCAGCGAGGCTTCTTTTGTGATGAGCAATGTGCTCTAGGCTATTGGCCTTCCTGCAAGTGTAGGCCCCTTCATGTAATTCACATACTTACTATAGAATTATTATCTAACTATGGGTAGGCTTCCCACCATGGTTTTTCCCTTTACTGAGTTTTCCATGTACAAATCTTGGTGTTGTGTGGATGGCTTTTATTTTATGATTATTATTTATGCTTAATTGATTAACTTATATTTTGGTATTATTGGTTTGGGTTCCAGTATTAAATTTTTAATTGTTGAATGTTCCTGTAATCTAATACAACTGATTCACCCCCCAATCTTAGTTGTCTTCCAGTTATATGAACTGTCTAACATCAGGACCTTGTTTGGGTCCCAAGATAGGGCAGGAAAGGGGCGTGGTGCCCCTATCCCCACCTCTTAGGGTGGCCTTAAGATAAGTCTACCTAGTCCTTTAGGCATAATTTGTTCTTTGGGGTTTGCATTCTTCTTTGTCAGCCTTCAATGGATGAAAATTAATCCTCTAGGAATGTATAAAAGGAGATCTGATTCCCTCATTTAACATTCTAATAAGATAGATAAGGATATAATGTAGTAATTCAAGTAGAAGGTCTTCATTATCATCATCAAGCATTCAAGCATTCAAGTCTTCTTCATTCATCCATTGGAGCAAAATTACAACATTCATTTGCAAGTATGTGTGTGATAGGGTTTTGTCATGTTACATGCCATTTGATGTGACACTTGTGCTTCCATTCAAGAAGCAAAGCTACCAACATCATCAAATTCCAGATATACAAGGTATACATTTCCATTGTTTACATTTCAGTATTTGGATTAATTTCTTTCAAGGTTGATTCCTCAACTGGGGTTTGACTGAGGCAAAATCCTATCCAAAACCCTTCTTCCCTTCTTTTATTTGTGTAGGTTGCGGGTGCGCAACTATATTTTCAGATTTGGACTCCATTTATAGAGGCAAAAAAACATTCTCGTTTCGTAGATTTTTCGAAGGACTGTGTGCACTTTCAACACGGTCACGACAACTTTTCTCCAAATTTATAAGGCAGATCCGTATCAATCTAAATATCTCATATCCAAAGTTATAGCGCAATTCAAAACAGGTAGCTCCTCATTTCACTCATTTTATCTTCCTTTCCCGCATAGTCAACAAGTCAACTTTCCCATTTACAAAAGAGGGAAAATCATACTTTGACCTTTGCGATTCACTTGTAATTCATATCCTTGTCTCTTTTGAATTTGGATCTAGTAGATTCAATCCTCTCTTTTGAATTTAAATTTCCTCCAAGTGAAAATCATCCTAGTGACTTCCTTTCTCTCCTAGGTGGGGAGTCACTAGGGTCCAATTTTCCACTTTACATTATATAACAAAGTTTATTTGATTCATGTATATCTTAAATTGTGTTTCCCTATTTTACTAAGTGTATGTATGTATGTATTTATGTATGTATGTATGTATATGTATATGTATATGTATATGTATATGTATATGTATATGTATATGTATATGTGTATGTATGTGTGTGTGTGTGTGTATATATATATATATATATACATATGTATACATATGTATATATATCTACATATGTATACATATGTATGTATACATATATATATATATATATATATATATATATATATGTATGTATGTATACATATATATATATATACATACATATATGTATACATATATATATATATGTATATGTATACATATATATATACATGTATACATATATTTGTATACATATATATATATATATATATATATATATATTTGTATATATGTATATGTATGTATATGTATATATGTATGTATGTATGTATGTACATACGTATGTATGTATATATATATATTTGTATATATGTGTGTGTTTGTGTTTGTGTGTGTGTGTATGTATATATGTTTATGTATTGTTACCCCCTATTTTGGCACTAACTAATTTCTTTTACATTGGTATATTTGTCTTGACATAATGTGTGTTTAACTCAGCAAAATCAATTCTCTTAAGTTGTCATCTTTCTGCTTTAAGTCTATCTCGGCCAATGCGTCTTTATGTCTAAGTGTTCGCATTTTTGAACCTGGATTTTAGATCAAGAGATCATCGGTTCATCAGTTTTTTGAGTCATGTGAAGAATGAAATTGAACTTTTGAACCTTCATTGGTTCAAGAGTTCAAGGTTCAAAGGTTCAACACACAGGAAAATGTGAAGTAGAAGTGATTAATGAAGCGTATTGTGGGTGAATTTTGTAATTTTGAACCTTTTGATTGAACCCCGCAATTCAAAGGTTCAACAGTTCATTTTGTTGTCAAAATTTTGTGGGAAATAGAGTTTTTCAGCTAAAAGTTATAAATTTTCTTTCAATGTTGAACCTCCGAACCAACATAAAAGGTTCAATGATTCAGTCGGTTCAGTGGTTCAACGGTTCAGTCTGACAGTCCAATTTTGCACATATATTTGCCAGTCCAAAAATGCAGCCAAAAAACGCTTGCAAATTTTCAAAATCAAAAGACAGCCCACCTAATATTTTGGTCTTAAATGCTCTCAGATTTAATTTTGTGACCATACAAGCTCATATGATGTATTATTTTAATATTTTTTCAATGCAACAATATGGTTGGCAAGGTCAGTTTACAAAGGAAGTACCTTGATTTGGAGAGTTATTCAAAAATGGTTAAAAAATCATCTGTGATTTTAAATATCATAGCATCTCACAAATTTTCAAGGACCTAGGATGCCTGGTTAATCCATGGTGAATTTAATAAAAAGTGGTTGAAGGAAAAATTAAAAATTTCTCAGTCATTTATGTGCAACAATTTAAGAAAAAATTAAAAACAATGTAAATCAGTTTTAAGAGCAGCAATTTCAAGGGAATGTGAATTTTATTCCCTTTATCAATAATCAACTATAAAATTGAAACTCTCAAACAAAAAAATGGGGCTATATATATGTTTAAACGAAGAAGAGAAGAAAGGGGTTGGTTAATTTTTCTACTCTAAATTTGATGTTGTTATTTTTTTGTTGTAAAGGAGAAAGGGGTGGCATATTTTTCTATTTCAGATATGATTTTTGTGTAGGGGAAGCATGGTCTTTGAGCCATTTTCTATGTATTTGAAGAAAGGAGGAATTATATATTAAATCTTTGAGTTTGAATGTGTTCTTCCAGATTGGGATAATCTTTGAATTATCTAAATTGTCTTTAAATGCTTTCCTATCCAATTTAATTGTGCATATGTTTGTCATAAAATATTGAGTTTTAGTCATTCATATATCTGAAAAGGAAAATATCAAACCTTCCTTTTGTCTTTCTGTGGCGGAGAAGCTAAGTGAATAGTCTTTGTGCTACTTGGTTTTGTTTCTCTTTGTCTCTCAATTCATAACCGCATTCGTGCCATGGTAATGAGCGGATGTTAGTTGGCCTTTTCTGCTTTTGGGTTAAAAGTATGCCCCAGAAAATTAAAATTAAATTTTACAAGGGAGTTGTACCTCTAAAATTCAAAGGAAGATTATCAATCCCATGATAATCTCTCCAACTATTGGTACTTATTTGTCCTTCTTCCTGAGCATATTGAGTCATTTTCTATACTTTCTTTGAAGGACAAATCTTTTAACAAACATGTGTATATATATATATATATATATATATATATATATATATATATATATATATATATATATATATATATATATATATATATATATATATATATATATATATATATATATATATATATATATATGTATGTATCTATGTATGTGTAGATGGAGGAAATGGATTGAACACAAGATTCAATCTTCCAACATCCAACAATGAAGTTTTTCCTGCAAATCACACACATGTAAATTGAAATCTAAACTAGAAACACACACGTATGTTATCTAATTCTACTCCATTGCACTCCTTAAACCAAGATCTTATGTAGATAATATTGCTCTCAGAAGCACACACAAGAAACTATGGTTTTTTGGAGATTCAAGATGATTAATGCAAAGGAAACTAAAGAAAACAAAATGCAAAGATGATGAAGAATACAAACTGACATAAGTTCAACACATAAAGATGCGATGCTCAAATAAGAGAGGAGGGCTTGTTTAAATAGATTTTCTTCAGGTGAGTTCATGTTGTGGGATGAATATGGGATAATGTAAGATGAGTGGTATAGGGAAGAAGAGTGGTAAATGGGAAATGGTAAGTGGGAAATGGTAAGTGGTATGAGGGGATATTAAAGGGTTTTATTAAATAAATAAAGAAATGTGTATAACGTGAATGCATGAAGGTGTATGCCTGAATATGATATAATGTTTTATTTAATAAATTTAATAGATAAATGATGAGATATTAATAATAATATAATAAAAGATGGAAATTATGAATAATGACTTATGAAGAAATAATAAGGACTCGCCCAATGTTCAGAGAAATTTGAAATTAAATGCAGACAAATTAATGCAAATTTTTATGTGTCTACATTTTGCCCCTTTAAGACAACGCAGCGTGTCACATTGTTTCAAAGAAAATGATCAACTGATATATACCCCAGAGGTTTTATGGTAAGGATGATGACTGATTGGTTATGCCCCCTCGAGATATTGATTGAACAAAATGATGGGGATTGATCTCTCGATAGATCACGGGAGAGAAGATTGGATGATTGATATTGTGCAAGTGATTAGATTGAGATGTACATTTTGATAGAAATGCACAATTGATGAGGCGTAACTGAACAATTGATGGAAATGAACAGTATAGCCAAATTGATATGTTGATTGAGTTGATTAAGATAATAGGGATTGATGCTAGTGCAAGATAAGGTGATCCAATGATTGATTGATTGATCTAGGGCATTGAGATTGCAAGAAGCAAGGTGGTTGATAAAGAGAGTAAAGATTCAATGACATGCATCAATTGGATAAAGTGTTTAATTGATCTTGATGCAATAAGAAGAATGAAGAAGATGATGAAAGAAATTATGAAAAAGATAGATGAGAAGGAGGATGAGAAGAGAAAAGTGATGATTATAAAGAATGATGAGAAAGAGGATATGAAAGAAATGAGAATTATTGTGCTTTTTAAGTGCTTGTATCATCATCAAGCTTATTATAGCAAAAAGGCAAAAATCATTTGGATATGAATTAGATCCAAATGAATCAGTCACACGAATTGCAAGAAAGAAAATATATCAGACAATAAAGGAATGCCTCAGTGTGTATCAAACCAATATGTCCTCGATGATCTTAAGCAATCATGTCCTAAGACATGTCATCATATTCCTAAGGAACATCCCACAAGTAGAAAACAAGTGAACATGCCCCATTCTTGCCTTCCTAGTCAATGACATCCAGGAGATTAAATCTCTAGTCAGAGACATCCTAGAAAAGCTAAAAGACATGCCACCAAAAAAGAAAATAAAAAACAATCCAGAGAAAGTAAGCAAACAATATGTTTCATGTCGAATGTTTTTTTTTGTTCACAGTTAATGTGTTTGGTTTTAATAAGTCGATCAGATGTTTTTATGTTTGCTCAATTTAAGTCTCATCCTGTCACGAATTCGTTGAAGTGCAAGGCCGCAGGCTTGTCTTAAGTGTTTGTGTCTTTGCAATGTTTATTACAAGTTTTTAAATTTTTATGATTTTTAGGGTTTTATGAATGTTTTAATTTTTAGGGTTTTTTAAAAAGATTTTATGATTTTTAAGATTTTTTTACGACATTTTATGATTTTTAAGATTAATTTTCAAGACATTTTAGAAGATAGTTCCTCCGACCGTGAGACATCGACGATCCCAACCCATTCCTAAGGTTAAGAAGATGCCCCAATGAGGGATAAGACTAGCGTAGTATGCATGAGAAGCATTGTGCGGGGTATGCAAACAATCCACAATCTATGGTGGGGGGAGGGGGGAAGGCTATCATGGGATGGGAGAGAAGATATGGATAAGGCATGATCAAGTAGAGTACTGAAGGAAAGAGGAGCAAAATCTTTACACATGGCACTGGTTGTCCGGTTTTCACCATGGGACTTGCCCAAGGCACTTGTTTGCCAAGTTTTCACCAATGGACGAACTTATTTTTCTTTACTTTTTTTTTTTTTTTTTTTTCTCTAGAATCTTTTTCTCATTTTTTTTTGTATTTTTTCAAGATCTTTTAAAGAAAATTTTCTGAAATAATCAAGCATAGAATCTATGAAGGTGAATTCTATTGATTGGATCTTCAAGCGATTCACTCTCAAGAGTTGCTAGTTGATACACTCCTAATCCATACACAACAATGATAATATATGGACCAAGCCAATTAGGTTCAAACTTGCCCCTTTTCTCTCTGTCTTGTTGGTTCTTTGGATTTTCTTTAAGGACAAAATCACCAACTTCAAATGTGTGAGATCTGACTTTGTGGTTGTAACTTCTACACATGCATTGTTCATATGCTCTAAGGTGATCAAAAGTAGTTTGTCTTCTTTCATCGAGCAATTCTAAGTCATGCAAGCGGGAGACTCTATAGTCTTCATCACTGATCAGGTTACGCAAAGAGACCTGTAGGGAAGGTATCTCAACCTCAATGGGCAATATAGCTTGAAAACCATAAACAAGGGAGTATGGAGTGGCCCCTGTGGGAGTGCGGACACTCATGTGATAAGCCCACAAGGCAAGGTTCAATTGGATATGCCAATCATGACCAACTTCATTGACCATCTTTTTGAGGATTCTAAGGATGTTTTTGTTAGAGGCCTCAGCCTGGCCATTACCTTGAGGATAGTACAGTGTGGAGAAACAGTGCTGGATATGAAATTTCTCACAAAGCTCACGAACATCTTGGCTCTTGAAGGGACGATCATTATTAGTAATGATGGAAAGGGGGACACCATATTGAAATATGATGTAATTCAAAATAAATGTGGCAATTTGTTTTCCAGTGATATGGGTAAGAGGAACAACTTCAATCCATTTTGTGAAATATTCAGTAGCAGTCATGATGAATTTATGCCCATTGGATGAGGGTGGATAGATTTTACCCACGAGGTTGAGTCCCCACTGACAAAAAGGCCAAGATGTAGTAAGCAGTTGTAATTCCTATGCTGGTGCATGTATCAAGTCTCCATGTATTTGGCATTGCTTGCATTTCTTAACAAACCGATAAGCATCCTTCTCCATAGTAGGCCAACAATAACCAGTACGCAAGAGTTTCTTAGCCAGGGTAGGACCACTTGAATGCGCCCCACATATACCTTCGTGCACCTCTCACAAGGCAGTGTTGGCTTCATCATGCTCAAGACATCTAAGTAAGGTACCATCAAGACCCCAACGATAAAGGGTGTTAGCTAAAATGGCATAACGGGTGGCTCGACGAATAAAAGTTTTTCAGGATTTGTTGGATAAATCAGGAGGTAAGGTATTATCATGTAAGTAGGCATAAACATCTCCATACCACAGGAAATTAGGACCAACAATGAGACATATCATTTCAGATTGTGGTACATTGTAGGTAGGCTCCAAGAGCGGTTCAACCAAGAACTCACAGTATTTGACATTACTTGGCATTATTACAAGGGATGCGATTGTAGCCATTGCATCAGCTACTCTATTGTTGTCCCAAGGAATTTTCTCAAATGTGTTTGTGGTAAAGTAAGCCTTGCAATCATCCACCATTCTCTTGTATGGCATAAGTTTTTCATACTTTGTCTTATAATCATCATTAACCTATTTGACTACTAACTGGGAATAACCAAGAACACGCAAATCTAATATTTTCCATTGTACAACCATACAGAGCCCAAAAAGTAATGCTTCATATTTGCAATATTGTTGGTACAAGTAAATTGTATTTTAGAAGCTTTTGGTATGCAATCCCCTTGCGGTATGATGAAGAGAATTCCAGCACCAGAGCCACCATGTGTGAAGGAACCATCAAAATATAAAGTCCAAAGGTTTGAAGATTCCACGTTAAAGATTGACTAATCAGGCAACTCTGTAACAAGTGGATGATCATCAGTGATAGGAGCATCAACAAGTTGATTTGCTATAGCTTGTCCTTTGATTTATTTTCTTTCTACATACTCAATGTCAAACTTGCTAAGAATCATGAACCATTTAGTCAATCGTCCTGTAAGAGCCGCTTTACTCAGAAGATATTTAAGTGGATCAATTTTTGCAATGAGCTTTGTTTGGTGTGTAAGCATCTAATGTCGCAGTTTCTATGAGGCAAAAACTATAGCAAGACACACTCTCTCAATAGTACTATACTTAAGCTCATATCCCACTAGGGTATGACTTATGTAATATATTGCACGTTCTTTTCCTTCAGAGTCATGTTGAGCCAAAAGTGCCCCCAGTGTTGTAGCAGTTGTAGATATATACAATAGTAGAGGCTTGCCATCTATAGGAGGTACTAACACTGGTGGTGACATTAGGTATTCTTTGATCTATTGAAAAGCTTGTTCACATTTGTCATCCTAGTTAAATGAAACATTTTTATGTAGCAGGTGCTGAAATGGTTGACACTTATCTACCAGTTGTGTTATAAAGTGATAGATAGATTGGAGTTTCTCTTGTAAAGATCTCAATTGATAGATATTCCTCGATGGTGGCATCTCAAGTATGGCTTTTACCTTTTTAGGAATAGCTTCAATTCCCTTAGATGATACAATGTATCCAAGGAGTTTCCTGGAGGTTACCCCAAAGACACATTTCTTTAGATTCAATTGGACTTTATATTTTTCCAACCTTGTAAAGATTTTATCCATGATTTCTAAATGTCACTCTCTGGTGTAATATTTTCCAAGCAAGTCATCTACACAATCTTCCAAATATATATGCATCATGTCATGAAAGATAGTGGTCATTGGACATTGATAAGTAGCTCCTGCATTTTTCAATCCGATGGGCATGACATTCCAACAAAAAGTTCCCCAAGGACAAGTGAATGTTGTTTTGATCTGGTCTTCAGGAGCAATTTTGATCTGATTATAGCCTGAGAACCCATCCACGAGGGATAACATCTCACATCCTATTGTGGAATCCACTATCATGTCAATATTTGGAAGTGGGAAGTCATCTGTATTTAAATCCCTGAAATCTGTACAAACACAGACACTCCCATCAAGTTTTGAAACTGGTACCAAGTTTGAAATCCATTTAGCATAGTCAACAAGTCTTATAAATCCAACATCTAGCAACTTTTGTAATTCTACCTTTACCAATAGTGCCATAGGAGGATGCATTTTTCTCAATTTTTGTTTGACAAGTTTTTCCCCCTATGGTAAAGACAAGTGATGCATAGCTAAATCAGGGTCAAGTCTGGGCATATCTGCATAGGACCATGCAAAATTAACCTATCTTTCCTTGTCAAACTAGATATGCTCTACTCTCTCTTTAGGGGTCAATGATTATGCTAGATGTATAATCTTTGGTTTATATTTTGTGCCCAAGTTTGTCGGTACTATCTTCTCCACTAACATAGATGACTTTTCATGGTATAATTCTAGGGGAAGCGTGTCAAGCCTTCCATCCTCAGGTGCCTCAAAGAGGTTTTCACCTTTGGATACGTCCTTTATTTTTACTTTTTTGGGGTCTAATAGTTCCGCAAAGCGGTTTTCACTAGAAGACCTATTGATATTTTTCATAATTTTGTGACTGAAAGGCTTGGCACCTTATCCAAAGTAAGTCACACTGTTGAGCTCTATGGTGAATCTAGCCCTATGATCTCCAAGGGGTAAATCACTTCATGCTCCAAGAAAGTTTATGATTGCCTCATCATTTTGAAAAACATCTAACTGGGGGTCTCCCTTGTGGTCCCAATCAATAAGTTGCGAGTGAACAAGAGGTAAAGGATCATGATTAGGTTCAAGGTTATGAATAGGCTCAAGGGTACAAATAGAATCATATTCATATATATCAATAAAATTGTTAGAGTAATTGATGGTACCTTCCTCATCAGTCTGTGTTACATTAGAAGACTCCCCTACCTCACTCAAGTTACCCTTAGTACTCAAGGTCTTATCATTCTGTGTATCATACCCTAGACCAGGAACCTTACGTCCACCATCAGGTTTGATTGGTTCAACTATACCTTGTTTGTGTAAAACAAGAGGACTATGACCATCATAGCCATATCTTTTCAGTATTTTCAATCCCTTTCCATATTGCTTAGCTGGTATTTAGACTTCAGGCTCTGCACTTTGTGCTTTCTCTGTATCTTCATCTTTGTATAGCCATCTCAAGAGGTCCTCTTCTTCCATTTCGTCATATAAAGCTCCCCATTTTCTAAAACCAGTAGGTTTATAGACTATAGTAGTGGTGTCTGATGTGGTCTCGGTCATTTATGGTTTTCCATAAATGTGAGGGGACAAAGGTAGCATTCCAATGCAGAGAGAACGACTCATAGAATACTCCCCTACTCCACGGTCTTTTACTTTTATTCTAATCTCAGCTTAGTTGGATTTGGAAGTGGATGCTTTTAAGGATTCAAGATTGATGTATGCTTGGGAAGGAGGTACTTCACAGTTACTGGGAATGATGGATTCAATCTTAGAACTCAAATTGTTGCAATACATAAAAGGGTTTGGATCTCCTGGTATAGTTACTTCAACACCATTGTATGGAAACTTAATACATTGATGGTAGGTAGAAGGTATAGCTTACATTGCATGGATCCAAGGCCTTCCAAGGAGAATGTTATAGGTCAATGGGAGATCAAGGACTTGAAAAACCACATCCTTCACCATTGGTCCCACTTTGATAAGCAATGTAACTGATCC
Organism: Cryptomeria japonica; assembly: GCF_030272615.1. Taxonomy (NCBI): domain Eukaryota; kingdom Viridiplantae; phylum Streptophyta; class Pinopsida; order Cupressales; family Cupressaceae; genus Cryptomeria; species Cryptomeria japonica. The sequence goes on from NC_081409.1 coordinate 134,122,621, forward strand.
CTTAGATTAGCGTTCCTCTTCATCATATGCCTTTATGGTAATCTTTTTCTTTGGATCAACTGCATTTTCATTAGATCCAAGCTCTCTAATCAATTTTAGAGTACAAATACTTAGACCTGCTCCTCCATCTATCAGAACTCACTTGATCTTAACTCTATGGACAAGGACTTCAATATGTAAAGGTGCATTATGGGGTTGTTGCATGGACAAGTCATCATTCTTGGTAAAAGTGAGGGTATGAGGGGAGGCAATATGTCCCACCATAGCTTGAAATTGATCTACATGTAGGTTTGTAGACATAGAAGTGGTAGCGAGTGCTTTATCAAGGATGGATTTATGCTCAGGGGATAAGCATAGCAACTCAAGTATAGAAATCTATGCAGGCATCTTCCCTAAATGTTCTATAAGGTTGTATTGTGAAGATGGTGTAGCAGGTTTAGAATTAGATCCCTTAAGAATAAATGTGCCTTTGCGAGTGGTAACATTGCAATCAGTTTCTTTCCCCTTTATGATAAAAGTGTTCATATGATTATCGACCTCGTTGATGTTGTTTATGGTATAGTCATATTTAGCATTGGTATAGTTCACACCTTCACCAGATTTTGGGGCCTTCCCTTTATCCTCGCCATGCTTAGGGAAAGGATTTTTTAATATCTCACGATCAGAGTTACTAGAAGGAGTATGTCCATCAACCAAAATCTTTCCCTCATCAAGAAGGTCTTGTATGACATGTCAGAGTTTATTACAACTGTTAGTCTTATGACCCTTGTGTCTATGGTAGTTGCAAAAGTGATCATCATTCCACCATGGGGGATTAACTTGAGGATTGTATTCCTATATCTCTGGCAATGTTATAAGATTATTTTCAAGGAGTTCTTTCAATGTTGATTCCAGCGGTTGTCCCAATGGTGTAAAATTTTGTTTACGGATGCTTCTTTGTTTTTCTTTTTCTTTGTCTACGGATGAACCCTTAAGGTTGTAAATAGGTGATGATGTTTTAGTATTCTTTGCATCAACAACTCCGTCATTAACCACATTCTTGTTCTTGCGCCAAAAGGGTGTTTTATGATTTGAACTTGATCCCTTGTAATCTTTATCATCATTTATATTTATAGTACCATAGTCAATAAGTGTTTGTTTGATGTGGAATCCCATGTCTATGACCTCATCAAAGGTGTCCAAACACTTGAGGCAAAGTTCTCTTCCAATTTCCTTGTTTAAATTGCGACAAAAGAGGTCAACGAGCTGCTTATCGGGAATGTCACAAGGTGTTCTTTTGGTCAAATGTATCCATCTTTGTAAAAATTATATGAAGGATTCTCCTTGTTTTTGTTTTGTGTTGAAGAGGTCCATCATGGTCACTTCATGTTCACAGTTGTAAGCATAGTGTGAGACAAACTTATCAGCCAATTCTTGAAAAGATTTGATAGTCAAAGGTAACCGCGAGAACCATTCCATGGCACTTCCTCCAAGAATATGAGAAAAGAGTCTCATGAGGTACGTTTCATCTACTGTAAATTCTAAGGTAGCAGCACAAAATTATCTCAAGTGATCTCTAGGATCTCCATTTCCTCTATACTTATCCAATTTTGGTATTTCCCAATGACTAGGAAAAGGTGGCATCGAAATACTCAGATCAAAAGGATAGGGACATATGTCCTCAATAGAAAACTTGTGTGATGATGCCTTCTTATTCTTGAGAGTGTCTATTTCTTGTCTCAATGCTCTCAATTCACTCAAAACGGGATCATTGGTAGGCATAGGTCTCGATGTTTTCGTAGATCTCTTGTATCCTAGTTGCAAGTAGAAAGGTCTATGATCTTTTATCCTCTCCTCATTGTTTGTCCTTGCAGGTCTAGACTCACTAACTCTTGGTTTGTCCTTAATTGTGAGCAATGATATGTCAAAATCAGGCAGCAATTTAATTCCCTTGTCAGCAAGGGCTTTCAAGTATGCTTGTGGATCACGTTTAACCACCTCTTTAAGGAGTTTAGTAAATCTATGGTTGTGAAATGCTTCATCAATAGTGGATTGAATTATTTCTTCGTCGCTTGTTTCACTAGTTTCACTGGTCGCAATGCTAATGTGTTCTTCTTCATCAAAATTAATAAGGTCATCTCCATCTTGAAATAGATGATTTTGAAACATTTTGATTCTCGAGTTAGGAGACATAAGCAATTGTTCTGATCTTTGACCTAGGACAATGTATGAGACTCTAGATGGAATGAAAACCCTAAAATGAAAAGTGGGGACTATATGAAATGAGTGAAATTGGGATGCAACTAAGGATCAATGTAAAAATGCAATCTATGTGATATGAAAGTGATGTGTAGCTAAACCCTAAATGGGATACGAGAATGAATGATGTTTGATGCAAGGACTAAGGATACTCTAGGTCTAAAAATATTTCCCATGTGGGGTTTGACTTGTGATATGATGGATAGACACAAGGATAAGTTATCAAAGAGAGGGCATGCTATGATAGGAGATGATGAACTCCAAGCAGAATACCAACTCAAAGACACTGATAGATTCCCTAACTCAAGGAAGACACACCTCAAGTGATAAGGGGGATTGATGATCAAAAGTTGATGTCAAACGTAAGACGAGAAATCCTAAGTGCAAGCAATGTTTTTTGGTTTTTTTTTTTTTGGATTTTTTTTGGCTTTTGGTATGCAAATAATAATGAAATGCTAGGACCAATGATGAAATGACCTAAGGAACTTATGCAAGGTCTAAGGTTATATCCTAAAGGAATGATGGAAAGGCTATGAAAAGATTATGGGTATGATCTAAGGGGCTTATGCATAGGTTTGATCTAGGGGGGGATATGCAAAGGCTAGGTATGATTAAATAAGATATGCAAGGATTAAAGATGCAACTAGGTGAAGACTATGCAAGGATCTAAAAGGGGATGGGAAACTAGAATGATGTGACTATGTGAGGACCTAAAAGATCAGAACTTCAAAAGCGATGCCCCAAGAGATTTGAAATGATTATTTTGAGAACACAAGTTCAACATTTCAAGGACAAAGTTGTTTTGCAAGGTTTTAGTTTCAAGTGTAGTGTTGATTATGAAATGTTCTTGTTTGTTTGTGAACACACTCAGAAAACATGGCAGAGAAAATGTTTGTTTGATTTTGCAATAAAACACATTCAAGCACAATCCTAAGGCTAGCCAGGACAATAGTTGTTGAATCTCACTTGGGGGGTTACCCCGAGCTACGTAATTCAAAGCGGATACTTAGATGCTTGACCCCACTAGCTCCACCCTTGGCACTCACTTCTCTAGGGCATCCAAGCATCGATCCCCATGAAAACTCCCTATGGCGAACTTTGTATCTCTACTAAGAATCGTAAGAATGTGAGCCGCTTCAGAGATTCGACCTCCTACGTCAACAACTAGAAGGTTTTTGGCTTCTAACACAAAAGGTGTCTAGTAAGGTCATCCATTCGAGTGGCCATACATGTAGCGGCGTATGCTCCATTAAGGAAGGCTCCCAGCCTATAGAGGTTGTGCTCTATAGGGTTTATGGGGAGACATGCCATCGGTATAAACTAATCAGCACTTGTTGCTTGCAACTTTCATCACAAACACATTTATTTATAGTGGTTCAGAAGAGCTTGGCTTTATCCCATTACCACTTGGGTCATTCCCTCTCACCGAGCCTTAAGGGCTTCTCGGGAGGCAAGCCCTCTAAAAGGTAAAACAAAAAGAGCCTATTGCTCAAAACATGGAAGACACTGGTTAATTTTAAAGCACTAATTCGAAATGTGATCTAATCTAAAAATCAAACAATCTGTTTCAAATCAACATTTCTTTGACATGTGTCCTGCATCAAATGACATTAGTAGTTTCAAGAGATTATCTTCAATGCACGAGATTGGATGCCATAAGAGTGAACCTGCACAAGCACACAAAGCAACAAAGATTAGTTCACAAAAAGAAATCAAAACACACTGACACAAAAATAAACATTAGTCTAATTAATTAAAAAAAATAATACTTTAATTAACAAATTAAAAATCTAATTATAAAAAACTAAATTCAAAAAACTAAATTCAAAAATTTAAATTTAAAAATCTAAAATCTAAAATCTAACTAAAAAAATAATATAAAATCTAAAATCTAACTTAAAAAAAAACCATAATCCAATTTAAAAATCTAAACTTTAAAGTCTAACTTAAAAAACAAAATCTAATTGAAAACAAATCTAAACTCTAAAATCTAAATTAAAAAAAACTAAAATCTAATTTAAAAAATCTATAAACTAAAATCTATTTTAAAAAAAGCTAACTAAAAAGTAAATCTTATTTAAAAAAACTAAAGTCACATTCTAACTAAAAATAAAACTACTTTTAAAGAACAAAAATAAAAAACAAAAACTTTTTCTAAAAATCATTACGCCACTACTTTTAGAAAGAAATGCAACACATGGAGACTATTTTCAGATTTTTAATGCAAATAAGATTAGACATAAACAAGACATGTGAAGTGTTGCAAAAAAAAATTTACAAGTGTTGTTGTTGTTTGAAAGTGCAGATTTTTTTTAATGCAAAATATGGCCACACAAACAAGATTTTAAATTGTTTTCATTTCTGTTTTAAATCTATCCAAGCATGGTAGAAAGAAAGGCATTAAATTTTTTTTAAATCAGAAAATATGTGAGCCAACAATAAGATATTTTAATCAGCAATATGTGAGCCAAAATAAGGCTTTAAAACTATTTTCTAAACCTGTCCAAAATCTGCACAAAATGTGACAAAGGCTAGGCATTTTGAGCTTGTCTTAAATCTGAAAACAAGTGGTGAATATAGTTGTCCAAAACCATATTAAAAATTTCCAAAAACATGTTCAATATAGCTACCCAAAACCATATCAAAACTTGCCAAAAACATATTCAATATAGCTGTCCAAAACCATATCAAAGCCTATCAAAATGTGATCAAATAAATGTTCATAAAGCCATATTAAATCTGCAACATTATAGTCATATAATGCTCAATGTGAGAGTGGACAAAGGTGTCCCACTGGGTGTGCCAATTGTAGATGGAGGAAATGGATTGAACATAGGATTCAATCTTCCAACATCCAACAATGAAGTTTTTCCTGCAAATCACACACATGCAAATTGAATTCTTAACTAGAAACACACATGCATGTTATCAAATTCTACTCCATTGCACTCCTTAAACCAAGATCTTATGTAGATAATATTGCTCTCAGAAGCACACACAAGAAGCTATGGTTTTTTGGGGATTCAAGATGATTAATGCAAAGGAAACTAAAGAAAATGAAATGCAAAGATGATGAAGAATGCAAACTGACATAAGTTTGACGCATAAAGATGAGATGCTCAAATAAGAGAGGAGGGCTTGTTTAAATAGATTTTCTTTGGGTGAGTTCATGTTGTGGGATGAATATGGGATAATGCAAGATGAGTGGTATAGGGAAGAAGAGTGGTAAATGGGAAATGGTATGTGGGAAATGGTAAGTGGTATGAGGGGATATTAAAGGGTTTTATTAAATAAATAGAGAAATGTGTATAACGTGAATGCATGAAGGTGTATGCATGAATATGATATAATGTTTTATTTAATAAATTTAATAGATAAATGATGAGATATTAATAATAATATAATAAAAGATGAAAATTATGAATAATGAATTATGGAGAAATAATAAGGACTCGCCCGATGTTCAGAGAAATTTGAAATTAAATGCAGACAAATTAATGGAAATTTTTATGTGTCTACAGTATGTATGTATGTATGTATGTATATGTATATGTATACATATACATATCTATACTTATAGATATGTGTATACATATATACATATATACATATATATATATATATATATATATATATATATATATATACATATATATATATATATATATATATATATATATATTGCATGTGTGTATACATACATACATACATACATACATACATACATACATACATACATACATACATACATATATATATATATATATATATATATATGTATATATATATATATATATATATGTATATATATATATATATATATATATACACATGCAATATATATGCTTATCAAATGCACCGCTATTGAAAATATCATACAATCTACCTTTAAAATTTTCCTTTATTCAAGTAAGTTGTCTATCATTTCCTATCTTTGATTATTAAAATCTCTTTGTCAGATCCTTTAATCATGATTTTCTCTTCCTTCAAATCTCAAGAATAAACCATGTTAGATCATGCCCTCCGGGCTAGATATCCTTCATTCGTGATCTTTTACCAAATTTGTCCTTTGAATTTAGTTATGTTATCTCGTCCAAACGATTCACCAAACCTCTACCTTCTTTGTCTTTTACCTATATCTCCAAAGTCTCCATCTTGCTAATAACAAAACTCTATTATTCAAGGCTCTATTGAATAAATGATATCATTTCTTCCATAAAATAAGTCAAGTATAATCATGAAAAATCGATCCCCTTTAGGATTCAATAACATCAACTTTGACATAGAAAATCTTTCTAACCTTACTCGGGTATGTTTTGTAGATATGCTTCCACTCATTTAAAATATTCCATTTTAAAATTTAAAATTGTCATCCTTTTATCATTTTGTCCAAGCAAGTTTGAATTCTACAATCCTCAACAACTCTAAGCTTAGCATTTATCTCTTCATCTTTTTTTATGTCTTCCATTAATTTCTAACTATATTTTTTGCTAATCTATCTGCCATGTCATTCCCTTCTTTATAAATGTGGCTTATTTTGAAATCATCACTTTTCTTAATTATTTCTATATTGGAGTAAGTCATCTTTCCATTAGCTAGTTAGGCAAACTATTTTTTTGAGTACCATTTATCACTATCAGAGAGTCTCCTTCCAAATGAATCTTCCTAGATCCTATTTTAAATCTATCATGTAATCCAAGCAAAGTTGCTTCAATTTTTGCTACATTATTAGTATTTTCTCTTAAAGAAAATGATTCTTCTACAATCATTTTCCCTTCTTCATCTTGAGAAATACAGCCCATACCACCTTGACTTGGATTTCCTTTCACTACTCCATCAAAATTATATTTTATCCATCCTTTCTACTAGGGCATCCATTTAGCTTTGTCTCCAACCATTGATGAATGCATATTCTTGCTCTCCCCTTGATTCTTAGGGATAATTAAGCCTTTAAATTTCCTAGTCATATCTTCATCCCATTGATTGAATGAATTATCCTTTGACACTTGATACCTTGCTATTGTATTGACCAGATCCACAATTTGATCCTCAATTTTTTGTATGATAATTTTCTCTAGCATCTCTTTATCTTGAAAGATTTTGTGGTTTCTTTCCTTCCATATTTCCCAAACTATTGTTGAGGGTATTACTTTCCACACACTAGAAAACATACTTTTCTTTCTCATTCCCTCCCAAATTTTGAACCAATTCAATAATTGTTGTGGTATGGGGAATTAAAAGTTGAGCTTTTCTAAAAAGTGACCCCAACATTTCTTTGCATAGTGAAAAGCTAATAAAATATAGTCTAGCGTTTCATTATGTATTTTACATAATACACATCTACTAGCCCCTTGGATGCCCATTTTTCCTATTCAATCTTGTGTGAGACCCTTTCCTTGGATTGTCAACCATGCAAATACCCCTACCTTTGGAAGACAATGTTTTTTCCTTAATAATTTACATGGCCACTCTTCTTCAACTATAGCTTCTTCTTTAGTTTTATATCATAACTTTAATTTATAGGAACCTGTTTTAGATCCACACCATCTAATCCTAACCTTTTCATTAATTGGCACCACACTTCTTTCTTTTAAGAGTTCATTCAGGAGTTCTTTTTGATGTCTTGGAGCTTCTATGTCTTCCAGTTGTTTTCATTGCCAAATACTAACACCATCCTATAAAATTACTGTCCCATAATCCCTCACTTTAGTCCCCCACATCCAAGAATTTTCCCTTTTAATTTCCTCCATATTAGGATAATTTTCTAAAGTTTTACAATTATTCCATGAGTCGGTCCAGAAGGAGACACTTTGTTCATCTCCAATTTCCCATGTTACATGCTTTGATATTATATCTTTGCATTCCAGTATATATTTCTATATAGATAATCCTCTTGTGGGATCACTTATAGTCAATATACTAATAAGATTATCACTATCTAAATATTTTCTTCTCAAGAGCCTAACCCATTTGTGATCCCCTTTGCTATAAAATTGTCAAACAAGTTTTGCTCCCGTTGCTATATTCATTACTGCTAATTGCCTAGTGCATGTCCCACCTGATACCTTTGGAGTACAAATTTTATCCCAAGCAATAAGTGGGACTTTATTTTGGTCATTTGTTCCATTCAAGAAAAATCTTCTCATGATTTTATTCAATTCCTCCTCTATTGCCTTCGAGATTTTTAGGCATGACATGGAATATACAGGAATTGTTGATAACACTAATTTAATCATTAATAATTCCCCATCTAATGAAAGCCATTTTCCTCTCCTTCATCCCATCTTGTTTGCATATCTATTTCTTAAGTTTTCCTAGTAGAATTTTTTGTTTATTCTATTAAAGAGTGGTGTTCCTAAAAATTTCCCAAAAAAACTAGCCACTTTCAAATTTAGGATTTTGGCTAATGCCCTTTGAAGGCTAGGTTGAGTATTTAGGAAGAAAATCTTAGATTTATTCGAATTAATTTGTTTTTTTGAAGCATTGCAACACCCATTAAGGAGACCTTTTATTTTCTTAGCTTCACCCCTACTCGATTGCCCAAAATGTATTGTTTCATCTACAAATTGTTGGTGTGTCACTAGATCCAAACTCATCACTACATTTATACCTTGCCACTCTCCATTGCTTCTAATCTTACTAATGAGGCTCCCTAAAGTTTCTACCATAATATTGAATATAAAAGAGGATATTGGATCACCTTTCCTAATACCTTTTTTCATGCTATAGAAACCCTGGGTAGCTCCATTCATAAGTACTAAGAATTTTGGGGATGAGATATAGCTAATAATCCACTCTATCCAATCTCTATTAATTCCAATTTTTTGTAAAACTTCATATAAAAATCATCTATACATTGAGTTATATGCCTTAAGAACATCTAATTTTAAGATCACACTTGCCTATCCGGTTTTCTTCACTGAATGAAATTCTTCACAAGCAATTATAATGCCTTCAAGAGTTGATCTACCCAAAGAAAAGGCACTTTGTTCTTTCAAAATGATGGAATTTAAAACTACTTTTAATCTATTTGCAATGATTTTAGAGATAATTTAATATGTTGTATTGCATAGGGCATTTGGTCTAAAGTCGCTCATGGTTAAACGAACTTCCCACCTTTTAGGGATCAAAGCTAAGAATGTGTGGTTAATTGCCTTGAGAATGGTTTTTTCTTTCTTGATTCCTCCATAGCCTTATAAATGACTTCTACTATTTCGCAAAATTGCTAGAAAACCATTTGGGCCTGGGGCCTTATCTTGGTTCATCTAGAATACTTCTTTTCTAACTTCCTATTTGGTGATCTTTTTATAAAGCTCTTTGTTTTGCTTCTCTATTACGATCCTTGGAATGGCCTCCAAAAAGTCATCTTTGGCCTCCCTGCTCAGTTGCACTTCCTTATTTAGAGTTTCTTCAAAAAAATTGAATGCTTCCTTATTTAGAGTTTCTTCAAAAAAATTGAATGCTTCCTTATTAACCTCCTCTAGAGTTTGAGTTTGTGTCCCTTCTTTCTAATAGATGTCTATGAATCACTTCTTTTCTTATTAACCATTGATATTTTATGAAACAATTTTGTAATTCTGTCTCCTTAAGCCATATTTCATTCAATTCTACCTTTTGCACTATTTCATTCAATTCTACCTTTAGCAATTTCTCTCTTTCAAATATCTCTATTCCTATTCCCTTTTCAATTATGATCTCATTGAGGTTTGTCAACTCTTTTTCAACTCTAGATTTTTCTTGGAATATGTTATTGAAATGATTTTTGTTCCATTCTTTTAAGTTAACTTTGATATACTTTAATCTTTTATTGAGTTGATACATATATGATTGATCTCCATGCTTTATCTTGTTCAACCACTTGGCTATCAGTTCATTCAAACTTGAATGTCTCAATCACATGTTTTCAAACTTGAAAGGAATACTTGTTGTGTGGTCATCCTCTCTTATTGTTAACTATACTAGATAATGGTCAAAACCCATATATGGAAGCACTATTACTTCATAGTCTTGCATTTGACAATCCCAACATCCTACGCTCAAGCATGTATCTAATCTTTCTGCCATTTTAAAAGGTGATGTAATGTTGTTTCTTATAATTTTAAAAAATTATAATAATAAAAAAATAATAATAATATGATAAGATAAAAATGTTAATAAAAATACAAATATTATAATATTATAATTATATTATATTGAAAATAATATAATTAAATATTTAAATTCAATAATATTATAATAGTATTAAAATTAAATATATAATTGTTATTTGTGAATTATATTAAAGGTAATATAATAAAAGCTGATATGATGTTATAATAATATCATAATCATAATATAATAAAATAATAATAATATAAGATGATATAATAATAATTTATTTTAATTAAAATATAGTAATATTATTAATGATAATACAATAATAATTTTAAAATATGATATATTATTCTTATATATGTGTTATAATATTAATTAAATTTTATTATGTTATTTTATTATTATATATTATATTATATTATATTAATAGATATAATAATAATACTTAAAATTATTTTATATTTAAAATATTATATATTATACATGTATTATTATATTAATTTTATATTACTTTTCACCCTATTATATCTAGAGTATTTACTTTTAATTTTATTTTATTTGTTTGTTTATAAATTTGTTCACAGCTTAAATTTTGAATATTAAATTAGGTTAAAATAATAATGTCCCATCATGTATAGCATATTATTATGTTACTATCTAATAGAAATGATAAAAAACAAGAAACAACTTGATAACAATCCTCACGATAAATGGATATGCTTTATATATTTTTTACTTTTATCACTTTTTTAAGTTAAAAGAATCTATGTAAGCATATTGGATTTATGAAAACTTAGTGTGCGTTTTTTGGATTATGTTCTTTGGAATACATGCATGGTGGTAGGACCTTTAAGAATAATTGTCTTCAGAAACAATTTCATTAATAGGTCATTTCTTCTAGAGAATGGCCTCAAATTTCAAAGTGAAGAAACTCGATGAGGATCCTATCTTCAATTTTTGAGATGATTGAAGCTCTACACAAACCAAGACCTTCAAACAAGATGGAAAAATGATCATTGGCATAATCAAGCATTGCCTTTTGGGAATTAATTGTTTTCATTGTTAAATATCCTCTTAACTATTTTAATCGTTGCAATGTTCTCTATTCTAAAATGTGATTAAAAGCTTAGCATTAATATAATCAATGTCATTAATCTTGTTATTGCAAAATAAAAAATGTGTTTCTATTAACTTCATTTTCATAGTTGATCTTCAATTAAATTTTATCTTTAATTTTCTAATAGCATATCCCTTGAACCTCTTATAGATACAAGTGCTTGTATAATACTAAAAAGATGTGAAAAACATATTTATATTAAAAAAATAAACTTCTTAGAAATACAAGAAATATAATAAATGAAAAAATTATCAAAATTCAAATATATCACCGTTTAATATTAAAATACAAACTTATCACTCCCGTTAATAAGACACAAAAAATAATAAATATATTATATTTTTATGTAACGTATGTACAAATTCTTTAGGTTCTCAAACAAATAAGGGTTCTTGCATAGAAAGTCAAATTTGACGAAAACAAATCACGAGTGGGTAGGGAAGTTTCATTGTGTTTAGGCCAAAACATAAATAGTGAAAGATTTAGTAAAAATTGTTTGTCGTTTGACTGTTGATGTTTTGCGGGTATTGTGTTTTCCAGATTCTTGGATTCCGTATATTGGAGTTTTAAATCATGTAACTTTTCTTTATGGAAATAAAAGCAATTTTTTCTCTCGATTTAGAAAATTGAGGACTATCATTTAACAGTCAAAAAGGAAATAGTGGATGACGTGTAAGTAAACAAAGTGTCTATGCTAAATCGAGGACTATCACTTAACAGTCAAAAAGTAAATAGTGGATGACGTGTAAGTAAACAAAGTTTCTATACTAAATCGAGGACTATCACTTAACAGTCAAAAAGTAAATAGTGGATGACGTGTAAATAAAGAAAATGAAGACTATAATTCAAAGGTCAGCAGTCAAAAGTAAATGTTGGAAGATGTGTGGAATCATGAATGATTGTTTTAATTTTAAGTAAAGCGTCAAGAAAACGAAGTGTCTGTGCCTAGCAATTTCTGTATGTTTGTCCTTTTCGTAAACTAGACGAGTATTCTTGCTATAAAAGAAATTGTGATATTTAGCAATGCAGCAGTAATTGAGGGTGCGTGGTGGTTACAATGGCGTTCCGCACGAATAGTTTGTGTATGTGCACATCCCTCTCTCTCCTCTACTCTGCTTTCTTTTCTGTAATTTTATTTTTGTGTGTCCATGGATGTCCTCCCAATGAATGGAAAGCGCTTCTGACTCTTAGGATGGCTTTCCATGACACTGATGGAATGCTAAAGTCGTGGGAGGGAGCTGATTGTTGTGTATGGAGAGGTGTCCACTGTGATGAAATAGAATCGGGTGGACACGTTACTGAGTTGGATATTAGTAACTTTTATCTAACAGTTCGAGATTGGGATAGAGACATTGATTCAGCCTTGTTACAATTGAAGCGCCTCAGATATTTGGATTTGAGTGGCAATGATTTTATGGGTACTTCTTTCACTCCAGGTTTGGCCTTGTTAAAGAACTTGTCATATTTAAACATAGCCAATACTTCATTTTCGGGATACATTGCACCTCAACTTGGAAATTTTTCTTCCTTGCGTTATTTAGATCTGAGTGATAATCATTTGTTGAATCTCAACAGCTTACAGTGGTTATCTAGTCTGTCCATGCTAAAGTATCTGGACCTCTCTGATTGTTTTTATGATTCCACCCTCCCAGTTTCTTTGCTAAATATTTCCTCACTTGCTGTTCTTAAGTTTAGAAATACTGGGATGTCAGGATCGATTCCTACTTGGATGGGGAACATGAGCAGATTAACTTCACTTGATCTGAGTGAGAATTGTTTAAATGGTTCCATACCCAGAAGTTTATCAAAGCCTCATTTCCTCGAATACCTTGACCTCTCTCAAAATGACATTATCGGTATAATACCCGAGGCTATCGCAAATCTCACCAGTCTTATATATCTCAATCTGTCGATTAACAACTTGACTGGTAGGATTCCTTCAAATTTAGGGTACATGGATGCTAATGTGGGAAGCCTCTCTTATTTAGACCTTCACCAAAACCAATTAGAAGGTCGCATCCCATCTGGCTTGGGTTTACTCACCAATCTCACTTACATAGATCTTAGCGGCAACAGGCTTAGTGGTCCAATCCCCCCTTCTCTAGGCAATCTACCGTCTCTTGTCGTTTTGGATTTACATGATAATCAATTGGAAGGCAGTATCCCCGTAAGTTTAGGCAAAATTAGCACACTAAGAAACTTATCCCTTTCCCACAACAAGATGAGTGGAGATCTTCCCTTGTCATTTGCACAATTGTCTTCACTCGTCGGTCTTGATCTGAGAAACAACCAATTGAATGGAAGTATCCCTTCCTTGCTCACGCTACCATCTTCTCTGAAAACATTTTTGCTCTCCAACAACAACATGACAGGAACAGTTTCAGATCAAGGTCTCTTGCGCAATAGTTTAAGGTTGGTGGATTTGGACTTGTCTTATAGTGGGCTCAACATCGACATCGACTCTGCGCCGTGGATTCCGCCTTTTCAGCTCCGGAATTTGAATTTGAGGAGGTGTAAAATTGGAGGCCCAATTCCCAGCTGGATTTCAACTCAATTTCAACTTGAAACTGTGGACCTATCAGACGCCAATCTTGTGGAAGATCTTCCATCTTGGATATGGGAATTTTCATCGGAATTGATTAGTTTGAACCTGTCTAACAATCATTTGGCGAGTCCTGTCACTGTTTCTTCAATCGCACTTACTCTGCAGGTGTTGGATCTGTCCGCAAATGAGCTGAATGGCCCCTTATTGCTAGATATTCGTATGCCTGAACAACTAAGTTTGGAGGTTCTTTTATTTGCAGACAGTAAGATTGAAGGACCAATACCAGTTTCATTAGGGAATATGACATCTCTAGTTATTCTTGATTTGTCAAATAACCAGCTAAGAGGCAATATACCTGATAGTTTGGGGGATTTGGAAAATCTTCAAGTTCTGCATTTGGAGAAGAACCATTTAAATGGAGAGGTCCCTGTTAGCCTCGCCAAGCTCTCAGAACTTGTAATGCTCAACCTGGCAAGTAATGATTTGGAGGGTAAGATTCCTGAGGAGCTTGGAAACTTGACAGGACTTGCGTCTCTCCGTCTTGAAAAGAACAATCTTCAAGGACTTCTTCCTCCCTCTTTAGCACAACTTTCAGATCTGCAGGTGCTTGACGTAGGAGAAAACAATTTGACAGGGAAAATTCCATATTGGATTGCTGATTGTTCAAGACTTCATGTTCTTATGATGAGATCAAACAATTTCAAAGGCAAACTACCTCCACAGATCGGCGAAATGCCTAACCTTCGGCTCCTCGACCTTTCTTCTAATCTTTTATTCCGTGAAATCCCAAATACCTACTTAAATTTCTCAGCCATGGTCGACGTAAATGAAGATATGACCGTGCTTGGAGCAGACCGTCTCCCCATTGCTGTACTGAGGCCGGCTAAGGGTCCTGTTGGTTCTCTTGGTATTGAAGGTAATGTACATAAAAATGAAGACAGAAGATACTATATAGAGGGCTTAGATCTGATTACTAAGGGATCAGAAAGGCATTACGCTTATGTCTTATCAGGTATGACATGCATTGATTTGTCAAACAACAGATTATGGGGTTATCTTCCAAAGGAAATTGGGAATCTCAAAGGCTTGATGTTTCTAAATCTTTCTAGGAATAGTTTCAATAGGGACATTCCAGGTAGCATGGGCAATCTGAGTCGGTTGGAATCGTTGGATCTTTCCTTCAACAGTTTTTCAGGGAGAATTCCCTTCCAGCTTGGTATTCTGGATTATTTGGGATATTTAAATCTGTCTTACAACAATCTGTCAGGGGTGATACCACAGCAAGGCCCTCATATGATCACATTTGATGAAACAGCATTTTCAGGAAATCCAAATCTGCAGGGATGCCCTGTTGAAAGCTGGAAATGTTCCACCCGTCGTTCACCACTCTCTCCTCCCAGCGTTGATGTCAAAGAAGAGACCAACCAAGGGTTTTCATGGTATGAGCTGAGTATTGGATGGTCAATTGCAGCAGGATTTTGTGCCATGGTGTTGGTACTCACTTTCAAAGCGAATTGGAGAAAGGCGACCTTTGATCAGATGGACAGAGTTATAATATTTCTGTTAGGGGAGCCCACTAATTGGAGATGATGATGTTAGAAATTAAGGATATGGTGTTTTGCTTTCACCATAAGAAACGCATAATGTTTAGGTCTCTTGAACAGGGCGTCTGGACCAGGCGTTAAGGATATAGTATTTTGCTTTCAATACGGGAAGGACTTGTGTTTGGACATCTTAACAAGCCTTCCGGACTGGGTATTGAAGAAGTATTTTGCTTTTACTGTAATACATATTTTAATGTTGAGACATCTTCGTAAGGTATCTCGAACTTTATTTCCTTTGTTCATTTCCGAAGAGTTTTGAGGATTCAAAAGATATATTTATGATATTTATTTTTATGTTTGAAATATTGTATTAAAGATATATTTATGATATTTATTTTTATGTTTGAAATATTGTATTGGTCATTTCGAAATTTTGATTTATGGTATAAAAAGGGATGTAGTCACTGTCAAATAAAATATCTATCAATTTTGTTTGACATAAATATTAGATATTAATTGCTTTTTCTAGTTTATTATTAAGTGAATTTCTTTTCTTGAATGAATATTTTATGGTAGTCATATGTTAAAAATGAATTTGCAAGAAGAAAATTAAAAAGGCTAAACAACTTAAACTTATATTAAGAAATAATTGCGATAAATTGAGTTTTAGAGGGTATCTCAAAACCCAATTCCTTTAACTATTTAAAGAGATGAATAAGAAAACATGATTTTGTGAGTGATTTTTTTCCATGTCATTCTATAATAATAGCTTTAGTAAGTTTTGTATTTTTAGTGTTCAGCTATTTGAAAAATAACCTTAATAACCATGAGAAGATGATCATTGAAAGATTTAAATTTAGGATATCCGAAGGCCAACTTGTTCGTTCTTATCTATCAATATATGTAAAATTGTTGGAATGGTGAAAAAACATACCTTCAATTGTGCTTGTCCATTTAATTTTTTGTTTAGCTTTCGATAATGTTTGATATCTTTATATAGTTACAAATGACGTGTTTTTCTATATAGTTATGCTAAAATATTTAGCTTTGCTTGCACCTAGCCCTATGGTTAAGACGGAAGTATAAAAGTGTGTGCCACTTTTAGGTATGTGATGTTAGTAAAGTCTAATTTATAAGAAGTTTAAATTTTTTAGAATATATTTGTTAGTTCATTTCTTTTTTGTATGTAAAGAGTATCCTTGTGTTTAGTAGATCATGTGTTAAGGTATTGAACATTATTTTATAAAGATTTGCAAGGCATGTATGATATTTCACAAGGATTTAAACATGGCCTTTATTATTTTGCAAACTCTAATAATCTATCATTTCAACTGATTCCATTGGACAAGTCATTTATTTAAGGTCACACAAAATGATTATGATGAAGAGTTTCATTAAATTACATGTTATAATAGACTATTTGAAGTCTTATAGACATATACTTCTATTATAGAGATGACTACCAATCCAATATCTTTTTTCTTTAATTTCTACAAATTATGTTCATAAAAATTAAATCAATAATAAGATTTTTAATAGTAATATTTATTAAACAATTTTTTTTGATAATTTTTATTTTTCTTAAATTATCTATTGAAACACAATTAAATAATAAAAAAGTTGTAAAAAATCAGATGAAAAATAAAAATGACTGAAATTTAAACCCTATTTTATACATACAAATAATAAATATATTAAAAAAATATTTTTAAAAAGTGAAATTTTGAAACCTATGACTTATGTCTTACAAATTCTTTGCTAACAGAAATTAAACAAAATCGTGTGGGTAACGATCTTTCCTTGTGTTTAGAATGGTTATGAAGTTTGGAAGGAGGTGATTGCTTGTCTCGTTTCATTTCGACGTAGTTACGCATTCCAGTTGATGACAGCATAAGAGCCCATTAATTTGTTCTTCTACTTCCCCATTAATGTCGGGACGGGTGCTCGATGTTGTGCCCAAAATAAGTGGTCCATTAACTTTTGGACACGCTTAAGTGACTTCACAGTCAACACAAGACAAGACATTGTGTTGGTGGTGTGTTCATATACTATAGATTTTTCCCGAGACAATAAACGCGGTTGAATTTTTCTTTTTTTTTAAATAAAATTTCCAAATAAAAAAATTAATGTAGTATATAAAAAAAATCATTTATATATATATATATATATAAAAGGATTCTTAAATGTGTGGAAATATAAATATATTAAAAAACAGTTTTAAAAAATTTCATAGAATGATTAATTAATTAAATATAATTATTTTATTTTTTGAATTTTTTACCCGATAAGCTTGTATTACGTGGGCCATGCCCACCGGAAATGTCTGACGCCTGAGCCTTATTTTTGCCGTTACTGTAAAAAGGTGTGGTTGCCTGTAACACGCTGAAGTTTGTCTGAAAATTAAACTGGCGATCCATTGTGTAATGTTTGCAAGACATCAACTGCGCCAACTCCTTAACAAGGGAATAGAGATTTGCAGTGAGAAAACATTTACTGCGCTAGCTGTGTAACGAGAGGTGTATTTAGTGAGCAACTACGCATTGAACACGCCTCCCAGTTATATCGATCTTGCCATACGCCCTTGCAGGCCAAAACAGAGCTTGGATTAAACCTTCAACAAAAATGGGTGCAAATATTAGATTTCGAGTATTATTCCTGGACTTATTAAATGGGTTTGATTGATGTTTATGTTGAATCTAAAACTTCCCCTGTTCTTAAAGCCAACTGTTAATAGGGTTTGATTGATGTTTATGTTGAATCTAAAACTGCCCCTGTTCTTAAAGCCAACTGTTAATCATAAATATTAATAGAAACATCCAAATTGAACCCAGAATAACCAATATCAATCATTGGTCTTAGAGAAAACAAAAAAATCAGAGAATGCTCTGTTTTATTACAGCAGAGAGCTCTACTCTTTTACGTAGACCGTGTTTTTATTATTGCAGCTCTATTAAAAAAATACAAAGCCTTTTCATTTAAAAAAAACTAAGTCTCTAAATAAAGAACTACTACTTAATTTATTACATGCATTATTCGAACTATTTTATAAATTAGAAATCTAAGCTAAGAAACTACAACTATCACCGAATAAGCTAATTGTATATTTGCATGGACAACATGCTTTATTTGCTAAACTAAAAATATATTAGTTAATAATATACGATCCTAAATTAAGCTACCCACATGCTGGTGTATGGCGGTGGAGGCTAAAAACAGTTATGAGCTGCATGCTCGAGCAACATCTGTTCTCAACATACTCACCCTTGATGCTGAGAGGGCTCACAATCTTATCTCGCAGTGCTAAAATTGAGCTTTTGCAACCGCCTTAGTGAAGATATCTGCTAGCTAATCTTGAGTATTAATGTGCTTCAATTCAACTTCTTTCTTCTGCACCAAATCTCGTATGAAGTGATATTTCATATCAAAATGCTTTGTCCTCTTGTGATGAACTGGGTTCTTTGCTAACTTGATGGCACTCACATTGTCACAATAAATTAAAGTAGGCTGAATTTTTTTTTCTCCAATTTCTTCTAAAACTTTTATGAGCCAAAGAGCTTGCGTACCTGCCGAGGTAATTGCAAGATACTCTGCTTCTGTAGATGAGAGGGCAACAATACCTTTTTTTTTTGAGCTCCAGGTAATTAAACCAGAACCAAAAGAAAAACAATTTCCAGATGTAGATTTACGGCCATCCATACTACCTCCCCAATCTGAATCACTAAAGCCTACAAGATTAAACTTTTTAGAATAGTAGTAATGAATACAAAAATTTTAATTCTCTTTCACATACCTCAAAATCCTCTTGGATGCCTTCATATGTATTTTAGATTGATTTGTCATATACCTTGACACAAGTGAAACTGAATATGTAATATCAGGCCTTGTGTGGGTTAGAAACATCAAGCTCCCCACAATACTTCTGTAAGTCGTCTCATCAACTAAATCAACACCATCATCTCTACATAACACATCTCCATGAGCACTTGGAGTGGAGGTAGGGTTACAATCAGTCATATCAAATTTCTTCAACATATCTTGTGCATACTTTCTTTGACAAATAAAAATCTCATCCTTACTTTGATAAACCTCCATTCCTAGAAAATATTTCATGAGACCAAGATCTTTCATCTCAAATTCTCTCATCGTAGAAACTTTGAATTCATCTTTCATCTTAGAAATATTACCTATATACAATAGATCATCAACATACAAACTTATGATGAGAATAACAATACCTTCTTGTTTGTAGTAAAGGGTAGGATCACTCTTACTTCTCTAGAAGCCATTCTCTTGAAACTATCCATCAATCCTGGCATACCATGCTCTTGGTGCTTGCATGAGGCCATACAAAGCCTTCTTCAACCTGTACACTTGATGCTCTTTTCCTTCCACTTCAAAACCTTGTTGCTGCTCCACATATACTTCCTCTTCTAAGTACCCATTCAAGAAGACACTTTTCACATCCATATGATGTATGCTCCACTTCTTTTGAGTTGCTAATGAAATCAAAATTCTAATGGTCTCCTGTCTTGCTACTAGTGAAAATGTCTCTTCATAATCAATTCCATACTTTTGTGTGAAGCCTTTAGCAACTAATATTGCCATGTGTCTTTCAACACTCCCATCACTATTAAACACGGTCTTGTAGACCCATTTGGTGCCAATCTTTTTCTTGTCATGCAGAAGCTTTGTCAACTCTCAAGTGTCATTCCTATGAATGGAATCCCTCTCTTCTTCCATGGCTTGCACCTGAACCTCATTAGTACATGAATCTTCAAAACATGATGGTTCAAAATGATTCTTGCCTAATAAAGAAAAATTCACTGTCTCACCTATTGGGTTTTCTTCATGTAGTTGATTTCCACTCCTCTGGTAGATATCACTCAATCTTCTTACCTTCCTTGTAGACCTTGGAGAAGAAGCTGGACTTGAACTTGGTACTGAAGAACTTGATGAAGGGCTTCTTGGTGGAGTTAAACCACTGGATACAAAAACATTAGTTGGCTGCTCATGATCAGTATCAACAATTATATCATCATTCAAAACAGATTTTGGCTTCTCAACATGGCCTTTTAAATGACCATAAAGTCCCCTTTCATCAAAAATTACATCTCTTGAGAAAATAAGCTTATTAGTGATGGGATTATACAATCTAGAAGCCTTTTTTTTCTCACTATACCCAATAAAAATACATGACTCACTCTTTGCATCTAACTTTTTTCTATTCTGATCAGGTACATGCACACAAGTCAAACAACCAAAAACTTTGAAATGATTAACATTAGGCCTTTTTCCATACCAAGCTTCATAAGGAGTCATATTTTCGAGTGTACTAGTGGGGCTATGGTTGAGAATGTACACCGCTATAGCAACTGCATCTTCGCAATATGAATTTCTCAATCCCTTGGTTTGTATCGCGCACCTAGCCATTTCTACTACAATATGATTCTTTCTTTTAGCTACCCCATTCTGTTGAGGTGTATATGCAGTTGTGAGTTGCCTCTTAATGCCATTAAGATCACAATAACACTAGAAAGCTTTTGAGAAAAATTCTCCTCTACAATCAATCCTTAAACATTTGATCTTGCACCCTTTCTCATTTTCTACGAGGGCTTTGAACTTCTTGAATGTATCCAAGGCTTCATCTTTGGCCTTCAAAGAATATACCCAACAATTTCGTGAGTAATCATCAATAAAAGTGATGAAATATGATGACTTACCCAAACTCTTAGTCTGCATAGGGCCACATATATCTGAATGAACAAGTTGAAGTGGGTGATGGGCCCTCCATGCATTGCCCTTTGGAAACTTTTCCCTTGCATTCTTTCCTTTAGCATAACCTTTACAAACCTCCTTATGTTCCTCAACCTTGGGCAAACCAGAAACTAATGCATGCGAGGTTAGAAACTTCAAACTATGAAAATTTAAATGCCCATACCTGAGATGTCATAACCAACTTGA
This sequence comes from Cryptomeria japonica, assembly GCF_030272615.1. Lineage (NCBI taxonomy): Eukaryota > Viridiplantae > Streptophyta > Pinopsida > Cupressales > Cupressaceae > Cryptomeria > Cryptomeria japonica. The sequence continues at coordinate 134,144,120 of NC_081409.1, forward strand.
ATCCTCATAAGCCATATTTGCAATGCTATTGTCATGTTCATCAAACCTCAAGGGGAATATCCTATTTCTTGTCATAGTTACAACAGTGATCACCCTATTGCCCTTATTCTTATCATAGATAGTACATGAATTATTCTCAAAGACTACTTTATAATTTTTCTCACATAGCTGCCCAACACTTAACAAATTGTGCTTCAATTGTGGATTATAATAAATATCATGAATACTTTTTATACCTTCTTTTGTTTGGACCTCCATGGCTCCTTTGGCAGCAACCTCCAATGATTTATCATCACCATGTTGGATCTTGGATTTGAAACTTCCATCCTTTGTTGAGATCAACTTCTCATTCCCTATCATATGGTTAGAGCATCCAGAATCTAGGTGCCAAACATTTCTACTAGTATTTTCACCCTTGGCATAAGATAAAAATAAGTGATCAGAAGTATTCTCACTAGTTTCTTGAGCATGGTGAGCACTTTTACCTTCTTTCAATCTGCATTCTCTTTCAAAGTGGCCATATCTATTACAATGATAACAATGAACATTTCTCTTATCAAATCTGCCTCTACCTTTTCCTCTAGAACCACCTCTTCATCTTGAGCCACATCTACCTCTACCTCTTGAAGAATTTTGGCTTTTCCCTTTACCTTGGCCTTGATTGATTTTGGCACTACTGTTGCTTGCATCTTCATTTTTTGTGATTTTCAATTTAGAGGAAAATGTTTTCTCTACACCTTCAAAAGAATCTTTCAATCTTTCTTCATGAGACATCAAGGATCCAACCAGTTGATCAAACTGTAGTTTTGTCAAATCTTTGCTTTCTTCTATGATTATGGCAATATGATTCCATCTGGGTGTCAAAGATCTCAACACTTTTTTTTATCAAAACTTCATTGCTTACAATTTCCCCAAGTGTAGCCATTTTATTGATCACATCTTTGACTCTGACACAATAATCACTTATACTCTCAGCTTCTTGCATCTTCAAATTCTCGAACTCTCACTTCAATGTCTGAAGCTTGACCACCTTAACTTGATCACTACCCTAGTAAGCTTATTGTAGATTTTTCCAGGCATCATTGGCAGTTGTTACTCCTGATATTCTTGGAAATAAGCTCTTATCAAGAGCTATCTAAATGTGAAACAAAGCTTGAGCATTCTTCTTCCTTTCTTCCTTTCTTGTTGTTCTTTCATTGGCTATAAGGGCATTCCAATCAGCTGGCTCCTCATAACCTAATTCTATAATCTCTCACAAATCTTTTCCAATAAGAAAGGTCAACATCTTAATGCACCAATAATCATAATCATTCCCATCAAATTCTGGAACGGGCATATGGTTATAATTCGATATGATTAACTTTGGCAAAATTCCAAGAATAAAAATTTAACCCAAAACAATTTTACCTGCTCTGATACCACTTGTAGAATATAAAACTACCCTTGTTCTTAAAGCCAACTATCAAACATAAATATTTATAATAGAGTAAACAATTCATAGCCAAACCATATAATTAGAAACATCCAAATTGAACCCAGAATAAACAATATCAATCATTGGTCTTAGAGAAAACAAAAGAATCATAGAATGCTCTGTTTTATTACAACAAAGAGCTCTATTCTTTAACGTAGACCTTGTTTTTATTATTGCAGCTCAATTAAAAAAATACAAAGCCTTTTCAAATATATAGATCAGTGTTTACTTAAAAAAAAGTAAAGTCTCTAAATAAAGAACTACAGCTTAACTTATTACATACATTAATCAAACTATTTTATGAATCAGAAATCTAAGCTAAGAAACTACAACTATCACCGAATAAGCTAATTGTATATTTGCATGCACAACATGCTTTATTTTGTAAACTAAAAATATATTAACTAATAATATACGATCCTAAAATTAAGCTAGTTGCATGCTAGTGTATGGCGGTGGAGGCTAAAAATAGTTATGAGTTGCATGGAGCTGCATGCTTGAGTAGCATCAGTTCTCAACAGTTTTCCCTTCCTCATGCATATTGACTAATTTGTGTGGTATGTCTAATATCCATTTGCAAAATTTGCTTCATGTTTTGGTGAAGATTATTTTTAAACTGTAAAGTTCATATGTGTCGAGTTTTGAGTTTGATGTGGAAAACCACTCCATATGTTTTATATCAATCTTAAAGCATGCATGTCTCATTGTATTTTGTACTAGAAGTAAATGGTTTTATAAGACAATCTAGAGCTTAGGAATTCATGATCTGCACTGTCAAATAACCTTAAAACAATATAAATGATATAATATATATAGCTGCATTTTTTTTATAATACTTCCTTCATAAGGATTATATTTTAATTTATATTGTGAGCTTAAGTCAGCTAATATAAGTGCATGGAAGGGGAGAATTCAGTTGTTTAGCAACAAGAAGAGGAGAATTGTGTAAAGGCGCTTAAGCTTTGGTTGGAGGCATACAGAAACAGAGGACAATGTCAAAAACAAAGGGAATTTTGGAATGTAAAAGCAAAAAAATAGTTTGCGCAAGTGAACAGAAGCACCAAAGAGCACAAACAGTGTGTTATAGTATGATGAAGAGAAAGACAGCAAGACAATTAGGAAAATAAAAGACAAACTAAATCATAAGTGCAAGAAACACTTGCTTTTATTTTGTTGATAATATTTCGGTCATAAGGATTATATTTTTTATTTTGTGGTCTTAAATCAGCTGCCAATTTTTGGTTTTGTATTCACATTCACAATCATTTTACTACACCAGTCCCAGAAGGTTACACCTCTCTACATAATAATTTATATTCTGCCATACTTAAGTATTAAGTCCAAAAGTCTAAAATTTAAGTATACACCTAAAAAAGGACTGTCTATCAATATTCGAGTTTTGTGCCAAATCATCTCTGATATCAGACCTTTTTTTATTTTAGACACATTAATATCAAACTTCTTCCATATCTTAAAATCTTCTCTAATCTTTAAATCTCCCATATCACTCCTCCCATCACCAATATTTCTAATAGATAAAAATTAATTTCTAATATGTAAGTAACTTATCAAATTTTATAAGTATTACGTAATGAATGTTGGTGGAATTGGACTTGTCTTATAGTGGGCTAAACATCGAGATCGACTCAGGGTCGTCGCTTCTGCCTTTTCAGCCCCACAATTTGAATTTGAGGAGGTGTAAAATTGGAGGCCCAATTCCCAGCTGGATTTCAACTCAATTTCAACTTGAAACTGTGGACCTATTAGATGCCAATCTTGTGGAAGATCTGAAAGATTCAACTATTAAAGCTCTTACACTATGCTAATATGTAAACTCATAAAATAAAATCGAAAATGGAAATTTAACGCATGCAATAAAAATCTTCTCTTAAAATTGTGCATACAGCAAAGCAGAAATAAACTGATCTCAATTCATTGAAAACAACTCTGTAAATATCATACATATATAGGAGTTTATTTAGTCTTCTTCGATGAAAAAAAAAAAAAAAGTTCCAAACTTAGATGAATATTTGCATGCATTCGAATGCATAGAATGCTCATTACAAAATTATTCTAAAAACTGAAAAAGCTACGAATGGACATCTGCATACATGCAAATTTGTATGCTCAAGAAATTAAATAAAAAACTAAAACTAGGGTATGTGAACAATCATGAGGGGTCAAAAAGTGGCAATGGGAAAAAACGCGTTTTAAACTTTGCCAAACAAGACAAAATCCACTTTGACGTTTTGTATGGGTCGGCCAAAACTTGAATTTGGTTTGGTAATACCAAACCAAAGGGATATATCTTAATATCGGATATGATATTAATGGATATCTGTTTTGTGACATCATTATTGTCATGTCATGTTTTTCCAAATCAGATATCTGTTTTGCTCAACATAAAAAACATACTTTAGTAAAATGGGCATAAATTTTGCGTTTCTTATCGAAATTTCTATCTTTTATAGGTATTGGAAAGGTAATTCAGAGACCTATCAAATAGAAAAGGTAAGTTTATTATATTATAGACCAAAAATTAATTATAATCATTTGAAGTTAATTCTTCATTTTTTAAACTTTAAATACTCACAATTTTTGCATACAAAGTCTCTTTTTTTTTTCCTATCACCTCCTTTATCTATCACTTGTCTATCTATACTTCTATAAAGATCTTTTATCTATCTCTTCCTTCTCTACTTATCTCACTCCTTTTCTCATCCCATCTAGAAATTTCCCAAGTTACATCCATCTCTACTTATATCTCCCTCTTTCTATTCCTATCTCTCCCTCTCCCACTCTTTCCTTGTCACTCCTCATTTTTATATCTCTCTAATAATCTCTCTTCTCTCTATTTATATCCCTCTTCTACCTTCTCTTGCCTATACCTATTTATTACTTATCTCTATTACCTCCTCTCTCTCTCTCTCTCTCTCTCTCTCTCTCTCTCTCTCTCTCTCTCTATATATATATATATATATATATATTGATATGAACTATCTTATGTGTTTTTGTTCAAATGGTTGAATGCAAATTCTTTTGGTGATATTTGGAAGGTGTGCCAACTTGGTGTGAATCTTTACACATATTTTTTTACTTTCACAAGTAATGTTTTTAGTTGATGATGCATATACATGCTACATCTTTAAACCAACCTAATTGAGGCTATCGATGATCTAGTTGGTATATAAGGGATAGATCATTTGGGTTATGATAGGAAGTTGTATTTGGTATTGTATTATGACATGGACTAGGGATATGAGATGGAATGAAGTAAATAATGATGTGAATGCAATGTGAGTTTAAGGTGATACAATGGTCCAAATGAGTTGCACTATAGAGATGGAAGTTGGATAAGATGAGTTTTAACTTGTGAACCGTTATCTGTATACTAATAGATGTTATTATATTTTGTACCTTAATCTTTATTAATATTATTTTTGTATTTGGATGAGTATTTCATATCTTTCCCTAAAGAAGTGATCTTCAATTGTGCAAGTTTCTCTTTTGTATCTTTCCCTAAGCTTGTGCACCTTAGCCTACAAGTCTAGAGTAGTGAGCTCATTGGTATATGACCTTAATCTTTGTAAACACTTATTACATATATTGTGAGTTTGATTCTCATCATGATTTTTCCCAGTTTGAGTTTTCCACATAACCTTGGTCTATGACCTAAATCTTTGTAAACAATTACTACATATATTGTGAGTTTGATTCTCATCATGATTTTTCTCAATTTAGATTTTCCAAATAAAAATCTTTGTGTTATTGTAGGGATGAATTTGATGTTTTAGTTATTTATTTTCATACATATGTGTTGAATCAATGGTATGGTTTATGGTTTTAATCTATACAAGTTTTAGCATATGCTGATTCACCCCTCCTCTCAACATCCAATAGTGTTAAACAAATGTTGTTGATGAGATTATATCAATGTTGTAGTGTCTTTATTAGTAGTATGTAGTATTGCAAAAGTTGTAGCAGACTATTAGAGATGTTCAGATGAAGTACTTCTAGAATGGTGGTATAGTAGACGTTTCAATGTGAAAATTTCTCTATCTACTATTACTATTGAGTTTGATGCAAGTTTATCTATTTGGTGTTTCTATTGATTTTGATGCAATTTTCTCTATCTGGTGTTTCTATTGAGTTTGATAACAAGAATTGGTTTTTAGTAGTGTATACATTTAGATGTTGATATAGTACTTGGTGAATATGCATGAAGTGTCTTAGGAAAGTTATACTTGTGGAAACTTCAAAATATAGGAAAGAGTATTTAATGCCCTAGTAGTACAATGTTTTGTATTCCTCTAGACTGTGAAGAGCATGGTGTGTGGATTTGATTATAATGTTAATGTTTTGTTGTTGGCAAACGATGAAGTGGTGATAATATATGTTGTCATTGATGTCAATAAGTGAATCGGTATATGGTGCTCAAGCAGGTGAACCGATATAAACCGGTGTGAAGAATGGAAGCGACTATAGTCAACCGAGATGGAGTGAACCAGTGTCGGGGTTCACAGTTTGACTACTGGTTTGTAGTCTCAGTTCAACTCGAGGGTTTCTGATTTGGCAATCTAACTTGTGCGGTGCAACGAATGAAATTCTGTGACGAGTTAGTTAAGAGATAAGGATAAAATCGAGATGCCACGTCAGCTATGTGCATGTGAAGAATCTCTTTGAGGATCTTGCACATGAAGATCAAATGCATTGAATGTCTACCTCGGGAATGTGCGCTTTTCTTAGAGGTATGCGAAAAGCGCGTGATGGGTTACTATTTTCCATTTGTGGTGAAGATTGGACGATGCAGAATAACTTGAGATCTTTCTTAGATTGTTTTATTCTATGCAATGCATTTTAATGATCAGGATCGGACTTCTTGTAACTGAAAACCTAAATGTTCAGGGTTTAGGGTTTATGCTACTCATATATATATATATATATATATATATATATATATATATATATATATATATATATATATATATATATATATATATATATATATATATCCCTCTTTCTATCTCCCTCTCTATCTATCCCTATTTATAATCTATATTTCTCTCTTTATCACTTCCTTGTACTATCTACATATCTCTATCTATCGATATTCCTCTTCCTTTATATCTCTATATCTCTTTTGTATCTCACTCTCTTTACCCCTCTCTATCCATTTTTCTCTCTTTATATATTTATCTTTGTCTTTACCTCTCTCTTTCTCTATATCTATCCATCTCCCTCTCCCTTTATCTTCATTTTTATCTCTATCTTCATCTCTCCTTTTCAATCTCTAGATATGTCTCCCTCTTTCTATCCATCCTTTTTCTTTAGTATTTTGCCCTCTCTCTTCATAGTCTGTAATACCTATATCTTTATTAATGTCTCTATCTCTTTTCTAAGTATGTCTATCTCTTTCTATTTTTCCTTCTATCTCTCCCTCTCTTTAGCTCTCCCTCTCTTTAGCTCTTCATCTCTCTTAATCCTTATATCTCTCCTTATTTGAACCTTTGTCTTTATAAATCCCTCTCTCCCTCACTATATATTTATCTCCTCTACCTCTCGTTATCCCTCTCTTCTATCTTTATTTGCATCTCCTTCTATATCTCTATTTTAATCTATGTAGATATCTCTCTCCCTATTGGTAATGGACCTTGATTACCTTTCTAATTTATATGTTTTTGTGTTAGCAATATTTGGATCTTAGTTCTTGATGAGGTTTGTGGAGTATCTTTCACCTATGAATTTAATTGCTAAGGAGGAAGCAGGAGAGCAGGGAGATATGAGAGAGAGTGATAGAGATTGTGTGTGTGTGTGTGTGTGTGTGTGTGTGTGTGTGTGAGAGAGAGAGAGAGAGAGAGGGTGTCTTAAGGGGTCATAAGGTGTTCTAACACACGTGTGGCCCCTTTGGACCCCATATGACCGCTTAGGCCACAATATGACCCCTTAGGACACCATATGACCCCTCAGGAAACCCTATGATCCCTTTTAACATCCTAGTACATGACATTGTTGGAATTAAGGTGTCTCAACCTTAGAGTCCAAACTTTCTAATTGAATTATTTGTTTTATTTTTCCACTTTGGAAGTCCTAAAGATTTGAGAACTAGTGTCATATGTTGCTATGTTGCATTTATGATGATTTTTCTATTATCATATAATTAATTTTGATAGGGCCTCAAAAGGTAATCTAGGGCTCTCAAGAGTAAGATGTATTGTGAGAGATGAACTTGGGAACATAGTAGCAATTGGAACACAAAAATTGGCAAAAGAAGAAAACAATGAAGTGGAAGTTCAAGATGTGCTTCTCACAATAAATCTCACAACTAGATTATCAATTCCAAACTTCATTTGGAAGCTGACTCATAGATACTAGTTGAATAAATTTCAAAGGGAGAAGCACAAACATGGTAATTAAACAAGTTCATTAACATAATTATTCAAAAATTAATTTTTTTATGAGATTTTAACATTTCTCATATTTGAAGTGATGGTGATTGTGAGATGTACATTCTATCAAATTGGGGTTGTGCATTTAATTAATAGAAAAGGGTGGAGTGATGGGATGATCTATGTGGTTCTCTATTGGAAGAAGAAGTCAATGTGGGTAGAGTGATGAGACAAGGTGATGATTGATTATCCATTGCAATGTAAGGAGATCGAATGAGAATCTTTATCACTATAGGGATGCCATTTTATTGAGATCCTCATGCTCACTTGGAGAGATACAATATGTTGTCTAATTTCATGACATAGTTGGTGAGGTGCATTCCTTAATACAAAATTATGGATGTGCATGAGAGCCATTAAGGAAAGATAGAGATGGGTTTGCACAAATTTAGAGAGAGTTACATAAGAACTAACTTCATTTAAAAAATTTAAAACAAGCTATCATTATTGTAAGAATCAATGGGCATCTTTGGTTTTACGCAATGTTAAAATGGAGCCTCATAACAACCAAGCAACAATTGGCTTTCATGGGATCAATTTTAGAGGAGAGAATGTGAAGGGATGATGGATTAAAATTATTTTTTTATGGGGCCTTGAAAGGTAAGCCAAGGTCCTTAACAACAAGATGTACTGTGAGAGATGAACTTGGGAACATAGTAGTGATTGGAGCACAAAAATAAGTAAAAGGAAACAATAATGAAGTGAAAGTTCAAGTTTTGCTTTTCACATTCAATCTAGAAACTAGATTATCAATTCCCAAACTTCTTTTCAGAGGTGAATGATAGATAGTGGTTGAAGCAATTTCGAAGGGAGAAGAACAAAGTTGGAAATTAAACAAGTTCATTAACATAATTATTCAAAAATTAAATTTTTTTTAAGATTTTAAATTTCTCATATTCCGAGGGATGGTGATCATGACGTGGACATTCTATTGAATCTGGGATTTTCATTTAATGAAGAGAAAAGGGTGGAGTGGTAAGATGATATATTTCACACTCAATTGGAAGAGGAAATCAACATTGGCAAAGCGATGAAATGAGGTGATGACTGATTATTCATTGCAAGGTAAGGAGGTCAAATGAGGAGATCTACCTAACTATAGATATGCTATTTCATTGAGACCCTCATGATGACTTGGAGAGCTACAATACATTGTCGAAGTCCATGACATAGTTGGTGAGGTTCATTTGTTAATAGAAAATGATGGATAAGAATGTAAGCCATTAAGGTAAGATAGAGATGGGTTGGCACAACATTTTTGGTGATGCAAAGTTGGAGAGAGTTAAGTAAGGACTAACTTCATTTAACAACTTTGAAAGAAGCTGGTATGATTGTAGGAAGTAATGGGCATATCTAGTTATAAGTAGGGTTTAAATGGAGATGAACTTCTCCCTCATAACAACCAACCAAAAATTGGCTTTCATGGGAGCAATTTTTGAGGACATAATCTAAAGGGAGGATGGATTAAAATTAATTTTGATAGGGCCTCAAAATATAATCCAGGGCCCTCAAGAGAAAGATGTATTGTGAGAGATGAGCTTGGGAAAATAGTAGTGATTGGATCACAAAATTTGGTAAAAGGAACAAATAATGTAGCAGATGTTCAAGTTGTGCTTCTCACAATCAATCTAGCAACTAGATTATCAATTTACAAACATAGATAGTGGTCGAAGAAATTTAGAAGGGAGAAAAACAAAGTTGGAAATTAAACAAATTCATTAACATGATTATTCAAAAATTTAATTTTTTCTAAGATTTTAAAATTTATAATATTCAAAGGGGTGATCATGAGGTGGACATTCTATCAAATTCAAGTTGTTGATTTAATGAAGAGAAAATGGTGGAGTGGTGGGATAATCTACTTAACACTCAATTGGAAGAGGAAGTTGACATTAGCAGAGTGACTAGATAAGGTGGTGACTGATTATTCATTGCAAGGTAAAGAGATCGAAGGAGGAACTCTATGACCACAAGGATATCATTTCATTCAAACCCTTATGATGACTTGCAAAGATACATATGTTATCAATGTTCATGACATAATTGGTGAGGTGCATTCAGTAATACAAAATAATGGATAAGAATGTGATCCATTAAGGAAAGATAGAGATGGTTTGGCACAACATTTTTGGGGATGCAAAGTTGGAGAGGGTTAAGTAAGGACTAAATTTATTTAACACCTTTGAAAGAAGATGTCATTATTGCAAGAAGCAATGGACATCTCTAGTATAGGCATGGTTTCAATGGCGGTGAACTTCTCCATCATAACAACCAAGAAACAATTGGCTTCCATAAGAGGGATTTCTGAGGAGAGAATCCAAAAGGAGGATGGATTGAAATTTTTTGATGGGGCCTTAAAAGGTAATCTAGGGCCCATGAGAGTAAGATGTGTTGTGACAGATGAACTTCAAAACACAGTAGTGATTGGAGCTCATAAATTGGCAAAAGGAACAAATAAAGAAGCAGAAGTTCAAGATGTTCTTCTCACAATTAATCTAGTAACTAGATTATCAATTTCCAAACTTCATTTGTAAGGTGACTTAGAGATAGTGAGAAGCACAAAGTTGGAAATTAAACAAGTTCATTAACATAATTATTCAAAAATTAATTTTTTTTATGATTTTAAAATTTATCATATTCGAAGGGATGGTGGTTGTGAGGTGGACATTCTATCAAACTGGGTTGTGCGTTTATGAAATAGAAAAGTCCCTATGGAGTGATGGGATGATCTACATGGTTCTCAACTGGAAGAGGAAGTTGACATGGGTAGAGTGATGAGAAAAGGCACCTAATGACTAATTATTTATTGCAATGTAAGTAGACTGAATGAGGATCTCTACAACTATAGGGATTCCATTTCATTGAGACCCTCATGATGACTTGGAGAGCTACAATATGTCATCAAAGTTTGTGGCATAGTTGTTGAGGTACATTCCTTAATACAAAATGATGGATAAGAATGTTAGCCATTAATGCAAGATAGAGATGGGTTGGCATGACATTTTTGGTGATGCGAAGTTTGAGAGAGTAAGGACTAACTTAAGTTAACACCTTTGAAAGAAGTTGTCATTACTATAGTAAGAAATGGGCATCTCTCGTTATACGCAAGGTTTCAATGGAGGAAAACTTCTTCCTCATAACAACCAAGGAACAATTGGCTTTCATAGGAGCAATTTCTAAGGAGAGAGTGCACAATATTTTCAAAATTGAAGATCCATTTAATTCTTGCAAATGGTGGATGTGCTCTTGGGGAAAGAGTATATATTTTTAGAGTTCAGATACAAAATAAATGCGAATTTGGTTTCAATTATTTTTGCATGCGATGTGGAACTCTATACAAAGGAAGATGTTAATGGGTGATGAGAGTGTGTGAAGGTAGGGTGGAAGTAATGGTTGAACACTTCCTTTTCCATAGCCTGATTAGGAAAAGGGTTTGCCACAACAAGTGAAGATTGATTGCATTCTATAGAATTTATCCCACCTCTGAGGTCATTTATCATGTGGGGAGTGAACATGGACTATTAAGTACCTCATGAGGAAGCACAAGTAAGGTGAAATTACATCAGAGAATACCTACAAAGAAAGGAGTTGATGCTACAATTGCTAGGACCAAATGAAATGGAGAAAGCCAAAAAGAAGATTATCCTCAAAAAGGAATACTACTAGGTCAACCATAGAAAGCCAATGGATTGAGCTACAGATCAGTATACTATTTTGGTTTGATATTTGTGAGTCAATAAGGTTTGTAGTACTTGTTGGAAGGATATCTTTTAATTTTTTATATATTTGTTTGAAGGATTTGGCTATGGATGGTGTATTTTGATGATTTTTATGGTCACTTATGGTTGTTGACACTGATATATAAACAACATTATGTATATTTTATTTTAATATTAATATAAATAAAATATTTATTAATAAAAAAAATTATAATTGATCTTAATAAAATAACTATCAATACTTATCTAATGATATAATAGAAACAATAAAGTTGAAATAAGTATTTTTTAATGACTAGATGAAAAATATTTAAATTTATGATTAAATGTCTATGTCCCAAAAATTAATTTTTCATGTTTCATATTCTCGACATTAAGAACAAGGTTGAAACATATTTCCTAACACTACTAACTTCTACGGGTTTCCCCTGTTTCCTCCAAGTATGATGAGGAGACTACTAAGACGAATTTTGATAGTGAGTATAGTAAGGGGGAAGAGTGGAGCATAGATGCAAACTCTGATCCTATGTCCTTGGATAGCGAGGGAAAAATCCCTTGGGTGAGCAATAGGTATACTGAGACAAAGAGGGATCTCCTTATTTCGGTTTCAACTAGCAATGCCTCTAATGAATTTTCCTAGTGGTAAAGGTCTAGTGAATCTTTTGCCGTGGTTGAGCATGAAGAAAGACTTGCATTTTCTTGTGACTTTGCCAAAGAGTCAACTCTCCTTAGTTATGGGCATGGGAATCCATCTAATCTTTTTAAAATTGCAACAAATGCAGTTGTAGACTCTTTCCAAATGAATAAATATTTTTTTCATGATATCAATCAAATTAACGCCAAACTATGTTTCATCCAAAGTAGTATGGACAAAATTTAGAAGAAGGAAGCTCCTTGGGGTAAGAATGAGGGAAAAATTCTCATTTCTTCTTTATAAAAATTTGTCCAGGATATGGAGAGTACAAAACATGACTACGAGGGAAGAATTGTGGAGTTGGAAACTAAGATGAAGAATATTAATGATAATTTGATTTCTTTTGTATCATTTAGTGAAAAGGTCAATGATTCTATTGAGAACATTAGGAACCTAATGGGAAAATATGAATTATGTATCAAATTCAGAACCAGGTGGTTGATGTGGATGTTTTTGATAAGGGAAAACATGGGTTTATTGAAGACAGTAAAGGTACATGCACTCAAACTCAAGGTCACCTCAAGATGAGTGTTGTTCAGTATGCTCAAGATCTCTAGGACATAAAGAATGTGTCTCTTAATGCTTCCAAGATGGAAGCAGAGGCTGGTGAGGTCTTAAAGAATTTAAACTAGGTCTATTTTCTTCTATTTCTTGTTTTGTTGGTTGTGCCTAGGTTTCATTGATGGTTGGCTATATATTTCCTGATGATATGTTATTGGCAACTTTTTGTGTTTAGGGTTTTTGACACATTCAAAACCTATTTGATCCTTAATAAAAAAGATACTAACTTCTATAATCCAAACTTTTATACTTAGCTATTTTGATGCCTCCAAGTTCAAGTCCACTTCAACAAAAATAATATCCCCACCTCTCACACATTTGTTTGGATCATTCATGGAAAAATAATAGCTTGGTCATTTGGGCTTAAATAGGCCCTCATCCTTGATTTACACTTTAAATAAAATTAATTTCAAACAATTGTGATATTACAAATATTGAAGAAGAGCCATGGAATATGGTACTATAAATTGGGAATCCATGCTAGTTGAAGTAGACAAAACATATAATGCTAACCACCTACTAGTAGCCCTCTGATAGTGTAGGATTCAAAGGATGGATGCATGTTGCTCTTCATAAAGTAATGGATCAAACTTTTGTTTCTTTTTTCTAGGTAGCACTTCCTCAAAATACAATCCACGTTAGGAAGACAAAAAAATTGCACAAGTCCTTCTTATTTGAATCTAACCAAAGAAATCCACACCTTACCTTAAAATGGGACCATTAGGTTTTATTGAAATTATCTTGCCACTATAAATCTCTTACAAGTCACAACTAATTTCCCTTAGGTTTAAATATGAATCCTATTTTCTCTTGCCACTATAAATCTCCTACAAATCACTACTAATTTCATTATTATATAGTATGACAATGGGAGATTATGGAAGTTATTAACATCAACATATTGAGTTTACATGTTTTGTATTAGATCTAACAACAAAAAAATGTCAAGATTCTCTTTTCATGATATGTCTCGTCTAATTCCTTATACACTGCAACTAAAAACTAAAGTTCTCTCCTCTCAGAGTCAAATAATACTGACAATGAGTACTATTCTCTATAATGAATTGTGAAATGAGACAATTTTACTAGCAAACCCTAGAACAAGCAATCAATTTTGACTTCTCTGCCCAAGAACAAGTCATGGTCTACATCTCTTAGAAATCTACGATGGAGGTCACATTTTAAAGAGCCTACAAGCACTACTCGATTCCATGGACCTGATTTGATGCATGACATTATCTAGAGAGCAAATGATGTAGACAGACAAAAGGTATGTTCCCATGCTACTACTTAGCTTATTTTGGAGTAGCAACTGCTCAATTTTTTAAGGAGTAATTTGTGGAATAGGTGGCCCCATGGAAAGTAAAATGGCTGCCTACTTTTATGCAATCATCTTAAATCATTTTTGTAAGTGAAATTATTAGTAATATTTTTGCAAATAAAAATTTGTTTATAAGCAATCGCATGGGGACATGGGTAAAACATTTCAAATACTTTGGATTCTAATACTTTTTGGAGGTCTTCAATACTAACCATGAGTATTAAATTTTGATATACATATTTTAAGAGTTAGCATTTATTGTCAGTATTGGTTGACTATTAGTATTATAAATTCGTGATTCATACTTCAGAGGTTTGAAATAGATCTCTATTTTCAGTTGTATAATGGAGGGGCCTTAATGCTTGTGGAAATATATAAAGTATTAAGATTACATCATGATTGTTATTGTATCCTTTTAATTGAGTTAAAATTAAGGATTTATTTTTCATATTGTTTTTTTATATAATTTACATTATATTATAATATAAATTATATATCTAAGGATTATAATTTAAAATATTTTTTTGAAAAAAATATAGATAAGAAATAAATTGGATTTCTTAATATTTTTTTTTTTGTCAAATATAATGTGAATTCTAATACACAAGTTCAATTTACAATATGTGCATTTGAGATTTTGTACATTTTGTACACAAAGTTACATTTCCTATTTTGATGTGGAAGTATACATTGTTCTTCTTTCACCAAAAAGAAAAGTAAAACATTAAATTATTAATTATTACACCACTAACTATTAATCTTAAAAATAATATATTATTGTATATATTAGTTTATGTAATTCTTATTAATATGTAATATTAATATAATATAACATAACATAACATAAAATTATATATACAATAATATATAATAAATATAAATATGTAAATATAATATAGTTCATAATAAGTTTTTTATATAATACAAAATTTTAAGAATTGAAGAAGTTGAGAAATACAACTTCAGAGATCCCAAGAACACCTGCAAGCAAAAAACCTATCACAAGATAAGAATGGAGACAAAAAACAATAATGGCTTTGAAGAAAAAAATTATCATTCAGAGAGAGAATCAATTAATGAAAAAGTACAATACAATCCTTATGAAAGGATAATAGCAACCCTAAAGGTGTGCAACCCTAAAGAAACCCGAAAGGGATAATGTGTATTTAATAATTTGAATAATTATTAAATACCTATAGTATTATTAAATGCCTAAGTTTAGCTTAAGCGTAGAGTATAATAGACTAATAATTAAATGAATAATTATTAGCTAATACAAGATAACTCTAACACCCTCCCTTAAGATGAACTTAGGGAGTAGCTAGAAAACTAAATGTGTGAAGCAAAAAATGCAACTACACGATGAAGGCAAATTTGGGTCCCAACAAAAAGGCCTTATGAGGTACACAAGTACAAAAGATCTCTGTAAAGCAAGGAAGTAGAGAAACCCTCATGGGAAAAAACTCTACTCTAAAAAGAGATGAAATGCAAGTGAAGGACTAAAGAAGCCTCCAAACAAGAATGTTCCAAAAGATAGGAACAAAAGAAGAGTAGAAGAATCACTGAAGTATGAAGAACCTGCAAACATTGTCAAAGAATAACTATCGATTTGAAGAACCTCCACTGAAATAGAAGATTATCACATAGAGAAAACTGTAATCTGCATGAGTGCCCTCAAATAACACTACTCGAATCAGATCACAAACAAAAGAAAACAACTTAACTCGAAGATACAGATGGCATAAAACACCAAAGCCTAAAGAGCTGATCAATCAAAGATGGAAGGTTCCCTCCAAAAATACGTATGAAAGAGTGAACTCCAAAAACCAAGGAAGCATTAGAACCAACAACCAATAGGAGAAACCCCCCCATAATGCTGACAAAGGAGAGGTGACAGGTACACTGAAACTAAATGCCAAAAAAAATTGCATGACGAAGAACCAAGAACATCCAGAATGCAGTAGAAAGTACAAACATATAAAGGCTAGTGTTGTGGAAGGAACACTCACTTGACACACATCATGAGGCTAATATTGTAGAAGGAACACTCACGTGACAAAAATAGATGGCAAACAAAGATAAACATCAAAGCCCCCCATGACACTTTATAATGTAGTGCATGTACAATAAGGCACAAGATGTGCAAGATTCCAAGTATACAATGCATAGTGGCACTTTATCTCAGTGCGTTTGCAAAAAAAAATGCTTAAAAAATGATGTATATAAAGATCAGAAGAGACATAAGGCTATAAATATAGAAAGAACAGCCAAAGATGAGACATCCTACTCAAAGAAAGAGATCCCAGGACCTGAAACATCCAGGATATTCACTAGAGTGCTAAAAAGAAACAAATGAATAAAATGTACCTGAAGTAGAATCTAGAAAGAAAACTCAGATCACTGGAATGTGAACAGAACAAGGTTTCCAACGATATAAAGTTTTTGAAAAACGAATTTCAGATGCTCAAGTTATGTCTCCCAGAGTGCAAAAAGGAACTTTTGTCTTTGACAGCAAAAAACACATAAGAAAAGAAAAATCAAAAGATCAAACCTCCAGATCTAAAGAGAGCTCGAAAAAAGTTTTCCAACGATATAAAGTTTTTGAAAAATCACATCTGTATGACCAAGCTACAACCAAAAAAAAAAACTCTTTTAGGGCATATATAAGGTAAAAAAAAAAGAAACTTTTTTATTTATTTTTTAACAAAAATCTTCTGACGCATTTGTAGGTAGATCTGTATGGATTTTTGTGCCTCGTAAAGTGTGCCAATGAAAAAATCATGGCCTAGATGCTCTTGTCAGTGAAATAGGTTTAATTATATATCAAAATGACTGGACACGCCCTTTGGAAGCCAACGGTGAGGTCTTTTTTTGGCCCAAACTGCTCTAAAATATATTTTAATGATTTTTCTGACTAATTTCTCAAAATTTGTGCAAAAAAATGGCAAAACTAAGAAAAAGTCCAAAACCCAAATTTGTCAAAATTTGACAAGTTTTATATAGAAATGGGGGTTTTTTGGCCATTCTGAGCTCAACGGTGATGTCTATTTGAGCACAAAATGATCAGAAACAAAACAACTACCCCAGATCCAATAAAAAAGTTTTGAAAAAGCTTGAAACCCTCATCCAAAAAATCTTCTAAAAAATCAAGAACAAGTAGAAATAGATACCATGAAGAAGTTGAGAAAATACAACTTCAGAGATCCCAAAAATACTTGTAAGCAAAATACCTATCACAAGAGAAGAATAGAGGCAAAAAACCCTAAAGAAACCCTGAAGGGATAATGTGTATTTAATAATTTAAATAATTATTAAATACCTACAATATTATTAAATGCCTAAGTTTAGCTTAAGCATAGAGTATAATAGACTAATAATTAAATAAATAATTATTAGCTAATACACGATAACTCTAACAAGAATCATTTGATAAAGATTAAAAGAAGCCAATACTCAAAGTCCATTCATCAAACACCTACCTATCTAATGTTTTTTTAATGCATAAAGCATATAATATTTTGTATCTAATCAAAATTACGTTGTACACTTCAAAAAAAAGTTACAAACACAATAACACTATGTATTTTCTTTTCCCAAATACATATGTATTGATTTTTCTTGATAATTTGTATGTGTATTCAAGTTTAGGTGGTCCAATATGATAGTTTAGAACATATGAAATGTTGTAAATTCTAATAATAGTCAACAAGGCAAAGACCAAAGAGGCACATTAAAATTTTGACTCATGTTTGTGGGCACCATACCTTTTGTGTATTTGCAAATGGTTTTCCTCAATCATTCATGGTTTCCAATTTTTGCTTTACCTATACATTGGTCTAAGGAGATGGATTTTATATGCATAAATTTATATATATCTCAATGCTACTAAAGTCATTAAACAATTGTATATTGAATATTATTTGAAATGAGAGGCATAATGTTAATTGTTTAATAAAAATTATTGTTACTAAATAATACAAATGATTCTACTTTTGGTTTGTGGATTTTTTCTCTTGAACACTATGAAAGCTTTCATGTTATCTTATATTGTTTGTATGTGTTGTATGTGTTTCTTTTTCTTGTAATTGTAAAGTTCTTTCAATTAATCAATTTTATTTAAGATTAGTCTAGCAAGTCTTTCAACACACATTACTTCCTCTCAACATAAACTTGAAGAAATCCAAGGTAAATGGAAAAATGTAAATATAGAGGAAAAGAGTTTCAAGTTGAGATGATAGTGCTTAATGGAGATTCATGTTTTTCTTTCTTGTTTTGACTTTGATTATGATACCTATTTTGGTCCTTGCATTAATTTTTCTTACTAGATGTGTATTATCAATTTTAAAAACATAATTATTTCTTATTGCATATGCATGTGAAACATTACATCGATTACTTTATTCATGCATATAGATATTTATGAACTCTAAATCTCTAAAATTCAGACAATTGAAGCATTCTACATAGGTTTACATTGAGACAAGCTAATAAGTCAAAGTAAACTACTCTTTGCTAATCTATTATTCTCTGGAAATGTCTCTTTTTGCAACAGTTTATTTTAATCTATATTTTTAATATACATTTATTCAATATTGAAAATAAATAAATAAAAATAAACTATGATATAAACATTTAGATTGTCTCCAAATATTCATATGCAAAAAAAGATCAACAAAATTTATCATAAGCATATGTGAATCTGATAATTTTTATAAGATGGAAGGTCTTATGACAAGTTCACTCATGTTTCTTAGACTAAAAGCTTAATTGAAGATATATGTCTCTAATAATATATTAACCTCTATTGGAACATAGTATCTAAAAGGTACACATATGTCAACTACCTCAGAAGAAATACAATCAATGAATCAATTTCTACAATAGATCATATTGATTGTAAAAATCATAACCCACAATCACTAAAACATAGTACCTAAATCCAATGATGTATGTCAATCTAGACTAATAAGACAAGACTGATTATCACTAAACACAATGCTTGATTTCAGATTCGTTTAGAAAAAAAAAAAGATTAAAATGTCAATGACAATTGTTTGCATTCACACTATAACAATAATAAAACATTTTATTGATCAAAATAGAAAAGAAAAAATTAAAATTAAAATAAAGTAAATAGGGGAAGTGTACCAATAGCGGTTATAGCTAACTTCATGCACCCACAGATTTTAAACAGCATATCAGATTTTGATGATTTTTTTTTGTTGTCTCCACATGTGACTTAACTACTTATAGCTATTGTTTTGGCTTTTGGGTTGTAATGATGCCCACTGTGGGATCCGTTATTCACGCAAGGGTCAAAAAGTACACTTTTCAAAGTGTCATCTAATACTTGTTTAAATATGTGCCAATAACTGTGCAATTAAAACCATCAATACTTATTCACAAATGCCCCAGTAGTTGTGTGCTATGCGTACAAATAAAAATACACAAATGGGCCAATTATGAACCAAAAAAAGTAAAGAATGAGTGACTATTGATACATGTGTAATTTATTAATGAACTTTTAGTTTGTTTTTTGTTTTTTTTTTGAGACTAGTAATTGAAGGTTTGAATGTACAAGAAGTGAATGGTTATTGGAACATAAACGAATACTAGTGCTCTTCCCCTAATGATCTACCCCTAATGGTCTAAAAATAAGACTCCATAAGGAAAAGGCCCAAAGACAACAAGACATGCCATATAGATTCAACTCAACTAACGAACTAATAGTGCGGTCTTTTTAATAGTCAAATGATATTTAATAGTGAAGGGCGGCATGAAAATGGTAATGTCACTTAGAGACATTAGATTTCCATAGTCCATAATGCTAGATGTGTTGTCCTAATTCTTGTGCACAAATGTCCTAATAATTGTGCACTATTACTACCAATAAAGTTGTATAATTGCTCTAATTACAAACTCCCATTTGAAAAATAGATAGCTATTGACCCTCAGAAATAATTTTTCAATAGACTTTTAATTAATGAACAATAATGGAAAGAGAAAAAAAATACGCTCTTCCGCTACATTCCACTAAATTTTTGAAAAGTATTAGGATTGTTGGTTCCTGAAAATAAACACCCCACAAACCTAAAGAATGGATCTCAAGATAGATTGAAGGAAGAAAGTAAAAAAAAAATCTTCACGTTAGGATTGGTAGGCCCTATAAAGGTGCTCCTAATAACGTCGAAGACCCGTGTCAAAAAAAATAAAAAAGGTACTCACTATCCTGACAATGTCAAACAACTATCTTGACATTTGTTAATATTAAATTAAACATTGAAATGATTTTCAAAATCTAAGAAATAAACAAGCAACACAAATGAATGAAATCAATCTAGTGTATTAATATTGCTCAATGATTATGAGAATAAATCCTTGCATAAGTAGGCAAGGAGAAGGAGGTGAGATGGTTGGACACAACTACTGAATAACCCTCCAAGCATGCAATACTTGTAGCTCACTTGACAAGTGTATGAGCAATTGGAAAGTGTGCATGCACAAGTTGTCTCCACAAGGGAGGACACGTGTCTACACCACATGAAATGAGACAACTAACTCAACTAGCCTAAATAAACTTAAACTAAGTGTGAAAAGTTCAAACCTAGTCCTAACTAGTTTGATAATAACCTTGTTTACACTGACAACCCCCTTAAGTGTGACTTAGGGAGAAGTGAAACAAAAGATAATGGGTCCTAGCTACTAGGCCATGTTAGGTACCCATGTACAAATTTCCCATAAGTGGAGAAAAGGAGAAAACCCAGTGGGAAATAAAACTCCCCTCCGAAAGAGAAATGATGTCTTCTAAGAATGTTCAATGATATCCAAGCCAATGTTGTCGTGTGACGAAGATTCAGGAACAAGGACCACACATGTAGGTGAAAGTTGAATCAGATTTTAGAACTAGGACCATAGATGTAGGTGAAAGTTGAACATATGTGAATCTAATACTCCTGCAGAAGGTGTCAAACTGAATGATGACAAAGTCTAATATATACTCCAGTTTGACAAAGTCTGATATATATACTCTTGGATAACTGTAGAATCAATTACGATATAAGCTGAAATAGACAAGGCATGAACAATAATTTATAAAGATGATGATGATGATGATTTTCCCCAAATTTAAATAAGGCCCTTACAATTTTTCCAAAATGAGAAAAACACCCCCACCCTTTACAAAGTTAACACAACTCTTGAGAAAGCCAAAAAAAAAAAAAAAAAAAAAGAGAGAAAAAAGAAAGAAAGAAGAAACACATGAAAAGTTCCACGATGGCCTCTATCAAATTTGACGGCTGTCGCTTTTTGAATACCCCACCCAGATTACATGGTTGGTGCCTGAAAACGTGTTTTCATGACCCGCTATCCTGTGTGGCTTGCAGGTATGGCGTGGCATCCACCTAGAGCTGTGTCGACCACTAGGGGTCGAGAGAGGTTGTGCGGGTGCTGGGTGCAGAGGTGCCAAGCAAGATCTGCAGATCGCTTTGCATGGGCTGTAGACCAAGTTTGGCACGGGCTGTGAGTGTGTTGCCGATGGCCGGAGGTCAAGGGCGTGGAGGATGCTGAACTTTCCTGGCTCCCACATGGAGAGAGCGCCCTTCACTGTGCTTCCATGCCACTGATCTTCGTGGCTGTGCAGATCGTGCGGAAGAGCCTGGTTGTGGCCGCGCAGAGGTTAAGCAAGTTGCGAAGGCTGCTACCCACTCTATAAGGTGCTGTGCCTCGAGTGTTAACCCATCCAAGAACCCCTCGTGCTCCTTTGCCTTCCAATCCCTTGCGAATTCACTCAATACACAGCCGCCATTCATCAATTAGGCTCTTGACTTAAAAAATCTCACGCCGACAAACAATCGAATCATCTAAAATTTCACAAGGCTTGAAACTATTTCTAAACTATCCTGATACCATGAAATGATTTCCAGAATGTAAGAAATAAAAAATAAGCACAAATGAATGAAGTCAATCTAGCGTATTAAGATTGCTCAATGATTATGAGAACAAATCCTTGCATAAGTAGGCAAGGAGGAGGCGAGATGGTTGGACACAACCACTAACCCTCCCTCCAAGCGTGCAACACTTGTAGCTCACTTGACAAGTGTATGAGCATGTGGCAAGTGTACAGGCACAAGGTGTATCTACAAGGGAGGACACGTGTATACACCACATGAGGTGAGACAACTAACTCAACTAGCCTAAGTAAACTTCAACTAAGTGTGAAAAGGTTAAACCTAGTCCTAACTAGTTTGATAATAACCTTGTTTACACTAACAAACATCAACTTAGCATTCTGTGTACAAATGTAGGAAGGAACATGTCCTTCAAAAAGAAAATTAATTGTTGTGCTGAATTATAGTGGATTGGTTTGACACGACAATTGTGAGAGAGTGACGATACCATTTCAATGCTGCCCTTCACTATTAAATATCGTTTGACTATTAAAAAAACATTGTAGTATTAGTTCATTAGTTCAATTGTATCTATATAGCGTGTCTTGTTGTCTTTGGCCATTTTTCCTATGGAGTCTTATTCTTAGACCATTAGGGGAAGAGAACTAGTTTTCACTCATGTTCCATTAACCTTTCACTCCTTGCACACTCAACCCTCTAATTACTATCTTTAAAAAATCAAAAAATGAATATCTAAAAGTTAATTAATAAATTACTCATGTACCAATAGCCACTCATGTTTTAGCTTTTTTGGTTCATAATTAGCCCATTTGTGTACTTTTATTGGTACCCATAGCACACAACCACTTGGGTATTTCTGAATAAGTGTTGGCGATTTTAATTTCACAGTTATTGGGGCATCTTCAAACAAGTATCTGGTGACACTTTGATAAGTGTACGTTTTGACCCTTGTGTGCATAATGGATCCCACAACATGCATCATTACAACCCAGAAGCCAAAATAATAGCTATAAGTAGTTAAGTCACATGTGAAGACAACCAAAATTTTTTTTTATCAAAAATTGATATATCTTTTAAAATCTATGGGTGCACGAAGTTAGCTATAATGACTACTGGTACGCTTCCCCTATTTACTTTAATTTTATTTTATTTTTTAAAATTTTGATCAATAAAATATTTTCTTATTCTTATAGCGTGAATGCAAACAATTATCCTCGAATTTTTCATCTTATGTTTTTTTTCTAAATGAATTTAAAATCAAGCATTGCGTTTAGTGATAATCAGTCTTGTCTTATTAGTCTAGATTGACATACATCATTGGATTTAGGTACTATGTTTTAGTGATTGTGGGGTTATGATTTTTAGACTCAATATGACATATTGTAGAAATTGATTCATTGATTGTATTTCTTTTGAGGTAGTTGACATTTGTGTACCTTTTAGATACTATGTTCTAATTGAGGTTAACAGATTATTAGAGACATGTAGATCTTCACTTAAGCTTTTAGTTTAAGAAACATGAGTGAACTTATCAAAAGACCCTCCATCATATCAAAAAATATTGGATTAACATATGCTTATGATAAATTTTATTGATCTTATTTTTGCATATGAACATTTAGAAACAATCTAAATGTTTATACCATTATTTATTTTTGTTTATTTTTTTTTAATACTGAATAAATGTATATTAAAAATATAGATTAGAAAAAAGTGTTGAAAAAAGAGACATTACCAGAGAATGATAAATTAGCAAAGATTAGTTTACTTTCTTATTATCTTGTCTCAATGTTGTTAGATTCAATGAGAGTCCCAAAGACACTGAGAGGGGGGGGTGAATCAGTGTCTAATCGATTAAATGAATAATGTACCGGTAAACAAGAATTAATGTAGTAAACAAAATTAATAGAGACAACATAGAAACACACCATAACACAAGACATTTTAACAAGGAAACCCAGTGTGGGAAAAACCTAGGTGGGATTTGTGACCCACAATATTTACTCATTGGCCAATGAATAAATACTACTTACAATGAGGAACCAACACATGCAAGGAGGCCAAAAGCCTAGAGCTCATTGCTCAATGAAGAGTCTCATTGACTACAAAATGGATAATTAAATCCAATACAATGTACTACTCAAAACAACATCTCTAATGCTAGGTTCGGTACCGGTTTAAGCTCAGATAGATACCTTAACCAAAAACTATCACTGCCACTAAATAATTATCTTCTACCATACATCTTTATATCTTCATTACAAAATAATCTATAAGATCTCATACATATATGAGTCTTTTACAATATACCATGTTGGCTTACAAAAGATAATTATATTAAAATAAACAAAATTTCATCCCATGTCGACCTGAGTGCTGGTATGCTTTGTTCCCTATGTAATCTGAATGTTGATGTAAGTGCCTACCAGTGCCGTTGTCTGCCAGTGTATGATATCTACCGGTTGGTTGTCAGTTGGTTTCCATCAATGACAACATCAACTATTCTCATTTGAGTGTAGAATGCTAACAATCTCCCCCTTTGGCATTGATGGAAACACTCATGAAAAAAATCCAAAACTGTTATCCCAAAACTGAAATCCAAAAAGATGTGCTCCCCCCTGAGCAAGTGATCTTTGTACATGCATTTTTCTCTCCACTACTCCCCCTTTGACATCAATGACAAAGGATGTCATAAATAATGAAAAGATTACAAAACTTCTACCTCAAGGTGTGTAACCGGTTGGTTACTATCTGAAAAATATCTACCAAAACTAGATTCAAACTCTGCATAAACTTGTTGTTGTCAGTTAGAGTTGCCTCAGTCTGTTGGATCATACCAGTGAGATAGTGCATTCACTGCTCTGGTGATCACTCTCCTTGTATCGTTGCCTTAGATAATTCATCTCTCTGAGTAATAAGATTGTCCAATTTTGGACCAAGTTTACTTTTGAGTTCTCGGGCATTGGACCTTATCCTTGCCTTCTCTTTCTCAAGTTTCTCCAGCTTTCCCTCAAAAACTGCCATTTCTAGCTCAAAAAATGATATAAGTCTAGATGAACCTATCATATTATCCGTAATATCATCAGAAAAAATTTGTCTTTTTTTAATCTCCTCATCAATGTCCTCTGTCAAACAGTGAGGTTTACATGCTTCTCTATATAACTCCTTATACTCCAAAATTGTAGAATTAAGTACCAGTAAAAGCATGTTCAAGTGATCGGCACATTTCTTTATGGTGTTCTCAAAGAATGTATTTTTCTCTTTGTCAACTCTCTCCTTAATGGTATCCTCATTCACCTTATCTATGGCTATTACATTATCAGCAATGAATTTGGACAATGTGTCCAATTTACCTAAAGAATCATTAATGTGATCTATCTTACAATCGGGGGCAATCATCTTCAAGATAGTTAAGGTGTTATCAATTGCCTTAAATGATAAGGGATTGCAATCAGTTATCCTTTTAATAGAATCCAATAGAATCTTTGTGATGTTAGTAGGTCTGAATTCTCGTGTTGATGTGCTAGATTCAACTATGGGTTTCTTCTCAATAGATGTTTGACCAATTATCTTCACTACATCCTCTTTATTTTCATTAGATGCATCCACTTTACTTACATTTTCTTCTAGTGGATCTATCTGTGCCTGTACCTCTACCTTTAATGGTTTCTCAATTTGATTAAGTACCTCTGTAACTGTCAGTTTCCCAAACTCAACATGAACCTCTGCCTCATATTGGTTTTCAGTCTGTACAACTATCGGTTTCTCTGATTCTAGTTGCCTTCTGTTATTTGTCTTGTCTTCTATAGGTTTTTCAGTTACCAGTTGCTCTACTCGGGCTAGTATCTCAGTGTTCTGAGAATCAACAGTTTGTGCTGGTATCTCAGTCTCCTGAGAGTCTACTATGTGTGCTGGTATCTCAGAGACCTTTCTATCTTTGAGATCATCTACCTTAACCTCTACTGTTTCTTTGTTCACCACAATGTTTATATTCTGTGTATCCACATTCATGGTAAAGAGTATCTCTAACTTTAGGTTAGTATCATCAAGAGTTATACCTTCAGTAGCCATATCTAGTGTATTAGCTATATGAACCAGTGATGTTGACACTAATGGAGGGGTGCCTTCAGTCGATGGAGGGATGTTATCTGTTAATTTTATAGAAGGCACACCACCTATTTTACCTTTTCCCTTGTCTTTCTGATATACCTTGAATGTCTTTTCCACTTTCGATCTATTTCTTTCCTCTTGCTTTAATTTCTCAACAAAAAAATTGTCCCATTTATCTGCAATCTCATCTGCAGTTTCCTTAACCCTTCTAGCCATCAATCTTACTTGTCGGTGTCCACTAACAAATATTAACCGGTTAGCTTTAGATATAAGCTCATCTATCTCTTCTCTAGAATTTATCGGATGTACAACCAAAAGAGCTTCAACTTTCAACTTCTTATCCAGTTCCATCACAAATAGCCTTTTAGCTTCTAATCTTAAGTATAAATTGTTAGCTAAATCATCAATCACTTCTATAAAAACTTTCTTGTAGATATCTAAATGTAGGATAATGCTTTCTTCAATGGTTTGTTTGTCAGAATCCTTAAAAG
This sequence comes from Cryptomeria japonica, assembly GCF_030272615.1. Classification (NCBI taxonomy): domain Eukaryota; kingdom Viridiplantae; phylum Streptophyta; class Pinopsida; order Cupressales; family Cupressaceae; genus Cryptomeria; species Cryptomeria japonica. The sequence goes on from NC_081409.1 coordinate 134,170,843, forward strand.
AATTATACCATTTATTTACATTTACCAGATTACAATCCTGTGTAATCTCATTCAGTAGATCATCCAGTGTAGGGGTAACCGGTGTCTATTTATTCTTTGGTGTAAGCTTTTGTGTGGGGGAAAAAGCGAGACTAGGTTAACATGCCCTAATCCTACCTTTTGACACACATTACGGAATACGAAAGAGCCTAGAGATATCGCACAATTGGCTACTTCTTTTTTGTGAAAGAGAGAGCCACGGGATATCTATTAGGATTTCTATTCCCTTGTTGAAATTGTAAGATCAAGTAATGCAAGTTCAAGCCCTAATCCCAAAATGCAAGTATGAACTAATAACAAGATTGCAGAATTGAGATTAAACAATGAATAGCTGTAAATACAAGGATGAAATAAGAATGCAGATGTGTACCCGGAGTCAAACTCGGACTGAAAATGTTCAGGACGGGGGCGCGGGTGCCACTGTCCTGAAAACTGCACCGGAAACTGTTGTTCTGCACTCTGGAACACTGTCGGAAAGCTGTCTGCAAACTATCTGTCCGGAGGACCAGGGCGCCCAGCGCCTCTGTCCCAGGGACCAGGGCGCCCAGCGCCCCTGTCCTGGCAGGACCAGGGCGCCCAGTGCCCCTGTCCCAGTCTCCTGCTTTGCAATTTCACACAGAGTGCTGTTCCAACCTTCTCTCTCCGGATCTGTATCCCACGGCGTCGTCCGAATCCCGAAACCTGCAATAATATCTGAAAAGGGGGAGGGGCAACTATATAGGGTTTTGCCTTAGTCAAACCCCTGCTTCGGTGATTTCCACCTCCACGAATAGCCAAGTTGTTTTGTAAAATGTATTGTGTGTGCAGACCTAGTGTGTGTGCAAGGTCCTAAAATGCAAGAAAGCAAACTAGAGCAACCTAGAAAGTAAACCCTAATTGCTTGTAAATGATAACGTAAATGCTCTAAATCAAGATACAAAGTGATCTAAAGCATGAATAAATGATGTATTGAAGCTTATGTAAAGACATGAAAACAACATGAAATCATACCCAACCCTCAAGGGAGGAGTACAAGCCAATCTTCAGTCGGTAATCTCCTATTGTTCTTTAATGTCTTCCAAGCCCTAAGTGGATGAATGAATTTGATAGATGCTTGATAGAAGGATGTTGTAAGATGTTGAAGTCTTCAAAGATCTGCTCTTTCGCTGCATATGAAGTTCCTGGAAACAAAAATCGGATCCCTTCAAATGAGGAAAGAGAGCTTTTATGTATGAAACCCTAGATCATAAATTCATATTTTGGCCGACCTAGAGATTGAATATCCCGCCAATTTCTTGGGGTTAAGCTTTATTTTATGATTGGATCGCGCTCCTAAAATTTTGGGAAAAATGTCCGGGACCATGTTGCACACCGGGCGCCACGGTCCCGACAACTTTTCACCAAATTTTCAGGGCCGTTGGATATGATGATTTTAGAGAGAATCCCGAAGTTACAGGTGATTTCGAGATGTTTTGACCCCGAAACCAAGCCCCCAAGTTCGAAATAGGACTTAATTAGGGTTTTTGATTAAGTGGTGTATTGGAGGAATAAAATGCGAAGGGCACGCTTTAGTGAAAAGTGCCCAATTTTATGATGTAGAGAATGATGAAATAGGACCTTAGACCTAATTAATTTGATTAATTAAGTGCTTAAGGAGAAATGCAATGCAGAATGTGAAATGCACTAAGGCGGGTGCTAAACTAGGTGTGAAATTGTACCACCCTAGCAAGTGCGTACAATTTACGACGCTACATTTAGCCCCCACTTTAGCGGTCGTATGAGTACTACGTGCATATGCAAGCTAAAGTACAGAAAAGTAAACATTATTTGAAAAAGGATATATCCATAAGTTGTCGGACGAAGCCCCTAGCGGCATCTACAGTACACAGTTAGGAACCGCACCCTACAAAACACACGTTAGATCACAAAATCACCTAATGCTTACTAGGGAAAGTGATGAAATCTATGAGTAGCTATATGCCCCCCCCTGTTTCGACTTGCTTATTAGGGAGGTGAAACAGGGTAGCATGTTTACTTGCGACAAATTGTGTAAGAGAGTATTGATGAGGGGTGTTCACTAAATAGACTTCATCAGAGCACTTTTTGGAACATCCCGAGAGTAGGGGAAGGAAAATATGATTCCAACGCAACAAACGGTTCGAAAATCGCATCTCCCAAACCCAAGTTATGATAAAATGAGTGACAGAGGAGAATTAGGGTTTCAAAAAGTAAGAACAAGCAAACGAGAGTATATACCTCGAAAGTGACACTTGTATTCGTCACTTTGTTGATTTCAAAATACTATTCAGTGCAGCGGAGCCCACATAGCCATCATCATGCCTTCACGACGACCAGAGCATCCCACGAGGATCGAGATCCTCCGCCAGGCCGTGATCGACGACGAGCCACTAGACGAGGTGAGTTGACTGAATGTTTGACTTTTGATTTTTCGCATGTTTGACTTTTCTGTGATCGTATGCGGGCCTTGAAGGCTAACCGGGGCCCACCCAGGGTGCCATGGTCCCTGTGGGGCGCCCTGGTCCCCCCAGGGCGCCATGGTCCCTGACAGGGGCGCCATGGTCCCTTCAGGGCGCCATGGTCCCCTCAGGGTGCCATGGTCCCCAATCAGGGCCTGGCGAGGGGTTACAAGGCTAGCATACAATGTACGACAGTTTGCATTAGCGTTCTTGATGATCGAGTACTAATTACAGTCACGTTTTGATGTTGTAGGGTCTCCCGTACATGAGAGAGCATACAACGGGACATATTCTTCGCACTTTGCGAGATCAGATTCCGCGGCTGACTCAGTCAGAGAGAGACACACTATCGATTGTGGGATTGTGGTTTGTGATTCTCATGCCGGCCATTCGGTTCCATCCTGCGATGCTGATGGCATTGATGGAGCGATGGGATCCTGACACATACACTTTTCACCTTCCAGTAGGAGAGCTGACGGTCACACTCGAGGATGTGTACTGTATACTTTGCCTTCCTATCAGAGGAGCGACAGTTACATACGCGACCGATCAGTCAGCGGAGGATCATCAGAGAGAGCAGGTGTATTGCATAGGGAGAGTCATGCCAAGCGAGACGAGAGGTCGCATCATGGTCAGCTGGCTCTTACATCCTTCAGGGGAGGTACCCCTTCTGAGATGCCTTATGATAGCCATCATAGCACTAGTCATCTGCCCTAATGGGTGAGGCACGCACATGCATGGGGGTCTCACATGGTGTATCAGAGCGATGGAGAGACACAGGAGAGTGTATGCTTGGGGTCGGAGTATGCTTGCACATCTCTATCACAACCTTGAGGAGTATGTATTCGGACAGGGGTTCAGTTTGATGACATGCACACTTCTGCAGGTGTGGATTTTAGAGCACTTCACATGCACCAGGCCCGTCAGCTTTCTGCTAAGTACAGCGAGCGAGCGACCTAGGGTGTTCGCTTATCCACTTACCAGCGAGTGGAGATTTGGAGATTTGTTATATTGGAGAGTGATTTTTGACAAACTGACAGCCGAGGTGATAGTGTGGAGACCTTACCTACAGATGCACAGATGGGATGGTATGGAGAGACAGTTAGCATGCCTACAGAGGAACCGCCTACTGCGAGGATGATATGCACACATCATAGTCCCTTTCTACTTTGACCGAGTACAGAGGCAGTTCGGGCTAGAGCAGTGTGTTCCAGCCGATGTGCCCATCTATACTCGACACTCACGGGTCCTTCCCAGACCTAGAGCAGTAGCGAGACCGACGGTAGATGACCTTGAGACTACAGACTTAGAGGGATCTGATCAGGATGTAGTCACTGACTACTCTGCAGAGCCTGGAGCATAGCGCAGGTACGTCTCATGGTTTATGAGATCATATCCAGGTCCTATCTTTTCACCAGATCATCCGACAGGCTATCCAGGCCCATGGAGACATGGAGACCAAGACAAGGACCAGGGATCCAGGTCAGAGGAGCCAGAGGAGGGAGAGGATCATGAGGAGGCGGGAGATCCTGATCCACCTACAGGCGATCAGTCCAGTGCCGAGGAGGAGGAGGAGGAGGATACAGATAGAGAGGAGGATGAGGGAGATGCAGGTGATGATGCGGATGAGGATGAGGATGACGAGGAGGAGGATAGAGATGATGAGGAGGAATCGGATGCAGCTCCCCACCATTCAGGAGACGATACCATAGCTCTAGATCCACCTCTTATTCCCCAACAGGGGGAACATGAGGCGATACGGAGACCTGTTCCTAGTACCGTCCAGCCTACACCCATCGTGCACAGATTATTCAAGCGAGGGGAGCCTAGCGATGCCCAGGCACAGATGGTACCATATCATGATCCCTACTGGCGTGAGGGAGATCCAGGTATAGTAGTTTTATATTGATTGATTAATGTTTTGATGATATAGAATGGTACTAACAAAAAATCTGTTCTACTGCCATAGCTAATGTGCAGGAGTGGCATTCCCTGATTCAGCAGGCAATGACAGATATTTCCATGATAGCACAGATCCCCAGTTCCTCACAGATTGCCTATAGGCCTCAGGGGAATGCGGGTCGGCATGAGGACTTGTTTTCCCCATTCCGAGTACAGGTAGATATATGGAGGGAGAGAGAGAGAGTCTTATCAGAGGACGTCCAGCGAGTGCAGCAGAGAGAGAGTCCTATCAGAGGACCTCCAGCAGGCGTGGCGAGATCTAGCAGCAGCTTAGGCCGAGGCTACCATCTATCACGCGATCCTTATGGATAGGGATCACAGGAGTTCCTCTCGGAGTCACTCACGATCTGTATCGCGCTACACACCCATGGGTCCACCTTCACGGCCAGATCAGGAGGGAGCGTCCAGCCGACACTCTCCAGCCACTAGCCCTAGGGATAGGAGATGATTTTATGATGTAGGAGAGGTCACATTTTTGGATGTACAGTGACCTATATTTGTATACGATCCACACATATATATATGTATATATACATGCTTCTCTTTTGTCTCAAATGTTTATCTTTAATGCTTAAAACAATGTATATTTTGTTTTGATTAAATCTAATTCATTTGGTAAATGTACATGTATGTTCAGAATTTAATTTCCATGTGATTGATTTCTCAATGCTCCATGATTAAATTGATACATGTGTGACTTAATTAAATATTTAATCAAGTACTACATTGATGATAAGGAAGACATATGCATTAAGTCTAAGAATCATATAACTAATGTGATTTAATTCTGAATTTAAACACAACATGATATGATTCTACTTAACACATAAAGACACTGTATAATATGCTAGCATAATAGGAATGTAAATCTTTTACAATTTACATAAATGAATTCAAGACAAACTATAAAGTAAGAAGACACGCTTGTCAGGAACGAAGCAATATAGATTAAACAACATAACATTTAATTCTATTTTGCTTTAATTAAGAGATACTAACATATTATCCAATGTTGAAGAATTGAAAGAAAAGATAGATGAAGAATGAAGAATTAAGCATAATATCTACGCAAGTGCATAGCATTAATAGGTTCTTTAAGAGGCGTACCGTCTACATCCGCTATTTTGTAAGCACCTGATCCATAATCCTCAATAACGATATATGGTCCAAGCCAATTAGGACTGAATTTTCCCTTTTCTGCAGGTAAGGCATTCACATTGCGCTGATTCTCATAAAGGACTAAGTCACCTACTAAGAAGGAACGTTGAATAACCTTATCATTATAGCTTCGTTGAAGAGTTTTGTGATACGCTTGAATATGCTCAAGAGCGTTTATACGCTATTCATCAAGCATCTCAAGCTGTTGAAGTCGTTGTTCTCTATAAGAGTCATCATCTACTATACCTTTGAGAGAAACCCTAAGTGATGGAATCTCCAATTCTAAGGGCATAATAGCGTCAGCACCATAAACAAGATTATAAGGAGTAGTTCCCGTAGCAATTCGTACACTCGTTCGGTAGGCCCAAAGAGCATAGATTAGCTGGTTACTCCAATCCTTACCATGCTTATTCACGGTTTTGCGAAGAATTTGTTCAATTATCTTATTGGATGATTCGGCTTGACCATTTGACTGAGGATAGTATGGTGTAGAAAATCGATGTTTGATATGATACTTCTCGAGGAATTTCTTCACGTCCTTGTTCTTAAACGATGTCCCATTATCTGAGATAATAGTAGAAGGTATCCCGAATAGAGACATGATGTTTTCTAGGAGAAATTGACAAATCACTTCAGCAGTAGTAGAGCGAAGGGGAATAGCTTCTACCCACTTTGTAAAGTAATCTGTTGTGGTTATGATGAAGGTGTGTCCTTGAGATGAAGGAGGAGAGATTTTTCCAATAAGATCCAAACCCCATGTGGAGAAAGGCCAAGAAGCTACTTGAGAACGGAGTTCTTGGGCAGGAGCATGAATCAGATTATTGTGTTGTTGACATTGATGACATTTTTTAACAAATGAAAAGGAATCCTTCTGCATAGTTTGCCAATAGTATCCCATACGAAGCAATCTATGAACCAAGGATTTGCCCCCAAAATGCCCCCCGCAGGCACCTAAATGTGCCTCTTCAAGAGCAACAGGGATTTCCGACTTGTTAAGACAACGAAGGAGAAGACCATCATAACTCCTTCGGTATAGGACATTAGAAAGAATGATATACCTAGCAGACAGCTTGCGGATTCTAGCCCTAGTGTTCCTATTAGCGGAATCAGGAAAGGTACCATCAGTCAAATATCTTACGATATGCAAGTACCATTCGTCTGAGTCTACAAAGTCACAACATGTTACCAGGCTAGAATCATCTACAATAGCTGGAGAAATAAGGTTGTGAATAACGAATTTAAGATCGACCACAGGGTCCTCTAAAGATACCAGAGAAGCCACACATGCCATTGCATCCGCATGTCGATTATCTTTTCGAGGAACAGGTTCATAGCAAGGTCTTTATATTGTGATAATTTGTCTTGTTTGGCTTGCTATATTCCTGTTACTTGTCTTATAATCAATTGCGAATCTCCAGAGATATGTATGTGTTTTATATTCAGAGCTAAGGCTACTTTTATTCCCGTTATAAGAGCCTCATACTCAGCAATGTTATTGGTACACAGGAAATTTAGACGATATGATAAAGGAATGGACTTCTTCATAGGAGAAATCAGAACAACCCCTGCCCCCGATCCCGTACGACACTTAGAGCCATCAAAGTATAACTCCCAAGTTTCATCTTTCTCTATAGAAAGAATGAAGTCGTCAGGAAAGGACTCAGGGTTAGGGAAGGAGAAAGGTGAAGGGGCCTCAACTAAGTGATCGGTCAACGCTTGTCCTTTAATTGCTCTTTGTGAAACAAATTTAAGGTCAAATTCAGTTAACATCATAACCCACTTAGCTAGACGTCCTGATAAATCAATTTTAGAGAAAAGATGCTTCAAAGGATCAAACTTTACCATGACATGGACTTCTGAATTCAAAAGATAATGTCTCAATTTCTGAGTCGCAAATACCAAGGCCAAGCATTGTCTTTCTATCGTAGAATATCGGGTCTCATAATTGAGTAAGGTACGACTTATGTAATAAACCAGACATTCCTTACCATCTTTATCATGTTGTGCCAACAATGCTGCGAGAGCATGAGAGGAAGCAGCTATATACAGAAGGAAGGGTTTAGAAGGTTCGGCAGGTTGAAGAATAGGAGGACTAGCCAAATACACTTTTAAATCTTCAAATGCTTGCTGACAATCCTCATTCCATTGAAAAGTGATATCCTTTTTAAGAAGTTGAGTAAAAGGAAAGGTACGATCCGTAAGTTGAGACACGAACCTACGAATAGCTTGAATCTTTCCTTGTAAGCTTTTAAGTTGAGACACATTTCTAGGAGGTGGCATGTTGACAATAGCATCTATTTTCTTAGTATCCACCTCAATCCCACGATGCGAAACTATGAACCCTAATAGTTTTCCACTATCCACACCAAAAACGCATTTTCGGGGATTCAAGCGCATGTGATATTTACGAATTCTTTCAAAGATTTGATGAAGGATTTTAACATGATCCATGCGAAGAAAGGATTTGGCCAAAATATCATCAACATAATCCTCTAAAATCTTATGCATATAATCATGAAAGATAAGGGTCATCGCTCGTTGATAAGTTGCACCGGCGTTTTTAAGTCCAAAAGGCATCATTATCCAACAAAACGTACCCCAAGGAGTGGTGAAAGTAGTTTTGAATTGATCTTGAGGGTTAATAAAAATTTGATCGTAACCTGAAAAACCATCCATGAAGGATAACAAGGCATGTCCTGCCGTAGAATCAACTATCATGTCAATGTTTGGAAGAGGGAAATCATCTTTTAAAGAAGCCTTATTTAGATCCTGAAAGTCAGTACACATTCTTATTTTGTTGTCTGGTTTAGCCACAATGATAATATTTGAAATCCATGGGGAATAGTCAATAGGGCGGATAAATCCAGCCTCCAATAATTTTTCAATCTCAGCCTTAACAAGCAGAGCCACCTTTGGATTCATTTTTCGAATCTTTTGTTTCAAGGGCTTAGCATCAAGAACTAAGACAATATTATGAGTAACGATCTTAGGGTCTATACCAGGCATGTCAGAATATGCCCAAGCAAAGATCTCAGGGAATTCATGCAATAGTTCTTCATATTGTTTATGTTCCTCTTCATCCAAACATTTCCCAATTTTAATGACTTTCTCTTTATTGCAAGGATCCATCTTAACATCAGTGGTGTCACGTATGAGAAGATTACTTTGTTGAGGAGTATCCTTTAACTGAGGGAATTCTTTCGCAATCTCATCATTATCAATCTCTTTTCCAAAATAGGCTTCGGTGTTCAAACAATAAGGGAGTCCCCTATTGTGATGATAACGAGGAAGAGTGTCATAGGCTCCCAAGAACTCAGCTAAAGCATCATCGGTAGGGAAGATATCCAAAGCACAGTCACCCGAAGGATCCCCATCAATATACTCAGGGTGCTGCATTGATAGAGATGTAGAAATAGCATTAACACTAATGCATGGTCTTTTAGAAGCTTTAGTACATCTGCAGGGATTATAGCCAAGTCCAAAGGCATAATTGTGAAAATTAGTCTCTAGAGGAACTCTTATCCCTTGTTCATGAGCACCACAACCTTTTCCATGATACCCATGCTTAGCAAAAATGCGAAAACCAAGACCATAACGATCAGCCATTTCAGGAAGAGAAGGTGGTTTTTCATAAGACAAAGAATCAAACTCTTCATAATTAGAGGTGTGAGGAGAAGAAGTTTGAGAAGCGGCCACAAAATTATTACTCATAGATTCAGGTAAGGTTGATTGATTTTTAGCTTCTTCTTTCTTTTCAACTTTATGATTTTCAGCTTCTTCCTTCTTTTCAATTTTAATTTCTCTAGAAGGAACCTTATATTCACCTACAAAGGTAGGGTTAAAATCAAGAGATCCCCAATCATCCTCTGCAAGAACCTTCTCAGGAACAAAATTCTTTTTATGTGTAGTTTCAAGTCGAGAAGGATCCTCTTCAGGAGCTCCAGACTCATCCAAAGAATTCCAATCATCGGAGAGCAAGGATTCATCGATAGGTTTCTTGTTTAAAGAGTCATCACTAGACGAGGATGGCTTAGAAGAACTCCCTTTAGAAGTAGATGTTTGTAGACAAGCTTGAAAATTAGTATCACCCATCAAAGTGTATGTCTTATTGTTATAAACGAATTTAACTTGTCTATGCAATGTAGAGGGGACAGCTTGCATGCTGTGAATCCAAGGCCTCCCTAATAACAAGTTATATGTTAAATTTCCCGGCATAACATGGATAGGAGTAGGCAAAGTAACAGGTCCTACTATGAGAGGTAAGGTGATGATACCTAATGAAGTCTTAGCCACATTGTCAAAGCCACGAATGGGACGAGAGTCAGGCTCAATAAGAGACGTATCCACATTCATCTTATGCAATAAATTAATGCTACACACATTAAGGCCAGAGCCATTATCTACTAGTGTTCGTCTTATAGCATTGTCTTTCATGATAACCACAATCATCAAGGGATCATATTGTTGTTGAATTTCACTAGTAGGCAACTCATCTTGGGTAAACACAATTTGAGCTTTAGGATTCATCACAGAGTTAACAAAAGATGCTATATTACTAGATGTATTCGGTGGAGGAACATTCAAATCTTTCAAGGCATCTTGTAACATTCCATGATAGGCAGAAGAAGTTTGAATCAAATCCCAAAGGGATATCTTAGCAGGGGTAGCTTTAAGTTGTTCTATGAGATCATATTCCTTACCCATAACTTGCGAAATACGAGGAGCTTGAGGAAGAATTGGTTGAGGATTAGGAAGGGAAACTAGAATAACAGGAGGAGGATTAGGTTGCCTATTATTTCTAGTATGATAAGTATGGGCAACCGCATGATAACTCTCTCTAGTTATTTGTTTAGCATAACTGTAAGGACTTACAGGTTTTCTTCCTTGCACGGTGATGATTGGTTTATTCGGGGTACGAAAGGAATCATGATCATACCTTCCTTGGACAGTAAGGAGAGGTGATTTAAGAACTTGAAAGGTGGGAGAAGGATAAGCACCTTGGACTTCAAAGAGAGGCTTATTATGTTCATTCAAGTTTATCATGTTAACCAATTTAGAGGCCTTGTTCTTGTTTAAAGATTTCGATAAAGCCACAAAGTCGTCAAGAGCATCATCCAACAAAGCATGATCATATCGGTTAAAAGGTTTGTCTTTTGATTCAAAAGGAGACATCTCCTCATAGAGGGGATTGTTGAAAACAACCATGTTACTAGATTTAGTGGAAGAGTGGATAGGAATGTATCCTTGAGAGGACTCATTCAACTTATCTTTCTCATCACACCTAAATGGCATAGTAACAAGGTTTATGAGTTTTTGGTAAAATGAAGGTTTGGCATCTTTAGGGTTTAAAAACTCATCTAAAGCTTCATCTAATTCATCTTGGCTATACTCATAATAATCATCAAAAGCATGAACATTTTGCAAATAAAAATCTGACATTTTGAAAAGATTACACAAAACTTAAACACCCAATGCAAAGAAACACTTTTTTTTTTCTCTTTAATGAAAATGAAATGAAAATACACTAAATCTAGATCTAGATCTAACAAATGTAATGCAAGAGGAAGCAATGATAGATTCACGTCGGGTTCACCAAAATGTGTGGGGGGAAAAGCGAGACTAGGTTAACATGCCCTAATCCTACCTTTTGACACACATTATGGAATACGAAAGAGCCTAGAGATATCGCACAATTGGCTACTTCTTTTTTGTGAAAGAGAGAGCCACAGGATATCTATTAGGATTTCTATTCCCTTGTTGAAATTGTAAGATCAAGTAATGCAAGTTCAAGCCCTAATCCCAAAATGCAAGTATGAACTAATAACAAGATTGCAGAATTGAGATTAAACAATGAACAGCTGTAAATACAAGGATGAAATAAGAATGCAGATGTGTACCCGGAGTCAAACTCGGACTGAAAATGTTCGGGACGAGGGCACGGGCGCCACTGTCCTGAAAACTGCACCGGAAACTGCTGTTCTGCACTCTGGAACACTGTCGGAAAGCTGTCTGCAAACTGTCTGTCCGGAGGACCAGGGCGCCCAGCGCCTCTGTCCCAGGGACCAGGGCGCCCAGCGCCTCTGTCCCAGGGACCAGGGCGCCCAGCGCCCCTGTCCCAGTCTCCTGCTCTGCAATTTCACACAGAGTGCTATTCCAACCTTCTCTCTCCGGATCTGTATCCCGCGGCGTCGTCCGAATCCCGAAACCTGCAATAATATCTGAAAAGGGGGAGGGGTGGCTATATAGGGTTTTGCCTTAGTCAAACCCCTGCTTCGGTGATTTCCACCTCCACGAATAGCCAAGTTGTTTTGTAAAATGTATTGTGTGTGCAGACCTAGTGTGTGTGCAAGGTCCTAAAATGCAAGAAAGCAAACTAGAGCAACCTAGAAAGTAAACCCTAATTGCTTGTAAATGATAACGTAAATGCTCTAAATCAAGATACAAATTGATCTAAAGCATGAATAAATGATGTATTGAAGCTTATGTAAAGACATGAAAACAACATGAAATCATACCCAACCCTCAAGGGAGGAGTACAAGCCAATCTTCAGTCGGTAATCTCCTATTGTTCTTCAATGTCTTCCAAGCCCTAAGTGGATGAATGAATTTGATAGATGCTTGATAGAAGGATGTTGTAAGATGTTGAAGTCTTCAAAGATCTGCTCTTTCGCTGCATATGAAGTTCCTGGAAACAAAAATCGGATCCCTTCAAATGAGGAAAGAGAGCTTTTATGTATGAAACCCTAGATCATAAATTCATATTTTGGCCGACCTAGAGATTGAATATCCTGCCAATTTCTTGGGGTTAAGCTTTATTTTATGATTGGATCGCGCTCCTAAAATTTTGGGAAAAATGTCCGGGACCATGTTGCACACCGGGCGCCACGGTCCCGACAACTTTTCACCAAATTTTCAGGGCCGTCGAATATGATGATTTTAGAGAGAATCCCGAAGTTATAGGTGATTTCAAGATGTTTTGACCCCGAAACCAAGCCCCCAAGTTCGAAATAGGACTTAATTAGGGTTTTTGATTAAGTGGTGTATTGGAGGAATAAAATGCGAAGGGCGCGCTTTAGTGAAAAGGGCCCAATTTTATGATGTAGAGAATGATGAAATAGGACCTTAGACCTAATTAATTTGATTAATTAAGTGCTTAAAGAGAAATGCAATGCAGAATGTGAAATGCACTAAGGCGGGTGCTAAACTAGGTGTGAAATTGTACCACCCTAGCAAGTGCGTACAATTTACGACGCTACAACTTCTTCTGCGATTCCCTAACTGCTTGTTTCTTTTTCCTTAGTGTCCTTGTTTTCTTAGGAGGGGGAGAAGGTACCGGTGGAGTTTTCCTTTTCCTTTCCACTCTCTTAAACTCAACAACCTTGCCACTCTCAATATCAGAAGATGTTACAACCGGTGAAATATGTGCTTCTGATTGCAATCCTTCAAGCTCACTAGCATAATATACCACTAATGTTCATGACATTTTCCTTTATTTCACTGGCCTTCTTAGAGGCATCTCTGATAAACTTGTCTCTTTTCTTCCTTTCTTTCTACATAGATACATTACTTACAATAGTTTCTGCATTACCAAATATTCCTTCAGATGGCTCCCTAGGTGCATCAAGTAGGGCTTTTGCATATGTCTCCAAAATAGGTAGGTCTACCTCATAACCCATCTCAGTAACCCAAATGGTTCTAGGGCTTACTACTTCCATCCAAGTCTCATCTCACTTAATGACAAAACAGATTTGTTTGTCATACTTATCAACTATGCTTTGCGGTAACCTTTCCCTTGCTCTCATCTTAGTTTGAAAAGTTTTAAAGTAATCTACAATATTCTTATCACAGTCAATGCCCATACTGGTGAAAGCTTCCTGTATCTTTTTTCCTACCAGGGATGTCATAACCGAAATCCTTGTGACCTATGCCAGGTATCTCTTTGGTAAAGTATTGCATCAAGCGTACTAGAAGGTTCCCAAAATGGAAAGTACCTTTCTTATCTCCCTTATTCTTCTTCAAATTGTCAATTAGTTCATCCTTAAGCCATTCATAAACATCTATCTTAGCATTATTTTTCACCATCTCATATGTACTATGAATACAAAGGCTAGAAACTGAATTCAGTCTATTGGCATGTGTTTCTTTATATCCAAGTATAATACCAATATATCTCACATTTATATCCTTAACATTATTCACTCTAAGTGATCTGCTATCAGACATGGCTCCGGTTAACTCCATAGCTCCCATGTTAGCTATTTTCTTGGTTTTATTAGGCCTACTACCAGTTGAAGGTAAACTAATGACTACCTTAATTGCTTCCTTAGTTATCTTGCAAACAGATTCTAACCATATGAACTCTCCATGGACTCTGCTCAATACAAGTCTTACACCTTCCTTTGGAAATTTAGGAATGTTTAGAATTTCTGCAAAACCTAAGTCTTCCACAATCTTATGTTCAGGTTTAATTGCACCTTGTTCATCGGTAATAACCTCATTAAATATTTTCTTCAAATCCTCAGTCCCTAGGTTTTTTATGTTGCAATGTATGTAGATTCTAGCGTCTTCAGCAAAAGCTAAACCCTTCAATTTTTTTGAAAAAGCTCTGACAGAATCATCCTGCTTTGCAATCTCGGGGATAACCTTAAACACGGGTCTAGGGCATTTGATGTTTTCAACAATGATAGGTTTTGCAATAAACTTAGGAACAGAAGATGAGGTTGCCATTTTGATAAATATTTCTTAATTGAAGTTCTCTGAAAGCTTGAAAAATCACTTCCCATCTTTGCTTTAGCATGCCCTTGCTCAGTTTCGCACTCTCTGAATGTTTGAATGCTCAGCGAGTCGAAATGAAGGTTTTCCCACTGCTTTATAGCCAAAAGGATTCTTAAAAGCCACATTAAATGCTTGTCAGTTAAGTGAAAACTTAACATATCTACCGGTAAAGAAGAAATGTATCTTCTCACCATCAACCGAGGGTAGAATGCATGATTTTCAACTTGCTACAATACCCACTAAGGATTATTCCTCAATTGGATGAATAATCTCCTACTGGTGCAAAGATAGATTCATCAACTTTCTGATCACTCTTCTTAATCCATTATTTTGAAAATTCTTGTTTTACTTTATCTACCTTTTCTTTTCCCTTCAAAGTAGATCCTTTATTGTTCGCTACTATAGTCTTGCTTCTACAAAATTTTGCAATATGTCCAATCTTGTTACATGCATAACAAGTTACATTATTCCTCTGAATAGCCTTTCCATATCCTTGACTGGTTTGTGATCTGCATTGATTAGATAAATGCCCAAATCTACCACAAACATAGCATTTCACATTCATTATGCAATAAATATGGTCAATGAAGAGTCTCACTGACTACAAAATGGATAATTAAATCCAATACAATGTACTACTCAAAACAACATCTCTAATGCCAGGTTCAGTACCAGTTTAAGCTCAGATAGATACCTTAACCAAAAACCTTCACTACCACTAAACAATTATCTTCTACCATACATCTCTATATCTTCATTACAAAATGATCTATAAGATCTCATACATATATGAGTCTTTTACAATATACCATGTCGGCTTACAAAAGTTCATCCCATGTCGGCCTGAGTGCTGGTATGCTTCGTTGCCAATGTAATATGAATACCAGTGTAAGCACCTGCCGATGCTGGTGTTTGCCAGTGTATGATATCTCTCGGTTGGTTGCCAGCTGGTTGCCATCAATGACAACATCAACTATTCTCATTAGAGTGTAGAATGCCAACAAATGTAAACTTATGTACAAGGCTTCAATTATCTAAATTTTAGCAATTTAGAGCTCATAAACATCTATATGCATGAATAAAATAATCAATATAATGTTTCACATGCATATACAAAAAGGAATAATTATGCTTTGTAAAATTGATAATACACATCTTGTAACAAAAATTGATGCAAGGACCAAAATAGGTATGATAATCAAAGTCAAAACCAAAAAGAAAAACATGAATCTCCATTAAGCACTATCATCTCAACTTGAAACTCTTTTCCTCTATATTTACATTAATCCGTTCACCTTAGAGTTCTTCAAGTTTATGTTGAGAGGAAGTAATGTGTGTTGAAACACTTGCTAGACTAATCTTAAATAAAATTGTTATTTAATTGAAAGATCTTTACAATTATAAGAAAAAGAAACACATATAACACATACAAATAATATAAGATAACATGAAAGCTTTCATAGTGTTCAAGGGAAAAAATCCACACACCAAAAGTAGAATCATCTAGGTGAACTCACAATACTGGTTCCCACTTTTTGATCGACTTTGACACTTAGATGAACATTTTGAAAAAAAACCTTCACTTTTCGACACCTATAACTTTTAAACCATTAATAATTTGATGATGACATAGACTAGTGATTTGTAACATCTTGTTTTTAGATTCTAAATATATTTTTTTAATTTCTTTTGAATAAAATTTTATTGATTTTTCCATCTCCCTCAAAAAGTAGTTTTTACAGCAGACAACTTTTTTTAAGAGTGATGTTCATCCCAAAACGCATAATATTTTTTCTATAAATGATAAAAACTTAATTCTTTTGAATTTTGGTTTGTAACATCAACAAACAGGGCATGCAATTGGTTTGATAGTGAGATGTTGAATATTTTTTATTTTATTGTTTTGAAGTCCGACTAATTATAATTTACATATAGGTATACGTTTGAACACATAACTTGTGCTATTAATGAAAAACCTACATTCATAAGAAATAAAATAAAAATATATTAATGAAACTAAATATATTAAAAATTATACTATTATAGGAGTTGAGAAATACAACCCCATAGTAGCCTGAAGATCTTCTGCAAGCCGAATAACCTGTTACAAGGAGAAGCAATGAAGCAAAATCTGAAGAACAAGAAAAACACAAGAAAAATATTCTCCAAAAAAGAGAGCTCCAATTCACCGGAAAAATGTATATTGAAAAGATAATACAATGAAAAGAAAAATAACCTCTAATAGGTCAAGAAACCCTAAAAAGGGAAAACCCTAGGTTTGCACATAATAATTAATTATATGCACCTAATGTTAGCTTAAGTGTAAAAAGATAATTGGAAACTTAAAGAATTAAACAAATAATGTTTAATTAATCAAGTAAAGACCCAATTACTCTAACAACTATTTGGAAATCTCATACTAAGGACTAAATACTTTAAAAAAAAACTTCTAAATGAATTCATTTGACCCCCAAAAACCTAATGTAAAACTGGTTTTTAATCAGCATTTGATAGATGCAAAGGAGACTCCATTGAAAGTATGATTTAGAAATAGAGAGGTTCTATCCAATACATTTTGATCTAAATCTTCAATTAATTACTTCAAATGGGACCTCTTAAAGCTTAAATCATTATATTTTCTAAAAAAAGTATGATTTCAGCAAAAAACAGGATGTACCAAAAAGTGGGAACAAGCATTGTGAGTTCACCCATCTATATTATTTAATAGCAACCATTTTTGTTGAAAAATTAACATTATGTCTCTCATTTTAAAGAATATTCAATATACAATTGTTGAATGACTTTAGTAGCATTGAGATATATATAAATTTACCCATATAAACTCTGTCTCCTCAGACCAATGTATAGGTAAAGTAAAAATTGGAAACCATGAATGAGTGAGGAAAACCATTTCCAAAGACAAATAAAGGTGTGGTACCCATAGTCATGAGTCCAAGTTTCAATGTGCCTCTTTGTTCTTTGCCTTGTTGACTATTATTAGAATACAAAACATTTTATATATCCTAAACTATCATATTGGACCACCTAAAATTGAATCAACACATTAAAATTATCAAGAAAAATCAATACATATGCATTTGGGAAAAGAAAATATATAGTGTTACTATGTTTGGAACTTTTTTTGTAGTGTACAACATAATTTTGTTATAATCTTCTCTTAATTTTGTATCATGTTGTTAGCTTAGATTTTCATATTTCATTATTTTTGTGCTTTAATCATTCAATTATTTCTTTATTAGTGTGTCTTTGTCTTGTTGTTATCCCTTGGCTCACTCTTAGCACCAATATAAGTGAGGTAGTGGCAGATAGATTTGTTCTCTAAAGATTTGTCATCTTAGAGGTAACAAATTCCCTCCTCTACATTTTGGTGAACCTGGCGTGAATGTCTAATGTCAAATCTCTTCCTCTTGGGGTTTGATGCTTTTGACAAATCATTGTCTAAGGATGACTTCGATATGTTGGATGAAGTTTTAGATGACTTCTTAGAAGAACCTCTCTCTAAAAGAGATGTAAAAGAAGTGTCATCTTCTACAACATCCTCATTAAAAAATGAGAATTCTGTGAATGTTATTGTTATCTTCACGGCTCGTCAAAGGCCTAAGAGACCTTGCATTTATTTTACTACAGCAAGTCCTTCTCTAAAGAAAGTCATGGGTAATGTATTGGAAACCAAAAATAAATCACATGGAAAAAAGATTGTCTTTGTTGTTGTGAGTAGGTTATTTCTGGCATGTTTGATGTCTAAAGTTTTTAACGTGCTTCCTTGCATTAGCCTATCACATGTATTTTGGAAATGTGCGTGCAAACAAACATGTACACATTGCTAGATTTGTTTTAATCAAATAGAATTGTTACACTTCATAATTTACTAGCATCTATGCCATGTGTTTGAAAATTTAAACATAACAAGTTACATATATATGTATTTGTAAATTTAAATATAAGCATATAAATTCTTCTTTACCCTACCCAAATGCATTACTGATTAAATAGGAGAAGACATAATGTATTTGTAAAAAGTGTAACACTAAAAATTAATAAAAATGATGTAGGCATTCAAGATTTTTGTGGAGAAATTAAAGACCAAAAAAAATTAACCTGAAATAGATCGTATAAAGTTAATTTATTTTACTTTTGACAGTGAAAAAAGACTTACAATAATAACAAAACTTTTATTTTTTAAGTAATTTATAAATAGCTCTTGGTTAGGTTAGCATTATGCTCACCTAATTTAATAATATTAAATTTTGACAACATAACAAGATTAAAACAATAATACAATAATAACACAATATAATATAAAACATTATTAATATAGTCATAAAAATTATACAATAGTAATATAAGGTTTAAAATAAAATATATTCTAATAATTAAATTACTAATATTGATAATAATATAATAAGGCACCAATATAATATTATAGTAATTAGAATAATAATAAATAATATTCTAATAATTTTGACATTAATAATATTAAATTAACATTTTTATACTACAAATAAAATATAAGATTTAAGATTGAAGATCATTTCATTGAATAGATATTAATGTAAGATAATACAAAATAGTAATGTTTAAAAAAAAATACATCGAATATCAACAAAAAAAATAATATAATAAATATTAGTATACTGTAATATAAATAAAAATTGTTCTCACTTTCGTCTTTTGCTAGAGTAAATATTTAAGTTTTCTTTATAAAAATTTAAGTATAATTTATGATTTGTTCACTAATGACATTTTCAAATAAATATTAAATTTTAGAAGAGTTATAGTATTCTTAATTGAAAAAAATTAAATAAATTGATTTTATATAATTAATTGTACAATTCTTTTAAACATATTTTTTTATTAGCCCATAGGCTTTCTTAAGTGGACTTAGGTGTCCCACATTTGACCAGAAAACCTGTCTCATGCTCTTATACCATCGTCTTATGCCGGAAACCATTTGTCGTTAAATATTTCTGCCGTTAACCAGTTGTGATTGTATAATTCTTTGCCAGATTGTTTTCCCTGATCCCCTATACCAAAGACCTCACTACGACTTCAATCGGATGACCTTTCTATCTCTTTAACCACCGCCGAGCCAATTTTATCAGCAACCCCTAGAGTGAAACTGTTGGTCGGTGCCAATCTGGTCAACGTAAACTGAATAAAACTGCACATTTTCCGCAATCATAACATGTCATTGCCATCCATCACTCATCTCAGTCTCTCAGCATTATGTTGAAGGAGGTGCAACACATTCTACATACAACTCACAACTCCGCTGAAGACTGCAGTACTTTTAATCAATTACTTCAGACCTGCAATCTCAAGAACACGCTTTCACAGTGGAAAACAGTTCATTTGCTCATCGCTCATAGGCGATTTGCATTTGCTAGATGAAACAACTTTTCATAATAAGCTTATTCGCATGCATGTCCCGTGGAATATGATTATTGGAGATTACAGAAAAAATGGGTATCCCAATGAAGTAGTCACATTGTTTCACCAAATGCAACGAATAGCGCTCCAACTCAATCAATTCGATCACATTTCCTAGCGCATTCCCATCCTGTGCCGAAATGGAAGATTCGGAACAGGGTATGGACATCCATCAAAGCATAGAAGATAGAGGAAAATCGTCAAATGTTGTAGTTGCAACTGCCCTGATATACAAAATGTGACTGTATAGACAGGGCACGTGAACTGTTTGACAAAATGCCTCAAAGAAACTTGATCTCACGGACTGCGATGATCGCAGGATATGCGCTGGATTTGTTAGAAAGGCTTTAGAAACTTTCAAGCGACTGCAATTGAAAAGTGTACAGCCAAATTCCACAACCTTTCCCATCATCCTCCCTGCCTCTACCAAAATGGAAGCTTTGAAACAGGGTATGGAGATTCATCAAAGCATAACGGAATGTAATGGAGGTCACTAGCCACATTATAAAATACATTCAAATAATCATAGCCTTAGTCTACATCATTAGAACCAATTCATCTAAATACCAATGAGATCTATAATACATTGTGTAAAAGATAATGATTTGAAATACAGAAAAATTGATGACCTATTCTAGTGTAGGTAGAAAGTGATTTCCAACTCTGCCAAGTCAAAGAATACCAGATTTTCTTCTCCTATGAAGTGAACGAGTGGAGTTTTATTTCACATCATCGTAGTGGTTAATGAATATATCAAATATGTTTGGCAGTACATGAGTTTTCCCACTACACACTTGATCCATTTCCAATGATATTCATTCCTCTCTTAAATGCGGAAAGAAAAGTTATTAAATGCTAAAATGCATTATAATCATAGGTGAGAAGATAGATATATCACAATGGTCTAAAAATTCACTACTTTGCAAGGAAAATTAAAACAAATTTCTTTTTTTTTTAATTGAACAAAGAAATTGAATGTATGCAATAAAAAAATTAAGTCCTCACAAATTAAAACATTAATTACTACAATAGACTTGAGTATGATATATTTTAAATATTTGTTGTTTACTTCACTTGACCAACGATATCTCATATGTAACCCCTACCATACCTCAAGCCAAAAAAAATAATGCAATGGCATGATATCCTTCATATCAAACTCTAAGGTCAAGTCACCCTCACACCATGCAATGAGCTCTCATTAATAACTATACCAATACAAACTATATCATGAGAAAACTGTAGACAAATGCTACTATTGATGGCATGGAATGCTAGTAAATTCTATCATATTATTCATGTAATGGAATGCGGATATTTAGATTCTTCAAACGAGGACCTGCAACACTGGCACATGACATACATGGTGTACTTCATACAGACGGGTACATATTTCATAAGAGGTAGGGCCTAGGCTATGTAGTGTTGTTTAAAGAGCTACAAAGCCAATGCCTCATTATATTTAGTAGAGTATCAAATTTGGTGAGTGATGTTACAAGTACAATAAATGTTGTACTTATGTTTTATGCATAATAGTGCATATTTTTTTTGAGAAAAATTGAATTTTATAGTTACACAAACTAATAAGAAAAAGAAAAATGGTATTTCCATAAGTATTAAAAATAAAAATAAAATATAAACTATCCCACAATGTTCATTGTTACTACCTAGAAACCAAAACAATAGCTATACACAATTAAGTTGCATACAAAGACAACATTTTTTTTTTGTCAAAATTTGATGTACCATTTAAATCTGTGGGTGTGCAAAGCTAGCTTTATGCTTCCCCTGATGATATTTACTTGTTGAATTCTTAACTTTAGTGAAAAATTGTGTTCTGACACATTTCTTTAAATTTTAACTTAATGCAATTCTGCTTAAATCTAATTTTTAATTGCTTGACTATCTTCCACTTTACTCTGTTTGTCTTCTTGTTTATATTGAAAAAAGAAGTTAACAATGAATAGATGCTACCAATACACAACTAATAAAAAAAATACCAACCACTATAACACTCATTGACTTTGTCTGAATTTGTTACAAATTTGAATTTGCATCAATTGCTTTTTGATTCGTTGGACTTGGTCCATGGTTTTGGCATTCCTCTTTGATAAACCCTGAAGCTATGAGAAAAGAGAGACAATATGAAAAAAGAATTGAAAATAAAGCTTAAAACAATAGTTTTCTGATAACAATTGTTAAAAAATGCACAAATACATCTAATTATCCAAATATTGTGTTTAGCTATTTATTAATCTTTTCCACTTATCAAAATCTATTGTCAAAATTACTTTTAATGTCAGCAAATAACCTTTTAAAAATTCACTTTATAATACCTCGTAAATTTAAAAAAAATATTTATTTGAAAATTACTTTTATGGTTAGGATAAGGGTTTAGGGTTATTGTTATGATTATGGCTAGGGTTAGCATTTATATCATGGTTAAAGATAGGGTTAGGGTTATGGTTCAGGTTTACATCTTGGTTAGGGATACAGTTAGGGATAGGATCAAGGGTTAGGGCTAGGATATACATCATGATTAGGGTTGGGGTTAGAGAGTTCAAGCTAGGGTTAGGATTATGGTTAGGCTTAGGATTTAAGGTTATGGCTAGGCTTAGGGTTTACATCATGGTTAGGGATAAGGTTAAGGTTTAAATCACGGTTAGGGCTAGGATTAGGGATAAGGATAGGAGTAGGGTTAAAGGTTAAAGTTATAATTTACATCATGGTTGGGGTTAGGGTTAGGGTTAAGATTATAGTTATGCTTACGATTTAGGGTTATTGTTAGAATTATGGCTAGGGTTAGGATTGATATCATGGTTAGGTTAAAGTTAAGGTTAACATTAGGATTAGGTTTACATAATAATTAGGGCTAGAGTTAGGATCTACATCATGGTTGGGGTTCTGGTTTAAATTATGTTTAGGGTTAGGGCTTAACAGTATGGTTAGGGTTACTATTTACATTATGGTAGGGTTAGAGTAAGAGTTATGGTTATGGTTTATGTTAAGGATTGGGGTTAGGATTTGAATTGTGGTTAGCATTTACATCATGGTTAGGATTAGGGTTAGGTTTAAGGTTTGAGTTACATTTAGCTTTAGAGTTAGCATTGTGGTTAGGGTTAGGATTTAGGGTAAGGGTTGGGATTAGGGTTTACTTTCATGGTTTCTGTTAGGGTTAGGATTTTGGTTAGTGTTTACATCATGGTTAGGGTTAGGGTTAGTATAAGGGTGGGGGTTATGATTATGGTTAGGGTTAACTCTTAGGATTATGGATAGGGTTAGGTTTACATCATGCATAAGGTTAGAGTTTAGGTTTATAAATAGGGGTAGGGTTATGGAACTTAGGTTGTAGGTTAGGCCTAATTATTATTTCTAGGACCTTAGTGTTAGAGGTAATGGTTTGGTTAGGGTTAGGCATATGGTTAGGGTTAGGTTTACTTCATGATTAGTGTTAAGGTTAGGGTTTAGCATTATGGTTAGGATTATGGTTATAATTAGGTTGTACATCGTGTATAGTGTTAGGGTTATGAATAAGGTTTATTGTTAGGGTTAGGGTTTAACATTATGGTTAGGTTAGGATTAGGGTTAGGGTTTAGGGTTTAGGTTTTAGGGGATAGGGTTAAAGGTTAGAGTTTGGATTTACATCATGGTTGGGGTTAGGGTTAAGATTATAGTTAGGCTTATGATTTAAGGTTATGGTTGGGATTATGGCTAGGGTTAGCATTGATATCATGGTTAGGTTAGGGTTACGATTAACATTATGGTTAGGGAATGAGTCACAAATTCCCAAAAGTCTGTGCGTTGGAAAATATGATCTTAAAAATGGGGCCCCATTTATGCTTTGGGCTATTGAGCCGAAAGGTAATGGGGGCCCGAAAAAAAAATAAACGGGCCCCCATTTTGTTCTAAAACGGGGGCCCACTTTTAAATAAAACAAGGCCCCATTTTTTAAAAATGGGCCCCCATTTCTAAATTGCATTTTACCCTTTTTTTCCACAAGCCGCCCTTGTTTGAAAACGGGTGCTCGTTCTGTGAAAGTTTATTCCACAACCCACCACTTGGCTCAGGATTAGTCCTGGGATAGGCATGGGATGGCCACACTTGAGACATGGACCTGCAAACTCAAATCTCCATGAATGAAAGCACAAATATGAACTTCTGAAATAGTTTGCGTTCTTGTAATTAGAGAAGTTTTATACGAAATTAAAACCCATTTCAAATTATACTATCTAGATTCTAAATATATAAATTTATATAAGAATTGATTATTTTAACTATTTTTCATTTAATTTATACTAAATCGGGTCCATAAACTTGAAATATTAACTAATTTTGTTAATTTAATAACTTTTTTATTTTAATAAATTTTGAAAAATAAATTATATGTCATCAATCGACACAAAATTATTTTCTATTTTAAAAAAAAAAAAATTAAAAATGTTAAGTTTACATCAAATTATGTGGGTCGTACACATCAAATTTTTAAAAAGATAATTACAGTTATTAAAAAATTAATTAAAAATAAAATATTTAAAAAAACAATACAGAAAAATATGCTCATCAATGTTCAGTGTGTTACAAATCATTTCCCACAACGGTTTAAGAAAATATTTTTAATTGTGTCAAAAAGTGTGGGTCGTACACATGCATGGTATGGTCCTGAAACATGCATTTTTAAAACATAGTTTTTAGAACTCCATTCCAAAAGTTATTTTTTATTATGTGGGTATTAAAATAAATTACATATTTGGAAAGTAAACTCAGAGAATTTTTCCAAGAATCGATCTCAAGTGTTTCAAAATTTAAGCTCAAATGAGACAAAATCTAAAAATCGGGGAAAACACTTTCACTTTCTAGCCAAAAAGTGGACTCAGCTTCTTGCACTGACCTAGCTGGTTAAGATTATAGTTAGGCTTATGATTTAGGGTTATGGTCGGAATTATGGCTAGGGTTAGCATTGATATCATGGTTAGGTTAGGGTTATGATTAAGATTATGCTTAGGTTTACATTAGTTAGGGCTATGGTTAGGGTTTAGTGTCATGGATTATGTTAGGTTTAGGGTTTAGGGTTTAGGGTTTAGGGGATAGGGTTAAAGGTTAGAGTTGGGATTTACATCATGGTTGAGGTTATGATTAACATTATAGTTATGCTTATGATTTAAGGTCATGGTTAGGATTATGGCTAGGGTTAGGATTGATATCACATGGTTAGGTTAGGGTTAGGGTTATGACATTATGGTTAGGTTTACATAATAGTTAGGGCTAGGTTTAAGATTAGAGTTAGGATTTACATCATGGTTAGGGTTGGGATTAGAATTATGGTTAGGGTTAGGGTTAGGGCTTAGCATTATGGTTAAGGTTACTATTTACATCATGGTAAGGTTTTGTATTAGGGTTAGGATTATGGTTATGGTTTACATCTTGGTTAGAGTTATTGTCAGTATTAGGGTCAGGGTTATGATTATGCCTAGGATTAGGTCTAAGGATTATGGTTAGGGATATGGTTCGGGTTAGGTTTACATCATGGTTAAGGTTAGGCCTTAGGTTTTGGAGATGGGGTTATGATTACAGTTTAGGTTTTAGGGTTAGGCCTAAATATTATTGCTAAGGTTAGAGTTCAAGGTTATGGTTAAGTTAGGGTTAAGATTAGAATTAGACATATGGACAATGTTAAGTTTACATCATGATTAAGGTTAGGTTTGGGTTTGTGTTATGGTTAGGATTATGGTTATAGTTAGTTTGTACATCATGGTTAGTGTTAGGGTTAGGACTAAGGTTTATTGTTAGGGTTATGGTTAGGCTAGGATTAGGATTAGGGTTAGGTTTTATTATTAGGGTTAGGGTGTAGGATTATGGTTATAGTTATGGGCTACATCATGGTTGGGGTTATAGTTAGGGTTAAGATTATGGTTAGGCTAAGGATTTAGGATTGTCATTTAGATTGTGGCTAGGGTTAGGGTTAGTGTTAAGGCTTAGGGTTAAGGCTTAGGGTTAGGATTATGGTTAGGGTTTAGGGATGGGGTTAGGATTTACATCATGGTTAGGTTTATGACTTACGATTATGGATAGCGCTATAGTTAGGATCATCTTGTTTGGGGTTAAGGTTAGGATTAGGGTTAGGATTAGGGTTTAGGGTTATGGTAAAGATTATGGATAGGGTTTTGGTTTATATCATGATTAGGGTTAGGGTTAAGGTTTAGTATTAGAATTATGATTAGGTTTAGGGTTAGGGTTATAATTGGTGTTAGGATTAGGGTTCAAGAAAGATTACAATTCAATTAGGTTGATGATTAGTGTTAGTATCAAGGTCAGGGTTATGATTATGGCTAGGGTTAGGTCTTAGGATTATAGTTAGGGATATGTTTAGGGTTAGGATTGCATCATGCTTAAGGATAGGGTTTAGATTTAGAGATAGGCTTAGGGTTATGGTTTAGGTATTAGGGTTAGGCCTAAGGATAATTTCTATTGTTAAAGATCAAGTTATAGTTAGGATTAGGGTTTGGAATATGGGTAGGGTTAAGTTTACATCATGATTAGGATTAGGTTTGGGGTTTAGTGTTATGGTTAGGATTATGGTATAGTTGGGTTGTACATCATGGTTAGCGTTAGGATTAGGACTAAGGTTTATTATTTGGGTTAGGGTTTAGGGTTATGGTTAAGATAGGATTAGGATTAGGGTTAGGGTTAGGATTATGATTGGGGTTAGGGTGTATCATTATGGCTAGAATTATGGTTATAGTTATGGTTTACATCATGGTTGGGGTTACCGTTAGGTTTAGGATTATGGTTAGGCTAAGGGTTTAGGGTTGTCATTTAGATTGTGGCTAGGGTTAGGGTTAGGGTTGGGGATAGGGTTTAGGCTTAGGGTTAGGATTATAGTTAGGATTTAGGGATAGGGTTAGGATTTACATCATGGTTAGTTTTATGGCTTAGGATTATGGTTAAGGCTATAGTTAAGATCATCTTGTTTGGAGTTAAGGTTAAGATTATGGTTAGGATTTACATCATGGTTCATTTTATGGCTTAAGATTATGGTTAGGGCTATAGTTAAGATCATCTTATTTGGAGTTAAGGTTAAGATTATAATTAGGATTAGGGTTTGGAGTTGTGGTTAAGATTATGGATATGGTTTGGGTTTATATCATGATTAAGGTTAGGGTTAGGGTTAAGGTTTAACATTAGATTTATGATTAGGTTTAGGTTTAAAATTAGTTTTATGGCTAGTGTTAAGATTAAGGGTTAAGAAAGGTTACAATTCAATTAGGTTGATGATTAGGGTTAAGGTCATAAATTAGGGTTCAAGTTTGATTTGGTTGGATTTGGGAGTTTATTGAAAAGGAAAAAATGGGTCAAATACTTCTTTAAATTGAAAAATAGTTGTATTTTGAGCATACATTCTATGTTTAAAGTTATTTTCAAGTTAAAAACTAATTATTTTGTTAGAAGAACTATTTATTTTGTTAATTTTAATAATTATAGAATAATTAGAAACATTTAATAAAAATTTAAATAATAATTAAAATATATATTAAAAGTTATATTATATTTTTCATTCTTTTAATCTTCTATATTTAAAAGAATTTTAAATCAAAATTTATATAAAACTATTTTAATGGAACTAATTGAATTTTTTTTAATACAAATAAATTTTAAAAATCAACTTAGAGATAAATAGGATATAAATATTTTTGTATGAATCTAACTTTGATTTTTTAATTTAGAAACATAAAAATTCTTTTTGATCTTTCTAAATTGAAAATAAAAAATTCTTTATTATTTTTCAACTATTTGTATATGCATGTAATTTTGATTTTTTTAAATTTATTTTTAAAATTTAGAAACATTGAAATTCTTTTTCATCTTTCTAAATTGAAAACTAAAAATTTTCCTTAGAAAAAATAATTTCTATGATAAATTAGAACTTACTTTTAATAATAAATATTTTTTATATATTAAAAATTATATATTATTTTTGAATTGTTTGTATATTAATTTTACTTTTTTGAATTTAGAAAGTTTAAAATTTAGAAACTTAAAAATTCTTTTTGATCTTTGTAATTGAAAATAGAAATTTATATATTATTTTTCAACTATTTGTGTATGCATGTAACTTTGATTTTTAGAATTGAAGTATAAAATTTAGAAATATTAAAATTCTTTTTCATGTTTCTAAATTGAAAATTAAGAGTTTTTCCTTACTTTTTTAATCTAAACTTCATTTTTATTATACTTCAAAATTTTGTCAACTAATAAACACATCATATCATATCTTTGTAACTGCACCTCCAATTCCATTATTATGGGAAACATGCCAAACTTTATAATGAGACAATGCAAAACACACCAAACTGTGTAATAAGATTTTTCCTCTTTTAAAACTCAAACCTAACTTCCTATACCATATTTACTCAACAGTTGCATTGCTAAATCAAACATCACTGAACTTAAATTTTTCATACTCTCCACCAAAAACTATTACACTTCCATTCAAATTGAAATTCATTTACCATTTTGAAATAGGGAAATCAAAAAGCTTTTAAACTTCCATACGTTTGATATCATTTGATATTCTCCACTTTCTAATGCATTTGTAACTATCAAATGATATTCTCTACTTCGCATGCATTTGTAACTTCTAACAAAAAGTTTCTTCAAAGGACAAATCTACAGCTCGAGAGATTCCTCCATTGATATAAAGAGTTATGCAATGGCGGAAATTTTATTGGGAGGACATATTCTTGTATATTACTTGATCAACAATTGGTGCAGATTTTGATTATTCCACTTTTCACAAAGAATTAAATATTCCTGTTCAATTGGTTAAAAAATAGGAAACACTATTTGACGGTTCAAGGAACAATTGCACATATTGATCAACAAGCAAGTTAATAAAAATAAATGTTTTTTTATAAACAAAATTGATGATTTTCCACTATGCTTACCTTGTCATGAGATTATTTCTAACGTGTGAACTATTCTTGCAGTGGAATGAATCTATACATTACATATGCTAATTCTACTTTTATTACAATTGCATGGATTTATTTTCCCTCTTCCATAGTTGCAACACCAACGCATGCACCAAGAACAGTTGAAAATATAAACCAATTAAGTTTAACATTGCCTCTTTGCATTTGTATGAGGACTTTTGATGCTTTATCATTATACTCATGTCGAACATAACCTGCAATGAAGATGCTTGCAAAGCCATTGTTGAATGGAATAATCTTTATTAGAAAATATGTTAGCAATTTATCCAAGCATCTTCCTTTTCAAGCTACGAGGAACGCTAAATCGTTGTTATAGAGAAGAATGCTTCAAAGATTCATGATATACTAATTAATATAAACCTTTAACCAATTCTACTTTGAAATACCTAACAAAGCTAGATCCAGAACCATGACTTCAAAATAAAGCATTTTGATATATGTTAGAAATGTTCTCTCATGGAAAATAAAGAGACAAAATATAGAGCATAGAAAAGAGCCCTAAAATATAATATTATTTTTGAAAGGATGGATGTTTTATAGAATTGTTTTGATTAGCACCAAAAATAATACATATTCTGAATAAAAGCACAATGTTTGAATAAACTTCAACGATGGCTTATTTGTGATTGATAGCTTCACACAAATCGATCTAGGTAATGGTGCAACTAGTCTAAATAAACCTAAAAAATAAAATTGAGAGAAGACATGAGGACGACTCATACCGTTTGAGGGCCATAGGTTCGTAAAATCTGTTTTTCTGGTCGCCACTCGTTTTTGAAAATTTGGGACCAATATAGAAGCTTTTGGTTTCCTTCCAATCCCCTGCGCAAATCAAAATTAAAACTAACATAATTGAGATTACACATTGTCGAGAGATTATTTCCCAAAACCTAAAAGTAAATTTTTGACCTTGTGACTGCACGGATGGGTTAAGCGCTTCAGCCTGATATGGAATATGACTTTCATTCAACACAAGTTTCATCTTCTCTTCCTGCAGAAGCACAAAGAAATGTCGACTTTGTTCAAATACTTGATCAAACAACTTTTGTTGGAATCCATGATTGATCAAATAAAAGAATCTTTAGTTGATGCAAGCCTGAATTTTGATTAATTCATGATTACACAGACAAATTTTGCTTCAAACCCCTAAAATTAAAGCAGATGCAATCCTCACATGAAATTTTTAAAAATAAAATAAAAGCTCATGGAGATTTAAGCGTACCTTGCAAATTTGTACTGCAATTGCTTGTCAATCGGGATTTGAAAGGTTGATGCAAGGCTCTTCGAATTTCATATGTTACGATTGTAACTGTCGGAATGCCAAGCAGTTCTTTTTTAGCTTCGGTCTTCTCTTCTTTTTTCTTACATCGTTACGGGTGATGACCCCTAGATGCCATTGTAGGTTACGCCACTCGACATAATAATCAATAGATTATCTTTTCTTTATTTTTTTAAGTGTAATAATCAATAAAAACTTTAATTTTTACAAAGATTCAATATTCAAAAGACAAAATAAATAGATATTTTATTTGATAGCTACTATATCCTTTTGTATGTCTTAAATCAAGATTTTAAAAAACCATCTTTGAATTTTAAAATAAATAAATTAAAAAACAACATCTCATAATATTAATCAATAATTAAAAATAACCAATACAATTAAGGAAATTTATCTTCAAAATATACCTTGGAATCCTTAAATACTCTTACCAAATGAACAAATAAGAAAAAATATATTCAAAACTGACAGTCGTAGTTGCCTGAAGACTAAATATTTATTACAATGAAATCTAAATACATCATCAATGGCTCCTCCTGACGACCTTTAAGACGTAAGTAAAATGATATATATTTAACGCCTACAGATGTCTATACACAAAGTTTTACTATATTGAAAGTAAAATACTAAGAGATGCCCTCTCAAGAGATCTAATCATTATGTATTTATTACAATGAAAGCAAAATATCATATCCTTAATGTCTGACTTCAACATCTCCAGTTAGTGCGCTCACCCA
This sequence comes from Cryptomeria japonica, assembly GCF_030272615.1. Classification (NCBI taxonomy): domain Eukaryota; kingdom Viridiplantae; phylum Streptophyta; class Pinopsida; order Cupressales; family Cupressaceae; genus Cryptomeria; species Cryptomeria japonica. The sequence continues at coordinate 134,201,690 of NC_081409.1, forward strand.
GCAGAAATGTTATAACTCTGTCCATATGATCAAAGCTCTTCTTTCTCCAATTCACTTTGAAAGTGAGCACCAACAACACCGCAGAAAATCCTGCTGCAATTGACCATCCAATACTCACATCATACCATGAAAACCCTTGCTTTGTCTCTTCGTGGACATCAATGATGGGAGGAGAGAGTGATGAATGAATAGGACAACACTTCCAGCATTCCACAGGGCATCCCCGCAGATTTGTATTTCCTAAATATACTGATTTATCAAATGTTATCATATGACGACCTTGCTGCGGTATCACCCCTGACAGATTGTTGTAAGAGATTTAAATATCCCAAATAATCCAGAAAACCAAGCTCGAATGGGATTTTTCCTGAAAATTTGTTGAGAGAAAGGTCGAGCGATTCCAACTGACTGAGATTGCCCATGCTACCTGGAATGTCCCCATTGAAACTGTTCCTAGAGAGATTTAGAAACATCAAGCCTTTTAGATTTCCAATTTCTGCTGAAAGATGGCCCCATAATCTGTTGTTTGACAAATCAATGCAAGTCATGCCAGATAAGACACGACCGTAATGCCATTCTGATCCCTTAATAATTAGATCTAAGCCCTCTATATAGTATTTTCCGCCTCTATTCTCTCCAAACACCGTGGTTAACCAAACCAATGCATCGGAAATGAAGTAGCGATCCCGACGGTCTTCTCCAAGCACGGATATATTATCCACTCCATAGGCCATGGCTGAAAAACTGAAGTAGGTATCTGGGATTTCCCCAAACAAAAGATTAGAAGAAAGGTCCAGGAGCCTAAGCCGGGGCATTTTGCCGATCTGTGGAGGTAGTTTGCCTTTGAAATTGTTTGATCTCATCATAAGAACTTGTAGTCTTGAACAGTTAGCAATCCAAGCTGGAACGTTTCCTGTCAAATTGTTTCCTCCTACGTCAAGCACCTGCAGATGTGAAAGTTGTGCTAAAGACAGAGGAAGGAGTCCTTGCAGATTGTTCTTTTCAAGATGGACAGACGTGAGTCCTGCTAACTTTCCAAGCTCCTTAGGAATCTCACCCTCCAGTTCATTACTGCCCAGGTTGAGCACTACAAGTCGCCCGAGATTGGTCAGGCTGGCAGGAATCTCTCCAGTTAATTGGTTGTTCTCCAAATGGAGCACCTCAAGAGATTGCAAATCGCCCAGAGTTACAGGGATATTGCCTCTCAGCTGATTTTTTGACAAATCTAAAAGAACCACATCTGTCATAATCCCTAGTGACACTGGTATTGGTCCTTGGATCTTGTTGTCTGCAAGTAAAAGAACCTCCACAAATACATCATGCTGAATATCTAACAATAAGGGGCCATTCAGTTCATTTACAGACAGATCCAACACCCGGAGAGTAAGTGGGATCGAAGAAACAGGGACAGGACCCTCCAAATGATTATTTAACAGGTTCAAACTCTTTAATGCCGATGAAAATTCCCATAGCCAAGATGGAATATCATCCACAAGATTGGCGTCTGATAGGTCCACATCTTCAAGCTCAAATTGAGTTGAAATCCAGCTAGGAATTGGGCCTCCAATTTTACATCCCCTAAAATTCAAGGTCCAGAGCTGAAAAGGCGGAATCCAAGGTGCCGAGTCAATGTGTATATTCAACCCACTATAAGACAAGTCCATTTTTTTCAACATTGAACAATTGCGGAAGAGAACTTGATCTGAAACTGTTCCTGTCATGTTGCTGTTGGAGAGGGAAAACCATTGCAGAAAAGATGGTAGCGTGAGCAAGGAAGGAATGCTTCCATTCAATTTTGTTGTTCCTCACATCAAGACTGACGAGTGAAGACAATTGGGCAAATGACAATGGCAGGTCTCCACTCAACTTGTTATTGGAAAGGATTAACCCTTTAAGAGACAGGAGATTGCCTAGAGGAGGAGGGATTGGACCAGTAAGCCTGTTGTCTCTAAGCTTTAAGTAAGAAAGATTGATGAGTAAACCCAAGCTAGATGGGATGGGACCTTCTAATTGGTTCCGGTAAAGGTCTAAATTATGGGACCTTCTAAACTACTGGGTATGGGACCATTTACCGAATTCCAATTCAGATCAAATGATGTTAATTTGCTCATGCTCCCTATCCAACTAGGTATTGATCCTGACATCCCATTATCTCTAAATTTAAGAATAGAAAGTGATGAAATATTTTGGCAAGAAACTGGGAGTGGGGAATGTGGGGAATCGCGGAAACATGCAGAGAGGTCCAGATGTGTAAGGTGGGACAGACATATCATAAATTTATAAAAATTTTAAAAATATCTTGTTGTTTTATGTTTAAATATTATTTTAGATTAATGTAATAAAATCAAGTTTTAAATTTTTTTTTTTAAAATAATAAATAACATCTATTTAAAAAAATTTAAAAATATAAAATAAAATATATTTAAAATTATATTAAAAATATAATTAAGATTATTAAATAAATTATATACAAATATGAAATAGAGTTAAAAAAATAATTTACAAAAATTCTCCGTGCAGCCCTGCGGGTTTCACAGTGGGCCCACCTTAAATTATCGCGGGGTTGCGGGGAGGATGGATGGTGGCAACGGCAGGGAGGCGTAATCACAGTAGTCGTAAAATCGCTGGAGCATGGACGGAGTGGACGACGTTTTTCCCAAAACAACTTTTGCACGGTTTACGACTTGATTGCAAAGGAAGTGATATAGGCTAAGCAATGCATTTTACATTGTAGAGGCATGTTGCCATTTTACGGTTGATGGAAAGCATTTGCACAAGGCTAATATTTGCCGGCCACTCACAATTTGTAGCCACATGTGTCCGAAAAATTGGAATGCTCACGTAAACTAAAGAAAAAGCCTCAATAACCGTTTTGGAGCCAGAATAGCTGCATTCGGCGAGAGAGAGCAGAAAGGTTGGAGAAATAATCTGGAGGTGGAGGTTTTGGTTGAATCACATAGGTAGGGGAGTTGTGGTTTTCACGAGAAGGGCTTGTTATCCAATGGAGGTATGTTTAACATGTGCATTGTATGAATTTTTTTATTTTGATTTTTTTAACTCTTTAAGGTTTTCCTAAGTCTACTAACATGCCTCCAATTTTGCATGTAGGGAGGAGGGATTGTATCACAAAGGTGTGCAAGAAGCGTCAAAATTGGACACAAGGGTTTGTGGCTATGAAGGTGAGGTCAAACCCACATGCATAATGTGAGCAGTACGGGTTTACTGATATGACCTACTAACATGAGGGCTTTTTTGGTGCAAGGAGGAGGGATTTTAGCATAAAGGTGGGCAGGAGGTGTTGAGATTGGAGTGTAGGGTTTGGCGGCAGTGGTAATTTTAAACCTTAATGCATAACAAAAAGTTTATTTTTTGTTTTTATGTTTTAATGTAGTTTGTCATCTTTTGTATTTATGAACATACATTTTTAAAAAAAAGAATTACTCTTACAAGCATGCAATTTGTTGTTAGTCTTTGTATTATAAGGTATTTAATATTTTTCCCCTTTTAAGATGTATTTAACCTTTGTATTCTATCCCAGGAAGTGCAATTTGTTGTGCATGTAGGGTATTTAAATTCAAATGTAGGCTTAATCTATTCAATGTAAGGGAGATTTGCTCTAACATTTACTGTTTTCACCCTAATTACCCCAGAAAGATCAATCTTCTTGAGTTATACAAAAGGCGCAATAGTGTAAGCTTAATCTATTCAAATGATCATATTCCACCCTGATTACCTCATTGTGAGTTTTGATTTAAGTTTTTAAACATAATGTTAAGGGTTTAATGGACAGTCTGTAGTATACAAGAAGAAATAAATTACAAGAAGTAGTGTATGAGTTCATCTTATTTAAATAAAATGAGTTCAGCTTTAAATAAGGGTTTAATCTACAATCAATAGTGTTAGAAAAATAGAGATCCCCTTGTTTCATAACTGGGGTTGAGTTATTCTCATTTGTTTTAGGTAGATCGATTTAATAAACTAGTGGAATCTCCCCATAAATCAGCACTTACTCCCTAATTTTATATTATTTAGCTATAACTCAACGTGATGATGGATAACAAAGCGGTGTGTTTTTAACTATCAAATTTGTTTATCATTTGCAGTGTGCAAGTGGATGTGTCAAGAAACCAAGGCTTGTTGTTTGTGTGATGGCTGGGTGAAGAAGAGTAAATAGGTATGTATATTTATCACAATCCCCACTTAAAAATTTAATCCCTATCATCTTTAGTTTGAAAGGTTATTTGTATAAATCTTAATGCTAAAAAAAAATAATAACTAGTTTGGGACAATCCGAGTAATGTTACCCCATCAAGTTTTTAATTTGATTCATTATAGTCCAAATGCCAATGAGATTCACTATGATATTGTCCTTTTTGAAAACTCTAACATAGGTTTGAAAAGACTATTTGAAATATTCACAATTAAAATTTTCATGTTGGTATCAAAATTCACATTAAATACAAAAAACTTACACAATTTTAGAGGTTCACAATCCTCTACAATTTTCTTTCTCACCTCCTAAAAATTCTTCATAGATCTCAACTCTTGTTAGCATTAAGAGTTAACTAGGTAATCTTGGTATTTACCTTTCCTTCATTTTCTTGGACCTTCACTCCACCTCTTCCTAATTCTCCTTTTGCATCTTATTACTTCCTTTGTAAACTTTTTATTCTATTACCAATCACCACTTTCTCTACTTTTTTACAAATTGTCATTTTATCAATTCTATATAGAATTATTTTTTAATAAATTATTTCATCTTGATACTCACCATATATCTCCTAGGATAACGGGCCAATTGAGGAGAAATCTTCTTTGGTTCAATTTCCGGAAAAAGGCAAAAAAAATGGGTGCACCCTAGGGTGTGACAGGGCTGTTTGAGCTAACAGAGTATCAAGATGTGGGTTGTCATAATAGTTGTGACCTTTTTTCTTTAGGAGAGTCCACTTGATGTGCTATCGAAAACAAAATGGGATCTTCAACAAGATTTCAACATTCTTAAGGATTTGAAAAATTCCTTTAAATAGGTTCACTCCTTGTTTAGAATTGTTTCCTTTGCTTGCTACTATGTCTTTACAATACCAAAGTACAACAAGATCACCACATCAACAAAGTCAAGTTTCAACATCAACGTCAACATTAAACTAAAACTTTTGTAAAATTCAAAGATGGAAGACATGACATTTTCAAGTGATCTTATGTCCTAAGCATTTAGTTCATGCATAATCCTTTAGTGTCGTCATATTACACAAAGTCCTTGCACAAGTCTTCAATAAAAAAAGAGTACTTTACAATAAAGTTAGAATCCACATATATAGAATTCAGTATTACATTAGAGTCTTAGAAGCATAACTAAGTACATGGGCCTAAAAGGAGATGATGAATTTCCATTTGAGCAACTCAATCTTGGATCAAAAAATGACCAATTAGCAATAATTGATAGTTTGGACAACCTCGCTCAAAAATTGAAAGTTAATTGTGCCCAATATGACATAGTTGAAGCTGTCATAGACAATGAGATCTGGAAATCTATCCGTCTTGATGAAAAAGATTAAAAAGGTAGTCCAAAAGGAAGCCATGAAACAATTGGTTTAAAATAGCATAGAAAGAGTTTCTAAATCCTCATTAGGGTTCTTAAAGAAAAGTATCAATCATTCCTAAGTTCTACATAGTCTGCATTGTAGTCTTTAGCATATGGGTTTGAAAGAAGACGATGAATTCCCTTTTGAGAAACCCAATCTTGGGCCAGACAATGTTCAATGAGAAATAATTTATGGTTTGAATATTCTTGTTGAGGAGTTGATAGTTGATCAAGACCAATATGACATAGTTCAAACTGTCATAGATGATGAAGTTCAGAAGTCAGCAAAATTGATATAAACCTCGAAAATCAAATCAAAGAAGAGGCAGAACTAGAAGCATTTCGGCAATACGTTGAAAACCTTGTGTTTGAATTCCGAAATTCTCAGTAAGTCTTCATTCATAGATTATATTGTCTACATTTTTGTCTTTAGAGAGTCTTAGAAGCATACCTAGCTACATGGGTTTGAAAGGAGATGGTCAGTTTCCATTCAAACAACCCAACCTTCGACCAAGTGAAAGTTAATGAGAAATAGTTGATAGCTTAGATGATTTTGCTTGGGATTTAAGAAGTGGCCTTCTATCATACAGAGATATTGAAGATGTCCTAAACAGAGAAATTAGAAGATCAGTGCATCTAGAGGTTTACCTTGCTATCAAAATTAACGAATAAAGAAGACAAGAAGAAGTTTGACAAATGCTCGAGAAGCTTACAATACAAGAACAAGCTCCTCCCCAACAACCTCAATAGTGTGTCTTTATAGGAGCTTTCATTTAGTTGAGTCTTGCATTCGTATTTTAGAGAGTTTTAAAGAGTCAAGATCACTTTGGAATAACATTCATGCCATTAAAACATGTTCAAAAGGAAAAACATCAGATGGATCCTAACAATGACTCTTCAGTTAACTCCACATGGAATATGGATCTGTCCATAAATCAACAAACACAGGGTCGAAGAACCACAACCTTACCAACAAACACAAATAGGCTGCCTTCCATTGATGAGATACACCATAATCTGACAAAATAAGAATTGGAGGCAGCCCAACAAGATCCAACAACACTTATGGTCCTCAACGCCCTCATCAACAATGATAGGGATAAATTGTTGGTAGTTGACACTCAATTGATTGGTTTCACTATGTTGTCATTGATGGCAACATGATATATACCGACAGACACTACACTGGCACCGGCATATAGAAGGATTTCTTTGGTTACCGGCAATATAGGCTGACATGGTTTAGAATATGGTTATCGGTATTGGAGGTCGACATCTCTTGTATCCGACATTGGAAATTGTTTTTGATATTCATGTATTTATGTTATCTAGCCGACATATAATTCGATATTGTAATAATCTTTGTAAGTCGACATAAGGCATGATAAGTTGTATAGGGTATATAGGTTAGTTGGATTAGATCATTTTGATATAGATATGGTGATAGAAGTGTGGATGTGATATAATGTGAAATATATCAGAGAGATTATGTATGTGAGGATATTTATGTAAGGGTTATTCCAGCAAAGGGTTTAAGGTTTCAGACTGGAATAGATAGAGCTTAACTAGAACTATATTCTGGCATAGAAGATGCTATCTTTTGCAGTTCACCACTTCTCTGAATTGTAGTCTGGATTTATATGTAGTCAGTGAGGCTCCTTTTGTGATTGAGCAGTGTGCTCTAGGCTGTAAGCCTTCCTGCAAGTACAGGCCCCTTCTATTTTGTATTATTTATTCATATGGCCAATGGATTGATATTGAGGGTCACAAATCCCACTGTGGTTTTTCCTCTTTGATGTTTTCCATGTATAATTATGTGTGTTATGGTGTTCATTTATGTAATTGGATTATTGGTTTCTTTACTTCTTTCAATTCTGTATGTACCGATATACTGGTTGGTGTATGCATGCTTTAATAAGGTTAAAATTATTCTTTCCGATATAACACTAATTCACTCCCCCTCTGAGTGTTATTGGATTCCAACAATTGGTATCAGAGCTTTGTACCTCAGAGGAAGTTTAACATCTTGACGGAGATCCTAAATCTGGAATCCATGGACATGGGTTTGGAGAAGCAACTTGAGATGGCACTTGAAGATTATGATGTTGAAAGGTTGAAGAACTTGAAGCTACAAGATGAATTGAATTCTACTAAGGAATTCATTCTTGTCTTACAGGAGAGGCTATCATCTATTCAAGCTAGGAGGAAGGAACTTTTGCAAAGTCATGATGATGAAGAAAAAATGCACTTAAGGAATAATGTCATAAGCTGAGTCAGGAGAATATGGTCATGAGAAATGAAATGCAAGCTATAACTATGTGAATGTCTAAAGAGGCTGAGGACCATAAGAAAAAGGAAGAAAATCTTGTTGTATCCATAAAGAACAAATTGGAATAATGTGGTAGGTTGGTTCATGAGAATGATATTGGCATATGGACACTCCAATGAGACATTGTGTGTGATTGAAGGTTTTGTCATTGATGGCAACCTTGCAATCCTATGGCACCGGCAATACATTATACCAGCAAAGCATTACTTAGGCAACCTTGCAATCCTATGGCATCAGCAAGACATTATACTGGCAAAGCATTACTCAAACAAGATAGTGCACCAGCATCAACAAGATCAATCTACACCGGCACCAGCACAGAAAAAAACATGTACACCGGCACTGAGGCCGATAGGATTTTTGATATGTAATATTTTTTTTATTATTGTAAGCCGACTTGGCAAATTGTAAAATGACTCTTGTATATAAAAGAGATCATTGTAGGCATTTGTAGGATATGGATAGGAAGCATAAATAAATTATAAGGCAGACCTAATGTGCGAATTGTAGGTCAAGGGTATATGTAAAGAACAGAGCAAGAACCGATACCGAATCTGGCATTGAAGATTCTATTGTAAAGCAGTACAGAATATTGGATTTGTGTAAATCCTCATTGTAAGTCAGTGTGACTTCTTATTGAGCAGTGAGCTCTAGGCAATTGGCCTTTTTGCATGTGCAGGCCCCTATTGTAAGTAATATTCTCTTATTGGCCAGTAAGTGAATATTGTGGGTCACAAATCCCATCGAGGTTTTTCCCACACCAGTTTTCCTCGTTAAACATCTTGTGTTATGGTGTTCTTTTCATGTGGATGTTTTTGATTCTATTATTTGCATTAATTCTTGCATACCGGTATACTGTTACTTTATGTTCTACATATTCAGTTTTAAGAAAACTACATTACCAGTCAGATACTGATTCACCCCCCCTCTCAGTATCTATGGGAACCCTAACAATTGGTATCAGAGCTTGGTCCTCTATTTTCAGAAGCCTAACAACTTGAGGAAGATCTTGACACCGGTAAAGATGGAAAATCTAATGAAGCAACTTGAAGGAGCTCTTACTGACTATGATGCAGAGAAGTTAAAAAATATCAAATTAGAAGATGATTTAAAAGCAGCTCAGGACATTATTTAGGCACTTCAAGAAAATCTTACTGTTACAAGGAATAAGAGAAGAGAACTTTGTGAAAAATTGCAAAATGAGAATGATGAAAAGGAATCACTAAATGATATGATAAGCAAATTAAAACAAGAGATCATGACAACAAAATGAAATGTAGGACATGACTATGAGATTTTGCAAAGAGATTGAGGACAGAAAGAAGAATGAAAAAGAATTGACCAGAAGACTAAGTGATGCAGCAAATGAGAACACAAGACTTAGCTATGAAAATGACATGTTGAAGATAGATCTGATGCATACTCAGAATGACTCAAATGAACTAATGAGACAAAAAGAAATCTTGGAAAGGGAATTGGAAACTGCAAATCAACACAAAGAAAAATTCAAAAAAAGCTCAGAAGAACTTGGTACCTTATTGAAGAATCAAAAACCCAAAGGTGACACTTCTGGAATTGGATTTGAAGTTGGAGAAAGCTCCGGTACTGCAAATACCTAGGATCACAGCAAACCAGTAAGACCTTCTAATACTTACAAATTCAATGGAAAATGCTTTAACTATAATAAATATGGTCATAGGGCGAATGAATGTAGATCTAGGAATTATCAAAACATCAATCCTCCCACCGGTCAATGCACCAAATGCAACAAAATTGGTCATAACTCTGAAAATTGCAGAATGAATGTAAGATGTTATGTTTGTGGAAGATTTGATCATTTATCAAATAAATGCAGAACACAAACCAGCATAGGTTATGGGAAAGCTATTCAGAAAAATAATGTAACTTGTTATGCATGTAACAAGATTGGTCATATTGCTAAATTTTGTAGAAGTAAAGGTACACCGGTAGATAATAGAAGTACTAGCTTGAAAGGTAAAGAAAAGGTTGAAGAGGTTAAGCAAGAATTTTCAAAGCAATGGATTAGAAAAGGTGAACCAAATATTGGGGTTACTCCTCCACTAGTAGAACCAACAAATGCTTCACTGGTAGGACAATATGATGCTCCACCGGCAGGACAGAGCAATGCTCCACCGACAGGATGTTCTTCATCAAATTGAAGAAAATTATCTTGAGGGTTTGGCAATCAAATGACACGTGCTATTATTCCCTCTATTAGAGAATAGAAGTTGAAAATCTTTCATTACCGGCAAATAAAGTTGAGCTAATACATTACTGACACGCAATTAATGTGGTAAGTAGCAGAAAAGACTTTACAAAATAAGGTTTTTGGCTCCATTTCATTTCACCATGAATTCAAACTTTCAGAGAGCACGAAGATTTCCGAGCTAAGGCTTTCCGAGCAAAGAGGCAAAGCACTTCAGCAATCAATCCATCCAAAGGCAAAAAAAGGTATTTATCATCATGGCATCCTCCTCTGCACCTGAATTCATAGCAAATCCTATAGTATTCAAGGTTATAAAAAGACCTAGGCCCGTGTTTCAGCTAGTTCCCGAGGTAGCTATGAAAGAAGTAACAGGGTTACCTTCCACCGGTAGCAGACCCGACAAAACCAAGAAGGTCTCCAATGACTTGGTAACAAACCTAACTGGTGCAACATCTGACAAGAGATCATTGAGGGTTAATGATGTGACCGATACAAATGTTAGATTTGTTAGCATGATTCTAGGTTACAAAGCAACTCATGCCAATAGGCTTAACTCTATTTCCAGTTTGTGCATAAAAAGTGCTTATGACATGGTGAAGGACAATGTAAAAATTGATATCTGTGAATGGTTAAAGGATGAGTTAATTGACAACTTAGAAAAAATTAAGAAGGATAAGAAAGGAACCTTTCGATTTGGAAATTTACTTGTATGCTTAATGCTACATATAACCAAACAGACTCCCAGTATAGGCTACAAGGATTCTGGATTCGACATACCAGTAGGAAAACAATTGTCTGACTTATTCAACAACATGGGTGAAAACAGAGAAAAGAATATCAATGAGTATTTTCAAGCACTAAGGGTTAGAATGAATAAAAGAATTGCTGATAATTTTGTTAACTCACCCGATACATTACCAGTTTTTGAGGAAAAGATAACAAATTTTGAGGAAGAATTGCTCAAATTAGAAAGAGAGAAAGAGAAAATAATAAACAAGACAAAATTCTTGAGATCTAAACTAAGTCCAAGATTGGACTATTTAGCATCTCTGCGAAAGGAAATCTCAGAGGCACTAACACAGGGTAGCAAAACACCGACAGAGCACTTGCAACATCTCACCGGTACAGTGTACAGAATTGAGATAGCAATAAAGGAGAGCAAGAAGTTTATGGATGGCATAAACTTAATTTTGGGAGATATTCTTTAGATAATAACCACCCAACTACAAGGTTGAGGTTATGAATTGGTACAACTACAAAATCTACTATCCTTTGTCATTGATGCCAAAGGGGGAGTAGTAGATGAGAAAAATCAAAACACAGGGATCACATGCTCAAGGGGAGCTCTCACATTTTTGGTAACATTTTTGGTCTACACATTTTTGGATATCTTTTTGAAATTTCTCATGAGTGTTGCCATCAATGCCAAAGAGGGAGATTGTTGGCATATGGACACTCCAATGAGACATTGTGTGTGATTGAAGGTTTTGTCATACTTAGGCAACCTTGCAATCCTATGGCACCAGCAAGACATTATACCGGCGAAGCATTACTCAAACAAGATAGTGTACCGGCATCAACAAGATCAATCTACACCAGCACCGGCACAAAAAAGAACATGTACACCGGCACTGAGGCAAATAGGATTTTTGATATGTAATATTTTATAAGCCGACTTGGCAAATTGTAAAATGACTCTTGTATATAAAAGAGATCATTGTAGGCATTTGTAGGATATGGATAGGAAGCATAAATAAATTATAAGGTAGACCTAATGTGCGAATTGTAGGTCAAGGGTATATGTAAAGAACAGAGCAAGAACCGGTACTAAATCTGGCATTGAAGATGCTATTGTAAAGCAGTATAGAATATTGGATTTGTGTAAATCCTCATTGTAAGTCAGTGTGACTTCTTTTTGAGCAGTGAGCTCTAGGCAGTTGGCCTTCCTGCATGTGCAAGCCCCTATTGTAAGTAATATTCTCTTATTGGCCAGTAAGTGAATATTGTGGGTTACAAATCCCACCGAGGTTTTTCCCACACCGGGCTTCCTTGTTAAATATCTTGTGTTATGGTGTTCTTTTCATGTGGATGTTTTTGATTCTATTATTTGCATTAATTCTTGCATACTGGTATATTGTTACTTTATGTTCTACATATTCAGTTTTAAGAAAATTACATTACTGGTCAGATATTGATTCACCCCCCCCTCTCAGTATCTGTGGGAACCCTAACAAATAATATGTTGAGAACTGATTTAGTACAATCCCAAATTAATGAACAAGAGCTTGAGAGACAAATTATAATTATGAGAGACGATCTAACTAATGCAAGTGAGTACAAAGAGAAATTCAAGATTAGTTCAGCACAACTAGATGAATTATTGAGGAGATAGAGGCAGATTGGAGATTCCAATGGACTTGGATTTGAGCAAGGACAGAGTTCTGGTACTACTAATGAAGATCAAAACCATAAGGCACTAATAAGGTATTTTAATGCTTATAAATTTAATGGTAGATATTTTGTTTGCAATAGATTTGGTCACATGGCTAGGCAATGTAGAAACAAAGAAAATCATAACCTTGATTCTGCTCTCGGTAAATGTTCTAAATGCAATAAGTATGTCATAAGACAAAAGATTGCAAAATGAATGTTAAATACTATGCATGTGGAAAATTTGGACATATGGTTAATCAATGCACGTCAAGCAATTTTTCCAATTTTAGCAAATCAATTCAAAGGAAAAATGTTACATGCTATGCATGTAATGAGGTTGGACATATTGCTAAATTCTATAGAAGCATAAATCCACTGGTTGGTAATGGAGGATCAAATGAGAAAGGGAAAGAAAAGGTTAGCAAAATCCAGCAAGATCAAATTCAGAGATGGGTCAGGAAGACTGAAGAATAATCAATAGATGGGACTTATCCAGCAGAGGAGGTTGCTACTGCACTAACAGGTAGCTCATCCGGCAACTAAGGCAGATGCCTTAGGGGTAGGAAAAATTCATGAATATACTGCATATACCCCAGGAAGAGGTTTTGGAAGATGATCCAAACATTGAAAATGCTTATCCAAAATGGAGGTGTTCTGTTCGAGATCCCGTATCTTTCACCAGCAGTCATTGATGTCAATTGAAAATTAGGGTTTTTCTTGGAGGATAAAAGGTCGAATTCACTTCATTATTGATCACCTTGCATTCAGAGCGATTTAGTGTGATTAAGAGCAACTAAGAGCGATCAAAAGAATTTCAAAGCAATTAGATTTTTTCTTGAGAGATTTCATCGACTGCTGGAAGAGTTTGTTAAGGGTTCTCACTGGAAGTGATCAACAAGTATTTTATCTTTAAACATGAAAGTGGGATCATCATCTATTCCTATCTTTGTTGCAAATCCAACATGAAAGTGGGATCATCATCTATTCCTATCTTTGTTGCAAATCTGACTATTGTAGAGGTTAAGGACTATCCCAGGCCAGTTTTCAAGCGGTATCCACATGTAGCTACCCTAGAAGACTCGGTTGGAGCATTTTCTCATGCTCTGGAGGGAGTTGTTTATTTCAAATATGTTAGGACATACATACACTATCACATTGAGAATTTGGGGACATCTGATATAAAGAGCATGTACATGAGTGAGCTTATGGGAGATTCTGGAAAATTCAAACCAGCATAAAAGCACATTAAAGACTTAGGGTTTACCGGCATTCTAGACATTCCAGAATTCGAAGATGAAATCATAAGGTATGTTTTAAGAAGAGTACATGGAGTGTTTATCTAGTTAGATAGACCTTACAAGACTACCAAGGAAGCCATCAGGGCAATCACTAGTTTACCACAGGTTGGGCAACGTCTAGACAAGAAGGTTTTGAATGATTATGTCAAAAAAATCATTGATATGACATCTGATAGAAGATCTATGAGAATAAGCACTATTATTGACATAGATAGAAAATTCGGTAGTATGATCACTGGTTATAAGGTAACTCAGTCAAACCGACTGAATTCTGTTTCCAGTTCCTACATTTTCGCAGCTTACAAAATGATGAGAGAAAATGAGAAATTGGATCTATATAGTTGGATGTTAGATGAGCTATTAATAAACCTAGGAAAGATTAAAGGTGAAAATAAAGGGACTTTCCGGTATGGAAACTTAATTGTCTGCTTAATGTTATTTTTCATGAATAACACTCTTGGTTTTGGGAAGAGGCAATGGGCATTTGATATCCCGATTGGGAGATAATTGAAACAGTTAATTGCTACTTTAGGCAGTTAGAGAGATGATAAAGTATGCAGATATTTTAAGGGATTCCAGAAGTCTATGAAATCTAGGGAAAGGGTTCCTAAGCATATTGTTGAAAAATACTCAATTGACATATGCTTCATGGTGAAGAAAGATGAAACACTTACAGAAGTGGTTAAGCACTGGAAGATTTGGATTGAGGAAATGGGCTATGAAGTTGATGCATAGATCATTGAGTCCCCTTCTCTATGTTGCTCTCTATCTGTATCTCTCCCTCTATTTCACTCTATTTCCCTCTCTCTCTCCATCTCTCTCTCTCCCCCTCCCTTTCCCTTTCTCTATCTTTGTCTCCCCCCCTCTCTCTCTCTCCATCTCTTTTTCTCTCATTTATCTCTTGTCTCTCCCTCTTAGTCTCTATCTCTCTATCTCACTCTCCTCCTCTCTTAGGTGTGTCTCTATCACATTCCCTCCTTCTCCTCCCCCTCTCTCCCTCTCTAGGGTCATATGATATTCTTAGCCCATTCATATGGTATCCTAGGGATCCATGCATGTGTCCTACGGGGTCACAGGACACCATATGACTCCTTAGGACACCATATGACCCATAACAACACATAAGATGTCATATGAAGTCCTAAGGGGTCATATGACGCCATATGACCCCTTAGCACACCTTACAACCCATAATGAAACCAAATGGTGTCCTAAGGGGTCATAGAACACTATATGACCTCTTAGGACACCATAGGACCCATAACGACACCTTTCTTTATTTCTGAAGTCTATCCCTCTCTTCCTCTCTCTATCTCACTCTCTCCTTCTCTCAGGTGTGACTCCAAAATGGGGGAAGAATTGGGAAGATGATGAAAATGCAGGTTTGGAATGGGGTTTGATCAGAATTAGTATTGAAATTAGGCATCAGAAGCTAGAATGCCAAAGTGAGACCTAGGTGAGGACAAATTATGAGTACAATTTAGGTTGCTATATTTAGCCTCCACTTTAGTGAGAGTATGAGCCTATGCATGTACTCAGAGTAAACTAAAAAGTTGCATTGAAAATTTATCATCAAGATATCAAAGAGACAAGACACACTAAGCCCCTAGGGACTTTAAGATCTCACTACTCTAATATTGAGATAAAAGAGACAACATAAGAAAGGAGGAGATAGAACATGACTATACTAGCCTAGTAATTTTTGCTTACTATGAATCATGAAAAAGAAAAATACCAAATTACAAAGCACAAGGCTCAACTTGCAAAGTAACTTAAGTATTGAAAACATGTCGTGGTGTGTGCATAAAGTGTAACATAGTCATGTGGTGTGTGCATAGGGTGAACGGGACCAGATGTGAGAGGTCATACATGCTAAAATAGGGCTTATCTGAGCAAGAAATGATCCAGCTACTAACCTAGATCTACAAATGCATGTAAATAACAATAAAATAAACCAATATATCTTCACATGCATAAGTGCCTTGTCTTCATTGTTGTCCTATCTTTAATGATCTTGCATTAATAATGGTTGCTCTTAAATTTATGTTGCACTTGCACATGAGCTCAAGGAAAAATGGAAGAGGTTGTGATGATGTATGATATAATGATTTTGGAAAATTATAGGTGCTCCAATGATTTCTTGATTATGGATGACAAACTTGAAGGAGAAAACCACTTTTGTAGAAATCTCCAAAAGAATCAAGGGTTTGGATTAAGAGGTTGAATGATGAATGGCCAATATCACATAAATTAAAGAGACTCAATAGGATTTAAGGGTAGGTAGAGATGAAAAGAGAAGATTAAGAGGTGAGAAATAAAAGATAAGAATGAATAAGATTAAGAAGTTAAATTAAAATGGAGGGCTAAGATTGAGGATTAGGTAATTTAGGGAGACATGTTGTCATGGATAAGAAGCAAAAGGTAAATGAGTTAACTAGATAAATACAAGTATTTATTTTATTAATAGAGGAAAGGCTAGATAAATTAAATAAATAAAATATTTGTTTAATTTAGGAGAGATGTGGAAGTATTAAATAAATAATAAATATTTATACTTAAACTAGAAAGAAGAGGCTAAGTGAATTAATTTTTTTTTATGAGTCACAACTGAAGTGATATTTTTTAGCTTTTCCCTAGAGCTAAGAACCAGTCAAGTAGACTCTAACCCAAGACCTCCCATGTAGTAGGCTCATAGCTAATCATTGCATTGTGGGGTCATCCCCCGAGGCTAAGTAAATTAATTAAATAAATAATAATATTTATTAATTAATAGAAGTCATTGGGATAAAAATAATTAAATAAATAATAAATATTTACTTAATCAAAGGACAATTTTAGGTGTTTATAGATGGCATAAAGTATTGAACCTCTTCCTCTTGTGTTTTTGTAAGTATTTGAGTTTCCTCCTAAATGGATACATCATATAGCCCATTAATTTTGTAGTCCTCTGCTTCAACCTATACCTCTAAAATATTGGCCTATGATGAAGAAGGAATTGGGATCTATGGAGGATGAGATGAAGTAATTAGCATTTTGACTAGAGGGAAAGGTGGTGCTTGAGCGACCTCTTGAGTTGTTGATGCTCTTGTCCTTCCAATTATTCTCAATGGTTCTATCTCTTTGATCTCTTCTTCCTATGACTTCAAGATGGTTTGCAACATGGGAACCTCTTATTTACTTATGTTGGCCTTCCCTTTTGTAGCAAATGAAGATAATTCCTCATGTTTCTTCATTGTAGTTTGGGCCTTGATATGTGCCTAATATTGAGGGTGAGGTTCATTCATTAGGAAAGGATGCCTCAACCATCCCCTAGTTCTTAGAATCATAGGCTTAATCCTAGCCTTAATTGAGGTACCCCCTTGTACGAACTAGTCTATTCACTCATTTGGCTACTTGAGGACTTTTTCCCTATTATAGGAAGGTTCCAAGGCCTTTCAATCTTCATGCATAGTATTGGGGACTTCCTTATTGTTATACCACTTTAATGGGATTACTATTCAAAATTAATAATTTGGAAATCAAAGTTTTAGCCATACGTCACAATGTAGCATAGTGTGTTGTTTAAAGTATAGTCTTGTTGTTCTAGTCACCAAGATTCAAACCCCTAATGAGATTTTGTGATCATGGACATTGTGCCCTCACTAATTTATTATGTTAACAGCTTCCAACACTCATTTTGAAGCTAAAGGCATCCAAGCTACTGATTTTGTGATATGTCATTGATTTCATGCTCCAAACCATCATTGGATCAATGTGCTCACAATGTTTGTACCCAAGTAGACTACTAATGATCCAAGTTTTAGACTATGCACATTAATACAAGCCAAAATAAATTCCCTATTTTTTACAAATTAAAATAATGATATGTCCAAAAAAATTAATTAAAACCCATCAAATTATATATTCAGAACTTCAAGGTATGTTTGATATTTGTATTACAAATTCCATAAAATATCAATTAAAAATAAATAAAACAAAAAAATCTTGAAAATTTCCAATCAAAGAATTCATTTAAATATTTATTTCAGATACTAAAAAATAATACAAATGCTTAAAACAAAACCAAACATTTACGAACAAATAAAGAAAAAATATATACAATATATAAATAAAAAGTAAAGAGCTTCATTTTGAATGCCAAATTAATACTTCCAAATCTTATTTAAATTTATATATTTATGTCAAAGGTATTCCTTATATGAAATGGATGACCTAGTTTTTCAAATAAGTGATTCAAAATTGAGAGAAAGATGTAAGACGATGGAATTAATCTCAACCATTGCTTACATTTATATCAATTTAACCAAAAAAAAACTTTAATTATAAAAAATAAAAAATATATATTTAAATATTATTAATTAGAAAAAGAATGTGCATAAAAGGAAAAATGTATCTTTTATTATTATATTCTTTTGATAAGAATATCTTTTAATATTATCTTCTTTGATTAGGATATTTTATCTTATTCTTTAAAGTTTCAAAAGGAAAATGAAAATTTATTGGAAAAGAAAGAATTGGCTTTATTCTAATTCCATTCATTTTCATCAAGTTTAAAATTTATTTAAAATATTTATGGTTTTTGATGAAATTATAAATAACAATTAAAAGTTATTAAATTAATTTAAATTATAATTATTTATCTTATTAAAATTTTAATTATTGTAGAATTATTATATTTTGAATTAAAAATCTATCTTTTATTACTATCTTCTTTTGATAAGAATATTTTTAATGATCTTTTTTATTAGGATAATTTATCTTTTTTTTTCTTCTAAGAATCAATTTTTCATTGAGTTAAAAATTCATTTTAATTATTTATGTTTAGTTATGAAATTACAAATAATAATTAAAAAATTATTAAAATTTAATTTATAAGTTTTTGCTTTATTAATTGTAAAATAATTAAATTTGAATTTTTATTTTAAATTATATAATAAAAGTAATTTCAATTTAAAACACAAGTTAAAAGTTTAGAGCAAGAGAGCAAGCTAGAGAGATAGAACTAATTTAAGTATAACATGTGACCTTGGGGAGCTATACTTAAGGTACCATGTCATTTGATTGTTATCTCCATCTCTACCTCTCTCCCCTTATATCTCCTTGCCCCTCTCTGTCTCTCTCTCTCCCCTATTGCTCTCTTTCATATCTCTCTACTCTTTTACCTTATATCTATTTCTCTCTCTATCTATATCTCTATATCTCTCTCAATCAAATACACACCCTCTATTTCTTCTTCCCTATCTCTATCTTATACACTCAACTACCCCTTCATCTCTCCTACTCTCTATAAATCCATCTATCTCTATATATCACTCCCTATGTCTTTATCTTTCTATCTCTCTATCTCCCCTCTAATTGTCTACCGCTTTCTATCTCTATCCATCTTTCTATCTCTATTTCTCTCTCCCACCCTTCCCCCATTTGTTTCTTTTTCATCTCTATCTATTCTGTGATCCTCTCTCCTTAGCTCTGTACACCTTCTTGTACCAACCTCTCTCTTGTTCTTCCTCCCCCTCTTTCTATCTCTATCTCTACCTCTCTCTCTCTCTCTCACCCCATTCTAAACATAAATTGATTATCTTCCTAATTTAAAATTTGTTTCATAAGTTATGTTCCTATTATGATTTAAAGGTTTTGTTCCAATTATGATTAGACAGGTTATGGTTCAAAAGTTTTGTTTAAATTATGATTGGATCCTTGTATGAGGATACAAACATCATTTTCTAAATAACCTGCTGGACTAAGTTTTTCGTTCTATTTTAAAATATAACTGTGTAAATAATTTGGATCAGAAAAATTACAATTAAATTAAAAACACTTTAAATTCTTCTTCATAAACCATTAAAAAAGCATACCTGTTGTCAACTTTGTCCCTAATCAATAATAATAAATTGTAATTATTAATAATTTTTCGCTTCAGAAAACTAAACTGTAATTTTGGGGGCTTCAAAGCCATACTGACAAGGCATCTATTACATATGCCTCGTCCATTATCTGCACTGACCAATGTGACTGTAAAAATTATAAAGCAAATGTGACTGTGAATTTCATAAAGCAATACGAAGAAAAATAAATGAAAAAAAATTGAAGACAAATTTTTTTCGTAGTCTACAATAATAATAATAGTAGACTAAAATGTTTCTGAAATGTAAAGGGGAAAAAATGTTATCTATTTTCTTCATACACTGGTAGATTATGAAGTGTGATTCATTCACATATTATGAAGTGCGATTCATTCACAGATTATGAAGTGCGATTCATTCACACATTTTATAAAATACAATCACTTCACATTCATAGCACCCAAGAGTCACATTAAAATATAGACAAAACTTTTCTCATTCAAAGAATGTGACATTGATTAACATGAAATGTCTCTAGGTATGAGAGTACGAACTTTTTCCATTGATGTTCGATCAAACTCTATGATGGGAAAAACCTCACAAAATAAACTTTATATCTACAATGACATTGATTTCAATATTTCAGATTCAAAAACACCACTGAGAAGCATGACAAAGACTACGAAAGAACCAAGGGAAATTATTCTTCTGTAACTCTAGACATCGTTTGAATCATACCCAGTTACAACCAAAAAACAAGACAAAATTTTTCTTTACACTATGTCATTCATAGTTAAGAAAAGATAAAATATCAAGCATTTACAACCCCAGCAATCCATGCATTCTATGCTTAGATAATGTTATGATAATTAGACGCTCAAAAATAACATTCACACACTACTTTCTGTCCATACATCCTTCAAATATCGCAGTGCAAACTTTGAACAGTAAACCCAATTTTATGTTTATCATGGAGATGGAGTAACTGAATGGGTGGTAGGATCATGATAATCGGACTGATGAATCCAAATTTTTGCTCTCCTTTAATACTTTCAGTTTTGTACCCATGCCCTTCTAGAAAAAATTGATTTCTTTCTTTCTTTTGGCTTCTCCAAGCTATTACAGATAAAGAAACATCAATTCATGCTTGTGCATCACAGATAAAAGAAACAAAACACTAAATATGCAGTCGGAGGAAAAATTATGTTATGGATATTTTAAGTATCAATACCTTATCTCCTAAGATTGGTCTGCCATTTAAATCTTTCCCATGCAAACTAATTTGACCATGGGCAAGAGAAATATCTGCAGGCATCACTATTTTTAACAACTACAATATAGACTAATAGATTTCATTAATATGTAACTCAAACCTTTGTCATTCAATGCCTCAGCTGAAGTTGCCAAAATGCATATCAGCATGAAAGAATAATGCCAGAAATCTCCTAGAAAAGTCTTTGTTCCATCCACGCTAGGAAAATAAGGCGACTCCTTATAGATCTGAGACAAAACGTCGGGAGCACCGATTCTGTAAGACGAACCCTTCATCTCCACGCTTCCCATGATGACAACGACCAATTGCTGGTACGAAAAGAAAAACCTCTTAACCCCAGTCCGGCTGCAACATCCAAACCTAGCATCAAAAATGGAAATAAAATTGCAACATCATAAAATGAAAATGGAATTCAATAGCGGTAGAATTTAAAACAAATATGTTTGAAATTATCTTTGGGCAGGAGCCGGAGAGGAGTTTTAAAATTCAAATTCAAATTTTTTTACACACATGGCTACAAACTGTAGTCGTGCCCGTGGGGTGTGACCAGGAGAGTGGGCCAGTAAATGTTAGCCGCGTGCAAATGCTTTCCATCAACTGCAAACGGCAACATGCCTCCACGTCAGAAGCCCGATGGTGGGTATGGGGTTGTATGGTATGAAAGGGCATGCGATTTTGGGGAGCCGCATCATAACATGGCATGCTGTTTTTGAGCCAGAATAGCTACAGCTACCCTTGTGCGTATGATGCATGGATCATTGCGTGTTTAACAGGTTGGCTTAAAGAGCACACACTAAGGTTTGACTCCATAGGTGTTTCTGGGGCCCACTCCCCTATCGTCAGTTGGATTTCGTTTCCTTTTCCATTCTATTTGCCGGTCACTGCGACTACAATTTCTGCCATCACACTCATTCATAGTAAAGTCACGGTTAAGTTTGAATTTAAATTTTGAATCTAGTCTCCCACCCAAGCCACGAAAAGCGGCAAAGAAGGATTTCTGGCACACAAGATATTTTTACTGGGATCGTTTCTATGAGATGTTTGCTTCCAACTTGCATAGCCTGCCGAAAAGTACAGCAAATACAGCGAAAGCTGATTTGCTCTATTTTTTCAATGTTGCTGCTTTAGATGGAGGCATAAAGACACAGATGGATAGAAGAAGGCAAACCTGAGATCTTTAGGCATCTTGAGGGGGAATGATTCTTCATGGTTTTAGACGTTGTGCTTCCCAACGAAACAGATTGCTTGTTCTGAACACGATTTTAAGTATGTATTCCCAGTCAGCAATAAGAAAGGTCAATTTAATCACTGAGATCAAATGAGAAAGTGCAGATTTAATGTTTCCCTCATGCGTTTGCATTTTAATAGTATTCGGTTCAATGTATAAATCAGACATCCTTACCAAAATAGCACACCCTTTGAAGAATGAAAAACATGGGTTTGAAGCAAAGATTCCATTTGGATTAATCAAATTTTTGGAATTATTTAGGACCTCAAAAACCATTGCGCAACTGAAATTTTGAATGGGTCCACATTGAATGACTTACAACAGCCAGCTATTTCAATCGTCTATCTGTAGCTAGCCTACTTTTCATGGGTTATATACCATCTTATCTGCTCTCTCTCAAGAAATAGTATAATTCATGGCTTCTCATCGAGTGTTCTTTTTAGTCTGCTATTTTGTTAGTTTGTAATGTGAATAGCTTTCTTTGTGAATAGTAGCAAATATGGCAGGGTCAATGATGATCAAAATCTTGATCGTGCTTCTTGTTCTAGCTGTTATATTTGCCCTGCAAGTTTTTGCTTGATATAAGCTTAAGACTAATGCAAATACTGATTCAGATAGTAACTATAAAGAAGAAAAATTCAATTTGTTTCAAGTTGTGGACACCTTACAATCTATTTTAATCCAGATCTTAAGTGCTGCAAACAATAAAGCAAGGCTGCATATGGGATTCTATCATTTAGACTCGTACGTACAGTAACAATGATATACAGGTCTACAACCCAATTCATATTCTTTTGCTAATGAAACTGAATGTTGTTTTTATTAAATCTTGATCTTGTTTAATCTGTAGTGAAAAAAGAGCAATAATCAACTATTCCATTCCAATGTCCCTGCTATGTTTCACAGTTTAATGATATGGTGTAAGACTAGGTTTTTGCAAATATATTCTAACTATCCTGGTGAGAGTTCTGCTTGAGAAAATTGTGTTTTTGATACTGAAATAAGTAGATTGATGAAGTTTGCACATGCAATGCAATGAAGGATGTGAAATACATTTGTATACCCTTTGGCATGTCCTCTTAACCTTTTTATATGGAAAACCCTATGCATAAGAAACTACAACAAAATTAGTTTGATCATATAGGGCTATTAATTCAATAATATTGTCGTTAAAATAATTAACATTTTGTTGGGTTCAAAATGCTTCATCATAGTCCCAAGAATCATACTTATATACATGTTTTTCTTATTGTTTGCCACATATGTAGAAAAACTCTAATAGTGTATAGCTCTTTAAAATGAACTAGCATACTTCTTTAAACTTTGAGTGATACTAATAGTGGGTGATAAGAGGACATTAAGATTGACAATGGGTGCATTCTAGAAAAAAGTAAAGGTGTGCATATTTTTTTTCCTACAAGACTTAGTTTAGTTTCTAACTAATGAAAAATTATATTTTATCCCGTGCTATCTTTAAATTATGCTAATATCATTTTTGAAAAGATAAGGCCTTGGTTGAATAGGTTTATTCAAGCTTTCCACTTGAGTACTAGCTAGAGACATATTGCATGAATTCATTCATTACATGAGGGATCTCTTTGACTTAATTTTCCATCATTCCAACTTGGAGCAATATAAATCTCCCATGTGAGAATCATGTACAATGTATAATCTGTCACCTACAACACATGGCCTTTCGAATAATGCTCAAAGGGTCCCACCATATATGTCACACATTTTCCACATAGACACCACATCTTCCCACACTTGGCCATTTACCAATAGGGAGAAATAGAAAAATGTAATTCATCCATATACACCAAAAATGCTTTATTCACCTACACTAATAAGCCTAGACAAATGAAGAGAAGCCATATTAGGCATGCATAGACATATCCAAGCTTTCGACTTTAGTACTACCTAGTGACATGTTGCATGAATTCTTTCATTGCACGTGAGAGGTCTCTTTGACTTAATTTCCAATTAGTCCAACTTGGAGAAATATAAATATCTCATGTGAGAACCATGCACAATGTATAATCTATCACCTATAACACATGACCCATTGAAGAATGCTCAAAGGGTCTTACCATATATGCCACACCTTTACCAGCAAACACCACATTTTATAATAATTGGTCATCTACTAATAGGGAGATAAATAACATAATATAAGTCATCCATATACACAAAACATGCCCTATTCATCTACACTAATAATCCTAGACCAATGAAGTGAAGCCATAGTAGGCATGCACAAACATATATCCAAGCTTTCCACTTGAGTACTAGCTAGAGACAATGCATGAATTCATTCATTACGCATGAGGGGTCTCTTGGAATTAATTTCTCATTAGTCTAGCTTGGAGCAATATAAATCTCCCATTTGAGAACCATGTATAATGTATAATATATCACCGGCAACACATGACCCATTGAAGAATTCTCGAAGGGTCCCAACATATATGTCACACCTTTGCCATGTAGAATTGAATTTTCCCACACTTGGCCATCTACTAATAGAGAGATAAATATCATAATGCAAGTCATCCATATACAATAAAAATGAGCTAATCACCTACTCTAATAAGCCTAGATTGATAAAGAAGGACCACATTAGGCTTGCATGGACACAAGTAATCATATATTCACAAACACAAAGTTAAGTATTAAGATCATCAATAAGATCTAATAATAGGCCCATGCATGGAGGCTATTCTAATCATAAGTTCATAATAACTAAAAATTAGGTTGTGCAACAATTGATTATTAAGATTCAATTATTATGATTGAATATATTGATCTTTGGGAATGTCTACAAGAGTGTTGCTGAAAAAGTCAACTTGAATACATTGTTTTGTAATTATTCTCATATCCAATCTTCTCTTCCAAATAACTCTCTAGGTCTTCTATAAAGGTTATAACATTGTTAGAATTTCTCTCAATTCTTCTTTGAATGGATATCCTTATGTCCCCCATTAACTTTCTAGACCTTTCCAATTCATCCCAAAGCTAAATCTCTATGGTATCTTCATAATTTGTGTTATAATTGTTTCAATCTAAGACAATCTCACCTTCTAAGTTAGGTTCATCATAGATAATTTTTGAAGTATTGTACCTAAAGAGTATATTATCTTCTTTTCATCTTCTTCACTTTCTTATTGTGTTATTTTTGGTAGAAACATAGTCCATTATTTTCTCCTTCTCAACTTCATTAATAGTTTTTTTTTTTAGAATTAGGATCTAATCTTTGTATTTTTTATCATAGTTATTATCTATTGATATGAATTAATTGGTTAATTACTCTTGTACAACTCTAAGGTTCCATGTGGTAAATGTTAAAGGGCATAGCAATTGTGATGATAGGATTACAAGGGTTTTTGATGTATCAACAACATGTCCTAATAAAAATTGTGATTTTGCTTGATTTTAATCATTTTTGGTTGTGTTTAGGCACATGATAGTAAGAACAAGACATTGATTGCAATGAGATGGATTAATGTTTATGCAAGAGGTTCTTCTAATGAAAATGATGCAACTATGATCAAGCGTTTGTGGTCATACTCATGCTTCAATCTAGGAAATTTTTAAGAAATTAGTATATAAGGATTCTGACCTCTTATTTGTTACTAGTGTGAATATCTGGTGAAGCAATAAGTATAATATCTATATATGTATAGTCATAGTGGTTTCTTGATCAATGTATTAATATGTCATACATTCCTTCTTTAACTTCAAATCCAACCTCCTAATTTGTGCATATATGTAATCTTGATAACCTTTTATATAATTAGATGTAAGATCTAAATTGATAATTAGATTTTATTTGTTTTAACATTTACATAGTGCTTGAAAATTATGAATTAAAATCATTTAACAATATTTTTTTATATTTTACTTTGAAGGTCAGAGATTAACAATTCAATATTCATATGAACAATAACAACTTTTCTTTAAAACTTCAAATATATTCATATAATATTAGGAAAAAAAATTTAAATTATTGATAAATTATTTTAAACAAATAATTATTACTTATTGGTTGTATAGGATATTATCGTGATTTTTTAATATGGGGCTAATTATTTAAAACATGATTTTTTTTAATTCCCTTCCAAATAGATTAAGATGATTATGATGGAAATTTATTTATGTGTAACCCTTATAAAATTATAGATCCCATTTTTCTTTTGAAATCTACAAATAATATTAAGATTAAATGGTGTATTCAATTCAAAATATATTAAAGTTCATTTATTTTTGAAATCCTTGTAAATTAAACTAGTGCTTACATATTTATATCTAGATATATTACTTCATTTGTATTGTTTGTGGAAAAATTTCCATAATTCTTGTTGTAAAAATTGCTAATAAGTATCATAACTCTGAGGAGGGAAATAAAAATTATTTTATCCATTTTATGAATATAATATACATGTGATAGTATATAAAAGAGAGAACAAAGAACCATCTAATAACTACCAATGCTACCAACTATAGCATGTCAAAAAGCTACGAACAAATGTTAATGCTAACATTCCACCCTTATTATATTGTTCATGCAAAATTACCCATGAAATTTTTTCAAGGGATGCCTTCTTAAAGCTTACATCAGGGTAAGTGCACAAAGATGGTGGCCAAAAAGGGGGGGTATAAGTGGACACTTTTTTTTTTTTTTTCCTAAAATCAGGTGAACCTGAACTTGGAGGCAAAATTTGAAAGTCATCCACTCAAGATATGAAGATAATCAAAGAAAAAATATTGTAGTACTCTGAATCTAGTTTCCAAACTACTAAACTTTTTCAAAATTTGATAAGATTAAGGGGGTCAAATCCTTCGCGCATGAAAAACAAACCCTAATTTTTTTCTGAAAAACATAACATAGTGTCTGTCGTGCGCATCAAAAAAGTCATAGTTAGAATTAGTATTTTGACAAATCCTATGGCAAAAAGATAGTTAAGAGTGAGCACTAGAAGATGTGTATTTTTTTGTAATTTTTTGTTGAGTATTTTGTTTTTAATGATTTTTCCAATCGAGCACATCCTGAAAATTAGGTACCTGTTCATGCACGAAGCATAAGTTGCACTAAACAAATCGAAAATACATTTTACTTTTTAAATTGTAAAGAATCAAGTGCACTACAATAATACATAAAGTTTTTTAAATTTGGATAAGTATATCAAAAGTTATTAAAAAAATGGTGCACCTATGTTTGTGAGAACTATGGAGACACTAGTAAAAGAAATTCAATAATAATATGTTATTCTTGTTCAAATTGAAAAAAATTATATGGTTAGAAAGCTCAAAAGATTGGTGAAAATATGGTGGCAATTTTAGAAATACCCACTTGATGAAGTGTAAACCTGGTGATGACAAAGTCAATAAACCAAGTTGATAAAATAAAACACGTCAAAAATGAGAGAAATGGAGGGAAATCAGACTTCCAAACCATAGCTTTGTCATCCAAGCCTATTTCCAAGCCTAAACAGTCAAAAGCACATACGGGGTACTTATGGTGTACAAAGAGCGTACGAGCTCGTTTTACTATAATATGATATTGTGTATATAATATGTGTATAATATGATATTGTATATATAATATGTGTATATACATATAATATATAATATTTATATATATATATATATGTATATAATAATATATAATATATTAAGTATATATATACACATGTAAGTGTATTGTCTCCCCCTCTCAAACACATACAAGGTATCTCTCTCTCTCTCTCTCTCTCTCTCTCTCTCTCTCTCTCTCTCTCTCTCTCTCTCTCTCTCTCTCGCTCTCTCTCCATACCCCATCCCTCTCTCTCTCTCTCCCTCCCTCTCTCCCCTTCTCCCTTCCTCCATACCCCATCCCTCCCTCTCTCCCCTTATCCCTTCCTCCATACCCCATCCCTCTCTCTCTCGCTCTCTCCCATACAGGTGCATCAAATAGAAGACTGTTTTGGGTGTCTGACACTTTTTTGAGAAATACACCAAATGGAAAATAGTATACAGGACAAACTAGTCAAAGCTTAGTGTGTGTTGTTTAAGGTTGTCCGTGTTGAACTAGTATAGATGAATGACCTTGACCAATGCAAATGAATGACCTTGACCAAAGTAGTTATGCATTAAATTTATTGAGTCTTCCGTAATATAAAATGGTGAAAATTGTTGCGAGAAGTGATTCTTCTTATAAAAATCTATGCATAGGAATCTACCTACATTATTTTGTTTGATGGTCAATAATTTTACACGGCATACCAAAAAGATATAAATAATTGTCTTAAAATCTTGAATTTATAGATTAAAAATAATCTTTAACTAACTATGGTTATGAATAATCCATACAAATTGACATTTCTAATACAATATAATATCATATTTTTCTATTTATTTTTAAAATCTACTTTTTGTAGTATAGAATGTAATTAAATTATAATTTGAAGTATCACCAAGATTTGTAATAAAATAAAGCACATTTGTGGATTGTTAATATAATGGAAGGATTTTAATTTAAATGTTGAGTTGATGACAACCTAAAAAGAGGATTTATAATGCCTTAAAGGGCTCAACCAAATATTAAATATTCTAACTCTCATTTTATTGATTACAAATATTAAAAAGTGTATGTTATGTTCATTGTATAATAAAATAATAATATAATATCTTACACATTCAATCTTGAATGGAAAATACATAATTCTATGCTTTCACTATGTTAAGCCACACACGAATGGTGTGCATTTTTACTATACATGCTCCTATTTAAACACCCTTAGAATTCATTTTTTATAAGCATTAACTATAATTATTCATTTATTAGTTGTGTTAATCATGTAAATCCATTATTCCATAAACTTATTTTATTATAAACATTAACTAGAATTATTCATTTATTAGTTGTGCTAATAAAAGCTTACCATTCAAAATTTATTTTGGTATTGAATCTTTAAAATTATTTAAATTGAGTTATTAATAAAAAAAATGTGATGATTAAAAATTTAAACTATCACTATTACTTGTAACAAATGGGAAGGACTTATTGCTTGTCAATACGATGGACAGATTTACAACTAAGGATTCAAAGAATGGACAACCTAAAGGAGCTATAAGAGACTATTTTTGGAGGTGTTCTTTCAGGACGCGTCTATTCTACCTCCAAAATGACAGTACGGATCGACTAACAGGTGCATTAGTCGCATATTTATACCGTCGATTTTGCAATTAATAGTTGCGATTGACTAACCTGTCGCTAACATACTGTATGAAAGGTCCGTTTTGAAACCAGAATAGCTACAGCCATTCTTTCATCTGTACACGCAAGCTGAGGTGATGCTAATTTGAAAGCACCTTTTACAGAAAGTCTTTGCCAATGTGTCCTGATGAGTAAAGTCTTTGCTAACGGGTGTTGGACGTTATCCTTAGAATCAGTGACCAAGACTCATTTTTTGGACACGCTTAAAGTGACTTTGCAATGAATTAGGTGTGGGTGAATAGAGCCGGAATTCAACTTCCTATTGAAATTCAATAGCCATTTCATCATTTGATATGCTCAAAAATCACTTTACGGTCAACACAAGACATGAATATCCCACCACGCAGCAACACCAATTCTACCCAACATCTATGCTTATTGATATATCTAATAAATAGATATATCTTTTTTCATTTTTCTTATATTTCTTAAATGATTTCATCATGTATATATAGATATAGAAGGCATATGGTCTGAATATACATATTAAAATAAGGATACAAAAATTACACAAAAAATAACAATCTATCAAGGGCACAAAATCAAAAAACCAACCAACGAAAAAACCAAAAAAAAGTTCGAAACCAGCACTAGAAGGAGCAAAGGAAAGATTAATCAAACTGGCGCTTAGGAGAATTTTCATCTACTTCCTTCTTATCATGCCCCTGGATTTCAGATTCCTTCTCCTGGAATTGAGAGCCCACAAAATAGTTCTTGTACTCAGCCACCACAAAAGCTTTCGGCAACCTCTAGCCTATTCCCATGGCTGCATCAAGAAGCCACCATTAATTTTCATGAGCATCTTGAAGAGGACTATCCATCTTTTTCGAATGCCTCTACCCTAAACTCAGCCCTTCATCCGAAAGCTGCAATTCTTCTTCCCTAGACGCATGCAATGGGATATCAACTTTAAGCCTCTTCAGATTTGTCCTATCCTTGCCCCTTACAAAGCATGACAACCAAATTCAAGTGTACACGAGACTTGTATGAAACTAGATGGAGAAGGACAAAGCATGACAACCAAATTCAACTGTACACGAGACTTGTATGAAACTAGATGGAGAAGGACATGAAATGAACTTGAGAAATGCCCAGCATCTAACGAGGAAACAATCTCGATAAAAACACTCAATTCTCTATCAAAAACTCTCCAATTATTAGTTTCCAACCCTAATTTCATGGCTTCATAAATCTTAACATACTCTAGTCTTTTCTACAAGAATTTCCTCAGAAATATGCAACCAATCCATCCCTTACCCTCAAATTAGATCATATTTTTTAATAGCATTCTCCTGTTCTCCACTAGAATTAAATCTTCCTTCACAAAATTTAACACAATTTGAAGCAAAAGACCATAATTTTGCATCATATCAAAACTATTTGAGAGAAAAACAGAGAGAACCTACGAAGGATATTAAATACATAGAGCCAGGCTCGCATATAACTAATCCTCCCAACAATTGTGATGATGGTGCTCAACACCCTTAGACATTCCCATTTGAAATTGATCTTCAAATGATCCACAAAAAAGGATCCAGAGCTGGGAAATTACCAACCTTTCAATGTAATGGATTTTTTTTTAAATATTTTGGAAATACACACAATTATAATTTGAATATTTGAATTAGTAAAATATATCATAATCCAAATGATTATAAAAACAAAGAAAACTTGACACAAAAACTACTTTTATATCCATATTAAAAGACAAAACTTATAGATTTTATTTATTTCAAACAAATCTTGCTTACAAAAATTTGTAATGTATGTGCAAATGCATTATAGACTCAAGTTTTTTTGCACACCCAATTTTACCTAGATAGATACATAAATGAGATAGATTTAAAAGTGTAGTCTGGAGTGGATGTCAAACTCTCTAGTGGCTTTGGATGTCAGATCACAACCATGCAATTTGGGGTAAATCTCAGATGCTTTGCCCACATTTCTTTGTATTATACTTTTTTTTTTTTTTTTTTTTGATAGGTAAAGGGTCATAGCCAAATAATTTTATTAATTTAAAAATATCAGAATTACAATCCCAACTCAACGTCGGCACCAGTAGGAAAGAATCGAATAAGAAAACCTCTGGTCTTGCCCAAGGAATTCATCCTAGATTTTATATATTACATTTCAGGCCTTTAGCCGTTTATTACAATATTCAATAATCTACCATTAATGAGATATTAATCTAGTACTCTACTGCCATGATGTACTTCTTTTTGAGCTTTAAGTCTTAACCCTTCTTTGATGTTGCATTAGTTGCCTTAGCTATGAATGTGTCAATCCTATTGTTGATCACTCCATCTAACTAGATAATGAATCTCCTGAATTTTTTTACAACCACTAGAGCTCACCGACATGTCAGATTATTAGTTAAAATCCATAAAACAACATATGGGGTGTTGATAAGCCTTTCAGATAGAAATTCAATTATGTTGAAGAGTTCCATCAATTGATCTCAAGAACATTTGCCCTTACTGAGCAGTATATAAAGAATGCTTAATTGCCTAAAAGGGAATTACCTTAAAGCTAAGCCAATTACGAGAACAATCTATAATCTGACAATATTACATAATTCGAACTATGAGTTCTTCATACAGGTATCACTCATATAGAAAAAACAAACCAGAGATTGATTCTTAATATGTATATTCAGAATAAGTGCAATTGTCATTAGCTTCCATGTATTATGTCTATATGTATCTAATTACTTGATATTTATCACAGAAAAACAAAATACCATAAATTTTTAAGTCTAGTCCATCAAAACATAATACTATGGAAATATCCTATATACCATTTGCATATAAAGTCCTACTACTGTAGAATATTTTATCACTTAAACCAAAACCTACTTAAAGAGAGAGAATAAGTAGTTTGGATCTAAACTGTAAAAGTTAATGGCCTTTATGCTAATAATACTTTATTTTTAGAAGCCACTAAAAGCATGCAAAACCAAACTAGGTTAGTCTCCTAGAAGACTTCGGTCGATGAAGTCACAATCCATAGCTTGCCCAGTAGTGGACGAACTTGCCTCCCCTACTTTCAGAGACTGAGAGCTTCCCAAAGCCCTTCCTCCATCCACAAATTTCCTTTTGGTTTTTCCAACCTTGATAATTACAAGTGGAAGGACTTGAATTCTTTCTATTGGGATTTTAGGCATATCGTCTAGGATTTTAAAACCTTCTAGTGTTAGGTATTCCATCCACCATGTGCTATTAGGTGCTTCCTTCAAATGTAGCCATTTGAAGAGGAAGCCTACATTTCTTTGAATGCTTCCCCAACATTGATTGAAGGACTCTTTATCCCTAATGAGTAATAGGAGGCGCTTGATAATAATCCTCCCTTCAACCCGAAGCCCTCGCAAGCCTATATTAATGTCATAATCTTTCGGGAAGGGGATCCTTAATTTGTCATCAACACTTCCTACGTCTAACTCTCGATTGCCCAAATATTCATCCTTGAATATGGTCCTACAAAGTTGTATTACATCCCCTTTATCTAACCCTATTGTGAGAAGAATGGTCACGAATGTGTCGGGTATATCACAATTTACCCTATGTCTAAATTCATTGTTTAGTTGCTTGTCTCCCAAAATTTCATGAACAGCTCTATAGGAGAAGTCATCGACCTCTTTCAAGATAATGCCTCACCTTTCCGAATTAATCTCACCCCTGAATGCCATAAGCCTACTGTCACTAGTCGAGATCAATCTCAGATTTGACTCCATAACTTCCAAATATCAGTTTTAACTACAAAAGTCCCAAGATAATGCAGTTGTCTAGAGGTTTCTTTGTATCTAATAGGTGTTGGAAGTGATAGAGCTGCTTGATACAAATGAAGTCACACATGTGAGGGATCACTTCAACTGATGTTATCATTATTAGATAGCCTTAAGTTTTACTTCTTCTACAATTCATGTCTTGATTTATCAACTAGGTATAATGTGGTTGAAAACATGATCCTTAATGATGACAATCTCTTAATTAGCTATCTTTCTATGTTTAACTAGATTTGGAAATTATACATTTGTCCTCCTCTTTATTTATTATTATTATTATTATTTAAATACATTTAAACTGAAGATATGTTTCAATAAATAGGTCCTGTTTCACTTAAATATTTAATCCCCTATTCTTTCAATGTGGTTTACATCTGCACCGGAATTGGCTAAGCTATCGGCCTCTACATTTCATTCTCTATATATATGATTAATAGTGTATTCATCAAAACACTTTAATAAGTAAATGACTCTAGTAAGCCTAGAATTTAATGACCAATTAGGGGTGGTTTTAGTTCTTACTGCATTGATGATAATCTGGGAATCCCCCTCTATTGCTAGCCTTTTAATTCCCAAATTCTTGCACGTTAGTAGTCCTGAGATCAGAGCTTCCATTTCCACTATATTGTTGGATACTTTCCCAATTGGTTTGGTTATTTTGGCACAAACAGATCCATCCCAGTGATGAATGATGCTTCCAATGCCTGCTAAGCTAGGGTTCCCTCTGAAGGCTCCATCGAAATTCAGTTTGAACCATCCAAACTCTGGTCTTGTCCACTTACATTCTTCTCTTTCTTGCTTACTATCTTTGCCTCCCTTACCATAATGTTGTGGTATTATTAACCCAAACCATTCTTTCCGGAGCTTGATGTCCCAAACTATGAACTGGCAGTCTTTCAAATTGCTTTTCCTAAGTCTGTTGTTTGTTGTTTCTACTATTGGTGCTTCGATCTTATTACAAAGATTGTGTGTTTCCATACTTTTTCTTTGGAAGATCCTTTTGTTTTTTTCTTTCCAAATTTCCCATACCAAAATGGAGGGAGTGATCTTCCAAATATCTTTATATAAACTATGCTTTTGAATAATTGGCCAACCTTTCATACTGCTAATTAAGTTATTGGTCATTGTTGATTCCCATTGGAGCTTCCTACAAAGCCACTCCCAACATTTTCAAGTATAGGGACATCTCAAATGGAGATGATCCACTGTTTCATCGTCTGACTCACATATAGCACATCTTGATGAACCTTCAAATCTTATTTTCTTTAACCATTCTGCCATCAGAATTCTTTTCTGCGATGTTGCCCATAAGAACATACCTGCTTTTGGTAAGCATACTTTATCCCAACAAAGATGGAGAGGGATTTCAGTCTTTTTCCATCCGATCTAAACTGATCAATTTTTCATAACCTTCTCTAACTATGTATTCTCTTGATTTCGTACCTGTCTGGACTATTTTGTCTACTCCATCCCTTATTGTTATATTCCTTTCTACTAAATATTCTACTGAGCTGCTTCTTTTCATCTATAGAGAGGTGAGTTTGATGTAATGATCTCCATTTTCAACCTAACGATGGGTCACCCCCCGGGATTTCAATATAATTATTTAGATATTCTCCCCATAAATTCTTTAGCGTTTCCTTTGTATTAGGGTTGGTAAGGATACTGTCTAATGTTGCATATCCCCACTAAGAGTCGCTCCAGAATTTGACTTTGTTTCCCATTTCTACATCCCAAGTGACATAGTCTATGATTAGCTTCCTACGGTCTAAGATGAAATTCCAAATCCTAGATCCCTTGGGTGGGTTTGTTGTTCTGAAGATATTGCTGGGGTCCATTCCTATCAGGTATTTATTTCTTAGAATTTTGACCCATTTCCTGTCTGGCTCCTTGTACATTTCTCATACCAATTTCGCTCCCAAGGCCCTGCTCTACTTACCAAGGTTTTTGATTCTAATGCCTCCTACATTCTAAAGTCTGCATAGCTTATCCCACTTAATTAAGGCTAATTTCTTATTTTCTGAGGCCCCCTGCCAAAAGAACCTCCTCAATCTTTTTTCTAGTTGTGCCTTTGCAACTTGAGATAGTGGAATGCAAGACATTTGATATGTTGGGATAGCGGTTAGGACTGATTTCAGCATTAAGGCCCTCCCCGAGTTTGACAACCATTTGTCTTTCCATGAATCTTGTTACGAGACTTTTTCCCATGGAAATAAATTGTAATAAATATAATTAAATAAATGTAATGATGAATATTATTATAGTTATGAAAGCGTGTTATTTTTGGTAACCACCCTGTGACATTATATAAACCCATGAATTAATAAAGAAGGATACATAGAGAGAGGGAGAAAATAATAGAAGAAAAAGAAATTGAAAGAAGCAAAAGTGAGAGGATAGTTAAGGACTGGTGGTTGGGCATTGGGCATTGGAGAAGGGGCATACAGTGTGTGTCTAACTCGGGGTACAAAATACACCCAAGAGTGTCCTGGCCAGGGCTGTGTTTATTTCATGTCATGAAGGAATGTGGGGTTATGTGTAGGAACTGTGTCCTCTCGGAGAGCTTCCTTGGCTAGAAATCCTAGGCCTATAACTAATCCTTTGTGTGCGGAAAGCAGCCTCTCCGTGATTTACAGATATCTATTAATCAATTTTATTTAGTCATTGCCCCAATATTTCACTAGGGCATGTGCACAAAGATGGTGGTTAGAAAAGTGGACACCACCCAAAAAAAAAATGGAAAAACAAGCAGTGCGTACGCGGTTTTAAAATTTGAAATTCCCACATACGTGCTTAGGTTTGTTCTTCCTGAGCCTAGAGAAGATAGCATGTATGCACTACTTTTAGAAAAATGAGCGCATACATGCTATGATTAGGAAAATGAGTGCGTACACACCGCTCATAGGAAAATGAGCACGTATGCGCTAATAATCCAAATAAAACTGCGTACGTGGTGCCTGGTAAATTTTTTTTTTAAAAAAAACTGGGTCTCATTTACCCATGAATAGCGCGTTTTTAACTTCGTTTTTTCCCCATTTCCTCTCCTAAACCACGAACGGGGTGCTAGATTTGTCCTCCAAGCTATGGATCAAGGTTAGTTTTTGTTTAATTTTGTCTTTCTTTCCGGTTTATGCAATTTGTTTTACATTTTGAATTTAATTTCATTAATTTTGATTAGGTTTTTTCATTTTTTATTTCAAAAACCAAATTCTTCTAATCTAGAGAAAGAACAACCAAATGCACCTCCTGAAAACCCACAAGAACAACCAAATGCACCTCCTAAAAGCACACAAGAACAACCCCCAATTCCTCCTTTTGACCGCACACCCGAAACACTAGAAGAATTAATTAATCAGTTAGGACAAAATACGTCTAAAATCAATAAACTGATTAACTTCTGAACTTGACCATCATCAATCCCTCACCACTAGCCTAGAAACATTAGCTAGTGGTGCCATAGTTGTTTCCACATAAATTACCAAATGGGGATGCTTTAGGTATAGGTGTCGTCAATTCTATGCCAATGGGCTATCATACAATGGAGAAAAAAACAAAAATATTACTAAACAACAAATATGTGCCCTTTTTGTTGATCCCAAAACTAGTCAGTCATTACCTCTTAATGCAAAGAGGTTTCCCATACATTGGTGTACCAATGTGTAGATGAAGAATCTTTTTTGGCAGAGGTGGTGGATGGTCTTTGATGATCCACCTTGTATTAATTATGAGGTGCCATTATATTTTTTGAGAAAAATATATTGTGAGTTTGTGCTCAATGTGTGGCCAAACTATTTTTACATGAGAGAGTTTCATGGTCTAGAGGTGGTGGCTCTACCCAAGATAGACCTGGAGCCCATAGGCGATTACCCGTGGAGAGTCATCGCCCCCTAGCACCCAAACCCAAGGTGCATCAGGCTGTCCCATTAGAGCTGAAAGAGTCAATGGAACTACAGACTCTTCAGGTGGCCACAACATTGATTGGTTCCATCATCCAACATGGGACGTCATTAGCACACCCTATTGTATTGGATGATGAGCCATTAGAAGGAACAAAGAGCCCATCCCGCATATGTGTGTCAGTTGCTCGGGGATATGCTCGAGGATATATGATGTAGTCTATAGAGATGGATCCTCATATCATCTATGCATGATTTGCGGTTGTAGATGTCAGGCTCACACGGTTGAGGATGGCGTGCTGACAGATGAGTTGATGGACATGGTGTTTGCCCATGAGCCACAGACACAGGTGTGTTGATTTGAATTCATAACATTTTATTTATCAGTCACTTTAAATTTGTAATTACATAAATGAATTTTCATTTATACATTGATTTAAATTGAGGCAAATAATATACATTTCAGGATGCAGCAACGGTATCCCATACACCTCCCCCAGTTACTATAGCTACAACACTGATGAATGAGTTATAAATTTTGCAACATGTTAAAATAGAATAGTACACTTTGAATTCAAAAAAATACAAGATATACTAACTATCGTTAATGCTTGGTCCAATTTCAGGTTTGTAGGTGTTGATAGGGGACGCAATGTTTGAGATTGATGACATCACGCTCTAAGCAATCGATTTTGGCCTACAAGGCTATACGGTATCATATTTTGTACAACTCTTTTTATGTATTGTTTTGATGGAATATGCAAGTCATTTTATTTTAGATTTTTAAAATTATATTTAATTTATTATCTGTACTAATATCTCATGTTAATTTTTTTTGTTTAGGGTACCCCCTCCACGTCTAGGGCTCATCCTAAGAAAAAGAATTCCTTGAAGATGCCAAAACATGGGAAGAAGGTAATTGAACACGTTTTTAGTTGTACAATTGTTTGAAAATGTTGAAATTAAGTATTAGTTGGGGTTTGTAGATTGATTAGTGTTTTTTGTCTATTTTACATGTACAATGGCCATTGAGCTTTGTGGATTTGTTGAATGTGCCTAATTCGCCCACGGATCAAGAGAGGGCGGAGGTATGTATCTCTACTTTATTTTCTTGATTTCATGATTATATGCATGCGTACATGTGAACTTGTGATATTTTACAATCTTATAATTTTTGCATACAAGAAATATCCATACCTATTTCATCAATGGTGAACCCTCCTCCTTGCACTGGAGAAGCATCTCAGGATCCGGTACACTTTTGTTTGATATGTAAAATTAATTGTTTTTAACCTTCAATACTTATCATCACTTATGTACAAGTGATACTCTCTTAAAACCTTTCTATCCTCCTCTGTGCTATCATCTGCATGCATGAATGCTATGTGTACAAAAATAGAAACTTGTGTAGAGTGATAAAACATAAATTGCACTTCATTTTGAGGTTGTAGTGTATAATTTTCAGCGAAATCAACTATAGAGACAATGGTGCCAAGAGGAAATGTGTCCTTACATAACTTGAATTATTCATCTAACCATCGAGCTCTATGTGTATGCATTATGTACTCATAAACTAGTTTCTCTTGAAACATTTTCATAAATTGAGCTACACATATATCATTTTTCACTAGCTCGCATCTCTTCAAATCTTTTCCATCTTTAACTCCATATGTGACTGTCTTGTATTTTCAAAAGAAACTAGTTTCATACCAATTTCATGTGTGCTCTCCAAATGTACACATCTTGGTAAACGTTGCAAACCACCACATATAGCACAAGAACCTTCCAAACAAGGCATCTTATAATAAATGCAACCATCATGTCTATTACATAGCACACTTGAAATAAATTCTCTTACCGACTTAGGAGGTGCTTGTGTATTGCATTCCTACAAAACATCGTTAGTGTGAAAAGTAGAACAAATATGACAAAAAATATCATAGTGCATGGAAAATTCAATATGCATCCTACAACAACACATGGTGCATACATGATTAATCTTAATATAAAAACATTTTTCCATTTCAAAAAATCTTTGAGAAATTATTATTTGAGGAAACTTTTGAAGGAATCTTTCATAAAATTTAGTTTGAGTCATATCCAAATAGTGTTTGGCATGTGGCTCACGATTTGTAGACCCAGTTCGCCTTCTAACAACATCTCTTTGGTTAGGCGATACTCTTTTGTTGTCATGCCAAAAATTTTCAATTAATGTTTTTAGTGCATCAACAACAACCTTGTCTTTGCGTGGTAGTCTACCTAAGAATGCCCAAAGAGAATTATTGTTAGGTTCCTCTATTTGTTCCCGCCTGTTTAATGTTTTACTTAATGTTGTTCTACTAACATTTAATGACTTACTTGTTTTGCTTATAAAACAATCTTTTTTTATTTTCTTTCTCATTATGGTTGATGTAATGACACGTCGAGTAGAATTAGAATCTATACTACATGATTTTGAACCAATAGATTGATATGCATCAAATAGATTTCTCACAATAGTTCTTTCATTGTTACTTTTAGATGATCTTAGGCCTAGAATTTTCATTGTCTCTCTAAAATTCAAATTTTTAATCATTTGAACAATTAATTGACATCTTGTGGTTTGATTTAAGTTTTGAAAATAGTTTTGCCATATTCTTTTAACCATTCTCCTAGAAGTTCGTTCATTCATTTTATTGGGCATTGGCTTCAATATATTCTCATCAATGTCAATTAGATAGTTTGGTTTCCTATTAACGATTCTAGGAGATGTTAACATCGGTGCATTATGTACATTTAATTCATCAAGTAGAGAAGGTGTAATATGTTCATCATTTAATTGATTATTCAATGCGGTATCTTCTTCAATTGCATTAGGTTCAAATGGTAAATTATCAAATGTTTCTTCTTCAATTGCATTAGGTGCATTATATTCATTTGGTAAATTGAATTGAGATGTTGAGGATGACATACCTTCTTCTCCCATTGTTCTTATGTCATGCAATTTCTTCATACGATGCCTTTGTCTTTCCTTTTGATCCTCTTGTTGTTCCATCGTTCCTCGCTTGTTCTTTCCCATGGTTGATATCGATTATCCTAAATAGAATCATATTACATATATATGTAAAGAAAACTTCATAAACAAACAAATAACCATAAATATGCATCTTATCACTATTTTTTGGAATCAAACTATTAAACAATCATAATTCAATCATTTGAAATCATGCAAAAACAAAAAACTAATAAAAACAACAATTCAATCATTTGAAATCATGCAAAAACAAAAAATTCACTTACTTTTATGTATACAATAGTGATAGAAGTGCAAACACAGTTCTAGTGGGGCCTTCAACAACCTCAAAAACTTCTTTTGAGGTCATTGAGGCTCTTGGGCAACTAAAACTATGTCTATAAACCACGTACACGCTATATTAATAACCATGTACGTGCTACATTAATAACCGCGTATGTGCTATTAGACCATTAAATGTTGACAAGCCCAACGGTATTCTTTTTTCCCATTCTGGACTGATAAGTAGCACGTACGCTCTATTAGACCATTAAATGTTATCGCAAGGCAATGAACTAATAGTTTTAGTACCCTGTACGTGCTATTGGTAGTAGAAAAGATGTGAATGAAAAGGGAGGGAGGGAGAGGGAGGGAGGGAGAGAGAGAGAGAGAGAGAGAGAGAGAGAGAGAGAGAGAGAGAGAGAGAGAGAGAGAGAGAGAGAGAGAGAGAGAGAGAGAGCGGGGGGGGGAGAGTAGGGGGGAGGGAGAGAGGAGGGGGGACGGTGGGAGAGAAGAAGGGGTATGGAGGAAGGAAGAGGGGAGAGGGAGAGGGAGAGAGAGAGAGGGAGAGGGAGAGAGAGAGAGAGAGAGAGAGAGAGAGAGAGAGAGAGAGAGAGAGAGAGAGAGAGAGAGAGAGAGAGGTGGGGAGGGAAGATGAGAGAGGGAGATAGGTAGAGGGAGGGAGAGAAGGAGAGAGGTAGAGGGAGGGAGAGAGGGAGAGAGAGAGAGAGAGGGGGGGAGGGAAGGTAGATAGAGAGAGACAAAGATAGAGAGAGAGATAGAGAGAGAGAGAGAGACGAGGGAGGGAAGGTAGAGAGAGGGAGAGAGGTAGAGGGAGGAAGGGAGAGAGGGAGAGAAGAGTGGGGAGGGTGGGAGAGAAGAAGGGGTATGGAGGAAGGGAGAGGGAGAGTATGGGGGATGGAGGGAGGGAGAGAGAGAGAGAGAGAGAGAGAGAGAGAGAGAGAGAGAGAGAGAGAGAGAGAGAGAGAGAAGAGGGGGGAGGGTGGGAGAGAAGAAGGGGTATGGAGGAAGGGAGAGGGAGAGAGAGAGAGAGAGAGAGAGAGAAGAGGGGGGGATGGGAGATAAGAAGGGGTATGGAGGAAGGGAGAGGGAGAGAGGGAAGGAGGGAGAGGGAGAGAGAGGGGGAGAGGGAGAGATGAGGGTGGGAAGGGAGAGGTAGAGGGAGGGAGAGAAGAGGGGGTAGGGAAGGTAGAGAGAGGGAGAGAGGGAGAGAGGTAGAGGGAGGGAGAGAGAGAGAAGAGGGGGTATGGAGGAAGGGAGAGGGAGAGAAGAAGGGGTATGGAGGAAGGGAGAGGGAGAGAAGAAGGGGTATGGAGGAAGGGAGGATAGGGGAGAGGGAGAGAGAGAGAGAGAGAAGAGGGGGGAGGGAAGGTGCAGAGAGGGAGAGAGGTAGAGGGAGGGAGAGAGAGAGAGAGAGAGGGGAGGGAAGGTAGAGAGAGGGAGAGAGGTAGAGAGAGAGAGAGGGGGGGGAGATTAGGGGGGAGGGAAAGAGGAGGGGTCTTAAGGGGTGACAGGACACCATATGACCTCTTAGGAAACAATATGACCTCTAATGACACCTAAGGGGTCATATGGTGGGCTAATAAAATGATATATTAAATTTAAAGTTATGAATAAAACAACATACAATCAGACTCCAAGAGAACAAACAACGAGGCTTCGCTAAAAAGCAAGTGTAAGAGCTTGACCTAACCCTAAGAGTACTGCCTAAGTTCTAAAACATATGATGCTATTAAATTTGCAAGGTTATAAGACTAATCTCGATTGTGAATATAGGAATTACACACTTGATTTCTTTCATGGGTATGTACTGTTCCAAGCTATTTGACAAGTGATGATCATCATATACTACCACTGCCATGCATAAAACAAACTTTAATTTCTTTAGGTAATAGGCATTGTGTAACAACATGGGAACTCTCGCATACCCACCACTATCATTCTGCAGGACATCATCTGTGTTACTCTCCCTCTTTCTCTTCCTACTTGTTGTTTCCTTCTGAAAAACATATTGTAGGTACTCTGACTCATCATGTTGCTTTGTTGACACTATTTTCCACATCTGCTTTGCTCATTAAAAACACATTTGAGAAGAATATTGCTACAGGTTTCCTTGTTGGTCATGGTAATACACCCGTGGTTCAATTTCAAACCTTATTCTTCCTATTCAATATACACACACAAATGCATCAGTCATCGAGACTCCAAGCTAACAAACAATGAGGCTTCACTAAAAAGCAAGTGTAAGAGCTTGACCTAGCCCTAAGAGTACTACCTAAGTTCTAAAACATATGATGCTATTAAATTTGCAAGGTCATAAGACTGATCTTGATTTTGACTATAGGAATTACACACTTGATTTCTTTCATGGGAATGTACCGTTCCAAGTTGTTTGACAAGTGATGATCATCATATACTACCATTGCCATGCATACAACAAACTTTAATTTCTTTAGGTGACAGGCATTGTGTAACAACATGGGAACTCCCACATACCAACCACTATCATTCTACATGACATCATCTTTGTTACTTTCCCTCTTTCTCTTCCTACCTGTTGTTTCCTTCTGAAAAACATATTGCAGGTACTCTGACTCATCATGTTGCTTTGTTGACACTATTTTCCACATCTGCTCTGCTCATTAAAAACATATTCAAGAAGAATATTGCTACTGGTTTTCTTGTTTGTCATGGTAATACACTCGTGGTTCAATTTCAAACCCTATTCCTCCTATTCAATGTATACACACAAATCCATCAGTCAATTTTCTTAGGAGACCATACATGATAAAAATCAAAGTGGAAGCTGCAGACAAGAAATAAATTCACTTACTTCTATAGAAGTGCAGACACAATTGCAGTGGGGTATGGAGGGAGGGAGGGAGAGAAGAAGAGAAAGAGGGTTGGGGTATGGAGGAAGGGAGAGAGAGAGAGAGAGAGAGAGAGAGAGAGAGAGAGAGGCACCTTGTATGCGTTTGAGAGGGGGAGACAATACACTTACATGTGTATATATATGTTTAATATATTATATATACATATATTATATGTATATAAACATATTATATATACAATATCATATTATACACATATTATATATTATATGTATATACACATATTATATATAGAATATCGTATTATACAATAGCGTGTACGCTCTGTTTATAGTAAAGGTAACGCGTGCGCGCTGTTTATAGTTAAGGTAGCGCATATGTGCTGCTTACACTATAAGTACCCCCGTACACGCTTTTTAAACCATAAGTACCCCATACGCACTTTTGACTGTTTAGGCTTGGAAATAGGCCTGGATGACAAAGCTACGGTTTGGAAGTTTGATTTCCCTCCCATTCTCTCATTTTTGACGTGTTTTATTTTATCAACTTGGTTTATTGACTTTGTCATCATCAGGTTTACACTTCATCAAGTGGGTATTTCTAAAATTACCACCATATTTTCACCCATCTTCTGAGCTTTCTAACCATATAATTTTTTTTCAATTTGAACAACAATAACATATTATTATTGAATTTCTTTTACCAGTGTCTCCATAGTTCTTACAGACATAGGTGCACCATTTTTTGAATAAATTTTTATGTACTTATCCAAATTTAAAAAACTTTATATATTATTGTAGTGCACTTGATTCTTTACAATTTAAAAAAAAAAAAAATTATTTTCGATTTGTTTAGTGCAACTTATGCTTCACGCATGAACATGTACCTAATTTTCAGGATGTGCTCGATTGGAAAATTCTTTTTAAAAAAAATACTCAACAAAAAATTACAAAAAATAAACATCTTCTAGTGCTCACTCTTAACTATCTTTTTGCCAAAGGATTTGTCAAAATACTAAATCTAACTATGACTTTTTTGATGCGCACGTCAGACACTATGTTATGTTTTTCAAAAAAAAAAAATCAGGGTCAATTTTTCGTGCGCGAAGGATTTGACCCCCTTAATCTTATCCAATTTTGAAAAAGTTTAGTAGTTTGGAAACTAGATTCAAAGTACTACAATATTTATTTTTTGATTATCTTCATATTTTGAGTGGATGACTTTCAAATTTTGCCTCCAAGTTCAGGGTCACCTGATTTCAAAAAAAATGTGTCCACTTATACCCCCCTTTTTGACCACCATCTTTGTGCACTTACCCACTATTGCAAATCATTATCTCAATGTTTTATATATTATAAGTAATTAGTTTATCATTACTTGAA
This sequence comes from Cryptomeria japonica, assembly GCF_030272615.1. NCBI lineage: Eukaryota > Viridiplantae > Streptophyta > Pinopsida > Cupressales > Cupressaceae > Cryptomeria > Cryptomeria japonica. The sequence goes on from NC_081409.1 coordinate 134,246,336, forward strand.
TAAATTACTTTGATACTTTATTAAAATATTGTATAAACCCTTCATAATAAATAGTAAATTAAATACCTTACTATTAAATTATTTATCGTAGGTAAAAGGTTGATTACATTAGATTTAGATTAATATTTTATTTATTTAATATTTTGTTTATTTAATATGTTATTAATGATAAAATTAACTATAGAATAAAGTACCATCACATTTGGTATCAGAGCTAAATCGATCTTGAGAGCATCCAATTTTATTTGATTCAGTTGCTACACATTTATCTTCCCTACATTACACGTTAGAAAATAAATCACCAAGACAATAAAATAGTAGTTAATTTTTACTTTTGATTCAAGATAATTTAGATTCCATATAAATTATTTACCAGAGTATTTACCACCAAGACAATAAAATAGTAGTTACTTTTTACTTTAGGTTTTGATTCAAGATTATTAGATTCCCTATAAATCATTTACCAAAGTATTTACCATCACATTACCGAATATGACTTTATGAGTGGATTACTTCTCATTAAGAAATAATTACTAATAGAATAGGCCAAATTTTAACATCTTTAAATGTTAATATGGTAAATTATGTGAGAAAAAGTAATCATTCTTAGTAGACAATAACTTTTAATTAACCCTTTGTATCTTTTTTTAAAGTGGGGGGGAATAGGAAGATTTGGGAGATAAACCTTAGATTACACATGATCTATCAATCTTTTAGAATTAAATTATATTTTAGTTTGTTTTATGTATTAAATTTTTTTTGAATCAATGACATTTATTTTAATTTTATTTATGTTTTTTTTTTAATTTTCTATGAGTATCTAACAAAAACCCTGGATTTCACAGAGAGAGAGATCCTCATCAACTTTGCCTTTTGCAACTCTCTGAGGGCATTAAATCAGATGATGCATTTCTGTCCCTTCTTCTAAAATTATTTTCACTAGTTCCTTGCTAGATTCCCAACTTGATATTTGTTGCTCTTGGCAAAAATAAAAATTCTAAATTATCTTGCAAGGAAAATAAATTGGTTAAGCAAAGAAAGTACATTTGAAAGTAAACATATATATCTTTAAATAATTGAAACAACTCTAAGCTAGAGAATCTTCTTAAGACAAAAAAATTTGGTAAAGACCTTAGGAAAAAGGGAATTGAGCCATCACAATGACTTCAGAAAATGACCAAAAAGATTACGAAGACCTAGAGAGAACCAATCAAGTCCTACTAAATGAAATTGCTGAACTAGCAGCTCAAGTCAATCAACTTAAGAAGGAATCTATAAAATGAAGCAAACAACAAGAGATGCCAATCTCAGAAAGAAAGAAAAGTTCTCGATCAACACGACATCAAAACAAAAGAAATGAAAAACATAGAACAAAAAGTAAATGACAACGAGAATCATTCAAAGAGAGTGACACTTCCAAATCAAGCAACTCTAACACTTCTAAATCAGAATCCTTCGAAAACACATTTAGCAAACAAACACAACGAGAATTAGATAATTTTTCCCGTAAAATCAAGCTACCTGAATATAGTGGTCACACTGGTATAGGAGAGGAAGCAGAGCAGTGGTTGACTAACCTAGAAAGATATTTTGACTTACAAAACACAAGTAGCTATGCTAGAACAAAGATCGCCACCTACCAATTGAGAAGTAGTGCATTAAATTGTTTGCAAGATGTAGTTAGATCTTTAAGGCTACGAACTGATAGAACAAAATGGTCACAATTTAAACAATTATTTCAATAGAAATATCTTTCTGATTACTTTTTACAAGAAAAGAAGAATGAATTTTTTGAATTGAAACAAAGGCTACAAATTGTAAGTGAATATAAACAAAACTTTGAAAGACAATAGATCTGTACCATTAATCGAAGGACATGATTGCATTGTTAGATTTATCAGTGGTTTAAGATATGAATACCAAGCTCAAGTATGGTGTGGCAAGCCAGTATGAGTAAATGAAGCTGCACAAATTACAGAAAAATTTGAAAATTATCATCAAATTTCAAGACAAAAAAGAGAAAATCGCAAAAGAAATAGGGAAGGATCATATAAGGAAAATTTCAAACAAGAAAGACAATATTCCAACCAAAATACAGTTCAATGTAGATCCACCAATATGTCCAATTTCAACAAAGACCACAAGACATCATCAAGAATTCAATGTTGGGCTTGTGGTGAGAATCATCTTCAATGAAATTGTCCTCAAATGCACCCTTATTGTGGGAAATGTGGCAAGAACCATCATAAAAATGATCGTTCATGCAATCCCCAACAACACCAAAATTCAAGATAATAAAGTTTTCACCCCTTCCAACATGAAGATTTATGTAACTATAGATACAAGTACGGTGCATTACCAACCTTCTTTAATTGAAATTAAATGTTCTATAAATAATCATCCCATTGTTTTTCTTGTTGATCCAGGAAGTAGTCATAACTTTATTTCTCCTAGGGTTGTAGCACAACTAAGTATTTCATCTAAATCAATAGAACCTTTAGATGTCGAAATGGCAGATGGTAGAATTGTTAGACAAACAGATGCAATTATTAAAAATTTAAAATTTGAATTAGACAAGCTTGTAACATATGATCATTTTCACATATTAAATCTAGGTACATATGATGCTATTCTAGGTATGAGTTGGTTGGAGAAAAACAATGCTTTCCTAGGTTGTGAAAACAATAGGTTATGCTAAACTCTAACATGGGGACATGTCATATTTTATAGGGGGATAAAAGACCTCTTCACATTAAAACTATTTCAGCAATGCAAGTTAAGCGTAGTGCGAGGAAAAATTGTAAAACATTTTGTGCTATGATTTTTAAAACGTGTGATAAATTTACATTAGATATTAATATTAAACCTGTAGTGCAAGAATTTAAAGATGTGTTTCCCGAAGAATTAAATAGCTTACCTCCTAAAAGATCTGTAAAACATGCAATTGATCTAGTTCCCGAGGCAGAACCTGTCTCCAAAGCTCCCTATCAACAGTCAATCCCTGAATTAACTGAACTAAAAATCCAATTAATGCAACTACTTAAGGAAGGTAAGATAAGGCCAAGTGTCTCTCTATGGGGTGCACCAGTATTATTCGTTAAAAAGAAAGACGGGACCATGAGGTTATGCATAGATTATAGACAACTTAACAAATTAACCATAAAGAACAAGTACCCCTTGCCTAGAATTGATGACCTCTTAGACCAGTTACATGTTGCCAAATACTTTTCCAAAATAGATCTACGGTCCAAATACCATCAAATTCATATTAAAGAATCTGAAATTTCCAAAACGGCGTTTCGAACACAATATGGTCATTATGAATTTGTGGTATGGTCTTTGGGTCTAACTAACGCACCTACAACCTTTATGACCCTGATGCATGATATCTTCCGACCATTTCTAGATGTATTTGTTATCATCTTTTTGGATGACATATTAATATACTCAAAAAATGAGCAAGAACATGAGCAACATTTTGAGGATGGTACTAGAAACCTTATGAAAACACAAATCATATGCCAAATTAAGCAAGTGTGAATTCTTTAAATCAGAGGTATCTTATTTAGGTCATATAGTTTCAGAAAAAAGGTATTTCACCAAACCCTGCTAAGATTAAAGAAATTCAAGATTGGCCTATCCCCAAGGATGCTCATGAAGTAAGAAGTTTCCTAGGATTATCTAGGTTCTATCATCAGTTTGTTAAAAATTATTCAAAAATTGCTGCACCTTTAACTAACCTAACTAAGAAAGATCAAAATTATAATTGACTGATGAATGTGATAAGGTTTTTGAAATATTAAAAGCGTTGCTAACAACTGCACCTATTCTTTGCATCCCAAATTTTAGCAAACCTTTTGTTGTGATTACAGATGCATGTGGGACAGGTATAGGTGGTGTTATAATGCAGGATAACCAAGTTGTATGCTATGAATCAAGAAAACTATTACCTGCCGAAAGAAACTATCCTATTCATGATCTTGAATTATTAGGGATTGTCCATGCCTTAAAGGTTTGGCAACACTATTTATTGGGAAACAATTTTATTTTGAAAACAAACCATCGTAGTCTTCAAAACATATTTACTCAACCTCAACTTAACATGAGACAAGGAATGTGGATGGAACTCTTGACTGAATATGATTTCACTATCCAATATGTTCCTAGAAAAGAGAATGTAGTGGAAGATGCCTTAAGTCAAAAAAGATTATGTGTTAATGCTTTGACGTTGGTAAGGAGCCAATTTGAACATGATATCAAATCCAAATTACCTATCGATGACTATTTCCAACCAATTTATGAAGGCCTCCAAAATCAATCCCCTAATGTCCATTTGAAAGATCGATTAGAACAATATTTACTAAGTAGAAATGGACTCCTCTATTTCAAAGGAAGATTGTGTATTCCTAATATACTTGGCATTAAATCACAAATATTGAAAGATTCTCATGATATACCTATAGCCGGACACCCTGGATTTCAAAAAATCTATCTTTCAATCAAGAAAAACTACTTTTCACCTCAAATGAAGACTGAGATCCGTACATATGTTCAACAATGCTTAACTTGTCAAAAGGTAAAAGCAGAACAGTGTAAACCTCTTGGCCTCTTGCAACCCTTGTCTATTCCAGAGTGGAAATGGGAATCAATACGTATGGATTTTATCACTGGATTACCTTGAACCCGAAAAGGTCATGATTCTATCTTTGTAGTAGTAGATTGATTAACCAAAATGGCATATTTTCTACCCATCAAGATAAAATCTTCTTCTTCTGACATTTCCCACATATTTTTTAAAGAAATTGTTAGATTGCATCATATTCCAAAGAATATTGTTTCTGATCGAGACCCTAGATTTACATCATCTTTTTGGAAATCTCTTTTTTCTGAACTTGGCACTAAATTAAGCTTCAGTACTGCATATCACCCTGAATCTGATGGGAAAACTGAATGAATGAATAGGGTCTTAAAAGATATATTGCGCATGTATACCATGGATAAACCCAAATCATGGGAGGACTACTTACATTTAGTTGAGTTTTCCTACAATCAAGGATATCATTCAACCATTAAGATGTCACTTTTTGAAGCTATGTATGGTCGAAATTGTAACACACCTATCTCTTGGTCTAAGCATGTTCATAAGATTTGGTATGAAAATGAAAACTTGTTTAGATGTATGCTATTATTAACAAAGCCAAAGAAAACATGAAAGTTGTCCAGGATCGATATAAAAGTTGGGCTGATTCCAAGAGGGCTACTCGAGATTTTGATGTTGGTGATCATGTTTTCTTAAGACTCAAACCGAAAAGGAGCTCATTAAAGCTTGGAATGTATTCTAAAATAGCTCCTCATTTTTGTGGTCCTTTTCAAATATTAGAAAGAATAGGAAATGTTGCTTATAGACTTGCTTTACCTCCTCAGTTACAAATTCATGATGTATTTCATGTAAGTTTGCTTAAGAAATATGTTTATAATGTAGATTATATTATTGATTGTAAAATTATTTCTATTGAACCTTCTTGTGAATTTAAAATTGAACTAGAAAGAATAATTGAAAAAAGAACTAGTACATTAAGAAATAGAATTATAGAAGAAGTAAAAGTTAAATGGAATCATTGTGGTAATGATAGTGCTACATGGGAAAAAGCTGATTTTATTAGAGTTCAATATCCACAATTGTTTGACTAAATGTTATTTTACGTGTGTTAATGATGTAGAAACTCCTCATGCTACTAAGGGCAACAGCTAATTTACAGGGGGAGAAATGTTACGAGACTTTTTCCCGTGGAAATAAATTGTAATAAATATAATTCAATAAATGTAATTATGAACATTATTATAGTTATGAAAGGGTGTGATTTTGGGTAACCACCCTGTGACATTATATAAACCCGTGAACTAATAAAGAAGGATACACAGAGAGAGGGAGAAAATAATAGAAGAAAAAGAAATTGAAAGAAGCAAAAGCGAGAGGATAGTTAAGGTCTAGTGGTTGGGCATTAGGCATTGGAGAAGGGGCATACAGTGTGTGTCCAACTCAGGGTACATCATACACCCGAGAGTGTCCTGGCTAGGGCTGTGTTTATTTCATGTCGTGAAGGAATGTGGGGTTTTGTGTAAGAACCGTGTCCTCCTGGAGTGCTTCCTTGCCTGGAAACCCTAGGCCTATAACTAATCCTCTATGTGCGAAAAGGAGCCTCTCCGTGATTTACAGATATGTATTAATCAATTTTATTTAGTCATTACCCCAATAATTCACTATTGCAAATTATTATCTCAATGTTTTATATATTATGAGTAGTTAGTTTATCATTAATTGAACGAATTAATTTGATACTTTATTAAAATATTGTGTAAACTCTTCATAATAAATAGCAAATTAAACACCTTACTATTAAATTATTTATTGTAGGTAAAAGGTTGATTACATTATATTTAGATTAATATTTTATTTGTTTAATCTGTTGTTAATGACAAAATTAACTATATAGAAAAGTACCATCACAAATCTATTCTGTTTTCTATCTTTGACACAATCAGATCCCAAACCTTTTACCCTTTGCTTCCTTTAACTAATGGAAGACCTAGATATTTGCATGGAAACTTACCTTTCTTATACCCCAACATTTTGCATATTTCTAATTATGTCCTTTCATTGGTATTTACAAAGAATATTTCTAATATGGTAGCATTGACTAGTTGTCTAGAAGCTTTATTGTATCTATCGACTATTGCTCTAAATTTCTTGGCTTTTCTTTTAGTTGCTATTCCAAAAAGCATCATATCGTCTGCAAACTAGTGATGGTTTACATAATCCATCCCTTTAGTTATTTTGATCCCTCTGATTTTGCCCAAGGAACAGGCCATACTTATCTCTCTACCAAAGGCCTCATCCATAATTATGAACAAGAATGGGGATAAAGGATCCCCTTTTCTTAGACCCCTAGATATATCAAAATAGCCTTCTGGGGTACTGTTTATTAGTAAGGATATTTTAGGATTGGAAATATTGTGGAATATTATGTTAATATATTGCTTAGTGAATCCAAATGCTTCCATACATTTGCAAAGAAATAGCCAGTCCACCTTGTTATAAGCTTTTTTAATGTCTAGTTTTATCATCATTCTAGGTTCCTTGTTGTTCTGTGCTGAGTGTATGGCTTCTTGTTTAATGATGACTCCTTCTAAAATGGATCTCTCTAGCACAAAGCCGGTCTATTCTTCTTAAATAATTGAAGGCAATATTTTTTATGCATGTTTGCTAGTGATTTAGAGAATACTTTGTAGACTGTATTACATAAAGAGATAGGGCGAAAATCATCTAATTCCTCTGCCTTCTTTTTCTTAGGAATTAGTGTAATGTAGGTGTTGTTGATTTCCTTTAGTATCCTACCTGAATTTCTCATGTTCTCCACTACTCCCACAATTCCAAGCCAATAATGGACCAACATTTTTGAAAGAATCTTGCAGGGAACCCATCTAGTCTTGGAGCCTTTTTCAAGTGTAGCTAAAAAATTGCTTCTTTAATTTCCTCAAATGTGAACCTATCAGTAAGTATCCTATTGTCTTCTTCTGAGATAATCCTAGGTATATTGGCTAATAATTGTTGTTGTAAGTACATAACTAAATAATCCTAGTTATTCAAGATGTTCTTAAAGTGGGAAACTAGTTGTAGAGTAATTTCCTTTGGATCTTCGACCATATTACTGTCATTACCTTTAATTCTTTGAATTTTGTTTGTAATCCTTCTTTGCTTGGTGTTTTTGTGAATTTTTTTTGTTTTTGTCACCATCTGATAACCAGTTCTCTCTAAATTTTTGTTTCCAAAAGATTTCTTCTTTGGTTAGAATATTTTCATATTTATGAAATAATTCTTTCTCCTTAAAATGCGTTTCTTTGTCCTTCTGGGTGTTTTCCCACAATCAAAGGTCTCTTTGTTTGGACAATCCAAATCTAAGCCCAATTTGATATTAGTTGCAATCTGCAACTCATGGATCGGGGGCATAGTTATTTTAGGCCCATCTTTCTCTGCTTCCTCAAGCCTCATAATTTCTGAAATTAGCCTCTCTTTTTCCAGGACTGCTTCTAAATTGCCTTCATCTTCAAATTCTAATCCAACATCCAACTCATGGTTTAACCCCATTAGGTTAAATAATGCTTCCTCCTCTGTGGGAATTTGATCATCCCCCATGATCTCTAATGCCTCTAACTATTGGTTGGTGACGTTAGTCTCTTCTTTAGGGCCATAGGAGATTAAACCTTCTAAAGTTGATTGGGGTATGAAGTCTGCCACAACCATACTTACTTCAGAAGTTTTTAACTGCTTGTTAGTGTTCAAGGATCCCACATCCATTTAATGTTTATTATCATTTATCCTGTTTGGAATGGTATTCTCAATTTGAAAGCCTTCGACCTCCTGATTAAAGCTAATATTTAATTCTACTTCTTGATTATTACTAGGGTTCTAGGATTTATTCCTCATATCTATATGCATGATTACATTTTCTGCTATTGGACCATTATAAAATTCTACCTTAATTAGATAGGCTACCTAAGCTGTTACCAATTCTAGGGGTTCTGGTGATTTCATGTTACTATTAAAATCCACCAGGATCTTAACATCTATGGAATTTAAATAATCCCCTTCAATACCTATAAACGAACCTAGAGCATTACCAATTTATACTAGGGCTTTGAAATGTATCAATTCTATCGGAAGATAAGGGATTCTTACCCATCTAGGAGTGGTTTTAAATTGAAGAGCTTTGGGGTCAAAATTTCTATGCCAATCAATGAACTAAAAATCAAAACCTTAAAAAATGACTAGATCTCTAGTTAGCAGTTTTATTTTTAATGCCTCATTATTACAAGTAATGCAAAATAAATCTTCGAGTAGGATAGAGATACTTACCTAGTTGGGAAATGTGTTATTCCACCAATTCACAATGTTCATGATTGATTGACCTGAACCCCTCCATTCTGCAAATAACCCAAATTTGCAACAATTTTCCCATTGATTTTTCATAATATTGTTGTGAATGATGAAAGACATATAATTTCCTTTTTGTATCTATCAGGATTGGGCCCTTTCTTGTGGATTAGGGTTTGAATATTCCCTAGGGCCTTCATTGATATTGCTGCGGATATTTCCTTTAGGTTGTTGGATCGGCTGATCATTCATTTTAATATAACCCTTGTTCTTTCGAAAGGAGACATTAGGTTTGATGGGCCTTGTCCTTTTTCTTGCTGCAGGGGGGAGCTTACTCTCCACATTCCTTGTTCCTAGATGGATAAATCCCCATTTTGACCGATGATTATATGCCTGATTTGGGCGAGTCTGTTGCTACTTTTCCATCTTCTTAGTTCTTTTTTATTTAACCATCTGTCAATTGTTAGCTGGGAATCAGGGCGAGCTCGGCATGGTTATCTACGATGTTTCCTTTCTGCATTTATCTACCCATGATCCATTTTTGAATACCCATTTCAAGGTCTATATCCTTCCTAGGAATTCCTAGGATCCCTGAGAATTTCCTTGTTTTGTAGGAGATTAGATTGTTGGTGGAAACTAGGGCCATATCGAGGGGGAGATACAAAATTATAGAACCCCTTGGGCCCATGTTTTTGTCTATGTGTAGGGACCTATTTTGAATGGATATTTGTAGGATTCACATAGTTATTTTTAAAATTTCGCATTTTCACTGATGTCAGAGCAGATCTATTTTTATGTATTACAGTTGTTTTTATATCTTCTAAACATGAACTATTTAATTTTTTCTTAAGAGAGATTTTTTCATAGGGTAAAGGTAACTAAGGGCTATAATTCAATGATGTGGTAGTCAAAAGTAAATATTGAAGACATGTAAAATAACTAAGTGTTGTGCATGTTCTTTCTTTTTTCGTAAATTAGATAGACTATAGTTGGTATAATATAAATATAGGAGAGTGAAAAGTATGGTGATATTTAGTAAGGTATATCTATGTGGACAATGTAATGAAGTAGTGGTGAAAATGGCAATTTTCAAGAAGATTTTTAGTATGCTCACATCCTTCTTTCTACTAAATTATGCTTTCTTTTTAATTATTTTAATTTTTTGGTCTATGGATGTCCTCCCAATGAATGAAAAGTGCTTCTCAACCTCAAGGATACCTTTCTTGACACTGATTGAATGATTGAATCATGGGAGGGAGATGATTCTTTGTATGGGAAGTTGTCCACTATGATGAAATGGAACAGGTGAACATGTTATTGAGTTGGATATTAGTAAATTTGTACTTATATCATAGATATTCCACTTCAACTTGTAAACTTTTCTTTCTTGATGTATTTAGACTTTTACCAAACCCAATTAGAAGGTTTCATCCTATCTAGCTTGGGTTACTCACCAATCTCACTTACATAGACCTTAGTGGTAGGTTGGCGTACTTAGAAACTAATTTTTTATATATATCCTAACATTATAGCTCAGTTGTCAATCGTTGGTAATACAAATGCACAAAAAATAAAAGATAAAATACACGCATAGGCTAGAGATAGGTAGATTTTCCTTTTCCATTAAATCTAAAAATTAAATTTTACAAAACAAACTAAAACTTAGAAGATAAAAATTTTGATTATAGATTGTTTGTTAGTGACCTAGAGATGAACCCAATCATTAAACAACCTAGAGATTCATAGACCTACAACATAAAAAAAACAATTGTTATTGTAACAAACATTTTCTCTTCATCGATCAGAACTATTGTTCACATAAAGTTCTTCATTTTACTACATTCTAACTATCCATTGACCTAGCTATTTGTTTTGGGATAAAAAAAATTGCCTTTCACATTCAAAATTCAAATTTATCTACTTGAATTAATTTACTAGAAAATAATTTTTTTCTCTACTACACATCAAGAGAAAATGGGAGGGAAAAGATCCCAAAGCAATGTTCCAACTAAATCCTCTATTGGCTACTCTTGATAGGTAAGTGAGTCCATAATAGTACAAGGAATCTTAGAACAATTAATATTTCCAACACTTCCCATTTAATCTAAGCCAATAAATAAACGTATTCTTCATCTAAATTGACAATGCCTAGATTTCTTCTTAGGAATATTGAAAACTATCCCTACTCATTAGCTTGGTGAAAATGTCTATTAGTTTCTTCTTAGAACTACAAAACTTCATTTTAATTTCACCTTTTTCTAACTAACTCTATAATAAAATGACACTTGATTTAAATTTTCTTTCGTATTCCACATGAAAAACCAAATTTTGGTCAAAGATATGTATGAAACATTGTCACAAAATATTGTAGTTCTATCTTCTTATTCTTCCCACAAATTTTTTGAGGTCCTCCTTAGCCGAAGAGGTTGGAATGTTGCATTTTCTTCTATATGCTTTAGGATTCTCTGATCTGCTTACCAATGGGTGTCCTTTGGTGTCCCCATAGATCTATATATCATACTTATTATATGCATCATATTAGACCTAATTGCTGCTAAATACATCAAACTTCGAAACAAACTTTTATACATGATAAGATCCACATTGGTATTGCAATCTTCCTTTCTCAACTTAAGACCTATGGATATTGGTGTTGGTGTAGGATTTCTTTCAAACATTCTAAATCTTTTCAAAATCTCTACTACATATTTTTCTTGACAAATAAAAATACCATCATGCATTTTTTTTAACTTCTATGCCTAGAAAATACTTCAAGAGACCTTAATCTATCATTTAAAACTATCTTTTCATGGGCTCTTTAAAATCAACAATGAGGAAATCATGATCCCAAGTTAAAACTGACTCATCTATATACAAGGCAACAATTAAAATATTACCATTAGTTACCTTAATGCAAAAAGTGGGCTCACTATCACCATAATTCGCATGCATTTGAAATACCTTCCATTTGTGCTGGGCTACAGTTTTTATGATTGTCTACATGGTTTCTATCCTTGCAAATGGAGCATATATCTCATCATAATATCTCCCAAATTGTTGTCTATACTCTTTGACAACCAATCTTGTCTTATGTGGTCCTATTCTTCTTTTGGCATTGCTCTTGGTCTTGTAGACCCATTTCACCGGGCAATAATAAGCATGCCAAGAGGCAAGTTAGTTATATCCCTTATTTTATTTCTCTCTACTACATCTGTGTCCTCATCCATGGCCTCAAACCATTTCCCCTCTTTAATAACATGCTCAAAATAAGTTGGATCATTAAGAGAAAAAAAATGCAAAATTCATAGTTTCATCAAAATCTTCCTCATAACTTTCATTTGGGTATATCTCTATTAGACTCATAGTATTCATTGTAAATAGGAAGGTGAGAGTAGGGTCTAAACATTCACCACTACTATTGGGTATGTGCAAGATCATGGTGTGCCAAACAAGCCCTTAAGTGGCAATGAAAATCAAAAAACAAAGTTAGGCAAGTTGATGCAAAAATTTGAATAAGTTACCAACATTATTTCAAAAATATGTAAGAATAGAATCTATAAAAAATTGAATGTATTTTCTAAGCTACTAGTTATTTTTTGAAGGAAAAAAATATATATTTAACGAAAATATGAAATTTCAATGCAGTAGTACTTAAATTTTAGGAAAAGGATAAGAAATAGGTGCTTGTCTGACTACCCTAACCACAATCAACTCATAATATATTTTTTATAAGATTTTACATATAAGTAGAAGACTCATGTAGGGATTTGACATAGGGTTTTTTGTATTTTTTTAAAATAAATTGGTTATGATTTTTTATTATAGCTTTTTAAAAATATAAAAAACTTGTATGTCTGACCACCATAACTTGGTCAAAACTTTATGATTTTTTTGTTGAAATGTGGCGACTGATCAGCAAAGTACTGTACACTCAGCACGTTGATGAAAATTGACATTGTAATAAAACCCTAAAAAGGCCGACTTTGTTTGTTGCCCTAAAAATGCATGTTATAAGTGGTTGGGATGCTTAAGGCATTGTAAGGTTGATGTATTATTTTTGCTAGATAATAAGAAAGATTGGACGGCTATGTATGGTGGACGTAACCCATTCTGGGTGAACCACGTTAAATCTTTGTGTTATCTATGTCCTATTTTATTCCTTTATCTTTTGTATTTAAATCTTCATATAATTGTTAGTTCATATTTGCTTTGGATCTGCTTGAAACCCTAACAATTGGTATCAAAGCGAGGTTTTCTATAAATTGGCAAGACTTTCATATTTAAGTGGGAGCAATGGAGGATTCTAAATTCAAGGTTGAAAAGTTTAACGGCCAGAATTATCAATTATCGAAAATGTAGATGGAGGATTACCTGTATCAAAAGGATTTGTGGCGGCCATTAGAAGGAAAGGCAAAGAAAGTGACCACAATGTCAGATGAAGAATGGGACATTTTAGATAGAAAGGCACTGGGATCCATTCGATTGTGCCTTGCACCGTCTGTAGCTTTCCATATAACAGAAGCAAAAATGGTTGTAGATTTGATGGCGACATTGGCTAAGCTGTATGAGAAACCCTTGGCTTCAAATAAGGTATTTCTTATGAAGCGTTTGTTTAATTTGAAAATGAGTGAGGGAGGATCTGTAGTGGAGCACTTAAATGAGTTTAATACAATTACCAGTCAATTGTCTTTGGTAAAAATTACTTTTGTAGAAGAGGTTAGGGCTCTCTTGATTTTATGTTCTTTGCCAGAAAGTTGGAATAGCTTGGTTATGGCTGTAAGTAACTCTGTCTCTGGAAAAAATACTTTGGTATTTGATGATATTGTTGGTGTTATCCTAAGCAAGGAAATACGAAGGAAAAGCACAGGTGAGACTCCAACATCATCAAGTAGTGTTTTGAATGTGGAGAACAGAGGAAGATAAAAGGAAAGAGGAAAAGGCCCTTGGAATGAGAAGTCACGAGGGAAGTCAAAGAAAGGACGCTCTCAATCTCGAGGAAAGAAAGATTGTTGGTACTGCGGAAAGCCTGGTCATCTAAAGAAAGACTGTTGGTCTTGGAAAAACAAAGAAGGAGAAAAAAATGAAAACAACAGTAAGGAAGCTAATATTGCAAGTAATACTTTACAAGATGCTTTAAACTTATGTTTGGATAATGTTAATGATTCCTAGGTAATAGATTCTAGGGCTTCATTTCATGCTACACCCCATAGAAAATATTTTCTAGATTATGTTCAAGGTGATTTTGGACAAGTATATTTGGGTGATGATGAGCCCTGTCAAATTATTGGAAAAGGAAAGATAAAGATCAAGTTGCAGAATGGAAATGACTGGTTTCTGCAGGAGGTAAGACATGTTCCTAACTTAAGAAGAAATTTAATTTATGCAGGGCAACTAGGTAGTGAAGGTTGCATAGTTACCTTCTCAGACAGTATCTGGAAGGTCACTAAAGGATCATTAGTAGTAGCTAAAGGTGTGAAGGTAGGCACATTATATCTGTGTACTGGTAACACTTACTCTACCTTAGCTGCTACAGATAAAGTTACTGCAGGGACAGCAACAATAGATGTTGCAAGAACAAATTCGATAATGTTGCACCATAGGCTTGGGCACATGAGTGAGAAAGGGATAAAAATCCTTCACTCCAAAAATCTATTGCTAGGACTAAAGAGATTGATTTAGAGTTCTGTGAAAACTGTGTTTATGGCAAATAGAAAAGAGTCAGATTTCTCAAGGTTGGGAAAGAGAAGAAGAGTGAGAAGTTAGAGCATGTGCATTCAGATGTATGGGGACCGGCTCAGGTACCATCTCTTGGTGGCTCTTATTATTATGTTATTTTTATTGATGACTCAACCAGAAAAACATGGGTATATTTCCTAAAACAAAAATTAGATGTTTTTGAAACTTTTAAGAAATGGAAAGCTTTGGTTGAGAATGAGACAGGAAAAAAGTTGAAGTGTCTCAAATTAGATAATGGAAGTGAGTATTGCAGCAAAGCATTTGAAGATTACTACTCCTTAAATGGGATTCGAAAGCAGAAGACAATTCTAGGAACTCCACAGGAAAATGGTGTGTCAGAGAGAATGAATAGGACTATCAAGGAATGTGCGAGGAGCATGAGATTGCATGTTGGATTGCCCTTACATTTTTGGGCAGATGTTGTACATACTGCTATCTATTTGATAAATAGAGGACCTTCAACCCCTTTGGATGTTGGTATTCTAGAGGAGGCATGGACTGGTAAAAAGGTAAATTATTCTTTTCTGAAAACCTTTGGTTGTGAAGCTTTTGTCCATGTTGATAAAGAAAACAGAACCAAGCTTGATGCTAAATCTCATAAATGTACCTTCATTGGATATGGGATAGATGAATATGGCTATCGGTTATGGGATTTTGAAAATAAGAAAATAACTAGAAGTAGAGATGTTATATTCAATGAGAAGGTTATGTATAAAGAATAGATGCAGGAAAAGAAGCATGAACAGGACAAGCAAGAATATGTGGTGCTGGATGAGATTCCTGAAAATGAAATGCCACAGGTACCTGAAGCTCAACAATAATAGAATGTCCCACAAACTCCTGCAAGTGTTAGACGTTCTACGAGGTCAAGTAGACCCCCTGAAAGATTTTATCCTTATTTGTATTCTATATTATTAACTGATTCTGGTGAACCAGAAGAATATGAAGAAGCAATGCAGGTGGATGCCAAACAATAGTGGGAGCTAGGCATGAAAGAGGAGATGGACTCCTTGATGAAAAATGAGACTTGGGACTTAGTCCCTTTACTTGCAGAAAAAAGAGCCTTGCCTAACAAATGGGTTTATCGACTGAAGGAGGAAGGAGGTCAGAAAAGATATAAGGCCAAACTTGTGGTAAAAGGTTTTGCACAGAAAAAGGGTATAGATTATGATGAAATATTTTCTCCAGTTGTAAAAATGACTTCAATTAGAACTGTACTTAGTCTTGTGGCTGCAGATGATTTACATCTTGAATAATTAGATGTGAAAATGGCTTTTCTCCATGGAGATTGGAGGAGGAAATTTACATGTTGCAACCACAGGGATATGAGGTCAAAGGTAAGGAGAACTTGGTGTGCAGGTTGAAGAAAAGTTTTTATGGCCTAAAGAAAGCACCCCGACAATGGTATTTAAAATTTGATAGTTTCATGGCTGAACACAGTTATCATAGATGTCATTCTGATCATTGTGTATATTTTAAGAGATTGGATAATGGCAGTTATATTATCCTGTTGCTCTATGTTGATGACATGCTTGTTGCTGGGTCTAACATAGAACACATAAATGATCTTAAACATAAATTAGCCAAGTCATTTGCTATGAAGGATTTGGGTGCAGGTAAGCAAATTCTGGGTATGAGGATTACACGAGATAGAAAAAATAGAACCTTGAATTTGTCCCAAAGTGAGTATATAAAGAAGGTGTTGAAAAGATTTAACATGCAGGATGCAAAAGCAGTTAGTACACCTTTGGCTAGTCATTTCAAATTGACTAAGGAAATGTGCCCAAAAGCACAAGAAGAGGTAAATAAAATGTCTAACATCTCGTATTCATCAGCTATTGGTAGTCTGATGTATTCAATGGGAGTTGTGAGCAGGTTTATGAGTAATCTGGGTATGGAACATTGGAATGCTATGAAATGGATCCTTCAGTATTTGAAAGGAACCACTACAAAGGCATTATGTTTCAAAGGATCTAATGCTGCTCTGAGTGGATTTGTTGACTCTGATCTGGTAGGTGATATTGATTCACGGAGGAGCACTACAGGGTATGTTTTTACTTTCAACCACTGAAGCTGAGTATGTTGCTACTACAGAAGCCAACAAGGAGATGATTTGGTTACAATGTTTTCTGGAGGAATTGGGTCAGACACAGGAGGATCACCCATTGTATACTGATAGCCAGAGTGCCATTCATCTTGTGAAGAACTCTTCTTTTCATTCAAGGACAAAGCACATTCAGCTCAGGTACCAATTCATCCGGACTGTTTTGGAGGAGGGTTAGTTACGGCTTGAGAAGATTCACACAAGTGAGAATCCTGTCGATATGTTCACGAAGGCAGTTCCACAAGAGAATCTGATTTCTTCATCAGTTTATGTTGGTCTTCTTGATTGATAATTGTGGAATGTATATCACTCGAGTCCTAGTGTTTTTTTCTAGCGGATGTTGCATGTACAGTGGTGTCATGTAGTTTCAATCTCCAAGTGGGAGATTGTTTCGGTGTAGAGCTTGATTAGTCTCCAAGTGGGAGATTGTTGAAATGTGGCAACTGATCAGCAAAGTATTGTACACTCAGCACGTATCCTCACCGGGGTCCGAGGCCAAGGCCGGGCCGAGGCTAGGCCAGGTCGGGGCCAGGTCGAGCCCTGGACGAGGGTTTGGGGGCAGTAGCCCCCAAAGCGAGTGAAGCCCGCTACGGGGGTTCAGGGGCAGTAGCCCCCGAGAAAAAAAAAATTTGCCATTTTTGTTGATGAAAACTGACATTGTAATAAAACCCTAAAAAGGCCGACTTTGTTTGTTGCCCTAAAAATGCATGTTATAAGTGAGTGGGATGCTTAAGGCATTGTAAGGTTGATGTACTATTTTTGTTGGATAATAAGAAAGATTGGACAGCTATGTATGGTGGAAATAACCCATTCTGGGTGAACCACATTAAATCTTTGTGTTATCTATGTCCTATTTTATTCCTTTATCTTTTGTATTTAAATCTGCATATAATTGTTAGTTCATATTTGCTTTGGATCTGCTTGAAACCCTAACATTTTTATTTATTTAATCCTATAGTATATGAAGCATAGAATGTGATGCATGCTTCAAATTCAAAAAACTATGATACCATTTTAAAGTTATAAACATTTTTCAATCATCCTATCAATAAGGACTTTAGTCAAAATATCACCACTTTTTGGCCCCTTGTGATCATGCACATACCCTATTAATTTTCTACGTAGATCATGTCTAGAGCTATCGAAAGCCTCTATTCTTTGATTTTGTATTAGGTCAAAGCTTTTGAGAGCTCTGAGGAGTCGATTCTCTTTTTGTTTTTTGTTTATTTCCTTTCTACCTACTTGCATTAGGAGTTGTTTGGAGCTAATTGTTTGAAAATATATGTGCATCTAGAACTATGTAGAGTTGTCTAGATCTCTCTCTAACTGAGCTCTAAGATAGTCTACTTAACTACCTATCTATATCTGGAGATCTCTGAAGTTTCTTGTTGTACTCCATATTTGTTGTAGCTTCATTTTGATGATCTTCAAAGTCATCTTCTTTGATCATCAATAGCGACTCTATGTCAGATACTCAAAGAGGTGCCCACCGATCCATTCCATTATTCATTCTCAATGAACTCCACATTGCTATTGATCACAATCTTCTTATTGACAAGGTTATATAGCCTATGTGATTTGGACTCAACACTATAGCCCATAAAATTACCTTTCTCACCCTTGTCATCCATATTTTTCCTCTTCTCCTTTGGCATGTGTTCATATGCCACACACCTAAATACTCTCAAGTGCTCAACTATCCACTTGTATTTTTTCCATGTCTCTTATTGAATCTTGTCATGGATTTCTCTTGTAGGGCGTCCATTTATGACATATACTATTATTGCTATAGCCTCTCCCCAATATTCATTTGGGAGTGGACTATTTATTTTAGCATGCACCTTGTCATCTCCACAATGGTCCTATTCTTCCTCTTAGCCATTCTTTTTTTTTGCAAAGTATACCAACTCCTTCCCGATGCCATTTTTCTTGTAAAAATTCACAAACTAATTTGAGGCATACTCTCCCCCTCTATTTAAACTTAGGACCTTGGTATAGTTTCCACTTTCCTTCTTAGGTTGGGCCTTAAAAAATAAAAACTTATTCAAAGATTTAGATTTATGCTGAAAAAAGTAGAGCCATGTCTTATGGATGTAATCATCAATGAAGTTAATAAAATATTGGATCTTATGAATAGAAAAAGTTTGCATAGGGCCACATAAATTTCTATGAACCAAATCCAATGGTTCTCTTACCCTTCTTGAGTTTCCTTATTGAAAGGGCTGCCTATGCTACTTACCCAAAATGCAAGCCTCACACTTGCTACTAGGGTATATTATCCTTGGAAAACCATCAACCATTATTTTCTTGGACAAAACCCTCAAACCAACATATCCTAAGTGTCCATACATAAGATGTCACAGTTTGGGGGGGTGTTGAATGACTACCTTATAGGTTAACTACTTCATTGTTGTACACTTTCCTTGCTTGGGAGGTGTAGCTACAAACTAAAATGACAAATATGTCTCACTCTTCACTAGAAACATCTAATACTTAGTCATTTGAACTATTGAAACTAATTTTTCACTCCCATCTTTGTATAAAATGATATATTCAGTCTTCTCCATCAACACTTTATATGCATTTTGGATCAGTTTTACAACACTCATCAAGTTGTGCTTTATTTATATTAGGGGTAGAATACAAATTCTCAATCTCCTTCTTCTCACCTTTCTTGTTGTGGATCATAATATATCCTTTTCCCACAACTAGGACTATTCCATTGTTCGGAGTTGCCCATTTTAATTTCAGACTTTATAATTTTTTCAATGAAATAAAAAAGACTTTTATTACCACGCATGTGGTTGTTATAATCACTATCAAAATACCACAGCTTAGGGTTATCTTCTTCACCAATATTTCACATGATGAAGGACATGGACTGACTACCTTCAACCATATTCACATCAGCCACATTTGCACTTTTTCTTTGACTAATTATTGTGCTTTTTCTAGCATAGACTTACATAATGACCAAACTTATGGTAATAATAGGAGTCAATATTGCTCAAGTATCATACCTCTTAGTTGAGTTGTTGGTATTATTGCCTTGTTTCAAGCTTTAAAAGGACATTTTTTCTCCCTCATGACTACGTGCTCATCCTGAGCTACCTCCACCAACATTATCTTGTTTGGAGTTTCCATGACCTTTTCCTCTTGAGATCTATCCAAAACTATTTATTCCTCTCCCATTTCTTTCGCCTTAGTATACTTTGA
Source organism: Cryptomeria japonica (assembly GCF_030272615.1). Lineage (NCBI taxonomy): Eukaryota > Viridiplantae > Streptophyta > Pinopsida > Cupressales > Cupressaceae > Cryptomeria > Cryptomeria japonica. The sequence goes on from NC_081409.1 coordinate 134,266,324, forward strand.
TTTCTATCTTTTATCTTCATTCCTTTAAATTTGAGGTGTAAAATTGGAGGTCCAATTTATAGCTCAATTTCAACCCAATTGAATTTTAAAATGTGGATCTATGAAATGCTAGTGTTTCCATCTTGAATATGGCAATTTTTATTAGATTTTTGTTTTTGAAACCATAAATCTAGCATTTGAATGATCCTCTCACTATTATTCAAATCTCACTTTTACTAGAGATGTTGTATCTATTTAAAAACATGAATTAAATGGCACTTTATTGCTAGAATACTAGCATGCATGAAATACCGATTTTCAAGGTACATTTACTTCATGTCAAAAAATTTAAGGACTAATATTAATTTCTTTAGAGGCTATGACATATCAAATTTTTCTAGGTATGTCAAATAATTTTTAAAAGGGAAATATTTATGTTGGTTTCAATGATTTCACATTTAAGGTGCTAAATTTGGAGAACAAATATTTAATTAAAGTGTTCCCTATTATCTTTTCAACCCTCTCTTGACTTGTAATGATTAACTTCAAAAACAATTGGTTGAAGTATGAGATCCTTAAGAAGTTTGGAATATATATATTTGTGTGTGTGTGTGTGTAGGTCTCTCTCTCTCTCTCTCTCTCTCTCTCTCTCTCTCTCTCTCTCTCTCTCTCTCTCTCTCTCTCTCTCTCTCTCTCTCTCTCTCTCTCTCTCTCTCTCTCTCTCTCTCTCTCTCTATATATATATATATATATATATATATATATTTGTGTGTAGGTCTCGCTATCTATCTATCTATCTATCTATCTATCTATATATATATAGACACACACATGCGCGCACGCGTGTGTGTGTGTGTGTGTGTGTGTGTGTGTGTTTATGTTTATTTAAACAATACTTAGCATTCATAAGGCTTCTTGAAAACATCAATATTTAAAAAAAAATACATGTTCTAATGAATATTTTATTTAAAATATATTTAAAAATTATATGTTTTTATTTTTTTATTTTTAAAATATATAATTTTTTTGTAAAATATCAATGAATATATATGTAATTAGTAAACACACTGATTGGTTAAATATTTCAGATTTTTTTTGTTTTTTGTTTTTGTGCAAGAAGAATGAAGTGCACTTTCAAACTAGAATAAGAAATATATTTTTAGGTGCAAAATTTAGAAAATATGAGCACTAATTAAAAAAAATTTAAATTCTCTTAAATTACATTATACCAATATCAAATTATTAACTACGAGATAATATTCACGCTTGTTTGGATGATATAAAATGTCTTCACATGCTAATTTAGAGGTTCATGTCAAACTTATCATGACTTCTAATGCTTAACCTAGAAAAAACTGAATTGAGGTGTGAGATCTCTAAGGAGTTTGGAAACAACACTACATAGCATCCCTAAGACAGCTTGAAAGCCTAAATATATTTTTAAAATAGTATTATTAATAAATATTTTATTTAAAAAATATTTTTATTAATATATGTTCAATTACTACTAATTTAAAAATATAAACACATATTTTTTTAAAAAAGGAGAACACAAGATCAATCCTTAGAGTCACACAATAATGCCTAGAAATAAAATATCAATATATTTTAAGATGTATATGGTTAATAGATATTAATTCCAAATACATATTTAATTGTGTAAAAGATTAATTAATATATATTTAATTTAAATATATAATTTTTTAAATTAATATTACATAGTTTAAAATTTGATATTTTAATGTTATCTTTGTTTTCCTTTTTCTTCCAAGTAGAATGACTTGTGTCTTCCACATGAAATAGGAAATATATTTTCATCTGCAAAATGTAGAAAATCTTGGAAATAAATTTTGTGCATTGAGTAAGAAAAATTAGCCATTATAAATTAGCCATTACAAAATTTATTTCCAAGATTTTCTACATTTTAGTCATTATAAATTAGCCATTGAGTAAGAAAACTAAAATAGAGGAATTAAACAAATGTCAAAGCCAGTATAAATTAGCCTTTCACAACTAGAGTAAGAAAAATTAAATGATGTATGCAATTTTAGAATAAAGTGGCATTGAAATCTCCTAATCATGGAATCCATGATTTGGATACCTTTTCCAGCTTAAAATCTATCCAAATTTCAGTCTTTTTCTAGATTGAATTCATGGACTTAACGTTCTATTATTTAATTGTACATTTGATCTTTGTTAATTATATTTTTTTTAATTTCATTATTGATAGTATTTAAGAGTATTGGAAAAGATAAATTAGATTATTATGATGATTTCTCTTTAACTCTCTTCTATAAAGATTGGTTAATCAGGAAAGATTGTTTTCAAAGTCATAAACAGGATAGGAGGATAATAATTTTTTATCATGTAAGTTTAGATGTAAATTTCCCAATGCTTCAAGATTTTGTCTTGCATATTTGGTGAATCATAGTCACGAGAAAGCAGACTTTGAAATAATGAGAGAAAAAAAAGAGATTAGTATCCAGCGTGTTTGAAACGGCTTAGTCTACATGCATTTGATCCATCCTGTCCCTGAAGTCGCGTAGTGCTCGCAGGCTGTCTAAATCTCGACTCCAATCGCAAATTTGTAACGGTTGTAGACCATGACTTGATGTATGTCGAAATAGTCAAAAATGATTGCGTGAATCAGGGATTTAACAGTAACGCTGTTTCGTTTCACAGCGTATTTGAGGGTCTACTACTGATTGTGAGTATCGGGTGACTCAAACATAGTCATGATGATGCAGACAAATAGACTTTCGCTTTCGTTTTGGGTTGTGCAATGGAGGGGGCTAATAATTGTTGTAGGTATAATGTAATTTAAGAAAAGAGATTTAAAATAAAAATAAATAAAAAATTAATTTGGTAGAACATTTTAAAGAAGTGTGATCAACATCATGGTCGGGGGAAAGGACCCAGTAGTTGAGCGCGACGTTTCAATTCTTGTGATAGAAGTTGTTGATTTAATACCTCCATACTTGCTGATTTAATACCCAACTTTTTTATAACATTGCACCAATAGTTGTATGATAAGTACTAATAATTAAATGAAATATACCATTTGTTGTGAAAAGTAACCAATCATGTTATGCCACACCAGCTGCACAAGTATTGGGGCCCTTTTGCACACCTATTGGTCTCACTGTTTTTTTGGGCTGTTTTGGACACCTTGGAAAAAAGCATGCTGGTGTGGCATCATATTTGATGATGTGGCCCTGAAACCTTAGTTATAAGCAAGGGACTTGCCAAGTAAGCTGTTGTAAAAAAATCGGAGTGATTTGAAATTTCCACGTAGGATTTTGAGAAGTGTGAAGTTAAGGTGCACAACTACTAGGTCCTTTCCCCTATTATTGTTATTATTTTCAGTTATGATTGTGTGTAATTTTTAACATCAAAATATATGATTAAAATAGAATTTTGAAAAAGGTTTAGAAACTTTGTAGTGATTTTGATAGATCATATTTAGGTCTTTGAGAAAAGAAAAGGAATGACCAAAACTTTTTTTATTAGCTCTAGTGGAAAATAATAAAACTCAACATATTGATGACAATAGACTTCCAAAATCCCCTTTTGTCATACTAGACAATAATGAAATTAATGATAACTTGCAAGAGATTGAATGTTGTACTTCAGAAAGTATGATTTATTTTTATACACTAAAATGTATTAAGAGGGTTCCAATAAAACCTAATGTTTATGTTTTGAGGCAAGGTGTAGATTTATTTGGTAAGAGTGAGAGATTGATTTAAGAATATTGGATTCAAGCAATTAGGGCTTGTGCAATTTTATGTCTTCAAAATTTAAATTGCCTTTATGGAAAGTGCTACCTAGCCAAAAGAAACAAAATGTTCATCCCTCACATTATGAAGAGCTACATGCATCCAATCATCGTATTCCAAATTGATATTAGGTGGTTGGCATTATATTTGTTCTCTACTTCAACTAGCATAGATTCCCAATGTATACTTCTATATCCAAAGGCTCTCCTTTAATATTTGTGATAGCATAGTTGTTTGCAATTTATTTTATTTAAAATGTATATCAAGGATGATTATATCTATAAGCCCAATGAGCAAGCTATTGTCCCTCATTGAATGTCCCAAAGAAATGTGGAAGAATTGATGATAGTATTTTTGTTGAAATAGAACATGAACTTGGAGGCATCTAAATGGCTAAGTATAAAGGTTTGTCTTAGAGAAGTTAGTCATGTTAGGAAAGATTTTTCAACCTTGTTCTTAATGCTAAGTATATGAATAATTCATTTTTTTACTATGAAACTTTAAAAATTAATTTTAGTAGATAGACTTTGTTTTTGGGCAGACTAAATTATTTTGAGTTGTTCAATATCACTTCCAAATATGCCTAATAAATAGATAATATCAAGCTCTACAATTTAAGAAAAGGTTCCTAATGATCTTTCAATTCAAAATTTATGGCCTTTGATTTTTTTACCTCCTATTTGAAATATAAAATTGTCCAAGATATAGAAAATAGTTGTGCGAGGTAGTTCACTTGTTGACCAACTTATGACGCATATTAAGAAACATCATAGGGCATATTTAAATGGAGATAATGTACCCAAAATGATATTCTAGATTTGGTTAGTGGCTTATGATGCAATCATGAGTGGAAGGAAAATACTACTTTTATCTTATGACCTCATATTAGGATTTTGGTGTTGGTTTTATCATTAGTTAACTAATGCCAATTTTTTTAAGTTTTAGCACCTGATTTTGTAAATAAAAAATTGATGGTTTCATGTTCTAATTTTCCTAGTTATATAATGCTTGAGATATATATTTTCAATGGTGAGTTTATCAATAGTGTTATGCTACAAAAATTAATCTAAATATTTTGTTAGTGTTACTTCTATGAAGGCTTTATATGCAAGTGTATTATAATTTTGTTTCTTTTAGTAAGTAAGAAACTAGACTACATTGGAGTGTGGGGTTGTTCCCCTAAAATGGTCTCCACCCACTCACATATGTTATGGTATGATTTTGTTTGATGTTAAATATGTGCTTCTCTTTTATGTAATTATAAATAACTTAAAATTAGTACAAAGATTGTCCTAGGAACTATATTCAAGTAAAAGCACAAAACTGTATCGCATTTCAATCCAACTTATCAGCACGAATGAATTTAAGTAATTCTAACTAAAAGTTAATTTTACTCAAACATATGGTCTATAGAGATTCATTATATCTATCTTATATTTGGGCCACAACTTTTCCAATTGGAATTGTCTAGTAAATGTATATTTTATACCACTTTGGGTCTAATTGCCAAAAAAGAAATTATTTTGAAAAGTTTGATGTCTCAACAACTCCTACTCTTATAAATCATATTTTTTGGAAATTTAAAAATACCCTTTTATAGATCTATAAGTGAGTTTTTAAAAATATCAATCTTTTAAAATTTTATTTAGTTTCTATATTATATATTTTATTTATATTGAAACTAGGTCATCAGCACTTAAACATAGGGTTGATTATCTTGTAAAATAAAAATACTAACATTTATTTAAAAATTTTGATAAAAATAAATGAACTAGAGAAAAGAGTCTATTTCAAGATGATATAATTCTTTTCTAATTTGGATAAATAATTAAGAAAAAGATGACACTAAATGGAAAGAGTTTTATTTCAGTACACACAACTTTTCAAATTTATTGAAAAATAAATATACATAAAAATAGTTAAAAATCTATTTTTGCACTAAAGTTTCAAGTTATTAATATACACAAAAAAATTGAAAAAAAGAAGTTAAATTTACTATATAAAGTGTGATGCCTCATGTAGCTTCAATTTCAACATTTTATCACCAACTAAATTATAGTGTTTACTTTATAAGAAAGTATATTCAAATATTTTTTAAAAAAATTTTAAAAAATTACAAACATAAAATTCACAAAAAAAATATACATTTTATTAGTTTACATAATTTCAAAGTTCAAAATCTATATTTCACTTTCTATTGAATCAATTTAAAAAGTTGAATCAACATTGGCCATTTCATTTATAAAAGTGTAACATAGCTTTGTGCTTTTACCCATTCACATACCTCACTCCCTTTCATTTATTATTAGAGCCTAAAAAATTCAATTCTAGGTTTTGGGTAGAGGATCTTATGTAATAGTATTTGTTTGAGTGTGAGGTTACACATAAGGTTTAATATATTGTAAGAATGAATGAAACAAAGATCCAAAATAGAAATAGAGAATCTCTTATTCATATACATTGAGAACTGAAATATTAAGATACAGGAGATCCATATGATGTATTTAGATCTAAAGTAACTAGCATGTCACAAGAAGACAAAGACAAAGTATACAAAAAATATAAGGGTACAATTAGAACCTATTTGGTTGACCTTGGTACTATTGAGTGTTCTTAAAGAGACTAGTACACACTTATTTGAATAAATTAAGAGATGGTTATCAAGATAAATGCATGGTTCAAAAAGGGTACATCCCATAGTGTGTTAGTTAAGTGTTGGTGGTGTTGTTTTTCCCACCAAGGATCAAACCCTCGCTTAGCCATTGTGATCATAGGCTTGTACCTTCACTAATACAATGTGTTCATAGTTTTGAACCTCAATTTTTTTGTATGGGAAGAATCTCCCCATTTGTGACCTCACTAATTCATAACTCCAAATAAAAAGCATTTCATGTGGTACCAAGGGGCATGCCATGCTAGCATCACCTATCACGTAAACAAAGTTTACGCAACACTTGAAAAGAAATAGTATGATTAAAAAATCCTTTTGAGAACAAATTTATATATTATTAGGATTGAAGATGGTGGGTCTATGCTCAAACATAAGTAACTCTAACATTGTTATTACCCAGTTGCATTTCCTTAGAATAAAAATGGAGTAGAAAGACTATTTCTTGAATTTTATTTGATGTATTTCGATTAATGGGATGACCTTATTATTGTTAACAGAGTTACTATCATGAAGTTAAAAATGGATGGGTAGTGGCATCCTTATTTTTAAGGGATACAAAAATATACTTCCAAACATGTTGAAGAGGCCCATGATTTTTGTGGTACATAAAAAGTGAAAAGTAAAAAGAATAACAAGAAGAAATAGAAGTATAGATCTATATCTCATAGGAGATCAAAATATCCTAATGATTCTAAGGAAAAATATTGGAATTGTGATAAGACTAGTAATTATAAAAGTGTAAGGATGAGATAAAAAATAAATAATGATAATGAGTCTCATAATTCCTCGCATTATTAATATGACACCTTTGTCACAACCTTAGTGTATGCATTATTAATGTGTAGATTATTTTCTCAACTGATAGGTGCAAGATGGTCAAATGATCTATGATGTTTGCTAAGGGTATTCAAATAAGTACTATATCTCTTTTGGATGTATACACAACTTTGTGATAAAATTATTAAGTTCCTATAGTGATGGTATCTATAGAATCTTCACCGCACTTGAAGTGATGGGTCACATAGGTGATAATGGTCTGGAATGAACTTGAAGATCAAAATTATTGTTGAGGGGATAATGATTGTAACCTTGAGTTCAATTTTTGACAATATTTTTTTATAAAAATTAAAATATTAGGACAGCAACCTAAAAAATTTCAAACAATAGTTCCTAAAATTATGATACTAGTGCTCTAACAACAACCTAGTATCTTGAAGGTGAGCTAGTGTTCAAACACTTTTTCCTAAAAAATTTAGGACAACCTAGTAGCTTCCTGATTCCTGATCTTAAAAAACATCAAGATAAAAGATCCTACCACATTAGTCCAACATAATTAGCTCTATATTTTAGCACCAATTTCTTATTTGTATTACAATTTCAGATTTGTTACTCTTGTGTATTTTCATTTTGTATCTACCACATTCTATCAAGCTTGTGTAATTTAGTTTTATTTAGCCTATTTTATTACACAATCAACAAATCTCAATCACATGGAACCAATAGAAGTGTGAGTCCAATATATCTTGGCTTTTCTTTGTGGATGAAAATTCAAGCCCACTCACATCTCTAAGGTTATATGGAAGAAGGATTGACCTACGTTATTTTGCGTGTTATTCTAGGATCACTTTTGTTAAAAATCAATAGCATATGCGAAGAATAAAATAATACCTAATTTCAATGAAAATATTCACATGATAAGTTCTCCACTCATAATACACACATTATTGAATGAATGTGGACATTTCCACTTTCTATTCCTAAACTAATGCAATTGATCCCTTGGAAATTGGTTTCTAAATGATCTCCCAATCAACAAATCAATTTTCGTCCAAAAAGAGTTTATTGTTTACTATTATATTTCATCGTTTTGTCCTCCCTAGCTTAAATTACATACACAAACACTTCACTTTCTCCTTTCTCATCATCATAATAATAAGGGAGTCAAAACCACATGTGTCAATCTCTCCTTTCAGGATAATAGTTAAGCCTATTCTTGTTCCCAAATATTATGATAAGAGAATTGGGATCCTTAAATTGCATTATTTATCTTAGAGATCTTTCCCCAATATTTCCATTTCATAAACTGTGATCATATTTTGTCTATTGATGGGAGTGCTTGTTTAACCACAAGCAATAACACAGATCATCATTGCCTTCCCAACCATAGATGATATACTTCTATTGTCTCCCCTGAGCACTACTATTGAGGATAAATGCAAATAGATAGTATGTTTTATATGCCTACATGTCGACCTTCTTGTCTTCTACATTCTAAATGCTATATATTTGATTTCTTATGGAGAGAAGACCAAATTTTATTCATACCCATGCGAAGGTGTCCATTCACCAAGGGTCAGCTCCCTTCGAATCAACATGACTCTCTTCAAGGGTGGTGGACTTTCCAAGTCAGCCCTTTTAATAAGGTAAATATATTTTATGAATAAGGTGCTAATTAAATGGTCAAAATAAATATGCAAAGCAGAAAGGCTAATTGCATATTTTATCATAGTTGTCCAAGGAGTCTCTCGTCGCTACAATTGACAACATTGTGGAGCATAAAACATGATGATATTTTATGTTCTACAAAATGTGATCACATTTTATGGAGCATAAAACATGATTGTATTTTTTGTTCTAAGAAAATATTATCATAGTTAAGGAAAATAAAAGTAAAAGAGCGTGAACATGTTTTGAGAACATGAGCATGTTATGCAATGCACTCATATTACATAACATGTTTGTGTTAGATAAAACACTCACATTTTTTATTCAAATTTTTTTCACCCTATTTTTTCTTTGGATAACTATCTGAAATGATTTGGTTTCTAATTCAATTCCATCTTTTTATCTTCAATTCTATTTTTGAATTTTAACATCAACTTCACTCATTTTATAATAATACAAATTTCCCACCAAAATATGAGACATTTTCTTAACTTCTACTCATATTTTAGTTTTTCCTTGAAATACATTAACATATTTATTTTTATTTTCCTTTACTAATTATGTTTTATATTCCTCATATACAACTGTATTAATTTTTCTTTATAAGATTTCGTCTGACTATCAAATAAATTATTAGTTATTCTACATTTTGCTCTTTACATATTAAAAAAATATATTTTTAATTATTTTTGTCCAGGTTATGCGACATGTACACTTAGAGATGCAATTTTTAGGATGCATCATACTAAAATATCATAGAAACTATAATCAACAAAACAAATAGTAACATTTTTGTGTGCACACAACATTTAGCCCTACTATGGGGTGTCATTTAACTACACATACTTGTTGATTGGGTTTCATTTAAGGGTATCTTATTGGAGTCCTTTAGATTATACCTTTTTACTTTTGTTGAGCTTTTAAATTAAGTACTTTTGTTTAGCCTCAAACTGTGACACACTATTATGTTTCCACCCATGAACATATAGCTAAGTGGAATGAAATCTAAGTATGTCAATTTGACTATAAAAGAAATCATTATTTATAAATAAATAAACCGAAAGCTAGATAGGCAAATACATTAAAAATAATTTTCTCGTCATTACAATAATATTACAAATAGGAAAAAATTGACCTTGAGATTCAGTAAATTTAAAACCTTTCACTAACATCTTGTCATAATTATTAAGTTTACATTCAAATAACTCAACAATGAAGATATAAAACACACTAAAACTATTGTTGAACATTTTATTAGATAGAAAAACAAAAGAAATCACCCACATAATCACATCTACATCTAGTATTTTAATTTAGTCAAAAGAATTGTCTCTCGAGATATCCCTACATATCCCAACTTATTACAACTCTTTTCTAATCTAAATTTTATTTATACCACTCTACCCTTTTACAAACTTTTTCTCCTTACCATAATCCATTGCCGAATTATTTTTATATGACCATAATAATATATTTCAACATATTATCATTCTATAAAATCACTCTACAATAAAACAATAAAATTTTAAAAATAAAAATAGCAACAAAGATATTCATGAAACAAAACAAAGAATATTTTATTTGACTATAATCACATCCCTTCTTCTACCCGTCTAAACATAAATCAAATTTTAGAAACAGCAAAACACTGACTACAACCCTGGACCTCCTCCAATTAGTGGACTACCCTAACACAGATTGTATGACACAGTCCATCTGGTCAAAGATCTTCTTTCTCCAGTTCGCTTTGAAAGTGAGTACCAAAACCACGGCCAAAAATCCTGCCATAATTGACCATCCAATGCTCAGCTCATACCATGAAAATCCTTGCTTTGCATCTTCCTTGACATCAATGGTAGGAGGAGTAAGTGGTGAATGATGCGTAGAACACTTCCAGCTTTCAACAGGGCATCCCCTGAGATTTGGATTTCCTGAAAATGCTGATTTATCAAATGTTATCATATGAAGACCTTGCTGTGGTATCACCCCTGACAGATTATTGTAAGAGAGATTTAAATACCCCAAATAATCCAGAGAACCAAGCTGGACTGGAATTTTTCCTGAAAATCTGTTAAGAGAAAGATCCAGCGATTCCAACTGACTAAGATTGCCTATGCTACCTGGAATGTCACCATTGAAACTGTTCCTAGAAAGGTTTAGAAACATCAAGACTTTTAGATTTCCAATTTCCGTTGAAAGATGGCCCGATAATCTATTGTTTGACAGATCAATGCATGTCATACTTGAAAAGACATAACCATAATACCTTTCCGATCCTTTTGTAATTAGATCTAAGTCCTCTAAATAGTATTTTCTGCCAATATTTTCTCCAAGCACTGTGTCGCTTACAGCATGACCACCACGATAATGTCTAGTGAAGTAGCGTTCCCCACGGTTTTCTCCAAGCACAGACACATCTTCCTCTACATGGACGAGGGCTGAGAAATTTAAGTAGCTATTTGGAATTTCACCGGTCAAAAGATTCGAAGAAAGGTCGAGGACTCGAAGCTCCGCTATTTTGCCGATCTGTAGAGGTAGATTACCTCTGAAATTGTTTGATCTCAGAACAAGAACTTGTAGATTTGAGTAGTTAGCAATCCAATCTGGAATGTTTCCTGTCAAATTGTTTTCTGCCACGTCAAGCACCTCCAGCTGTGAAAGTTCTATTAAGGACAGAGGAAGGAGTCCTTGCAGATTATTCTTTCCAAGATGGAAAGAGAGAAGCAGTGTTAAGTTTCCAAAGTCTTTAGGAATCTCACCCTCCAGATCATTATTTGCTAGGTTGAGAAATCTAAGTGCCGACAGTTTGGCCAGGCCGGCAGGGATATGTCCACTTAAATGGTTGTTCTGCAAATGCAACACTTCAAGCGATTGCAATTCACACAAACTATCAGCAATATGTCCTCTCAGCTGATTATTTGACAAATCTAGAAGTTTTAGAGATGTCAGTCTCTCTAAGGAAACTGGAATTGATCCTCCAATTTTGTTGTCTGAAAGTAAGAGCACCTCTAAATTTACTGTATGCTGAATACCTAGCAATAAAGGACCATTCAATTCATTTGCAGACAGATCCAACACATTCAGTGGAAGTGGGATTGAAGTAATGGTGACAGGTTCAATCGAATCAATCCCGATGAAAATTCCCATAGCCAAGATGGAAGATCTTCCACAAGGTTGGCGTCTGACAGGTCCATGTTTTCAAGTTCAAATTGAGTTGAAATCCAGCTGGGAATCGGACCTCCAATATTACAACTTCTGAAATTCAAGGTATGGAGCTGAAAAGGCGGAATCCAAGGCGCCGAGTCAATGTGGATATTCAAGTATTCAACCCACTGTAAGACAAATCCAATTCTGCCAACCTTGAACTATTGCGCAAGAGAACTTGATCTGAAACTGTTCCTGTCATGCTGTTGTTGGAGAGCAAAAAAGTGTGCAGAGAAGATGGTAGCGTAAGCAAAGAGGGAAAACTTTCATTCAAATGGTTGTTTCTCAGATCAAGTGTGACGAGTGAAGACAATTGACCAAATGACAAGGGAAGGTCTCCACTCTGGTTGTCGGAAAGGTTTAAGTGTTTCAGTGTGCTGATATTGCCTAAACTGAATGGGATACTGCCTTCCAACTGATTGTCTTGTAAATCTAAGACGACAAGAGACAGGAGATTACCTAGAGTGGGAGGAATTGGACCACTAAGCCTGTTGCCGCTAAGATCTACGTAAGTAAGATTGAAGAGTGAACCCAAGCTAGATGGGATGGTACCTTCTAACTGATTCTGGTGAAGGTCTAAGTAAGAAAGACTTCCCACATTAGTATGCATGTCCCCTAAATTCGAAGGTATACCATTCAACATATTAGCCGACAGATCCAAATATCGAAGACCGGTGAGATTTGTGATAGCCAGGGGGATACCCATAATTTCATTTTTAGAGAGGTCAAGGTGTTCGAGGGAATGAAGGTTTGAGAAACTAGTGGGTATGGAACCATCTAACCAATTGGAACTCAGATCAAGGAAAGTTAATTTGCTCATGTTCCCCATCAAACTGGGTATCGATCCTGGCATCTCATTATTATTAAACACTAGAACAGCAAGTGAGGAAACATTTTGTAAAGAAATTGGAAGAGTGGAATTAAAAAGGCATCCAGAGAGGTCCAGATGTGTAAGGTGGAAGAGACGACCAATAATATCCCACAATGTTGTCTGGACGTCCTCTAAATATAGCCCACTCAATGAAAGATACTCTAGCAAGGATAGACTAGACAACCACTCCAAACTAGTGTTATCCGACAAAAGAGAATTATCACTCACATCCAAATGACGCAAGGAAGACAAATTTCCGAGTTGAGTTGGAATATTACCTGCAAAATCGGTTCTGGCTATGTTTAGATATGATAAATTCTTTAAAGAGACCAAACCTGGAGGCAAAGAAGTTAACCCAAAATCATTACCACTCAAATCCAAATATTTGAGATGCTTCAATTGTGACAAAGCTGAATCAATGTCTACAGCACTGAGATAAAAGTTGCTAATATCCAACTGAGTAACATGTCCACCCAATTCCATTTCATCGCAGTGGACACCCTTCCATAGACAACAGTCAGCTCCCACCCATGACTTCAGAATTCCATAAGTGTCAGGGAAGGCCATTTGATCAGTGTCAGTGAAGGCGGCCTTAAGGCTAAGAAGAGCTCTCCGTTCATTAGGAGGACATCCATGGACACACAAAAATAAAATTGTAGAAAAAACAACACAGTACAGGAGAGAAAGGGATGTCACCCCCATTGTCACCAACATGCACCCTAAATTACTGTTTCAGTGCTTAATCTGGAGAGCTGTAAAGTTATTAAATATCGCCATTCCATTTACTTTCGTGTATTCATTTATAGCAACAATATTCATGTGTGCTTTACGAACAGGTAAAGACACAGTAATTGCGATGCACGGGTCTACATACACAATGTGGTTTTTAATCGGATAAAAACGCGTTGCCCACTGATATATGATATTTATGACAACGTTTTGCCGTAGGAAACACATTAGCCGGGAGTTCCATTCGACCACGCAATGAACTGGAACGGGTCTTGCACGTTGAGTTGAAAAAGCAGTGGTGCCAATGCATTTTGTAAAATATTGAACAAAGACGCTCAAAATCACATTGCACATAGCAATTAATGACATCCAAATTTTATTATAATTAATCAAATGTAATATATAACAGTTTATTTTCTGATATTTTTTATTAATTAAATATTTTAATTATTATTTTCTGTAATTAATTAAATATAATGTTTAATTCATTATTTTTCTTTTCTTTAATAATTAATTAAATTTAGTTCTTTGTTCTTTTCTAATGGTTAGTTACTTAAATTAGTTTAATTTTTACATTCAATTTTTAAAAAATTCATGTAAAACTAATTATTTGTAGTATTACTGGAATGGGTGACTTTCCAAGAAAGTTCAATATTTCATCTTTGTGAGCATCATCTAGATGCAATGACTGTCAAGTGTACCATTCATTCTCGTGAGGGATGGATTCTTGTGAACCCCTACTCATGAAACATGAGGTAATGAGTTGCACATTTGAATCTTGATAGCAATATTACAATCATGATCTTTTCCAAACTATACTCTTTTATCCTCTACAACCAAAAAAGAAAAAGAATTTGAAAAAAATACCCACTAGGTAATCCATTTATCCAACTATGCTCCGTAAAGGCTCCACACCCCACTCTTAAGGGCAACACGCGTGAGCTTTTTCATAAATTTCTCCACCAAACACTATCATTTCATTGGTGAATTTGGTATTCCAAAAACTATCCAAGTATATAAGAGGATTTTTGAAGTTACAAAACTTATGGGAAATTTAAAAATGTAAAGATCTTTAAATTATATTCAAAATAATATAATATCTGAAAAAGTAATTAAAAATAATATTGACAAATATATACTCAAGTTTGACAATTCACTATTAATTTACTAGAAGAATAATATAATAACATTTTCATAAGATTAAATTAGAGGAAGAAGCAAATGTCAAAAGTCAACATTGATTAACATTTCACAACTAGTGTAAGAAATTATATGATGTATGGAGTTATAGAATAATGTGATGTTCAAATTTTCTAATCATGGAATCCATGATTTAGATACTTTTTTCACTTTAAATTCTATCTAAGTTTGTATCTAACACTGTCCGTTCGAGGGATTTGAGAGTAATTTTGTGAGGTGGATTTGAGAGTAATTTGTGAGGTGGAACAATGAGTTTGAGGGGTTAGTACCAACTCATTATCTATATATGTTGACTCGGCATTACGAACTTGACTCAAACCTAGTCATGATGAGGCAGACTATGCGCTGGAGGGAATCCTTGGGTCGGAGATTAGTAGTGTATGATTTATATGATCATGATTATTATTGTATTTTTTTTATAATGTTGTTTTATTTTTTTTTGAATTAGAGTATCATTGTTTTAAATTATATATCAATTACATTTAAATTTGTAGAAAAAGTAGATAAGGAATTGATTGGATTTTTAAATAATTGTTGAAATATTGGCATAATAGAATTTAAGAGGAGATATTTTTTGTTTTTGCTTTTATTACTTTAGTGCGCAAGGAATTAGACAAGGCACATGAAGTATTTGATAGAGCACCTCAAAGAAGTGTTATCTATGTCATGGCTATTGTAATATATGATCAAAATGAATTTCTTAAAAGGGTATAGAAACTTTGTAGTGAACTTGATATTTAGAGCTTCAAGAATAGAAGATGAATGGCCACAAATTTTTGTTGTTAGATCTAGTACGAAATATTTATTCTCAACATGTTGATGATAGTAGACTTCAAGAATCTCCTATTGTCGCACTAGACAATAATAAAATAAGTGATAACTTGCAAGAGATTTATAATGGTAAGGGAAAGTATAATTCATTTTTAGACTTATCAAAATGGATAATAGTTTTGTGTCATTTTACAACATGTTACAAGGTTTAATACTCATTGTTAGTATTGGTTGGTTGCACGAGTATTAAGAAGTCATGACTCATACTCAATCTTGGTAGACTTGAAAAAGCCCTTATCTTTCTTTTTTGATTGTGCAATGGAGGAGGCCATCAAAAAGCATACCAATAGTCATTATAGATAACTTTGCACACGCACAAATTCTAAATAGTACATCAGATTTTGATGATTGTTTTTTGGTTGTCACTGCATGTGGCTTAACTTCTTATAGCTATTATTCTATCTTTTAGGTAGTAATGATGCATGTTGTGGGATTTGTTAGGTGTGCAAGGGTCAAAAGGTACACATTTCAAAGTGTTTTTCGATACCTACTTAAAGATGCCCCAATAGTCTCGCACTTAAAATTGCCAATACTTATGCACAAATGCCCCAATAGTCGTGCACTATGGGTACCAATAATGGTGCACAAACGGTCAATTATAATTAAGAAATGATAAATACAAGGATGGCTATTGGTAAATGTATAATTTATTAATGAGCTTTAAGTTTTTTTTTTGTTTCTTTCAAGTTAGTAATTGGGGGTTGGGTGTACATGGGTGAATAGTTATTGGAATATGGGTGGTAACTGGTGCTCTTCTCCTAGTTTGATAAATGAATTAAGTAGGTATTCTCTTTCTATTTTCCTTTCAATATGATGTTTTGTTTCATTGTAATAAATACATAATGTCTAAATCTCTTGAACAAGGCATTTGGACCAAGTATTAGGGATATAGTACTTTCTTTTTAATACAACAAAAAATTGTGTTTGAACATCTTAACAAGCCTACTAGACTAGATATCAAAGACCTATTTTTATTTTACTATAATACTTATATTAATGTTGAGATATCTTTATATTAATGTTGAGATATCTTTATATTAATGTTGAGATATCTTTATAGGGTATCTAGAAATTTATTTTCATTGTTCATTTGCAAAGAGTTTTTATGATTCAAAAGATATATCTATGATATCTATTTTTATTTTTATTTCTTCAATCTTGTATTTGTTATTTTTAAATTTTGATCTATGGTACAAAAGGGATGTAATTATTCAATGGTTTTGACTAAGGAATTTAACAAAATGACTCGGCCTAAAGTGAAATAGACCTCAAAGTTATGTTTAGAAGACCCAAAAGATATCCTATTTTGATATTAGGCATGATGGAGTTTATTGACAAAAAAAAATTCAAGCATGTTTTGTGGGCTTGAGTGGGCCACCACTATACTAGTTTGTACTGCAATATAGATTTGTATTATTGTATTGATCTATATGACTATACAAATCTATATGATTGTATGGATGCTATTAATACAAAGTCTTGTAATTCATATAAATTTTCAAAAAATACATTTATTTTAGTTTTGTGCGCCTCCACTACCATGAATGCCCTATTACAATTTTAAAACCAAAAAAAAAGTTTTAAAATAATTTTTTATTTTATTTTAAAAAAGAATTGACATATTTTGGGGCATTCCACCCTAGTGTGATAGGGTTGACAGTCCCTTGGAAACCACCCTAGTAATAGGTGTGGTAGCTTAAGGTACTACCCCTCTTTAATAGGGTTGATAGCATCTTTGGGTCGACCCCCTTTACATGGCATGGAATGAGTGGTTAAACCCAAATTAACAAAAAATATTGTGTTGAAAATTCATGCTAGATGAATGGGAAAAAATCAAAGCCATGAGTATTTTGGGTTCTTTGTAATTCGAGTATTGTCTCGTTGTTTCTTATTAGCTACACGCTATTATTGGATTATCCTCTCTTTCATTGTTTGGATGAATATTAATTAAAGTCTTGTCTCATTTTTTATACCATTATCTTTACTATTACTATGTTTATTTGAACTATGACACTATATAAGTAATAAGGACCTTTTAAAACCTTTTTATTCACCCATTAAATCTTATATGGAAACAAGAGACTATAGTGGTTTGATTGAAAAAATGTTGTCAAATTTGTTTTTTTAATTTTCATTTGTATTCTGGTTGCTTGACCTGCTCCAAATGGACAACATTGTCAACCTCATGGGAGCATAGGTATTTTTTACTTCGAGATTAAATGTTTTAGGGTTTTGTTTTTATGTGGTGTTTCCATATGTAAACAACTAGAATATAGATGAGAGTAGCAACCAGGTTTGATAGGGTCTTTATTAGTGTTAATATATATGTATATATACATGTATATGTATGTTTAAATATTTTAGTTTTTTCCTTTTCCTGTGGTGTTTTTTTTTAATATAAAAAAAAATTGCTGCCCTCTTTGCCTCCTAAATATATTGTTATTCAAAATACAATAAAAGTTTAAGGTTTTGTGCTTTCCAAAAAAAACTATACACTCCTACAACATAAGTTGGTAAGTTGAATCAGAGGGGACCCTATAGGTCTCTTTATGATGTGTCTTTGTATATAATTTTTTTAAATGAAAAATTATTTACTTTTAATTTTAAATTGCAATGGTTCATTTTTTAAACCACATATTACATGCAAAAAACTCTAGATATTTTAAACCTTCAATATTCAAAATATAATAAGCATTTAAGCTTTTGTGGTGTCCACTTTATAGATATCTTTGTATATGATTTTTTTAAATGAAAAATTATTTATTTGATATTCTAAATTACAATGGTTCAAATTTTAAATCTTCAATGAAAATTTAAAAATAACTTCTCTAATAATATTATAGTCTATTCTCCCCTTTCTCACTTAGATATTTTGTTATCCAAAATACAATGAGAATTTAAGCTTTGTGTGGTGTCCACATAATAGATATCTTTCTATTTTTAAATTGAAAAATTATTTATTTTGAATTTTAAATTACAATGATTCAAATTTTATATCTTCAATGAAAATTTATAAAAAAAAAAAAAAAATAGTTTCTAAAAATGTTATAGTCCATATAATTAATACGAGCTCTATTTCTTTTGGTATTCTCTAACAAATAAATATAACTTTTTAAAAATTGAATAAAGCAACTTCAAAAGTTTGTTCCAATTTTATAATGCTAAAGAATATTATTAAAATTGTAATATAATATCATTTTCCTTTTAAAATATATATTTCATTTGTCTAAATCCCCTTCAAATTGAACTTCTCATATTTGAGTTATTTGGAAGAAATATTTATAGTTATAAGAAGATGATGCTTAATGATTTTAGATTTAGGAAAGCTCAAAGGCTAACTTATTTCTATTTGTGAACCTATGGTATACTATTATAATGGTGAAAAGCACATCTTTAATGTACTTTTTAATATAGTTTTATGCATAGATTTAGTCAATTTTTAATATATTTTTATAGCTATAAATGGTGTAGTTTTGTGTATAGCTAGGTCAATTGCAACAAGATTTTGTATCGTGGTGTTGGTATTCACCTTCAAAGTGAACGGGAGAGAGAAGACATTTGATCAATTGGACATAATTATAAAACTTTTCTTAGGGGAGCGCACTAATTGGAGGTCATGAAATTAAGTCATCAAGGATAAGGTATTTTGATTTTTTTGTAATAATTATATACTATTTAGATTTCTTGATAGGGCAATATTCTGCTTTCAATGAAGTAAAAGCTTGTGTTTAGACATCTTAATAAACCTTCAAGACTACACAAAGGGGATGCATTTTGCATTCATTGTAATAAATACATAACGTTGAAACATATTTACAAGGCATCTTGAATGTATTCTATCTTGTTGTCTATTTGTAAGAGTTCTATGGATTCTAAGGATTCAAAGATACATTTACAAGACATCAATTTTTTCATTTTTATTTAAAATTTAAAGATATATTTACGTGATATTATTTTTAAAATATTGTAATGGCTATTTTTAAATTTTGATTTATCGTATAAGAAGGGATGTAGTCATTGTCAAGTAAAATCTCTATCTATTTTGTCTCTTAGATATTAGATTTTGCATACATGTTTTTTTTAAGTCTATTGACTATTATAGAGATTTTTTTTTTTTGAAATATGGCGTCATAACTTAATTTATTTCTCTAAATCCTTTATCAATTAATGATTTAGAAATTTAAATTATTTTATTTTATTTTATAAGAAAAAAAAAATGATGCATTATTAGAGTTAGAAAAAATTGTTTACTTTTATTAGTAATTTAATTGATTTTAGTTATAAATTAGTAGTGGGAGTTATAGTGAAAATCATAAGTTCTTTTATTCTATAATGGAAATAAAAATAGCAAAGATTTTGAGTGGGCAATAAAGAAATTTTGAGAACTCTTATAAGCCTTTTGGTGGGAAAAATATCTAGGAATTACAAAAGGAGTTTAGTTACAATGGTGAGAAAAGAGGAGAAGAAGAAAAACTCATTAAGTAAGGGAGAATGGGAGGTATATCAAGGGGGGTCTGCAATATCAAAAGGGGGAATCACAAGAACGAGCAAGACACATTTGTAGAGTACAATATACACCAACTTCAAAAGAAAAGACAAGGCTTGTAAGGGTGAAGATATTATGAGATATGGAATTCATCCTTCTAAGATAATTGTAGGAGAACACATGCCCGAGGTCATGTGACAAGAGAGAGTGAAGAATGGAAGATCATTGAGATCTATGGAGTAATCAATTTTGCGTGTGTTATATCAAGTATGGAAAGAAATGAAATCTTTTATCATTTCTATAATCTCTAAGTTATTGTGTGCAGCTATGTTTAAGAGAGGCAAATGAAATGAACTCGATAATTAATTTAGATCTAGTCAATACTTTTCACTTACCCCAAAACTCTCTATCTCAATTTTAAGGAAATAGAAAGTTAGTAGTAGGTTATACTCATATAATCACCTTGATCTAGCATACTCAATCTTTAAGAACTTGGATTTATAGAATTTTATCGATTAGTACCTACGATAGTATATCAGATGGGGTTCTTGTTTGGATTATCATAATATGCAAGTTAGTAAAGGTGTTTTGATACTATTGGATTGATGTCCATATCATTGCCTAGATAATATTAATCTCATTAAGACAAAATTTAGACACAATTAAAAGAGGTATAGTTTTTCATTGCACTTTTACAATCATCTTAGTTTCTACTAAACTTTTATGACATTCATGATCTTGGATTTTATGAAATAGTTCCTCGATTATTCTCTATCGAATCGGAACCTATATTGAAGTATAATTATCATGTTGATATTACTTGGATGATGTTTTGGTGCTATTGTATGCTTATGGGTGCATAGTACATCTTGTGTATTCAATATGTTTTGTGTGAGATCAGACAGTATTAAATATGGAGAATAAAGAAGGATAGATATGCACCCTAATATATTTGTTGGCGAATAGAAAAAAAAGATGCTTTGGTCAAAACTTGTTTTATCAATTTAATTTAATCTATATTGCTAATTTGATTGTTGTGTCTCAAACTCTCTCTCATATCATGATATCATTACATTAGCATTTAGAATGTACATATATCATGTTGTACATATTCCATTACTCTTACTAGTTTCAGATTGTTAGGCATCCTTATGCGGGGACAATTATTCTAAATATGTATATTGAAGGATTTTAGGGAAGCATAAAGCTCCAAGGTTGGGTGGAAAAGTGCTCAGATAATGTTATTGCACATAATGTGCTCAAGTGATATCATATATCAAGAGTACATGTAATGGTTATCATCAATTTTAAACTCTCTGTATACAACCTTATGGTCTCATCTAAAGGAAAAAATTTCCTTATTTTTTGTCTAGTCATTAGTTTTGTACTCAAATATTATATCAAAATCTAATATCAAGTCTCTATTCTTTTACATTTTGAGAATTTTTTCATTATTTATGCTTAATTATGTGTTTGATTAAGTATATTTATGTAAATTATTAGTTTTTAATATTATTTAGGTCCTTACATATGTTACGAGAGCTTTGGGTTCATCTTTAGGGCCTTGAGTTTACTATGTTAAGTTGCAACACTTGATTGCATATAACCCTCTATCAAATGGTTCTTACTGTATGTTTACATAAGTGCTAGTTGTTTGAGTTAATAATTGAACCAATGTGGATCAATTTGAGTAGTGTAGAAGAGATTCCCCTAGTTGTTGCTATACTTGAAAGGAAGGGAAGATGTCCCTTTCTTAAGAGTTTTTAGAAGAGAAAATAATTGCTTTTTGGGATAATAACTCTTGCATATAAGTTCTTGTTGAGGCTTTGTATATATATACTTGTTTATATGTGGGACTTTTTAGTTGTATTCTGTTGGATATATTGATGAAAGTTGAATTGTGAGAAGCGCATTTGTATTTGAATGGTCTCCTTGATGTTTCATAACCTATCAAATGCAGTTATTGTTAAATAGTTTTTATTAATTTGTGCACTCTATCTATTGATGTGATTGTGAAAACATTTCTTGAAATTTTATATTTATAGCTTCATGGGTAAGTGGACTGAGATACCAGATAATTTAGTGGTCACTCATCAAAAGAATCCCTAAAAGGAATGAAACACATGTTGAAAACTTTAGTTATGTTGAGTTGTGTTGTCATTGGTGTCAACCTATCTGTTGTTGTCATTGATATCACTATGTTTGGTGTAGATGTTGTACATGGTCCAGAAGTGAGTATTTAGATGTTGTTGTGTGGTTTGGTGGTGATGTTTAGTAAGTATGAGGTTTTTTCCAAAGGTTGGTGTAGTGGGAGTTTCAATATGCAGGAAAGCATATTTAATGTCCTTGAGGAAGAATGCTTTGCATTCCCCTAGTTTGTGAAGATTATAAATGTGAATCTAGATATAATGTTTATAATCTATGTATATTGCACTCTTAGGTTTTCAAGCACTCAATTGTTCAAATGGTAGAGTTGGTTCTTATAATTTCTAACATTGAGGTTGTCTGTCAAAACTGGTCTCGAGAATGCTTGGCGCTTCTCAGATATGTGGATTCAAGTGTTGCAGCTCGAAGGAAATGTTCATTTGGTTTATGTAGTATTATAGGTCATTTTTTTAGTGCTAGTTTGATTGGCAAGTGAAGTTATGTTGTTTTGTGTTTGGCATGTTCAGTTGTGTTGGATTTTGGCTGACCCAATTGGTATATCTTATTTGGATCATTCTCTTTTGGTCTAGATATGTATTGGAGGTTGAGATTAGATATTGATATGGATATTGTTGGCAATTGACACTCATCTAGTAGTCACCTTCTGAGGTAAATTGCATTTTGGGTTGTCATTGATGGCAACTCATCTTTAGGTGATGATTTTTTTCATCCAGAATCATTTCTTTATCATTTTGTATAGATTGGGCCAACCGGTATACACATTTTGTTTTAGACTTGTTAACCGGTTAGTCTTGGTACCAGTAACATATATTTGGGACCCGGTTATTTATAGGACCCGGTTAAGGAACTTTGGGACCTGGTAATGACTTTGAAGGAATTCAAGGTAGCATGTGGACCGACATCAGATATGATCATCAAGATAATTTGCATATCATGCTTTGTGATCAGGCAGTCGATAGATTTATTTTCATTATGAGGCCGACATATTGAACAAGTTATAAGGGTATTTAAGGGAAATTGTTTAGCAATGGAATTATTATGATTAGATAATGGTTGAGATGTAATTTTTGGTGTGAATGAGTCAGAGATTGATGGTATGCAAATTGGTCAGTGAGTGTTATCTTTTCTGCGCAGTTACACGTGTGCAATCCTAACTAGTAGAGCATAACAGAGCAACAGTATAACCGATTCAGTGAAGGTTGTCAAATCTTAAACTAGAACTTATCCAGCATGGCCAGATGCACTATTTAAGTTTATTTCTATTTGTAATCATTGTGTAATATTGTACAAGTCAGTGAGACTTATGTTTGAACAGTGAGCTCTAGGTAGTGAGCCTGTATGCATGTGCATACCCCCTTATGTAATATTTATATACCTTGATCAAGTATATAGATATTGTGGGTATCAGACCCACCATGGTTTTTCCCTTTGCAGGGTTTTCCACGTAAAAATATTGGTGTTATGGTATTGCTGATTTATGTGTTGATTTGTTTATGCACTTTAATTTTATATTTTGTTAATCGGTTGATCAGTAATAAGTTCATAAATTCATTTATCGATAGAACACTGATTCACCCCCCTCTTAGTGTTCTTGGATTCCAACAATTGGTATCAGAGCCTAGTTCCTCAGAAGAAGTCTAACAACTTGAGGAAGATCCAGAACTTGGAATAAATGGAAACCGGTTTGTAGCAACAGCTTCAACTTGCTCTTGAGGATCTTGGTAATGAGCAGGTGGAAAACAATAAATTGAAGAATGAACTGAGGCAAGCCAAAGAACACATCATTTCATTACAAGGAAAGCTTTTAGTTGTTCAATCCAAGAGGAAGGAACTATATTATCAATTGTAAAATCAAAGTAGTGATGAGGAAGATGCTTTGGAAGATCAATGTTAAAAACTTACTCAGGAGAATACTACCTTGAAAAATGAGATGCAAGCCCTAACCCTGAGAATGTGTAAGGAGATTGAAGACAAGAAGAAGAATGAAGAAAACCTAGCTCAAGCTTTGAAGGACAGATCAGATGAACGCAACAGACTAATACATGAGAATGACATATTGAAACTTGAGTTGATTCAGTCCCGAAATAATGAACAAGAACTTGAGAGACTGATCATAATCATGAGAGATGATTTAGCCACTACAAATGAGTACAAGTAAAAGTTCAAAGCCAACTTTGCAAGACTTGATGAATTGCTCAAGAGTTAGAGAGATGTTAATGACAAGAGAGGTCTTGGATATGAAGTAGGAGAAAGCTCTAGTACTCCACAATAGGATCAATCATCCGGTTAGAAGAAAAATCATGCCAACAACCAGAACCAAAGATTGCCAGTAAGACAACCTAATGCTCACAAATTTAATGGTACATGATTTGTTTGCAATAAATATGGTCATATAGCAATTCAGTGTAGAAATAGGAATAATCAGAGCAATGCATCATTCACCGGTCTTGGAAATGTCAGATGTCATGCATGTAGTAGATTTGGACATATGGATAACCAGTGCAGATCAAAAGGAAATCAAGGAAATCAAGGGTATGACAAAGCAATTCAGAAGAACAATATTGTATGTTATGCATGTAGCAAGATTGGACATATTGCTACGTATTGCAGGAGTAGGAATCCACCGGTAGATGATGGAAATGCAAATGAGAAAGGAAAGGAAAAATTTAAAGATATTAGAAAGCAACATGAGAGAATATGGTTTTGGAAATCAGATACTCAACCGGCAGATCAATTAGTAGAGCCATCAGCTCCTGCATCGGAAGCAGGAACTTCAACCGGTAACTAAGGCACTTTTCCTTAGGGGTAGGCAAATCACTCACAATTATGTAAATGCCCCAGATTAGATTAGGAGTCGGGGAATTCTAATTGTGGATGGATACTAGGGTGAATACAAGCATTTACCAAAACCTACATATAGATTAAGTGATCCAGTCAGCAATAACATTTATGACAATGGAAAATTAAGGTTAATGGCAATAAAAAGAGGAAAAGTTAAATCATTTCTTCACATAGTGATCGAGTATTCTGAAGAGAAATTTCAAAGGCATTCAAGAATCCAAAGGCAATTTGTGTGAGCGTCGGCATTTAAAGAGCATTTCACCATCTGACAAGATCTTAAGGTATTTATTGCTTGCAAAAACCCTAGAAACTTATCATGGCTTCATCATTGAATGTTGATACTCCTTTGGTAGTGGAAATCAAGGACTGCCCTCATCCAAAATTTAAGAAATATCCTTTCAAATCACTTCTGGATGATCCTTTTGGTGCATTTTTTAGTGTTTGCCACAGTGTTCTTCACACTAAAGACATTAGGGCATACATTCACTACGACATCAAGGAAATCAGGAGTTATGAGATATCGTGTGTATTCATTGAGCAACTTATCACCGATAACCAACTAAAGCCATAATATGTACATCTGCAGAGGAAGGGTTTTACCCAGTTCACGGATTTTCTGACTTTCGATGAAGATTAATGGGTCAAGTATATTCTTAGTTGCATTCATGGGGAATTCATATGGTTGGACCGGCCATATAAAATCACTTAGAAAGTGATAAATAATATTACATGCCTTCATAAGGTCAGAGGATTTCCAGAGCATAAGTCAAAATTTTCTAACACAGATCTCTGCAAAGTCATCGGTGCCACCTATGATGGTAGATCTATGAGAGTTGATGATATTATGGATATTTATGTAAAATTTATCATGATGGTGATTGGCTACAAAGTATATCAGTCAAATCGGCTAAAATTTGTCTCTAGAACCGCCATTCTCATTGCATATAAAATGGTGAAGGAGGATGCACATTATGATTTGTGCAGTGTAATGCTAAAGGAACTGATGACTAATATCCATAAAATAAAGCAAGATAAGAAAAATTCTTTCCAGTATGGTTCTTTTATCATATGTTTGGTATTTTATTTTCTAAATATGGTTCCCGAGTATGGGAAGATTCAATGGGATTTTGATAGACCGGTTGCTACACAAATTGCACAAATACCAGACTGGCAAGGTGATAAGTAATAGAAGGCTAATCTGTGGGCATTTTTTAAAACTTTTCAAGAATAAATGAAGAACAGGGTTAGAATTCTAAAGGAAATTATAGAAAAATATAAGGATACAATTTGCTTTATGGTTAATAAAGATGAATCTATGATGAAGGCAATCCAGCCTAGAACAGTCTGGATCATGTCGATGGGATATGAAGTGGATGAGGCCACACTAGATGCTTATGTACAACATTTACTGAAAGCTCCAGTTAATGGGAAAGAAGAAAAATTTGGCACTTCTTAGGAGAAGGGACTAAAATTCCATCAAGAACAAGGTGCACCCACTATCCAAAAGAAAATGACAAGAGTTGCAGCAAAACAACTAATCAGTGAAGGGCATGATAGGGCAGAGGTAGAGAAAAAGGTCAAAATCCCTGAGGCCAGGAGGAAGGAAGAACAAAAGCAAAAGAGGAAGGAGGAGAGAGAGATGAAGAAGCCAGCTCAGGCCACACCCAATGTTGTACTGATTGCCACTGATCCACCAACTCAACCAAAAGTACCATTTGGAAAGCTTGCAAGTCCTAAGCCTAAGCAACTAGTGAAGAGAAAACAGAAACTAGCTAGACAGTACATGATTGTTTCTTTAGAGGAGACAAAATCAGAAGAAGAAATCTAGCAATCTCCAAAGAAGAAAGGTGTTTTTTCTAGAGTTGTGAGAGAAAAGAAGGAACCAGAGAAGGAGCCTCCCTGGAAGATTCCTAAAATCACAATTGTTCATAAAAGGAAGCCTAAGGCTAATGAGCAATCTAAACTAGAAGCAAAAAGGAGACTCGGTAAGAAGAAGAAATTAGATGCTTGGGAAATCATTGATCAAATTATTAATGATGGTAATATGATGATTTTGATGATAAAGACAAGAAGCAGCTAGAGGAAGCAATTGTTTTATATCTTGATTCTTTTAGTAGCACTTTGATTGAGTTAGAGAATATTTTGCCTAGGGAGTTGTATGATAAACTAGAGGTCAGGAAATTACATGCTCAGAACTTGGACCGGCAAATAAAAGAAATAGAATAAGTTAATCTTTGTCCATCAATAACTCCACCTAATATTATTGATTTGATTAATAAGACCAATTCAACAGAATTCAATCCCAAACACTAGATTAATAACCTAATGCTATAGAAATTTGAAGAAATCTAGAAGGAGAGAGTTGACATATGGGTCAGAATTCTTTTGAGTCTTGGTTATGAGTTAAGTCCCATTTTTGTCCAGTCATAGAACATTCAATTACTTAAGGACAAAGAACCAGAAAAGAAGGATGAGAAGCATGTGGATACTGATCCACCGGTTACTAATGAGTCAAATTTTGATACTGAGGATACACAAAATCCTCCAGAAACACATGTATAGGATGTTGAGGCATAGGTTGTAAAGGATAAAGGTACAGAAGATAAAGTTTCAGAAGAGGCACCAAAATAGAGTGAGGCACCAAGTGGCAAAGCCACCGGTGCACATGAGGTGAAGACTTCTGAGGATAAGACACCAGTAGACATAGGCAAAATGACAGGGTTAGATTTCCCTTCTAGTTTGGCAATTGACACATCACTATCAAAAGCTAAAGGCAAATTACCATAATTTACTATTATTTTTGACAAACCTTATCATTTAATGTCACTGGTAGAAAATGTTTTGGCCACTGCAACACTTCAGGTTTAGGCTACCTAGGAGTTGGCATGGAAAGAGTCTAAGGACAGAGAGCTGATACATAATACTTTTGAACTTTTGAACCGGCTTGTAACGTAACTCCAGGTAAAGGAGAGTTCAAGCTCATCTAGTAAATTGCAAGAAATAATTGAATACATTCCTAAACAATGCAATTCTTTGGTTAAGCTTTATGTAAATGAGGCTAAGGATAAATTTGTTGAAGCAAGGAAGCAGACATTTTTGCAGATGATTGCATCTGACAAAGCTAAACTTCAAACATGTTTATAGTCCATTGATGCAGCCTTAGCGGAAGGAGGTAAGGTATATAAGACTTGTCTAGATTTTTCGGAGCTTACTGCTTCTATAGACAAGCAAATTTTGGATTGCAAGGGCCAATTGCTACAGATTTTGAATTCTTATAATCTGGTAGCAAATTTAAAAAGTTCTTTAGAAGGTCCAGTTTTGGCAGTTATGGATCAGATTTTGAGGTTAGAAAAGGAAAGGGACATCATAATAAGATGAGCAACAAAACTCTAGAATTTCATTGGTCCTTGTCTTCATAACCTGCTATGTCATAAAACAGAATGTATATCTAATATGCAACAAAATGATCCCACTGAATCCCCATCAATTCAGTATTATGCTAGTCTCTTGACTGGATTTAACTCTAATTTTTATTCTCTTAAGCAAGGATGGGATACTTATTTTTCATTTTTGAAGACTTTGTATGCTACCATTTTCAAACATGTATAGGAACCGATATGTATATGTGTGTGTTTACAGTATTTTTGGTGGACACCCGCTTTGTCATTGATGTCAAAGGGGGAGGAGTACAGTGAAAAATGAATGTATATCATAGGGGGAGTGTACAGATGTATATAATTACATGGATGTATAGATTAGGGGGAGAAGGCTCAGAGGTTATATCATTTTTCACATGAGTTTTTCCTTCAATGCCAAAGGGGTAGATTGTTGGCAATGACACTCATCTAGTAGTCACCTTTTGAGGTAAATTGCATTTTGGGTTGTCATTGATGGCAACTCTTCTTCAGGTGTTGATATTTTTCATCTGGAATCATTGCTTTATCATTTTGTATAGATTGGACCAACCAATATACACATGTTGCTTTACACTTTTGTTAACTGGTTAGTCTTGGTATCGATAACGTATATTTGGGACCTGGTTATGTATAGGACCCGATTAAGGAACTTCAGGACCGGATAATGAATTTGAAGGAATTTAAGGTAGTGTGTGGGCTGACATCAGATATGATCATTGAGATAATGCTTATCGTGCTTTGTGATCTGGTAGCCGATAGATTTATTTTCATTATGAGGCTGACATATTGAACAAGTTATAAGGGTATTTAAGGGAGATTGTTTAGAGATGGAATTATTATGATTAGATAATGGTTGAGATGTGATTTTTGGTGCGAATGAGTCAGAGATTGATGGTATATGAATTGGTCAATGAGTGTTAGCTTTTGTGCACAGTTACACGTACGCAATCCTAATCGGTAGAGAATAACAGAGCAACAATATAACCGATTCAGTGAAGGTTCTCAAAGATTAAACCGGAACTTATCCAGCATGGTCAAATGCACTATTTACATTAATTTCTATTTGTAATCATTGTCTAATGTGTAAGTCAATGAGACTTTTGTTTGAGTAGTGATCTCTAGGTAGTGAGCCTGTATGCATGTGCATACCCCCTTATCTAATATTTGTATACCTTGATCAAGTATATAGATATTGTGGGTATCAACTCCACTGTAGTTTTTCCCTTTGCAGGGTTTTCCAAGTAAAAATATTGGTGTTATGGTACTGTTGATTTATGTGTTGATTTGTTTATGCACTTTAATTTTATATTTTGTTAATTAGTTGATCAACAATAAGTTCAGAAATTCATTTACAGGTAGAACATTGATTCACCCCCCACCTCTCAGTGTTCTTGGATTCCAATAGATATCATTTGATATCAACTTTGGAGGATGTGTTAGTACGTGTTGTTCATTGGAATTATATAAGGAGGATATGTTGTGATGTGTTTGGGTCCCCTTTATCTCTTGAAGTGGGCCACATTATGTGTTATTGGTCCAGGTGGCCTAATTTATAAAATATTGTATATTTTATTTGTGGTCAACCTAGTTGAGAGTTTTAATGAATGATCTTGTCTATATAATGTGTAAAAGCACAAACCTGTGTCACGCTTTTATAAAGGAAGTGGCCAACACAACTAAAATTGTTTAACTTTGACCGCATAAAAGTGGCATTTCTAAATTGAATTTGAAAATGATGTAAACTGATGAAATATAAAAATATTAATGAAGTTTTTGTCTATTATTTTTAATATTTTTTTGAACAAATTTGATATTTTTTTAATATATTCAAAGAGATTTTTTATTGCTGAAAAAATGTTGAAACTCAAGGGTTCTAGTCAGTATCACCAAAAAAAAGAAAACAAACTTATTTTTTTCTAATTTTAATTTTCCAAATAGATGACAAAAAAAGCAATGCTAAAGAAAAGAAAAATTAAATTTTGATATATATTTTTCTCGTATTACATTTTCAAGTCCAACATAGCTGAATTTGGTAGTTTTCATTCGGTATCACCTTTTGTCTATTAAATCTATCATTATTATAAAACAAATTATACTCTTTTGGAGAAGATTCTCTCATCTAGTGAAAAACATATTTTGTAAAAACATTTAATATCATTTAATATTTTTTTTAAATTTCAAATCAATCTCTTCTCAAACTTAAAAAACCTACTTTTAATGTTTAAAAAGTAAAACATATTAAAATTAATCAAAACATTAGAAAAATTATATATCCAGATTCCTGATTTTGAGCTCTACAAAAGGGTATTTTTTTATTTTTGTAAAAAAAAAATTGTCTGAAGAAAAATACAGCAAAAGTGGAAAGTTTTAGAAATGCAAAGAATGGTGATTTGGCTACCAAATCACATGACACATAGATATGTTTGACTGAACTAGGTTGGCTCAAACTAACCCATTTTAATCGGACCTATTTCGGCCAAACAATGTCCCACCGGCAGTGGTCCCTTAGCCGAGACCAAGTGACTATTTCATTTTTTTGGTTTTTTTATTGTCTTGTTTACAAAGTCAACTCGAGGTTAATTTGAAGGTCATTTTGAACGTATTTTTTAGTGTGACTTTGAAAGGTGTTGTTTTATCCTTTTTTATAAATTAATTTCAATTTATTATATTTAGAGAATAGTTTAATATTTATATTATGTGTGTAATTTGACATATTTTCTTTTAAATAATGCCAAAAAATTAGAAAAATTGCTTATTATAAATCAAAATTAGACTAGATAACATTTTGATTTATTGCATTAAAAAGAACCCTTGTATCAAAATTACATTAGATAACATTTCGATTCGGTGCATTAAAAAGAACCCTTGTTTGTAGTGTTTGGTGTGCTTGCACACTTTGTGTTGTAGACCCCTTGTATTGTGTTTTTTTGGTTGTAGAGAGGTCTTCCTTTGGAGAAGTGATCACTCCTTAGGGGATGACCTCAAAGCAGTTTTTCATTCAGGTCACTATATAAAAAGATTGTGGCTAAATCTCAGTTCCTAACTTGTCTTTCTCGACCTAGAGGTGTCAATAATAGCTAAGGTCGAGTGAACGTGCCTAAGACTCCTCGCATGATCAACTAGAGAATTAAGTATCTCACACTGTAAGATGAGTCCCCCAAATAGTGACTAGAAACCTTATTTAGTGGCCCACCCTATTGATTGAGCTGTTGGTGTCATTCTCAGTGCAAGGGTATAGCAGGTTTTGGCCCCAATATTCTCACCATATGGCTCCCTTGAGATGAGACAAAAAACCCTAGTTTAGCATAAGATACTTGTAGTTTTTTGTGGAGAGGGTGATTGGGTCATCCTTCCAATCCTTGAGACCCCTACTTGTCCTCTCTCAAAAAGACAAAAAAGTGTATATGCCCATCTAGGTGTGATGACACTTGAGTCGACAGAGATTCTAAGATGTGGGTTTTTAATGTCACCATGAGGCCTGGACCTTAGGATAAGAAGTGTTTTAAGTGTTTTTTATTGTGTTGAGACTAGTGAAAATTGGGATGAGTTTGGCCTACAAGCATACACATTGATGTAATTTTTTGGACAATCACACTGTAAAAACCATTGTGTCTTCTTGTTTGTGATGTTTGAGAATTGGCTAGAAGAAATTTATGCACAATACTTCTTATTTAACATAATTCACCTAACATAGATATTTAGATTATTATTTAGTATGTGTGGCATAATTTGTACCTAACATGGATCTATAGATGATTATTTAGTACATGTGACAAAATTTACCTAACATTGATATATATTATTATTTAGTACATGTGGAAAAATTTACATAACATAGATATAGGTAGATGATTATTTCTAGTATATGTGAATTTTTACTTATACAAGAAATTCATATCCAAAATAAGGTCTACTTAGGAGAGTCCGTAAGTTGTCTATTTGATATGTACATGGTTTGTTGGTAGTGTAATGAGCATGTACACACAACTAACTTTTGTAATCAATACAAATTTAGTGTAGATATTTCAACCATTTTCTTTTATGTAACATGACATGACCAACAAAAGCAAACAGTTGAAATGTTCACACAAAATTTAAATCAATTACAAAAGCTAGTTGTTAGTACTTGTAATCCCATAATACATTACCAACAAACCATGGTTCTGAGGAAACATATGAACTCTCCTCACACCTTATTTTGGATAAATTAATCATGTATAAGTATTCACATGTTAGGTAAATTATGTTAGACGTACTGAATTAATAATCATCTAGATATCTATGTTATGTAAATTATATTCAGAATTTACCTAACATAGATATCTACATGATTATTTAGTACATGTGAATACTTATACATGATTCATATCCATTTTAAATAAGGTGTGAGGAAAAATCTATAATTTTCCTAAGATTCATGGTTTGTTTGTAATGTAATTCAAGCATGTACTAGCCACTAGCTTTTGTAACTGATTCAAATTTTGTGTAAACATTTCAACCATTTTATTTTATGTAACTTGACAATGTGACCAACAAAACCAAATGGTTGAAATGTTTAGGTAAAATTTGAATCGATTACATGAGCTCACTTTACTAGTACAAGCTTATTATGTATTACCAACAAATCATTTCTCTCATGCAACTTATGAACTATCCTCATGCATATTATTTAGCCTCTCTCTCTCTCTCTCTCTCTCTCTCTCTCTCTCTCTCTCTCTCTCTCTCTCTCTCTCTTTGAATTTATTTTTGTGTGACCCCAAGAACCTTGGGATCCTCATATCCCTTCTTTCATTTTAATTTGCACTACTTCTGCTTTCATAGCTCTAACAATTCTCAAACACACTTGGGATAGAAGCATATACACATAATTTGTTTCTATTTATTTATCTTGGTTGTCATGGAGGTAGAAATACCAAAGCATGGAATTGACTAAAGCAAAATCCCAAATATTCTCAAAGATTATTCCTTTTCTTTCTTTTGTAGGTATTTTGAGAGCACTCAATTGCACAAAAGTTTGAAAATGTGTCTTTATTAAATCATTTAGACCTTTTTTTTTTTTTTATTTCCTTATATTTTCATTATACAATATATTTTTTCTCATATTCTATTTCTAGTCTTACAAGCTAGTTAAATCACAAACTTGGATTTTCACATTTTCTAGTTACTTTTCTATTTGTTGTACATACAAATGATAGCCTATGTGCAAATTGTTGAATTTTCTTATGCACAAGATGACTGAGAGGAGGGGGGTGAATCAATTGTACATACAACTCTATAATCTTTTCCTTAAATCAGATCCACATAAATCTTAACTTTATCACATAATCCACAAAAAGATATGAATATGAAAAGTGGAACATGTCATACACAATGAAACACCAGATTTGACGTGGAAAACCCTGTTAAGAGAAAAAAACATGGAGAATTATATTCTCAATCGTAAAGTGGAAAATTGAACCCTAGTGGTTCCCCACCTAGGAGAGAGAAGGGAAACCACTAGGATGATTTTCACTTGGGTGATACTTTACATTCAAGAGAGGGGCTTGAATCCACTAGATCCAAATCCAAGGGGAATAATGATATGAATACCAAGTGGATTGCAAGGGTTAGAATGCAATTTGCCCTCTTTTGTAAATAGATATGTTAACTTGCTGACTATGAAGAAAACAGAGACAAAATGGATGAAACAAGGAGCTACCAGTTCAGGATCATGTTGTAACTTCGGATCTGAGATATTTATACTGATACGGATCTGCCCTTCAAATTTGGAGAAAAATCATTGGTACCAGGTTGAACGTGTACTTGGTCCTCCGAAAAATCTATGCGCCAAAAAGGATTTTTTTTGTCTCTTAAAATGAAGCCCAAACCTATAATTACAGTTGCGCATCTGCAACCTACACACAGAAAAGAAGGGAAGAAGGGTTGTGGATAGGGGTTTCCCTCAATCAAACCTCGGTTAAGGAATCAACATTGAAAGAAAGTAATTGCAAAAGCTCAAGTGTAAATGATGGAAATGTATACCTTGTAGATCTGCAATTTGTTGATGATGGTTTCTTTGCTTCTTGAATGTAATCACAAATGTTGTATGAAATGGCATGTAACATGACAAAACCCTAACACATGCACATGCTTGCAAATCAATGTTGTAATGTTGCTCCAATGGATGAATGAAGAAGACACATGAAGAAGAGATCTTGATGGATGCTTGAAGACTTCAATGCTTGATGACGATAATGAAGACCTTCTGCTTGAATTTAGCTTATTATCCTTATGTATATGCTTGTATGTAAAATGAGGGATTTTAATCTCCTTTTATACATGCCTAAGAGGATTAATTTTCATCTCACTGAAGGCCAACATCAGGGAGACTAAATCCTGAAAGAAAACTGGGTTCAAGGGTCGTATGGACCTATCTTGGGGCTACCTAAAGAGGAAGGGATGCAGGCACCATGCCCCTATCTAGGGGTGATAGGGGAACCACACCCCTATCCCCCCTATCTTGGGACCTGGACAGGGTCCTAAGATATATCAGGGCCGAGACGGGAGAAGTGTGGAATGAAGGTGCAAAGAGGGGTCTCAATCGAGTAGAGAGATGTAATTGCATAGGTGAGGGCCTAAGATGTGGTAGAAATTGTGAGGGTCACAATTTTATGATGCTACATCAATATATGAACACTTGTTAGGGTGACACTAGTTAAGGTGATTTTTACAAAGAAAGGCTCATTGCCCAAAAAAAAGAAAGAAAGGCTCATTGTCAAAGAGATTATTGCTTAGATGAACAAAAATAAAAGAGAAAGAATCCACCACTGATACATCTCTACAACTATAAGATCCATATATACCTTCATCTCATTTATTTTGATAGCTAACACATGAAATTCCACACTACTTAACACTTTTCACCAACTCAAACAACACTCATTGTCAACTCAAACAATCAAGGAGATAGATCCTCTTTCACACAAATTCATTGCATACACATATGCCATGACTCACTTCCTTTCCATTGCACATACTCTCATCACACACCATCCTCAACAAATTATCCTTTATTTATATCCTCCTCACATATGCAAAATCTCCCAAGGTCGATTAAGCATCTTAACTTAACATAATTCAAACTAGGTCGGCACTAAACATTCCCATGGAAGAAAAGAATGTAAAGTGGACCATGCAACATATCTTTAACTAAGACCAAAATAAACACCATACGTTACACATCAATTCGAAATCATCGGAGCAAAAATGCAAAGTGTAAAAACTTGAGGTCGGCAAAACCTAGAGTAAACACCATCGAACTTTGAAACCATGCCTCCAAAGCCCAAGAACTCATGCCAACTAAATATAATGAAGCAAAGGACATTATTAATTTTTCTCCAAAACTGCAATACCAGAAACCATAACCCTAAAAAATGTAGAGCATGCATTTCACACGGAAATACTATCAAACTTGATCACACACTAGTGAATGCAACTTCCTAAGCACTGTAATTCAGAGCACCAAATCCTAAATTTAGCATCTCTAAACATAGCTTAACAACATATCCAAACCATATGAATAGATGTACATAATAGAATAAATATGAAGCAAATCTCTCAGCACAACTACATAGGAAACTCAACATCAATTATACCAACCATTCATTAATGACAACCAAAGCATGTTGACATCAATGACAATCACATCAACAACTCATTCTTCCCAAACTTGCAACACAAACTTCCACGCAACTCATTATTTTAATGTGTGTAGAATTAAACATAGAAAGTGAATATTATTTTCAAATTTAGATAAAAAAATAAAAAATTATATAGAAAAAATAATGTCTCTTTGTAAAATATAAAGGCACTGGTAAGAGAAATTAGATATCAATAACTTAAGATACTTACTTTCGAATTATACATGGTTAGAAAGCTAATGGAAAATATGAGGTCTTTAATGGTATTTTTTTATAATTTTATGCTAAAATACATGAATCTAATGGAGAGAACACTTGACACATATTTGTTTTTGTAAGCCTTTTTTAAAACACATTTTGGCACCTAAAGTAAAGGTCCAATCACTAGATTTGGTAAGAACAACTTGTACCAAACCTCAGAGTGCCATTTGACTGGTCAAAGCTATAATGCATGAGTTATAAAAACATGTGTAGCATTGTAAATTCTATTTGTATACAATTTCATACTCACTTAGGCCTCACTTTAATGTTCTATCCTTATGTGCTCTAATTATTCTTGCATTTACTCACACAAGCTTCAAACGTACAATTCTCATTTTTCACCTTTCTTTTTGGTCCTTTGTTCGGACCTAATGGACTGGAAAAGGGTTCCCAAACACCCTGTCCTATAGGAAATGGGGCTAAAATTCATCATCTTATGGACAGTGGCACCAAAATACCCTTGTTGAGAATAAAAGGGACCAATTTTGGAAACTTCAACAATCAAAAAATGTAGGCAAGAATTCCTTTTCCATGTCGACCTGCTTCATAATTTCAAACATGTTTCATGAGGTCGGGTATAAAAAGCAAGCCTTACCCCCCCCCTCCATTTGGGACATCTCTCATCAAGTAAATTCACTCCAAAATTCAAATTCAAGTGAGAAAGAAATCAAGCACCATCAAGGCCATGAAGGAGAGGTCAAGTATTTAAGATGGCATCCATTGTCAAGTTGTTATGAAGACATCTATTTATTCATGTTTGACAACGTCAACCTTTTCTTGAAGACTTCAATACAAAGAAGATTCATATGAGTATAAAATTCTAATTCATAATTTTAATTTGAGATCTAGACTCTTCCCTTTAAAGTCACCCTTTCCATTTCAATTTAAATTCAACTATATGGTCAATTCCAAACCTAGGGTTTAACCTAGGCAAAGCCCTATCAACCCAACAAAAAAATTTCCTCTACTATGTGTAGGTGATAGATTCAGATGACAACAAATATAAATTTGTAGAGGTGTGATTTGGAACCAGGGTTTCACCAAATAGGATAAGACCACTAATGAACCAATTTAACCTTCACAATTTAAAATCGGGATGAATCCAATAGATCTAGCCTCAATCCAAGTAATAAAATGACTGAGATTTTTTATTAGATTCACCTGTTAGGGTTTTGACTCCCTCTTTCTAAGTTGAATTATGAAAATGTTGAAATTAAGATAAATAGGTGATTATTGAAGAGATCGGGCATAAACAATGAGCTATAGTCATCATATGGAGCTACAAACCTAGATCTGAATAGAAGATGATGGTTCAGGTATGTTCCCAAAATTTCAGCCTAAATTGTCAGGATTGTGGTGGTGGTCGCCATGGTCCTACAAACTTCTCATCGTTGAAAGGTGAATATATTCATCTCTATGAATTATGTCAATCTTGAAAACACAGCTTCGCAGATGTTCTTGCACAAAGAGAAAGGGGGAAATATGTTGGGAATAGGGTTTTGCCTAAGTCAAACCCTAGTTTGGAATCAATCTTGAATGAAATCATGCAAATATTAAAATAAATACAAGAAAGATAGACCTCATATCTACAATTGTTGATGATTATGCTTTTCTCTTTGAATGTAATCACATATGTTGTATGAAATGGCATGAAAAACACAAAATCATACTCACACACACATTATTGCATAAGATTGATGTAATTTTTATCCACAATGGCTGAAGGATGAATATGCAACCTTGAAGATCTCTGAAAATGCTTGATTAATGCTTCATGGATACAAGGATGCTTTAGCAATTTATTTCTTAGAGTCTTAGAATGGATAGATCACTTAGATGAAAATGAGTTGAGAAGGATGCCTTATATAGGTATTTCATAATTGAAATCACCTTTAGGCCAACTTATAATTGATATATTTTTACACGAAGCTAGATTTGAATAGGGTAAGACCACCCAATTAAGCTCTCGAAATTCGGGGAAAAATTTTCAAGACATCCGACCAACTTTTTTTTGATTTTCTAGGGATGCGAGCTATCATGATTCTAATGTAAATCCATCTTGGTGTCTTAGACCAAGATGTGTAGATATGTGAAATATTATTTGAGAGTTGAAATTAGGGTAGGATGAAGGATAAAGTGGTATAAAATGATAAAGGGCACACCTAGAATTAAGGGCCCAAATAAGAGTGTGATGATGTAATAAAGTGGAATAAGACCCATAATATTGAATTAAATATTAATTTTAATTACAATAAAAGTCCTATAATGTATAGAGGAAAGGGAAATGAAAAAATAGGTGCTAGGAGAGTGTGAAATTGGACACACTAATAAAGGTGTACAATTTACGATGCTACACTCAACCCCACTTTAGCAAAGTATGAGCTTATAGTCATACTCTTGATAAAGTAGAAATATGAGAGAGAGGTAAAAATAGGAGTGCAATCACAAGGAGATAAGACATCACTAATTTTGAGAAACCAAGCCCCCAATCTTAGGATCTTAACTCACGCAATCTCATGCAAGGACACACAACACAAGGGGTTAGCACTAAAAACAAGACCTCGAGTCAACTAGCTGAAGAGACCTCGACAATTAAAATTTGTCAACTACTAATATCATTCTTGAAATTCTATCTCAATAACACAAGTGATCACATAAAAAAAGCTAGAGCACGCATCATCCATGAACTACAACTAGAAAAGTTATGAGCTCATGGGAAGAAAAAAAAAAGAGAGAGAGAGCCATGAATACACATTCTAGTTGTGTTTTTATAGGTAATCCATGAGAAGAAGAGTGAGAGAAGAAATGGATACACATTCTAGTTGTTTTTTTCTAGGTTATCCATATTGGGGAGGAGAGTACGAATAGTCTAGTTGTGTTTTGCTAGTTCCACTCATTATCATGTGTCTGAGAAAGTGATGTCTAGTTTTAGATATTGATCATCCCATGTGTTTCTTTTTTTTTAATCCTACAAAAACTTGTGTAATACATGAAATGAAAATGCAAATGTGTTTCTAGCATCGGGAACATCTCATGTAAGAGTGTTTTCTCTAGTTTTAAGTATGTGTAACCCTCTGTAAGACAAATACATGTCTAGTTTTGAGGACATCTCATGTAAGATTTTATTTAATATAGTTTTGAGAATGTGCACCCCGTATAAGTATTTGGTTTTGGGCATGAAGCATCTCATGTAAGAGTTTGTATTGTTTTGAGAATGAACACCTCGTTTAAGACATGCAATGTAATGCCTGTCAAAATACCCTAAAGAAATAAGCATAATATAACCATAAATAGAGATATTATTTTTTTTAAACACCTACCAATCAACATATTCAACATTTCCTATCTTGCATAAGACATCATAAACATGATCATAGCATCATATAAGGCAAGAGGAAAATAAAGATAACATAACATCCATTCCCTAGGGTATCTCAATGTCACTACTTAATGAGTAACATCTTCATACTATTATATTTTCCATTCATCCTCAATCTCTAAGTTCATTTTATAACACCAAACCAAATGTTCCTAATTACCATTCTTACATCATCCCTCTAGTACATTATGAATCTATATATCCAACTCTATGATTAGGACTAGATCATTTCCTTTATAATACATTGCATAACATCAAGATTACTAATGCATGCATATGAATCATAACAACAAGTATTAACCTTTCCTAATCACATGATTCCATTTAGGTCAACATATACAAGTCTATCCCAATCTTAAACATAATGAACATTTCCATAATATAACCCATATGATATTACATCATCTTATTACATTCCAAAATCATAGTCTTTATAATATCATATTACAAGATACAAGAGTATATAATCTTCATTCGCATTACAATGCCATCATGAATATATTATTTCTCAAGTTACATAGAAATCTATTTATGGTGAAAATGGATATAATAATATTGAAAGACTAAATGAATTCAACCACAAAACCCTAGCCTAAAAACAACAAAGATCCACCATAACATATGAAGATTACCTAAGACAATGCAAATCAAATGAAATCACAAAGATTATACCATCACATGTCCAATAGGCTTTGGATCTCCATTCTTCCTATCTCCATTGATCTTGCTTGATATATTTTCTCTTAGATTTTATATGTGCACAAGAGCTCAACAAAGAACGGAAATGTGGTTGCAAGTAGGCTTGATTGCATATGAAAGTTCGAATGCTAGAGTAGTCGGGGAGTCAACTGATCAGGATGCATAGGGTTGATAATGAAGGAAGCATCTCCTTACATAGAAGACACTATAAGAAATGGAGGGATAAGATTGAGAGGTGTAAAAGATAAATGGTTGGCTATGATTAGAGGGTAGGTAAAAGAAATAATAAAATAATGAGAGGGTAGGTAGTGTATGAATTAAAAGATGAATGACATGTGTCATGGGTAGAAAAGGTTAATGAATTAATTAAATAAATAAAGATTTATTTAATTAATAGAGGAAGTGGGATCAATTAAATAAATAAAGTATTTATTTAATTTAGGAAATGATAATTTAAATAAATAAATGTATTTATTTAAATGAGAAATAAGGCTAGAAGAGGATAAATGAATTAATTAAATAAATAAAGATTCATTTAATCAATAGAATAATTAGGTTTAAAATAATTAAATAAATAAAGATATTTATTTAATTAGACAGGACAATTTTAGGTGTCTACATTTTGCCCCTCTTTGAGACAATGCAACTTGTCGTGTTGTTTCAAAGAAGATAAGATGAACTGATACAAAGTTGCCCCAAGATGGGAATGATATGCCCCCTTGAGAGATTGGATGAAAATGTCTGAAAAGATTGTAAACAATCTCTCAATAAGAAAGAAAGGCTAGAAATGACTGACAAGATAGGACAGAGTGACAGAGTCACAGGATAAAGAAGACTGACTCGAGGAATGAGGGCTAGGGTAGTCTATAAGATAGACTACGAGGGAAAACATCCTCATTGTCAACCACACATCTAAGAGATCAAAGTGCAGAGAGAGCAGATAATAGAGAAGCAGTCAACAGTGATGGCATTGGTGCACAGATTCGATCGCATTCACCGATATCAAAGGCCAGCAGATGCAGGAGATCCCATGAGTACCGCAAAACCTTCTTGTACTTTGTTACATTAATTACTATCATAAATGCATGTCAAGTAGGGTAATAAATGCGCTCTAGGTAGATTGCAAAAAATGTCAAGTGGGGGGAAAATGTTAAGGAGCATCTGTGTTGGTGCTAGGTGCATCTACGTTAGTGCCAGGCACGTCTACGATTCCAGTAGAGTCTATGAGAGATGCGAGCACATCTGTATGTGTCAAGCGCGTTTGTGCAGGACTGGAGCATTTATGTCTTCAACATCGAATAGACGGTTTTGTGATAAACATACGTTGTCGATTGGATAAGCTGTGGAGAGAATACACTCAAGTAGGTCCTCTAGGGAAGATTAGAATAACAGATAGGGATAGGATTGACAATTTTGTGATAGAACATACGTTTCCAATTAGGAAACTTCTCAAGAGGATACACTCAAGCATAGGCCCTAGGATAGGATAGAGCGAGGCACTTTGTGATGAACGAGGAGCACCAAAATTGACATTTTGTGATAGAACATATGTTATCAATAGGATTAGGTTGAAATTGACAATTCTGTGATAGAACATACATAGCCAATTGGATAAGCTACTCAAGAGGATGCACTCAAGTAGGTGCCCTAAAAGATAGGATAAAAGAAACACTTTGTGATGAATAGGGAATGCTACGAGGATAAAAAGTAGCACTTTGTGATGAACAAGGAGCACCACTAGGATAAAAAGCAGCACTTTGTGATAAACAAGGAGTACCACTAGGATAAAAAGAAGCACTTTATGATGAACGGGGAGTACCACTAAGATAAAAGTAGCACTTTGTGATGAACAAGGAGTGCCACTAGGATAGAGTGCCATATGATAGATATAAGCACTAAGATAAAAAGAAACACTTTGTGATGAATAGGGAGTACCACTAGGATAAAAAGAAGCACTTTGTGATGAATAGGGAGTACCACTAGGATTGACATAGTTGATTTTCTTGACTATAGGAGGACCTACCGATGGTGGACTCATGGGAGATATTCCCTTCGAATCAGAGTTATTGACTAGAGTTTACACTAGAGGATAGAGCAGTAGTAGAGGCTATGGGACTATGATAATTCTATATGTGCCTGAGTTTTGGGCGAACATGGCTTTGTGGACTGCATTAGCTGAGAGATGGCACTCAGAGACATGCACTTTTCATTTGGTGATGGGTGAGATGACAGTCACCTTGGAGGATGTATACAGGATATTAGGGATACCAACCATTAGGGAGTTAGTTCCTTACGATCAAGAGGGAAACAAGGATGCACTAAGATGAGTGTTTCAGGATCTAGGACTAGAGATGAGGGCTGGACATGTGGCTTGGGACACCATGACAGTGACAGGATTGGTGCTATCTGTGGTGTTGCCAGGAGTGATCAGTGGGTTCCTATGTCTGGATAGGGTGACACGAGGGTTGGCAGTGGTATGGGGGAGGTGGGAGGAGAGGAGGAAGATGAGCTACTTTCCTTGAGATAGATCTTCCAGGGACAAGCAGATGAGATCCAGGATCTAGAGAGGGATGCGACTAGGCTTAGGAGATAGCTGAGGGATACTAAGCGGGAGACGGATCAGGCTATTCAATGCTATACCGAGGCTAAGACAGCATTGAGGGTAGGGAGGTAGGCAACAGAGGACACCGGGGCCGGATACGCCTATGTTTTGCGGGCAGGGGAGGAGATAGCCTACTGGAGAGACCTGTATTATGGAGTGGTACCACCAGATCAGTGGGCTAGGAGCTTTCAAAGACCATCACGGATGATGACAACCATTGGAGGGAGAGACAGGAGATAGGTGTCTAGCGGTGGGTTCATGGGTCCTCCACCACCACTAGATAGAGGGGGCAGGAGAGATGATCCTGGGGCGGGTCCTTCCAGGACTCAAACTTTGTCGAGGCTAGCCAACTCCGAGGGAGAGAGCTCATTATAGCCTTAGAGGGATCCCTATGTATCAATTTTTGTATCATTTTTGTATGATGATATAGACACCTTAGGGTGATTTTGTAGCCATATGTATTTTGACATCATTGTATCATGACACTTATGATTTTGATATATATATAAGATGATTCATCCTTGCAGTAGTTATATGCATGTGTACCTATGTGATGTTGCTTCTATGTGATGCATGTTTCTATGTGATTCTTATGATATGGATGCAAATATGTACATGAGAGAATGCAATATATTTTTGTTCTTTTATGTTTTTTATATGTTATGCATATGCAAATGTGAATGTATGAAATGTAGATGAATATGATAATGCAAATGACTATTTACATGATGAGAATGCAAAATATGCTAACATGTGATGTGTGCAGGATGTGATGCAATTGTGATATCTACATGTATGTATGAAATGTGAATATGTGGTAATGCAGGTGCAAACTTCATGAAATGCAGATAGTTTTGGTGTGTCATTATACTCAGTCGTGTGATAGCAGGCTACTCAAACTCAAGAAGGACTATGGAGGTCAATCAAGAAAGGGGGATGAAAGATAGAAGATATGGAAGTGAAAGAGCTTCTTGTGCTATTATCATCATTGAGCTTTATTGTGGCAAATAGGTTATGACAATCCAGATATATGTTCGATCCAGAAAGTCAGTGTACCTGTTTGCATGGAGATCAAATAGTCGCAAACAAAGAATGCCCCAGTTCATACTAGACTCACAATGTCCTCATATCATTGGACACGTCATAGCATTACTAAGAGACAATCCATAGACAGCAAAGAAAAATAGGTGATGATACCCCATCCTTGCCTTTCTAATCAAAGACATCTTGGAGATAAAATCTCTAGTCAGAGACATCCCGAAAAAGCTAAAAGACATGTTACCAAAAGATAAAATCAAAACAAAACCAAGACTTGACACCAA
Organism: Cryptomeria japonica; assembly: GCF_030272615.1. NCBI lineage: Eukaryota > Viridiplantae > Streptophyta > Pinopsida > Cupressales > Cupressaceae > Cryptomeria > Cryptomeria japonica. The sequence goes on from NC_081409.1 coordinate 134,310,884, forward strand.
CATCCACTGTAGTCCTCAATTTTAGTGTCTCTTGTCACTTGTATAAGTCTTATTTGATTGTGGTCACAATGTTTACTTTCGCAAAAGGATATATAGCACTGAACCATAATGTTGTCTGAGTCTATCGAAATATTGATTTGTGGAAGCCCATTGCTTCTTGTGTCTCATCTAAAACTAACTGAATCCATGAAACTGACACTTTATTACAGAGAAGACAAAACTTTATTGTGGATCGATGATGCAAGTGCTACTTTATTGTGGATTGTGTGTGGATAGACTGAAGAAAACTGGAAGAAATTGTACTCTTCGGACATGTGATGCTCTTAGTTCCACACCCATCACTAGACTTAGGGTTTTCCTTAGCCACAGATAGGAACTGAATTATTATGAATGCAAAGGGGTAAAAAGGAGGGATTATTATGAATGGCTAACCAATCTTAGGTAGATCAATAACAAGCCATGATAGTATAGGATAAGTTTATTATGAATGGATAGGTTGTGAGTGTGTCCAAAGTGAAAGAATGAGATTGAATCCTAAAGGAGGGAGGAGCAATGTCTCTACACATGGTGTCGGTGACCTGGTTTTCACCATGGTACTTGCCCAGGGCACCACCAAGTGGTTTTCACTATTGGACGAAATTATTTCTCTTTACATTTTTTGTGTTTTTGAATTTTTTTGTATTTTTTTTTTATAATGATTTTTTTTGTATTTTTTGATATTAGGATATTCTGAAGAGCTATGTGTAAAACCGGCGAAGGTGTATGCTATTGAGAGGATCCTCCAAAGGTTCTCCCTCTGGTGTCGAAAGCTGATATGCACCTGATCCATAGACTATTGTGATGACATAAGGACCAAGCCAATTTGGTTTGAAGTTGCCCTTCTTATCTCTGTCGTGCTGATTCTTAGGATTTTTTCTGAGAACTAAGTCACCTTCTTCGAATGTGCAAGGCTTTATGTTATGATTATAGTTGTGTCATTCCATGACTGAATAATGTGTTGCTCGAGTGGCTGTCTTTCTTGATAAAGGAACTGAGATAGAATTACTAGTGTGTGGACTACACAGTTGCATATGCATGTCACCTAAAGAAGTTTGGGCATCCCTGACAACAAATTCCCATGAGGAAGCTCCATTAAAGGTCCATGATGTATTTCCAAAAGGGAAAGGATGTGCGGAACAAGTGGATGAATTATGAAGGTTTATGACTACGAAAAGAAGTGAAAGTAGGAAGACATGATGGAGACTTAGGATCAACAAGTATTCTTTTTTACTTGAAAGTTTAGAAATTTTTCCCCCAGTTATTTTGATATTAGGGGAGATCAAATCTTGCTCTTTTTTCTTCATAGGATTTTTATCCTTGACCTTGATTTTTACAGAGTCCAATAGCTTTTGATTTTGATTTGGACTAAACGTCTTTTCTTTATTTTTTACTTTTAGATTTTTCTTTTCAAAGATTGATTTTTTATCCCCAATGAGTAAGGGCTTTTCTGATTCTTATTGATCGAAGTCTGGGAGCAGAGTGGAAATGGAATGAATCGATGAAATGGTAAAGCTATGTGAGTTCTCAAGAGGGCTGGTGATATGCTCAATAGATTCTTTGTTGGAATCACTCTTAGGAATTTTGATATCAAGAGATGCTTGCACCACTAGAGGAGATTTGCATTCAAACTTAGTAGCCACAACACTAGGTGGTTCACACCCAATTCCTTTCAAATTGTTTATAGATTGTTCATGTTGACATAATACCTTAGGAGATAGTGGGAGTTGATCAACATGAAAGATATACTCACCACATCCCATGTCTTTGATCTTGAACTTTTCTTTGATCTCTTCTTGTTTTGATGTAGAAACTTTCAAAGATTTTGGATCAACATATGTTGATGAAGGAACAACCTCTTGATTGATTTGGATTGTTATTTTTGATCTTTCTCACAGGTTATTGCAATATATAAATGCATTTGGATCATCTTTGATGGTTACTTCAACTCCATTGTGTGGAAACTCGATACATCGATGATATGTTGAGGGAATAGCTCTCATTTCATGAATCCATGGATGTCCCAAAAGTATGTTGTATGTGAGATCTAGATCAAGGACTTGACATACCACATCCTTTGTAATTGGGCCAACTCTAAGAGGTAAGGTGATTGTTCCCTTGGGTGAGCGCTCTTCATCGTCATATGCTTTAATGGTGATTTTGTTTGTAGCATTCATAGCTTTTTCAGAATGTCCCAACTGTATTATTGTGTCCAAAGTACAAATATTGAGACCAGCTCCTCCATCTATCAGGACTCGTTTTATTCGATGTTTATGTAGGAAGGCCTCAATGTGTAAAGGTGCATTACATGGTTGGCTTACGGATGCATTGTTAGCTTCAGTGAATGTAAGAGAATGTGGAACAGAAAGGTATCCCACCATTTCTTGAAACTGGTCCACTTTCAGATCAATGGGGATGGAAGTGTCTCTCAAAGTTTTGTCAAGAATGGCTTTATGTGTGGGGGATATGCGTAAAAGCTCAAGGATGGAGATAAGTGTGGGTGTTCTCCCTAATTGTTCTACCAGATCATACTCACATTTGGTTCTTGAGGAAGCGGTGGTCTTAGCTAGAGCACCTTGCAAAGTGACCTTACCTTGACAAGTTGTGAGATTACATTTAGAGGTAGATTCAAAAGAAGGTACAATGCCTTTTAGGATAATTTTGGGTCTTTGGGCAGAATTTTCAGGCGTTTTATCCTTTATGATAATGGTAGAGACATAATTGTCCATCAAAATATGATTAACAATTGAATCATAGTTATAAGATGCTCTAGTATAGTTGATTTGCTCATCTGTGGCTTTGGCTTTTCCCTTGTCATGTTTTGGGAATGGTTCCTTAAACATCTCATGTTCTTGATTGGATGAATGTCCTTCGATCTCGATGTCACCTCTATCAATAAGATCTTGTATGATGTTCTTCAGTGGATGATAATTTCCTATTTTATGTCCCTTGCTCTTGTGATACTCACAGTATTCATCATCATTCAACCAATTTGGTTTGACCTTTGGTTCATATAGAGGATTGTCAAGATTTGTTATTATCTTGTTTGCCACTAGCTTCTTGAAAGCTTATTCAAGTGGTTCTCCCAATGGGATGTATTTCCTTTGTGGTTTGGATGTTGTTTGAGTATTCACTTGGTTGTTTGTATAACTTGATCCAAAAAAAAATGATTTTGGGTCGTACTGTATTAGCATCAACAACACCATCATTGACTATGTTCTTGTTCTTGTTCCAAAATTTTGGCTTGTCTTTTCCTTTAAAGTCCTCTTTGTTTTCTTTGAATATTTTGATGACATCTTGCTCAATGAGGACCTTCTCTATTGCTAAGTCTTTCTCTATGAGGTCCTTGAAGGTAGACAGACAAGCTTTTCTCAAGTCATAACCAATATCTCTATTGACATTCTGGGTGAACATCTCTACCATTTGTTTTTGTGGAATTTCACAAGACCATCTACTAGCTAAATTCCTCCATCCTTGCAAGAATGATGAAAAAGACTCCCCATCCTTTTTTTTGGTGTTGCACAGAGTGGTAACTGATATATTTATCTCTATTTTGTATGAGAAATGTTGGATAAATGCCTCTGCTAAATCACCCCGTGACTTAATTCCAGGTGGAAGTTGGGAGAACCATTCCATAACTTGATCACCTAAGCTTTGTGGGAATAATCGCATCAGATATGTCTCTTCTGCTGCTACCTCAATGCGAGCGGTAAAAAATTGTCTTATATGTGCCTTAGGGCCTCCTTTACCTCTCTACTTATCAAACTTTGGTGTCATAAAATGTGTAGGAAAAGGAGGCATTGGAATGCTTTTGTCAAATGGATAGGGACATATGTCTCTCATTGTATAAGTTGGCTTTGGTGTATTTATGTCCTCCATTTTCTTTTGTAAGTGCTTAATTTACTATTCCAAATTGGTCTTAGGTGGAGATCAACTTCTTGGACCATATCCCATGCTTGAGCCATCGGGTGGAGGAGGAGCATACTGCATGTATGGATGGTATTGATCATACAAATTTTCATATGCAGGAGGTCTATAATGATGCTTTGTATAGAAACCACTTGGTATAGAGTCATAATGAGGAATGCAATATTTTCTTTGTCCATGTATATCATATTCTATAGGCATGTCATGAGTTTGTTTTAGTGTGTTGACCCCAAATTTGACGCGAGGTTTCCTTGTGTCCAAATTTTTAGCATGCTTGTGGATATCCAATTTCTTTTGAGGTTGGTCCTTAGCATTGGTATGCAATTGAGTGTATTTATCTGTATAATAATTCCATAGTGGTCTACATAGATGGAGTTGTTCATGAGATGCTCTTTCATGAGTATCATAAGTTTGACCATGTGTATTTGGGACCTTAGGTTTTTGAAACAAGGATGATGGAGACTCAGGCACGAAACATGGTCCTCTAGTACCTCCACTATTAGGTCTCCTTTGATCCATTTTGAGTTGAGTTTCTTGCATAGGTCAATTTTCCACTATTTGAGACATGTCAAAATCATGAGGTATCTTAGCTCCACTTTGTACCATCACTTGTAAGAAATATTGACTATCTCTTCTCATGATTTCCTCAACCAATCTATTAAAATGGGGATCCATAATAGAGTCTTCCACTTCTGTTGAATGTACTGAAATGTTGTCCATATTGTCATTGTGTGTATCATTGTTGTTTGTGTTATCCATGTTCTCAACATTTTGAGTGTTTCTATAAGGGTCCATGTCAGGTAATGTGGTATGATCATAATTGAAGAAGATATCATTGTCATACTCATAGGAACTCATGTTTGTAGACTCTTGAGCCTCTTTAGCTTCTCTCCTAGATTTTTGGGAACGGGTTTCAACCATGAACTAGGTCTTGACCAAGATGTGTGAGACTAGATGAAAATGGAAAGAGTATGGAAGACCAAGAGTTGGATGGAATGTAAATAAATATGAGGTGTACTTGCAATGTTCAAAGTGTAAGACCAAGTATGTATGTAGTAGAGTAGGTGTGGCTTCCAAAGAGATGATAATTTCTCTTGATGAGGTAAGTTGACCTTGACTCTAAGTAAGACCAAATGAGACCCAAAGGTGATAGACCTTGATGAGGGACCACTTAGTAAAATGTTGTTGTATGTATTGTGTTGACAAAGCAAGATGAGGACAAGCAAGTGACCTTTTGACTCAAGTTTAGAAAAATGTGAATGTAATGCAAGGTGTAAAGCAATGATGAACTTTGTTAGACCCAAGAATAGGCTAAATGCTAGATGAAAACCCGGAGAAATAACCTAGGAAGCTCAATAGTTCTGAAACTAATTGCTCTTGTTTGTTGGACTGTAAATTTTCCCCAATTTGTGAAGTTGTTTTTTGTGACCAAATCTGAATTTTTGACTATTTTTTGTGACAAGAGGACACAATGTTGATGAGGACTCAATGTTGGCAAGTGTTTAGACTCAAAATGACTCAAAAGAAAGTGTGTTGTTTGATGAAAAAAAAAAATTGCATACACTTGAAGACACAAAAGACACAATGTTTTGATGTTTGATCTTAAATGTTTGAGTGTTAAAAAGAAGACAAGGACAATTCTTATGGCTGGCCAGGACAATTGTTGTTGATCCCACATGGGGTTCCCCCCGAGGCTACGCTATTTAGAGTGAATACTTAGATGCTTGACCCCACTGGCTCCACCCTCAACACTCACTTCTCTGGGGCATCCAAGCATCAATCCCCACAAAAAATCCCCGTGGTGAAATTTGTATCTTTACTAAGAACTGTATGTGTGTGGGCCGCTCCAGAGGTCCGACCTCCTACCCCAACAACTAGAAGGATTTTGGCTTTCTAAAACAAAAAGGTGGTAGTAAGGGCATTTGCTCATATGGCCATACATGCGACACTTTCTGCTTTGTAAATACAAAAGGCTCCCAGCTGGTAGGGGTTACGCCCTACTATTAATCAAATAAATTTTATCAAACGGGTTTATGGGGAGACATAGTGTCAGTACGAACTAATCAACACACATTACCCATGGCTTTCACCATGGATACAATTATTTATAGTAGTTCAGAAGAGGTGGGTTTTCCTCACTACCACTTGGGTTGTTCTCTCCTCACTAGTAGTCCTAATGACCACATGGGGAGACAAGCCCTATAGAGATTAAACAAAAAGAGCCTATTGCCCAAGACACAAAAGACACTGATTCAATTTTAGTGCACCAATTGAATTGTTTTCTAGTCTATGGAAATAAAACAAGCAATGAAAATCAATAGAGAAACCCTTGCTAAGATCCTGCAACAAATATTTATGAGTAGTTTGGGTTGTTTCAAATTATTACCCCTTCCTGCAAGCAAACAAGTTAGGTTTATTTTAACAAAATCCCAAAACACTTTGTGAAATAGGGGCCTTTGACAATGCATTTTTGGACAAATTCAAAGATCTGATTTTCCATAAGTTATTTTGCATCATAAAAAACACAGCACCTGTAAAATTTCAAGGCATTTCTAGAAATGTAATAAAATCCAAAAAAGTTTCTAATTTGCTCCAAAAATTAATTTTTTTATGAAAAATCATAAACAATTCATAGAAAATGCAAAATTGATCCAAAAAACCTAAAATTTTTACTGGAAACTTCTGATAGAATTCCAAACCTTCATAAAAACATTCCTACAAAAATTCTAAGAAGTTCGTGAGATATGATCAAAATAATGCAACACCCTAACTTTTAAAGATCTAATTTTTTAGAAATTATTTTGCATCAAAATTAAAATCACAAAGAACAGATCATGTGTATAATTATGAGAAATTTCCAAATCTGTAAACAAATCCAAAAAATTCGCTCATTTTATCTCAAAATTATTTTTTTATGAAAATGCATAAACAATTCATAGAAAATTCAAATATGCTCCAAAAACTCTTATTTTTTTACTGAGGGCCTTTGATAATGTTCTTGACATGCAACAAAAATTTCATGCCAAAATTCAAATCTGTTTGTGTGATCTAATCAAAATGATGAAAAACCCTAATTTTTAAAGATCCAATTTTTTAGGAAATATTTTGCATCCAAATTAAAATTACAAAGAACAGATCTTGTGTATAAATCAGAGAGATTCCCAAAAAATTTGCTCATTTTCTCTCAAAATTATTTTTTTATGAAAATTCATAAACAACTCATAGAAAATTCAAATATGCTCCAAAAAATCTGAATTTTGGATTCCAAGCTCCTGGTATTGTTGCAAACCTGAAAACAAAAATTGTATGTAAAAAATCCAAGCCATTTGTCAAATCGGATCAGATCTCTCCAAGATCTTAATTTTGTGTCCAAAACCCTAGCTGCACAAGGTTATTCTCCAAATTATTTTACAAAACAGCAATATAGGGTTATAAAAACCTACAAAAAAAACATAGATCTAACAAAAATCCATGTCCCATCAGGCGTGCCAAAATGTATATGGTAAAAATGGAAAAATAATATTGAAAGACTAAATTAATTCAACCACAAAACCATAGCCTAACAACAACAAAGATCCACCATAACATATTAAGATTACCTAAGACAATGCAAATGAACAAAATCATAAAGATGATACCATCACATGTCCAATAGGGTTTGAATCTCCATTCTTCCTATCTCCATTAATCTTGCTTGATATATTTGCTCTCAGATTTTATATGTGCACAAGAGCTCAACAAAGAACAAAAATGTGGTTGCAAGTAGGCTTGATTGCATATGAAAGTTCAAAAGCATAGTTCAGGAGTTAGAATGTGTAGTTGAATTGAATAGGGTTGATAATGAAGGAAGCATCTCCTTATATAGAAGACACTATAATAAATGGAGGGATAAGATTAAGAGGTGTAAAAGATAGATGGTCGGCTAGGATTAGAGGGTAGGTAGAGGAAATAAGAAAATAAGAAGAGGATAGGTAGTATAGGAATTAAGAGATGAATGACATGTGTCATGGGTAGAAAAGGCTAGTGAATTAATTAAATAAATAAAGATTCATTTAATTAATAGAGGAAGTGGGATCAATTAAATAAATAAAGTACTTATTTAATTTAGGAAAGGATAATTAAAATAAATAAATGTATTTATTTAAATGAGAAATAAGGCTAGAAGAGGATAAATGAATTAATTAAATAAATAAAGATTCATGTAATTAATAGAAGAATTAGGCTTAAAATAATTAAATAAATAAAGATATTTATTTAATTAGACAGGACAATTTTAGGTGTCTACACATAGTATCTAAAAGGTACACAAATTTCAACTACCTCACAAGAAATATAATCAATGAATAAATTTCTACAATAGATCATATTGATTCTAAAAATCATAATCCCGCAATCACTAAAACATAGTACCTAAATCTATTAATGTATGTCAACCTAGACTAATAAGACAAGACTGATTATCACTAAACACAATGTTTGATTTCAAATTTGTTTAGAAAAAATACATAAGATTAAAGAGTCAATGACAATTGTTTGCATTCACACTATAAGAATAAGAAAATATTTTATTGATCAAAATAGAAAAGGAAAAATTAAAATTAAATTAAAGTAAATAGGGGAAGCATACCAGTAGCCGTTATAGCTAACATCATGCACCCACAGATTTTAAACATATATCGGATTTTGACGACCTTTTTTGTTGTTGTTGTCTTTGCATGTGACTTAACTACTTATAGCTATTGTTTTGGCTTATGTGTTTTAACGATGCACACTATGGGAACCGTTATGCACACAAGGGTCAAAAAGTACACTTTTCAAATTGTCGCCCGATACTTGTTTAAAGATGCACCAATAACTGTGCACTTAAAATTGCCAATACTTATTCTCAAATGCCCCAGTAGTTGTGTGCTATGGGTACCAGTAAAAGTTCACAAATGTGCCAATTATGAACCAAAAACACTAAAAAATGAGCGCTATTGATACATGTATAATTAATTAATGAACTTTGTTATTTATTTTTTTATTTTTTTAAAGCTAGTAATTGGAGGATTGAGTGTGCAAGGAGTGAATGATTATTGGAACATAAATGGTAACTAGTGCGCTTACCCTAATGATCTAACAATAAGACTCCATAGAGAAAAGCCCAAAGATAACAAGGCATGCCATATAGATACAACTGAACTAATGAACTAATAGTATAAAGTTTTTTTAATAGTCAAATGATATTTAATAGTGAAGGGTGGCATTAAAATGGTATTGTCACTCTCTCGCAATTGTCATGCCGAACTAATACCCTATAATTCAGCATGACAATTAATTTTCTTTCTGAAGGACGTGTTCCTTTCGACTGCGTCTATTCTCGCTCTAAAATGGATCTTTCGTACAGCATGTTAGCGACAGGTTAGTCAATCACAACCGTTAATTGCAAAATCAATGGTGTAAAACATGCGACTAACATGCATGTTAGTCAATCTTTACTATCATTTTGGAGCAAGAATAGACCCGTATGTTCCTTCCTAAATTTGTACACGATCTACTAAGTTGACATTTAATTTAATATTACTAAATATCAGGACGACTATTTGACATTTTCATGATAGTGAGTACCAATTTTCTTTTGTTTTAACATAGGTCTTCAACATTATTAGGAGCACCTTTTTTTTTCATTGAATCAAAGAAAAGTTACAAATAATAGAAGCTACAAGAAGTTGTTGTAGCTGGAAGATGATAACATAAATTAAAACAACATAAAAGTCTCACACTAGAGCTAGAAATAGGGATCCGGAGACAAACATTACATGACAACAACAATACAAATTTCTTTACACAAGCTGAACTGTTGATCTAAAGATGATTACAAGGCATAAACATGTCTAAATAGTTTGCAAAAGTCCATATGACAGCTGATCTGAAGTTGGATCACTTGCTCTCTAAGTTGCTGAAGTAGGGCCATAGCCGAATCATTTCTCTTGGTCAAATTTGGAAGTTGTGACTACAACAAAGCAATTTGAAAAGCTATATCAAAGTAAAGCAATAAAATACTAGTTTATAGAGCGTACCAATCCCAATGTTAAGAAATGTTTTTTACCTCGCCTTTTAAGATTGACTTTCTTCCTTCAATCCGTTTCTTTAGACCCATTCTTTAGGTTTGTGGGGTGTTTATTGTCAGGAACCAACATTCCTAATACTTTTCAGAAATTTAATGAAATGTAGGAGAAGAGCATTTTTTTTATCTTTTTCATTATTGTTTATTAGTTAAAAGTCTATTAAGAACTTATTTAGAGGGTCAATAGATATCTATTTTTTGAATGGGAGTTTGTAATAGATCAATTATACAACTTTATTGGTAGCAATAATGCACAATTATCGGGACATTTGTGCACAAGAATTGGGTCAATTTTACAAATTTTTTGGTTGTCAAAGTGAATAAGTATTGGGGAAAAAGGAAATATGTTTCAATGAGACTTTAAAATGACCACTTTTTGACCCTTGCACCTATAATATCGTTTTTGTTTACTACCCTTAAGCCATAATAATAGGTAGCAGCAATTAAGTTGCATATGAAGACAACAAAAAAATCATTAAAATACAATGTACTATTTAAGACCTTAGAGTGTGTGAAATTAGCTATAATAACTACTATTCTTCTAAATTATAAAATATAACTAGTTTTTTCTGGTAAGCAACAAATGGTGTTCTATCGTGATTTTTAGTAATTCTATTTTAATATGTTGCAAATTTGGTTTTTTCTAATTAATTTTTGATGAGAAATGAAGGTGGCATTTATGAACTCTAAAAAGTGTTGAATGTTATAAAAATAAAAAATTAGACATATAGGGGAAGAGCACCAATAGTTGAGCATGTATGAATTGTTGTGACAGTTGTTGAAAGCTTTTTTTCCAGAAATAGTACAAATAAAAACTATTGTTTGAAACATAAAATATCAATTTTTGTGTGTTTATATATTAATAATTACAATACATTGCATCAATATTTGTGACTTCAAAGTTATTATTGCTATGAAATGTACAAATAGTTGTAAAAAGTAGCCAATCATGTGATGCCACATCAGCTGTACAAGTATAGGGGCCTCTTTTGCATGCCTATTGGTCTCACTTTTTTTCTTGCACTGTTTTGGACACCTTGGCAAAAAGCATGCTGATGTGGCACCATACTTGATGATGTGAACCTGAAACCTTAACTTTAGCTATAAGCAGGGGACTTACCAAGTAAGCCGCTGTAAAGAATTGGGAGTTATTTGAAATTTTCACGTAAGATTTTGAGAAGCGCAAAGCTAGGGTGCACAACTACTGGGCCCTCTCTCCTAGATACACATTAAAAAAAAAGTTACTAAGTCGAAATAATCTAATGATTTACACTTTGTCTCAATATTCATTTGCAGATCAACAAAAACTTATCATAACGTAAAATCAATGAATCAAATTCCATGATAGGTCATGTTGGTTTCGAAAACTAACGAAAGAAAATTGATTATTACATTTATAAGAAGCAAAGTGTTGAGATATTTCACTAATCACAATAATTTCAAATTCCATAATCAGATCAAATAGTCAACAAGATTTTTTTACATTCACACAAAAAATATATAAAGAGCTAACATAAATTAATAATCAATGATAGTAAACAGTAAAAGGCGTCATGCAAATGGTATCATATGGTCATCCGCAGTTCTGTCCCGATTTAATCCACTGATTAAACAAGGCATTAGGGACAGGCCTGGAATTTGATAGGCTAAATGGCCATTTTTCCACTTTTGAACCGTATTTGATAGCTTAAAAAATTAGTAGAATGTATGCATTGACATGCTATTTTTTTCTAAAACCATATAGATGACACTTAAAATTATAAATAAACAATAAAAAAATATAGTAGCTATATATATCATAGAATATTATAATTTATAATATTGATATATATTAGTTTAGAATGTTTATTATAAAAATATAAATTTATTTAGAATATTTTGAAATGGAAGGATGTAGCTGTTTCTAATTTTATAATATTTTAATATAATTTTTTAGAATAGTTCTATTTTTTCATATGAATTTAGAAACTTGTCATAATTGAAATGGTAGAATATAATTGATCAAATATTTTAATATGAATTTTTATAATATATTCTATTTTTTTATATATAAATTTAGAAACTTAGTCAATTTAATTTTTTAAATATATTTAAGAAGATTGTTAAAGAAACTTTTCATAATATATATAATTTTAAAATTTTAATATTTATTATTACTAAATTAGTAATTATTAATTGACTATCATTTAATGTTAATATATAATATATATTAGTGTATTAATTTAGAAACTTATTTAGTAAATTTAAGATTTTTGCATATATTACTAATTTATCACTATTTTCTCATTAAGGCAATGATTTTCATTTCTTCCCAAGAAAAATTTGCATTTTGGTGTGGCTTCAATCTACTACTTTTATATTTTTTTGACAATTAATATTTTTCTTAAAACATCAAATGAAAGGCATTGAAATGACTAAACCGTCATAAAAAATTCACATGACAGGTAAGGGTGACCGTCAAATTCCAGGCCTGATTAGGGATATAGTATTTGGTGTTGGTACTCAGTTTCAAAGTGAATTGGAGAAAGAAGACCTTTGGTCAGATGGACAGAGTAATAAATTACATAACAAGGCATCTGAACCATCCATACAGTATTTACCTTTCAATATAGTATAACTTTTTGTATACACACCTCTTGGCATTAAAAGATATATCATTTTGTTTTTAATATAGAAAAAAACTTCTATTTAGACATCGTAAAGGTCTTCTGGAGGAGAGATTAATGATGTATTTTGATTTCACTGTAATAAATATTTAATCTTGAGATAGTTATCACGGTCAGTTTTGAATATATTTTTTCTTATTTGTTTGTTTGCTAATAGTTTTTAAGGATTCAAAGGTATATTTTGAAGATGAAAATTTAAATTATTGTATTGGTTATTTTTAATTATTGATAAATAGAATAAATAGGAAAAACCCTTTAGTCCACCAGTCATAAGAGACTTGGCGACTAAACGTAGTCTTCACAAGACTTTTTTGGCAAATAAGGTTTCTCCGGTTTCATTGGAAATCTCGAGGGGAGCAGATGCTTCCCCTCAGGGTCAATGAGGTTTTTATCTTGGAATGTTAAGGGCTTAAATGCCCTTAACAAATGACACTTGATTAAGTCATAAATGTACTTAACGAAGTGTGATGTGGTCATGGTACAAGAAACTAAGTTAAATCTCTCTTCTACTGATAGGTTATTCTCTTCTTGGAAAGTGTGGAATTTTTGTGCTTCTCCCTCTTGAGGTGCTTCTGGGGGTCTTGCGATCCTTTGGAAAGATTCTAGTGTTCATTTCTCATTAATTGCTTCCTCATCCAAGTGGATGCTTGATCTAGTCAAAAGTAGGATATCTAATTTAAAATTTTGGCTATTTAATGTTTATGGGCCGTCTAGGGTTTTAGAAAAAAGAAACCTTTGGGAATTTTTGGCCTCCCTTGTTGCTCCGCTACATAATATTTTTCTAATTTTTTGGGAGGATTTTAATACAACTACTAGTTTGAATGAAAACACTAGGGGAATCATCCCTAACAAGCATTCTATGTCAGATTTTTGCCTCTTCATTCAGTCATTAAATTTGGTCGATTGTAAACCGCTTAATGGGACATTTACATGGACCAACATGTGTAGAGACTTTTGCCAAATTTCTGAGAGATTGGATCATTTTCTGGTTTCGAAAAACTGGTTCAATTCGGGATAGGACTTTGTTTCCTCAGTTCTCCCCTTTACTGGATCTGACCATTTTCCTATTGAGTTTACTATTTTTGAGGACAAGGCACCTCGGAAGTTACCTTTTAAGTTTGAGCCAATGTGGTTTCGGGATCAATCTTTCCTACCTTCATTAAAGCAATGGTGGTACTCTACTCTAGTCTTTCCTGGGTCCCAGATGTTTCAGCTTGTTAAGAAGTTGGCCTTCTTAAAGTAGAGGATTAAGGTGTGGAATGTGTAGCATTTCAAGAACATTTTTGGAGAAAAGGCCAGGATTCAGGAAGAAATTGAACAAATTAATAAGAGCATTATGGCTTTAGGAATGTCCTCTCTTTTGTATGATAGGTTGAAGTTGTTGAACTTTCAACTTACTGAGACTTTGGCTAGGGAAGTATCTTATTGGAGGCAGAAGTCTAGAGATCTTTGGCTCTCCCAAGGGGATAGAAACACTAAGTTTTTTCATTCCTCATCTAAGTTCAAGAGGCAGCGTAATCGAATTTCTAGTATTACTGACTCTAATGGGAATGATTTGGTGGATGAGGAAGAGATTTCTTCCAAAGCCATTAGGCTCTTTAAGTCACTTCTTACAGTAGATCTAGTTGTGTTAGATAATGAGATTGTGCAATCAATCCCCTGTTTAGTTTCTCAAGAAGATAATAAGAATCTTATGGCTCCCTTTACTTAAGCTGAGTTGAAAGAGATAGTCTTTTCCATGCACCCAGAGAAGGCCCTGGGTCCGGATGGGTTTACGGCACTATTCTTTCAAAAGTGTTGGGAGTTTATAGGGAATGACGTATTGTTAGCCTTGGAGGAATCTAGAAGAAATAGGTCTATTCTTAGAGAGCTTAATACTACTCTTATTGCTATCATTCTGAAGGTGGATAATCCTACTTTGTTTTCGGATTTTCGTCTGATTGCCTTGTGTACTACTTTATATAAAATCTTTACTAAGGCGATTTTGGTTAGGCTCTCTAAGCTCCTTCCTTGGATTGTTTCCCTGGAATAGGGAGGATTTGTACCTGGTCGGGAAACATCTGAAGGTGCAATTGTCGCTCATGAAATTTTGCACTCCATATCTCAACAAAAGGTTCCGGCTGTGATACTTAAGCTAGACATGCTTAAGGCTTATGAACGGGTTATTTGGCAGGCTTTTAGGGTTGTTTTGCATTGATTGGGTTTTTCATGTTGTTGGGTTAAGTGGGTGTTTTATTGTATATCATCTACTCACTTTTCAGTTTTGGTTAACGGTTCCCCTTCAGGTTTTTTTGCTTCCTCTCGAGGACTTAGGCAAGGGGATCCTTTGTCTCCTTTTCTATTTATTCTTTTGGTAGAAGCGTTAAGTAGGGCCATATCTAATGCTACAACATCCGGTTTATGGTCAAGTATTAGAATAGATGACCTCCTTTCTCCGCAATCCCATTGCTTGTTTGCAGATGATATGCTTCTGTTTGGGGTAGCCTCTCTAAGGGAGGCTCAAGTTATTAAGAAATTTATCTATGATTATGCAGCTTTTTCTGGACAAAGTGTTAATAATAATAAGTCCAAAGTCCTTTTTGTGAATGTCTCCCCTCTAGTTAGAGATAGACTCTTTCGCTTTTGGAATTTCTAAGTAGAGACCCTCCCGTGTGTATACTTGGGCATTCCTTTTTTTCTAGGGCTGGATAAGGCTTCCTTTTGGAACAAAATTGTTCATACAATATCCTCCCGAATCTCTTCTTGGAATCACAAGTGGCTTATGATGGCTGGTAAAATTCTTTTAATTAAGTCAGTCTTGAATGCCATCCCCACATATTTGATGTTTGTTTTGCAGGCTTCCCCCCAAGTTATTAAGAGCATTAAGGTTTCCCTTAGGACCTTTCTTTGGAATGATAACTTGGGTGATAGGTCGAGGATGCCTCTCTTGGCTTGGGACAATATTTGTCATCCCAAAGATCTGGGGGGGTGCGGGTATTCATAATTTAGCTGCTCAAAATAAGGCTTTGGGGGCAAAATTGGTATGTAAATTATATGTTGACCCTCATAGTAAATGGATTACCATCATGTTTGCTAAGTATTTAAGGGGTGCTTCTAGAGAAAGGATTTTTACTACTTCATCTCTTCCAAAAGGTTCGGCATTTTGGAATTTTTTGGTATCTTGTAGGATGGTTATTTTACCACATCTATCCTGGGTTGTCCATAATGGGAAGAAAATCCAGTTTTGGGATGATGTCTGGAATGGGCACTCTACCCTTTCAGCTATCTAAGACTAGTCTCCTTTGTCTAGGATTCTATCAGAGCTTTGGGGGCCTTTTGTTGCAGATTATTTTGACATTGTCTCCATTGGTCCTTGTGTGATTGCGAAATGGAAGATTATCCCTCCCTTGTCTGTTGATAACAATCTTATACTGGCTTTTGTGGCAGAACTTCACAAAAGACCCCTTGTTTTCCAAAATAAAGAGGATTCCTTGGTTTGGATTAAGAGTGTTGTTGGTTCATATTTAGTTAAAGATGGTTATAATTCTTTAGTTCAGACTTCACCTTCCCTTGCTGGCCTGCTAAGCTTTTTTGGCATCCAACTTGTCTTCCTAAAGCAGGATCATTTGCTTGGCTAGCAGTCCAAGATAAGGTTCTCTCTAGGATGCGTTTGGACAAACTTGGGATTACAGTTGTATTCCCTTGTGTTTTTTGTGGTTATTGTATGGAATCCATGGACCATATTTTTCTGTTTTGTCCATTTGCTTCTAAGTGTTGGTATTGGTTATTTGGCATGTTTGGCTGGTCTTCTGCGATAGGTCCCAATCTACTCTCGCATTTCATGGCCTGTTCCTTATTTTTTTCCTCTTCGTTCTATTCATCCCTTTGGGTTGTGGCCCCGTCACTGGTGATTTGGAATCTTTGGCTCGAAAGAAACTCTAGAATTTTTAATCATAAATATGTCACTTTGACTGAAGTAATTGGTAAAATTCAAACCTCCATCAGTGAGGTGGTTCTTTCTTTCATCTATAAAAACTTAGATCACCTCAATTCTTTCTCTCATTGGGATAATTGGGTCACTTGGAAATGGTCTGCACTTCGTCTAATGCCTTCCCATGGGGATGTATCAGGTGGCCTATCTTCTTTGGTCAAACAAAAATTGGCTAGATGGACTCCTCCTCCATTCCCTTCATTCAAACTTCAGTTTGATGGGGCTTCCAAGGGGAATCCGGGAAGGTCTTCTATTGGAGTAGTTATTTTTTATCATTCTTCAAAAATCATCAAAGCTATGGGTAAACAAATTGGGTATGGTACCAATAATGTGGCTGAGTTTCAGGCTTTATCCTTTAGGCTTGATCTCGCTCTTTCATTAAACATTAAAGACATTGTTATTGAAGGTGATTCCATGGTGGTGTTTCAGGCGGTTGTAGCTAAGAAATGTCTATCTTGTCAAGTACAATATTTCTTAGATCACATTCTTCAGCAGTTAAAATGCTTTTCCACTTTTTATATCTCACATTGTTTTAGGGAGATCAACGTCATTGCGGATTTTTTAGCAAATAAGATTGTTGTTGAGGGTGTTGATTTCTTGGAGGTTTCTCCCTTGGACATTCCTACATCTTGCATGAAGATCTTTTTTTTAGTAGGTGGCCCTCCTTCTTCGAAACCTACTTCACTATCTATGCTTTGTTAGTATATATAGTAAAGGTGTTGGTCTTCATGATAATATTTGTATTATTGATATCTCATGTTACATTTTCTTCATGGAGTACGAAGTTTGTTGGGGTTTCTTCTATTGGTCTGAGATGCCTATTGTGTTAGTGCCTTCTCATGTCTCCTTGCTTTATGTGGTTGTTACTTCCCTATATGGCTATAGGGGGGATGTTGTCCTACCTTATGGCAGCATTCCTATTGTAGTCATATTTGGTAGTATCTCTGCACAAAGTTTGGGGGTAGGAGGGGTATCTTTATGATTGGATGGTGGAGTTTTTATTTCTCAGTTGAGTGGTCATCTTTTGGTTACCTTGGTTGCTGGGATTTTTTAACTTCTTTCGTAAGTTTGGGATCTCTTTGGATTTCAACAATCCTTACATATTAGTCAATATCTATACGACAGGGGTACTTGAATAGTATTTGTTTGATCCTTTATTTTTGGTAATCATTTTTCATTGTGACTGGTTGTTTGATGCCTTTCCATGAGGTTTTCATACCTTAAGCATTTGATTCTCTCTTCATTTCATATGGCATCATGGTTGATCTGCGATTCAGGGAGTTGTTTTAATGATTGGGGTTATTATGGTATCAGTTGGCTCTATCATTGCATGATCAACTTCATGTTAGCAACGTTCTCTTATGATGGGTTAATTATGATATGGTGTTCTTGTTCTTTGTTATATTATTATTGCTGAGCAGTTATGGCTTTCATTCGATCTTTGTCTTTCTTTTCACTCTAACATCATGTTTTGTTTTCTATGGAGAATCCTTGCCAAATTCGGTGGATGGTGGCTTTTTTTGAGGAATTGGAAAGAGTAGTTAATGTGGTATTGCAGAGGGTTGCTTATTCTGATATTACTCCTTTGGTTGTTGCTTTGGATTATTCTTTGGATCGGTCTCATCCTTCTTCCTGAGGTTCTTCAATATCCTTCTTTGCTTCTTATTTGGATATGTTTATGTTTTCTCACCATATTTGTGATGGTAGGATCTCTTATTCTTGGTTCTCTCATGGCTCTGAGTTTTGTTTTCTTCAAAGCTTTGGATTCTTGTGGTGTTTAAATAGGTTGGATTTAGGGGTGATGGCACTAAATTTTGGTGGACATTCTTGGCTCCATCTTCAAATGCTCTCTTCTAGACTGATTCTTACAGCTTCCTTTATATCTAATGCAGATGGCAATGTATTGCAATGTATCTGGGGGGTTTGGTTTGCCTATGGGCTTTTTGTAATGAGTAGATAGGCTTATTTTCCTTCGAGCAATACTAAAGGGTTTTCTTACTGGTTCTTTCCCTTCAGTGCTCTTTGAACCAAACACATGTAAAATATATATATAATCAATATAATTTTAGTGGTCTCATCCACTTTTATCAAAAAAAAAAAATGTATTGGTTTTTTTAAATTTTGATTTAGGACATGGGAAAAGATATAGTTCATTTGCAAGGAAATGTTGGGAGCATTTTCAAAGTAAATTAGATTTTCAATGCCCTAAACTCCAAAGTCTATTGGACTAGTTTAGAATATGGAATGGATTGAGTAAGAAAGGGACCTTTGCTAGTCTTTGGAAAATAATCCTTTCAACAGTGATCTAGGAAGTATGGAAAGAAAGGAACTGTAAAAATTTTCAAGATAAGGAACTGTAAAAAGCATGATCTTTACTCTATGGGATGATGGGATGATGAGGATATCTAAAGGTTTAATAGTTCCCAAAATATAGGGGGGAAAAGTGATAGGATATCCACGATAGATAGAAAGAAAATCAAGTGATCACCCAGCCAAGCTGGTTGGATTAAAAGTAACTTTATTTGGATAATTAGATGTATTACTGCATTCTCTAATAATTGTTATCAGGCAACTATTGTTCTAGACTTTATTCTCACATCTTTTTTCAGATTGTCTTTCTTTTCTTATCGCTTTAAGTCTTATCAAAGAGGACCACCAAAACCATCGACCGAGTCCAATGAATCAAAAAGCAACTAATGTAAATTTAAATTTGTAACAAATTTGGACAAAGTCAAAGAGTGTTACAATGGTTGGTATATTCTTTTTTATCAGCTACTCATTGGTAGTATATATTCATTGCTAACTGCTTCATTCAAAAAAAAATTTAAAAAAGACAAAATGATTAAAGAGCAAGATAATCAAGAAATTAAAAATTAGATTTAAACATAATTGCATTAAGTTGAGATTTAAAGAGATGTCTCAAAAAAATAAATTCACTAAAGTTAAGAATTGGACAAGTAAATACCACTAGGGGAAGCATAAAGCTAGCCTCGCAAACCCACAAATTTTAAACGGTACATAGGATTTTGATAAAAATAAAATGGTTGTCTCTGTATGCGACTTAACTACACATAGCTATTGGTTTGGTTTCTGGTAGTAACTATGAATGTTGTGGGATCCATTATCCGTACAAGGGTTAAAAAGTACATATTTCAAAGTGTCGCCCAATATCTATTTAATGATGCCGCAATAACCCTGTACTTAAAATTGCCAACACTTTTGCACAAATTCCCCATTAGTCATGCTCTATAAGTACCAATAAAGGTGCACAAATGGACCAATTGTGGTTCAAAATTGCTAAAAAATGAGCGGTTGTTAGTACATGTGAAAATTATTAATGGACTTTTAGTTACTTATTTTTTGGCTTTTTTAATTTAAAGTTGGTAATTGGCGGGTTGGGTGTGCAAGGAGTGAATGGTTATTTGAAAATGAACATGAATGGTTTGTGAAAATGAGATAATTTTGTGTGTGTGTGTGTGTGTGTGTGTGTGTGTGTGTGTGTGTGTGTGTGTGTGTGTGTGTGTGTGTGTGTGTGTGTGTGTGTGTGAGTGAGAGAGTGAAAAGGGGACATGACTAAAAATCAAGAAGATAGTCATATTCTTAGAGATTTGAAAGATTTTTCATAACTAAAATTATAAACATCATAATTCAAATAAGTCTATTCTAGCCCATACCTCCATTTTCAGTCATCATCATTTTTCAAAACACACTATTTTTTCTCCTCAACAATTTCAAAGAGATGAGCATGTTCTAAAACATACTCTTTTTAGTCAGAGATATTTATAGCTATGCCATTTTTAATGTTTTGGCACAATTCGTAGCACTTGTCATTTTTAGAGCTTGAAGTCAAATATTACTAGGTCATCTATTATCAAATCTCTTTATGCAATAGATGTGAGTTCAAAGTGATAGCTTGTAATAATTTGTATCTTAATCTAATTAGTAGTCGCATAGTTTAGTTTAGGATTGAAGGATAAGATATGATAAGAAAAAATGCATTGCATGCAATCATTTATTATTAGAGTAGAACTTATAGTTGAATTCAATTATTTTCACATGTAATAGCTTTTTAAACAACAGATTGTTGTTTTGCACTCAATTTCTAGTGATAATTCTGATGTTTGCTTCTTGCCAAAATTATTTTTTGTCTAGTATTGATGATTGTTAGTCTACAATTTATTACTCATTCAATAGAATTCATTATGTTATTTTAATATTAATATAAATATAGAATAAATATATTATTCATTTCCGTTTCAATACAATTAGAAGATACATGAGAAAAAATCTACCAAATTTATCAACATCCATTATTTGAACACTAAATTCCTTTGATATATTCAATCATTAGCTTAAAATTATGTTGAGGGATTCACCTAGCACTTTCTAAAGTCTTAAGTTTAGGGGTCGAGGATATTTGTGACAACCATCAATTTCTAACAACAAGAATTAAGATCCTTTGACTATTGTCATTAGGTTTGTGTCCTACACAAAAAATTACAAGGATCCTTGTAATAGTTTATAGCCTCAAGACAAACTTAAAAATAAGATTAATGAACAAAAAAAGCTTTAAAATATTAAGTTTTGATATTTCAACTAACAACATGGAGGTGTAAATGTATTGTGTGATTTTTAAATTTTTTAAGATGTCTCCAATAAATATATTATAAAAAGTTTAAATTATAGAATGAAATAAAAAGGTTTATGTTTTTGTTAACCTCTCATATTTTTCCTTTTACTGACACAACTTTTATGCTTTAGACAAATACCATATACATTTAGTTAAAGAATAAATATAGATCTACTCTTTGGATATGAAATGTCCTTGAGAATTATACAAACATTTAGAAATAAACTGCACTACTCTCTCTATTTATAAATTTTGAGTTTTTATTAGATTCACAACAGTTTTTATTAGATTCACAACTTTCATTAGCATTTTTCTTCTTCTTTATGTTGAAAGGATAGATATCTTGAATTGCTTTTAGCAATTTGTTGCTATTGAAAGCTCTGATCATAGATATATGGGACATACATATACTAAGTCATGAAATTATACTCGAAAAATTATAATATTAAAAATACCTTTCATATTGTAATATTAAATAACACATTTGCTACTATAATATGGTGTTTTTTTTAATTTAACATCACTACTATATATATCACTATTATGATATAATCCTGAATGTATCTCTGTCCCTAGAAGTGTCTTTATAATTCTAGGTGTATTTCTATTATGCTAATTCTAAATGCATCCCTGCAACTTGATTCTAAATGCATCTCCTATTAATCTAGAATGTTATTTACCGGTTATTCTATTAAATTTCTCTTGCGGTATAATTCGAATTCTATTTATTCATGAAATATCTATTTTGGTTTAGGGCGAACCAATTACAGATTGCTTGCTGGTGGCGAAGCCTGGATGTGCTGGGTGCGCTCCTCTCCTTCCGCGAATCTGCTTCTAACATAGCTATTATTTGCCTGTACGCGGGAGCTACAAGCCATACGCATCCGAGTGTATATTCGCGTCTCTTTATCCGTCGATGTTAGATGCACTATCTGCTATTAGTCCTTCACCCTCTCCGTCCTCTCTCCTCGCCCTTCGTGTATCCCCGATGCAGTATTCATAGGCATCATGAGATGCTTCCTCTGCAATCGTGACTCCCGGGCGTGGCTCTTGGTTTTGCTATGTCCAGTTTAATTCATTTTACGCATAACCATTTATTTGTTTATACTCCTATTCCTTTACTAATTCGATTTGTTTCTTTATTTATTAATGTACATTCACAAGGTCCCATTCCATCTGGCTTAGGTTTACTTGTCAATCTTACATAGATCTTAGCCAGAACAGGCTTAGTGGTCCAATCCCCCTTGTGAGCGATCTCCTATCTCTCGTCGTATTAGATTTACATGATAATCAATTGGAAGGTAGTATCCCATTCAGTTTAGGCAAAATTAGAACGCTTAAAAGCTTATTCCTTTCCGACAACAAGATAAGTGGGGACCCTTCCCTTCCATTTGCAAACTTTTTCACTCTTCAATAACAACATGAAGGAACAGTTTCAGATCAATTTCTCTTGCGCAAAAGTTCAAGGTTGGAAGAATTCGACTTGTCTTATAGTGGGTTGAATGTCCACATTGACTCGGCACCTTAGAATCCGCCTTTTCAGCTCCGGACATTGAATTTGAGGTGGTGTAAAATTGGAGACCCAATTCCCAGCTGGATTTCAACTCAAGTTGTACTTGAAACTGTGGACATATCAGATGCCAATATTGTGGAAGATCTTCCATGTTGGCTATTGGAATTTGTTTGAACCTGTCCAACAATCATTTGGAAGGTCCTCTCATCGTTACATCAATCTCAGTTCGAATGCAGGTATCGCATCTATCTGTAAATGAACTGCCTGAAGTAAATTTACAGGTTCTTTTACTTGCAGATAACAAAATTGAAGGAAGAATACCAATTTCACTAGAGACTCTGACATCTCTAAGTCTTCTAGATTTGTCAAATAATCGGCTAACAGGAAATATCCCTGTTTGTTTGGAAAAATTGCAATCTCTTCAAGTGCTACATTTGGAAAACAAACTACTTATATGGAGAGATCCCTACCAGCTTGGCCAACATCTCAAGACTTGTAATACTCAACCTGGCAAATTATGAACTGGAGGGTGCGATTCCTAAGGAGATTGGGAACTTAACCAGGCTTGTGTCTTTGCATCTTGAAAAGAACAATGTGCAAGGACTCCTTCCTCCATCTTTAACAAAACTTTCAAAACTGCAGGTGCTTGACGTGGGAGAAAACAATTTGACAGAAAAAATTTCAGATTGGATTGCTAACTATTCAAGTGTACAAGTTCTTGTTCTAAGATCAAACAATTTCAGAGCCAAACTTATAGAATCTAACTCGACCCTCCTGTTCTTATAGCCAACTGATTAAGAAAATATAATAACAGAAAGCAAGAAACAATAACAGTAAAAACAATTGCAGCCAAACACAATTAATCTCAGAAATAAACAATGCTCTTTTTTTAATGCAGACCCTTGTTTTTCAAGAAGAGATTCTTTATTGTAGAATACTCAGAAATTACAAAGCTATTAAATAAATAGTTTTGTTGTGCTTCTAAAAACAAAATTCCAAAGATCCTTAAAGAGCATGCACAACATGCATTATTCGGAGGAAAGAGTTAGCTATATATCTATATTAAAAACAGATTATACATTGAAACTAAATAAAGTTTCCCAAACAAAATAACTTGCATGGACATGCATTATTGAGTCGAATTTAGAACTAGGAGATTATAAACTATTTCTTTTCCTAAATATATAAAACTATGAATGGTTGTGCATGATCAATGGATGGATTTCGGTGCAGCTTGGAACAAACGGTGGAACTAGCAGTTTAGCGATGCATGGCAATTACTTTGTGTTTGATAATGGAAGCCAAAAAAAGTGGCTAGGCTCAAAGCTGCATGAATAGCATCAATCATCCACATACTCCCCCTTGATGCTGAGAGGGCTCACAATTTGATCTCGAAGTTTCAAAAACTGAGCATTTGCAACTGTCTTGGTGAAGATATCCGCTAGCTGATACTGAGTATTGATGTGCTTCAATTCAATTTCTTTCTTCTGCACCAAATCTCGTATGAAGTGATATTTCATATCAAAATGCTTTGTTCTGTTGTGATGAACCGGATTCTTAGCTAACTTGATGGCACTCACATTGTCACAATAAATCACTGTAGGCTGAATTTGCTTTTCTCCAATTTCTTCCAAAGCTTTTCTAAGCCAAAGAGCTTGTGTACCTGCTAAGGTAATTGCAACATAATCTACTTCTGTGGATGAGAGGGCAACAATACTTTGTTTTTTTCAGCTCCAAGTAATTAATCCAGAACCAAAAGAGAAACAATTCCCAAATGTAGACTTACTAAGGTCATCCATACTACCTCCCCAATCTGAATCACTAAAGCCTACAAGATTGAACTTTTTAGAAGAGTGGTAATGAATGCCAAAATTTAAATTTCCTTTCACATACCTCAAAATCCTCTTGTCTGCCTTCATATGTATTTCAAATGGATTTGTCATATACCTTGAAATAAGTGAAATTGAATATGTAATATCAGGCCTTGTGTGGGTTAGAAATATCAAGCTCCCCACAATACTTCTATAAATTGTCTCATCAACTAAATCAGCACCATCATCTATGCATAACACATCTCCATGAGCACTTGGAGTGGAGACAAGGTTACAATCGATCATATCAAATTTATTCAGCATATCCTGTGCATACTTTGTTTGACAAATGAAAATCTCATCCTTACTTTGATAAACCTCCATTCCTAGAAAATATTTCATCAGACCAAGATCTTTCATCTCAAATTCTTTCATCATAGCAACTTTGAATTCATCTTTCATCTTAGAACTACTACCCATATACAAAACATCATCAACATACAAACTTATGATTAGAATATCAATACCTTCTTGTTTTTAGTAAAGGGTAGGATCACTTTTACTTCTCTGGAAGCCATTCTCCTAAAAGTATCCATCAATCCTGGCATACCATGCTCTTGGTGCTTTCTTGAGGCCATACAAAGCCTTCTTCAACCTATAGACAATATGCCCTTTTCCATATACTTGAAAACCCTAGGGGTTGTCTGTTTTTGGAAGCATAACCGTGAGCGTCAGCAGTTGTGTCAGGGTTTGCTCAATCCCGATTGGTTTCACCTCCTATTCGATCGACTCCTTACTCCCCTCCAAACCCACCAATAGCAATGAGAGAGGCACCACCCCCCGCTATGGATGAATCAACCGAACCTGCTTTCATTAGCAGGCTGATTAATGGCAGTGGGAGGGACTATAGTTGAGAGAAGATTCAACGGCTGGCAACTACCTTTGAGAATAGTAGGGGCCCGCATGCACACCCAGATCTGAGGAACGGAATAGAGATAAAAGCTAATGACTAGCTATAGATGGAACTATCCATGAGCGCATATGATAGTGTCATATCCATCTATATAGGGTGCCCTATATAGAGATAGCCCTAGAGTCTCATTGGCATTAGCATTGGCACAGTATAGTCGTTGGCATTGTTTTTAGGTGGGTGGGAGTAGCTATAGATCTCTAATTTGGCCCCTCAAATTATATGGGATTCGCAATTTAGATGCTGATAGGGGGACCTCGACCCCACTCCACTTCTTCTGAGCTGCTAATGAAATCAGCATTCTTATGGTCTCTTGTCTTGCTACTGGTGCAAATGTCTCTTCATAATCAATTCTATACTTCTATGTGAAACCTTTAGGAACTAATCTTGCCATGTGTCTTTCAACACTCCCGTCACTATTAAACTTGGTCTTATAGACCCATTTGGTGCCAATCTTTTTCTTATCATGTGGAAGTTCTATTAACTTCCTAGTGTCATTCATTTAAATGGAATCCATCTCTTCTTCCATGGTTTGCACCCAAACCTCATTAGTAAATGCATCTTCAAAACATGATGGTTCAAAATCAGCCTTGGCTAATAAAGCAAAATTCACTGTCTCACCTATTGGGTTTTCTTCATGTACTTGATTTTCACTCCTTTGGTAGATATCACTCAATCTCCTTACCTTTCTTGTAGAACTTGGAGAAGAAGTTGGACTTGAACTTGGTACTGAAGAACTTGATGAAGAGCTGCTAAGTGGAGTTAAACCACTGGATACAGAAATATTAGTTGGCTGCTCATGATCAATATCAGCAATTATATCATCATTCAAAATATATTTTAGCTTCTCAACATGGCCTTTTTGATGACCATAAACTCCCCCTTCATGAAAAATGACATATCTTGAGACAATAAGCTTGTTAGTGAGGGGATTATACAATCTATAAGCCTTTCTTTTCTCACTATACCCAATAAAAATACATGACTCACTCTTTGCACCAAACTTCTATCTATTTTGATTAGGTACATGCACATAAGCCAAACAATCAAAAACTTTGAAATGATTAACATTAGGCCTTTTTCCATACTAAGCTTCATAAGGAGTAATCTTTTCTAGTGCACTGGTGGGGCTACAGTTGAGGATGTACAACGTTGTAGCAACTGCATCTCCCCAATGAGAATTGCTCAATCCCTTGGTTTGTTACATGCACTTTGCCATTTCAACCACAGTACAATTCTTCCTTTCAGCTACTCCATTCTGTTGAGGTATGTGTGCAGTAGTAAGTTGCCACTTGATGCCATTAAAATCACAATAACTTTGGAAAGCCTTTGAGAAAAATTCTCCTCCACGATCAGTCCTTAAACACTTGATCTTGCATGCTTTCTCATTTTCCACAAGAGCTTTAAACTTCTTGAATGTATCTAGGGCTTCAGGGTGAACTCACAATACTGGCTCCCACTTTTTGACCAACTTTGACACTTATATGAATATTTTGAAAAAAACCTTCACTTTCCGACACTTATAACTTTTAAACCGTTAAGAATTTGAAGATGATATAAACTAGTGATTTTTAACATCTTGTTTGTAGATTCTAAATATATTTTTTATAAATTTGTTTGAATAAAATTTTATTGATTTTTCCATCTCCCTGAAAAAGTATTTTTTTTACAGCAAACAACATTTTTTAAGAGTGATGTGTATCCCGAAATGCATAATTTTTTTTTATAAATGATAAAAACTTAATTATTTTGAATTTTAGTTTGTAACATCAATACCCAGGGCATGTAGTTGGTTTGATAGTGATATGTTGATTATTTTTCATTTTATTAAGTTTTGAAGTTTGACTAATTATAATTTAGATATAGGTGTACGTTTGAACACATAACTTGTTCTATATATATCAAAATTCAATTTTCTTTTTTTTTTAAAAAAGAAAACATCAATACCTAGTGCATAGATATTTTTCAAATTTTTTTTTAGTTAGTTTACTATTTTTCCCAATGCATTTAACAAAGAAGTTCATGTTCGGTGAAAAACCTACATTCATAAGAAATAAAATAAAAATATATTAATGAAATTAAATATATTAAAAGTTGTACTATTTGGAAAGATTATAATAAGGACTAAATACTTTAAAAAAAAACTTTTAAATGAATTAATTTGACCCCCCAAAAGCTAATGTAAAATTGGTTTTTTGTCAGCATTTGATGGATGCAAAGGAGACTCCATTGCAAGTATGATTTAGAAGTAGAGAGGTTCTATCCAAGAAATTTTGATCTAAGAGCCTTTGATTTAACTCTCTTCAATTAATTACTTAAAATGGGACCTCTTAAAGCTTAAATCATTATATTTCCTAAAAAATGTATGATTTCAACAAAAATCAAGATGTACCAAAAAGTGGGAACCAGATTTGTGAGTTCACCCTTCATCATTGGTCTTTAAAGAATATACCCAACAATTTCGTGAGTAATCATCAATAAAAGTGATGAAATATGATGACTTGCCCAAACTCTTAATCTGCATAGAACCATATATGTCTGAATGAACAAGCTGAAGTGGGTGATGGGCCCTCCATGCATTACCCTTTGGAAACTTTTCCCTTGCATTTTTTCCTTTAGCACAACCTTCACAAACCTCCTTGTGTTCCTCAACCTTGGGGAAACTAGAAACTAATGCATGTGAGGTTAGAAACTTCAAACTATGAAAATTTAAATGCCCATACCTGAGATGCCATAACCAACTTGAATCTTCATAAGCCAGATTTCCAGGGTTGTTGTTATGTTCATCTAAACTCAAGGGGGACATCCTATTTCTTGTCATAGGCACAAGAGTGATCACCCTATTTCCCTTATTCTTATCATAGATAGTACATGTCTTATTCTCAAAGACTACTTTATAATTTTTCTCACATAGTTGCCCAACACTTAACAAATTGCACTTCAATTGTGGAATATAATAAATATCATGAATACTCTTAATACCTTCTTTTGTTTGGACCTCCATAGCTCCTTTGGCAGCAACCTTCAACGATTTATCATCACCAAGCTAGATCTTGGATTTGAAACTTCCATCCTTTGTTGAGAACAACTTCTTATTCCCTATCATATGGTTAGAGCATCTAGAATCTAGGTACCAAACATCTTTACTAGTATTTTTGCCCTTGGCATAAGATAAAAATAAGTTATCAGGAGGATTCTCACTACTTTCTTGAGCATAGTTAGCACTTTTACCTTCTTTCAATCTGCATTCTCTTTCAAAGTGGCCATACATGTTACAATGGTAACAATGAACATTTCTCTTATCAAATCTGCCTCTACCTCTTCCTTTTGAGCCACCTCTACCTCTTGAAGAATTTGGCTTTTCCCTTTACCTTGGCCTTGATCGATTTTGACACTATTGCTTCTTGCATCTTCATTTTTTGTGATTTGTAATTTAGAGGAAAACGCTTTCTCTACACCTTCAAAAGAATATTTCAATCTTTTTTCATGAGACATTAGGGATCTAACCAATTGATCAAACTATAGTTTTGTCAAATCCTTGTTTTCTTTTATGATTATTGCTACATGATTCCATCTGGGTGTCAAAGATCTCAACACTTTTTTTATCAAAACTTCATTGCTTACAATTTCCCCAAGTGTAGCCATTTTATTGACCACATCTTTGACTCTGACACAATAATCACTTATACTTTCAGCTTCTTGCATCTTCAAATTCTTGAATTCTCGCTTCAATGTTTGAAGCTTGACCACTTTAACTTGATCACTACCCTGGTAAGCTTCTTATAGAGTCTTCCAAGCATCTTTAGCGGTTGTTGCTCCTGATATTGTTTGAAATAAGCTCTTATCAAGAGCTATCTGAATGTAAAATAAAGCTTGAGCATTATTTTTCCTTGCTTCCTTTCTTGTTGTTCTTTCATTGGTTGTAAGAGCATTCCAATCAACTAGCTCCTCATAACCTGATTCAATAATCTCCCACAAATCTTTTCCAATCAAAAATGTCAACATCTTAATGCACCAATAATCATATTCATTCTCGTCAAATTCTAGAATGGGCATATGGTTAGAATTCAATATGATTAACTATGGCGAAATTCCAACTGTAAAACTTTAACCCAAAACAATTTTACCAGCTCTAATACTACTTGTAGAATCTAAATCGACCCCCTAGTTCTTATAGCCAGATGGTCAAGAAAATATAATAATAGAAAGCAAGAAACAATAACAACAATAAATATAGCAGAGGTAAAAACAATTGCAGCCAAACACAATTAATCACAAAAATAAACAATACTCTATTTTTAATGCAGACCCGTGTTTTTCAAGAAGAAATTCTTTATTACAGAATACTCAGAAATTACAAAGCTATTAAATAAATAGTTTTGCTGTGCTTCTAAAAACAGAATTCCAAAGATCCTTAAAGAGCATGCACAGCATGCATTATTGGGAAGAAAGAGCTATATTTCTATATTAAAAACAGATTATACATTGAAAACTAAATTAAGTTTCCCAAAGAAAATAACTTGCATGGACATGCATTATTGAGTCGAATTTACTGGGAGATTATAAACTATTTCTTTTCCTAAATATATAAAACTATAAATGACTGTGCATGATCAGTGGATGGCTTTCGGTGCAGCTTGGAACAAACGGTGGAACTAGCAGTTTAGTGATGCATGGGAATTACTTTGTGTTTGACGGTGGAAGCCAAAAATAGTGACTAGGCTCGAAGCTGCATGAACAGCATCAATCATCCACAAAACTGCCTCCACATATAGGCGCAATGCCCGAGCTTCGAGTCTTCGACCTTTCTTCTAATCTGATTTCATGTCACCATAGGCTGCCATTACAGACCATTCTTAACAACCTCAAATTTAATATTTTTACTATTCTGGCAGCTTGGCAGGAACTAAGCTCCAGTGCAGCCTTTGTTAATGTTAACATAATATTTTTTTTAAATAGCAAATATTTTTTGACATGATTTATCAACATTTTGTGCTCTAGTAAGCATTGGATAATTAACTTAGAGAATTTTATCATAGAAGGAAATAATCTTCCCATATTTCCTCCAAGTATTAGGTATAATCATTTCAGAATCTCTCTTTGCCTTTGATCTTCAAATACACCTGTATTTTACATATGAAATTATAATCTGACTTTGTTTTTAAATTCAATAAAAAATAATACCAAAAATAGTGTAATCTAATTTTTTTTGTGAAAACAATATTTTATGATATTTTTATACGATATTAATTTTTATTAAGATCGTATAAATCGAAGGTGCCAGCGCACCCTGATCATAGTTAATGTAAACTTTGCCAGCATCTGGATCAGCAATATCGGCAAAGGCTTGCCGAGATAAATCGAAGGTGCCCGCGCATCGGGCGGGACAATGATCAACAATCTTCACGACGATGGATCCACTCTTGCATGGCTTCAGAACGCCTTGATTTGTTGCGTCGGTGCATGTGATTCGGTACTGTCTTCCACAAGCGGCTCCATTGTCCCAAATTGTGTCGCTTGCCGCTGCAAACAAATCTCCTGCTGGAAATTGATCCGGGTCATTTCCATAGCACGCCGTTGCTGTAAAACAATAACATGCTATTAAACTCGTCATATACAAGAACACTGGCGACTAACTTTTATCATAATGTTCAATCAATCACTATTCCATCATCCATAAACGGCAATACCCATCATTGAATTCAATAACAATTAAAAAATATGCTTACGGACATATGGAGAAGTGTAAAATGTGGCAATTCCTTGCTCAGCCATAGAGCAATACCATTTCCACATAAAACTCATCACGAAGACAGCCCGCCACATGCTAGAAATACCTCCGCCTGCCATTCTCTCCCAAGACTCTCTGATTCTCCTGCTCAATTCTATCATTCGTCAAGAACAATAGAGCTGCAATTTGTGAATGCTGAACATTGGAATTGGGTATGTATAGAATAGAATACAATAGGGGCTAGGGTAACCTAGGCTTGCATCATGGGTCTAGTCAATGGTGGCTACCCTTGTGCATATGATGCACGGATCATTGCGTGTTTAACTAGTATATATGAATGACCTTGACCAATGCAGATGAATG
This sequence comes from Cryptomeria japonica, assembly GCF_030272615.1. Classification (NCBI taxonomy): domain Eukaryota; kingdom Viridiplantae; phylum Streptophyta; class Pinopsida; order Cupressales; family Cupressaceae; genus Cryptomeria; species Cryptomeria japonica. The sequence goes on from NC_081409.1 coordinate 134,342,607, forward strand.
ACCTTGACCAAAGCAATTATGAATTAAATTTATTGATTCTTCCGTGATTAATGGTCTCGAGTCTGGACCTCCATGGAAGAATTTCTAGATGCTATTTTTCCCATCCTAGTAAAAATGATATATTTGTATGTAAACAAAAACACAAATAAATACAACCTTTTGGTATCATAAAATGGTGAAAATTGCTGCAGAAGCGGTTCTTCGTATAAAAATCTATGCATAGGAATCTACCCACATTATTTTATTCGATGGTCAATAATTTTACACTGCATCCCAAAAAGTTATAAATAATTGTCTTAAAATCTTGAATTAGATTATTTTTAAGAATAGCAATAGTAATTCAACGGACATTAGAGGTGAACATTCATGTCATTTTCTTCAGCATGGTCAGTTCAACATATGGAGATAGTGCTTTTCTTTTTGTCATTTTTTTTCATTATAGATTTCAAATTAAAAAGGAGAACGATCAAAAGAATTCAAATAAAAATTATGATTTTAGGTGAGTATTTTGATTGGTTTTTTAAAGGAAAGATATTTGTGTTAGATATGCTAATCTTTTAATTCAAATTACAATTTATTTTGATTAAAGAAATTCTACTACAACTCCTCTCTTTAGATTTCAAGGTACTACATCTTAATCTATGTCATGAAGATATTAATGTAATGAAGATATTATTGTAGATAAGAACAACTTTATACTACAAGTGTTAGTGATAACTTAATCTATAGATTAAAAATAATCTTTAACTAACTATGGTTATGAATAATCCATACAAATTAACATTTCTAATACAATATAACATCATATTTATCTATTTATTTTTAAAATCTACTTTTTGTAGTATAGAATGTAATTTAATTATAATTTGAAGTATCACCAAGATTTGTAATAAAATAGAGCACATTTGTGGATTGTTAATACAATGGGGTGATTTTGATATGTTGATCGCGTGTGATATGACATACAGGAGCGAACTTGCTCTGATACCCCTGATCTGAATTATGGATTCAGATGACAACACCTGAGTGAGAACCTGCACTATTGTAAATTTTGTTTACAAGAACATGAAAGCATAGAATTGAAGCAAGCCAAAAAGTATTGTATTCAATTCAAAAATACAACTTTTAGTAGTCCGAGGGATTCCAAGGGTCACCAACAACTCCTTGAGCAGCAAAAAACCAATAGTCATATCAGGTTTATTTACATAATAAAATCTAAAACTATGTAATTTTTCAAAAAAACTATATAAAATTTGTCCTAACTTTAACTAGGCATAACTTTCTGCACAGGACTCGAAATTATGAGCCATTTAACTCATTGGAAAGGTCTCCAAGAGTTGTAGGCGAAGATTTGAAAGCCACTTTCAATGGATAAAAATGCCCTTAAGGCCTTCAAAAATGCCATTTATTAACATATAGAAAAACTAAAAAAATATGAAAATATTTTTTCAACTATTTCAAATTTTATTCTGATCAGCAAGATGTGAATATCCCACCACGCAAAAATACCAATTCTACCCAACATATGTGCTTATTGATATATCTAATAAATAGACATATTTTTTTTCTTTTTTTTAAATGATTTCATCATATATTTATAGAGAGAGATATAGAAGGCATATAGTCTGAATATACATATTAAAATAAGGATATAAAAATTACATTGAAGTTAATAAAATATTGGATCTTATGAATAGAAATTTTTTGCATAGGGCCACATAAATTAGTATGAACTAACTCCAATGGTTCTCTTACCCTTCTTGAGTTTCCTTATTGAAAGGTCTTCCTATGCTACTTACTCAAAATGCAAGCCTAACACTTGCTACTAGGGTATACTATCCTTAGCAAACCATCAACCATTATTTTCTTGGACAAAACCCTCAAACCAACATATCCTAAGTGTCCATACATAAGATGTCACAGTTTGGGGGGTGTTGAATGACTACCTCATAGGTTAATTGCTTCATTGTTGTGCACTTTCCTTGCTTGGGAGGTGTAGCTACAAACTAAAATGACAAATATGTCTCACTCTTCACTAGAAACATCTAGTACTTAGTCATTTGAACTACTGGAACTAATTTTTTACTCCCATCTTTGTACAAAATGATATATTCAATCTTCTCCATCAACACTTTATATGCATTTTGGATCAATTTTCCAACACTCATCAAGTTGTGCTTTATTTATATTAGGGGTAGAATACACGTTCTCAATCTCCTTCTTCTCACCTTTCTTGTTGTGGATCATAATATATCATTTTCCCACAACTAGGACTATTCCATTGTTCAGAGTTCCCCATTTATTTTCAGAATTTACAATTCTTTCAATGAAAGAAAAAAGACTTCATTACCATGCATGTGGTTTTTATAACCACTATCAAAATACCACAGCTTAGGGTTATCTTCTTCACCAATATTTCACATGATGAAGGCCATGGACTGACTAACTTCAACCATATTCACATCAACCACATTTGCACTTTTTCTTTGACTAATTATTGTGCTTTTTCTAGCATACACTTACATAATGACCAAAATTGTGCTAATAATAGGAGTCAATATTGCTCAAGTATCATACCTCTTAGTTGAGTTGTTGGTATTATTGCCTTGTTTCGAGCTTTAAAAAGAGATTTTTTGTCCCTCATGACTACGTGCTCATCGTGAGCTACCTCCACCAACATTATCTTGTTTGGAGTTTCCATGAGCTTTTCCTCTTGAGATCTATCCAAAACTATTTATTCCTCTCCCATTTCCTCTTGCCTTAGTATACTTTGATTTCTTTCTTTTATCTTCATTCCCTTAAATTTGAGGTGTAAAATTGGAGGTCCAATTTATAGCTCGATTTCAACCCAATTGAATTTTGAAATGTGGATATATGAAATGCTAGTGTTTCCATCTTGAATATGGAGATTTTTATTAGAATTTTGTTTTTGAAACCATAAATCTAGCAGTTGAATGATCCTCTCACTATTTTTCAAATCTCACTTTTACTAGAGATGTTGTATCTATTTAAAAACATGAATTAAATGACACTTTATTGCTAGAATACTAGTATGCATGAACTACCAATTTTTAAGGTACATTTACTTCATGTCAACAAATTTAAGGACCAATATTAATTTCTTTAGAGGCTATGACATATCAGATTTTTCTAGGTATGTCAAATAATTTTTAATAGGGAAATAGTTATGTTGGTTTCAATGATTTCACATGTATTAAGGTGCTAAATTTTGAGAACAAATATTTAATTAAAGTGTTCCCTATTATCTTGTCAATGCTCTCTTGACTTGTAATGATTAACTTCGAAAACAATTGGTTGAAGTATGAGATCCTTAAGAAGTCTAGTATATATATATATATATATATATATATATATATATATATATATATATATATATATATATATAGAGAGAGAGAGAGAGAGAGAGAGAGAGAGACATCTGTGTGTGTGTAAAATCTTATTGAGTATATATTTAGTTGAAATATATTACTCCAAAAGTTAATACTAAATAGCTTACTAGTTAAATTTTAATGTTTTTCATTTCATTTCCTTTCTATGGAATGAGAATTAATTTTGCATTTAAATAAGAAATGTATTTTCATGTTAAAAATGTAATTAAAATTGGACATTAGATGTGCAAATATAATAATGACAAATATATACTCAAGTTTGACAATGAATGATTAATCGACTGTATAATTGTGAAGGATAATAACATTATTGGCTTTTTCTAAAACTAAAATAGAGGAATTAAACAAATGTCAAAGCCAGTATAAATTAGCCTTTCACAACTAGAGTAAGAAAAATTAAATGATATATGCAATTTTAGAATAAAGTGGCATTGAAATCTCCTAATCATGGAATCCATGATTTGGATACCTTTTCCAACTTAAAATCTATCCAAATTTGTGTCTTTTTCTAGATTGAATTCATGGACTTAACGTTCTTTTATTTAATTGTACATTTGATCTTTGTTAATTAATTATATATTTTTTAATTTCATTATTGATAGTATTTAAGAGTATTAGAAAAGATAAATTAGATTATTATGATGATTTCTCTTTAACTCTCTTCTATAAAGATTGGTTAATTACGAAAGATTGTTTTCAAAGTCATAAACAGGATAGGAGGATAATAGTTTTTCATCATGTAAGTTTAGATGTAAATTTCCCAATGCTTCAAGATTTTGTCTTGCATATTTGGCGATCATAGTCACGAGAAAGCAGACTTTGAAATAATGAGAGAAAAAAAAGAGATTAGCATCCAGCGTGTTTGAAACGGCTTAGTCTACATGCATTTGATCCATCCTGTCCCTGAAGTCGCGTAGTGCTCGCAGGCTGTCTAAATCTTGACTCCAATCGCAAATTTGTAACAGTTGTAGACCATGACTTGATGTATGTCGAAATAGTCAAAATTGATTGCGTGAATCAGGGATTTAACAGTAACGCTGTTTCGTTTCACAGCGTATTTGAGGGTATACTACTGATTGTGAGTATCGGGTGACTCAAACATAGTCATGATGATGCAGTCAAATAGACTTTCGCTTTCGTTTTGGGTTGTTCAATGGAGGGGGCTAATAATTGTTGTAGGTATAATGTAATTTAAGAAGAGAGATTTAAAATAAAAAATTAATTTGGTAGAATATTTTAAAGAGGTCTGATCAATCTTATGGTCAGGGGAAAGGACCAAGTAGTTGAGCGCGACGTTTCAATTCTTGTGATAGAAATTGTTGATTTAATACTTCCATACTTGCTGATTTAATGCCCAACCTTTGTATAACATTGCACCAATAGTTGTATGATAAGTACTAATAATTAAATGAAATATACCATTTGTTGTGAAAAGTAACCAATCATGTGATGCCACACCAGCTGCACAAGTATTGGGGCCCTTTTGCACACCTATTGGTCTCACTGTTTTTTTGGGCTGTTTTGGACACCTTGTCAAAAAGCATGTTGATGTGGCATCATATTTGATGATGTGGCCTTGAAACCTTAGTTATAAGCAAGGGACTTGCCAAGTAAGTTGTTGTAAAAAAATCGGAGTGATTTGAAATTTCCACGTAGGATTTTGAGAAGTGTGAAGTTAAGGTGCACAGCTACTGGGTCCTCTCCCCTATTATTGTTATTATTTTCAGGTATGATTGTGTGTAATTTTTACCATCAAAATATATGATTAAAATAGAATTTTGAAAAAGGTTTAGAAACTTTGCAATGATTTTGATAGATCATATTTAGGTCTTTGAGAAAAGAAAAGGAATGACCACAACTTTTTTTATTAGATCTAGTGGAAAATACTAAAACTCAACATATTGATGACAATAGACTTCCAAAATCCCCTTTTGTCATACTAGACAATAATGAAATTAATGATAACTTGCAAGAGATTGAATGTTGTACTTAAGAAAGTATGATTTATTTTTACACACTGAAATGTATTAAGAGGGTTCCAATAAAACATAATGTTTATGTTTTGAGGCAAGGTGTAGATTTATTTGGTAAGAATGAGAGATTGATTTAAAAATATTGGATTCAAGCAATTAGGGCTTGTGCAATTTTATGTCTTCAAAATTTGGATTGCCTTTAGGGAAAGTGCTACCTAGCCAAAAGAAACAAAATGTTCATCCCTCACATTATGAAGAGCTACATGCATCCAATCATCGTATTCCAAATTGATATTAGGTGGTTGGGATTATATGTTTTCTCTACTTCAACTAGCATAGATTTCCAATGTATACTTCTATATCGAAAGGCTTTCCTTTAATATTTGTAATAGCATAGTTGTTTGCAATTTATTTTATTTGAAATGTATATCAAGGATGATGATATCTATAAGCCCAATGAGAAAGCTATTGTCCCTCATTGAATGTCCCAAAGAAATGTGCACTTGAATTGATGATAGTATTTTTGTTGAAATAGAACATGAACTTGGAGGCATCTAAATGGCTAAGTATAAAGGTTTTTCTTAGAGAAGTTAGTCATGTTAGGAAAGATTTTTCAACCTTGTTCTTAATGCTGAGTATATTAATAATTCAATTTTTTACTATGAAACATTTAAAATTAATTTTAGTAGATAGACTTTGTTTTTGGGCAGACTAAATTATTTTGAGTTGTTCAATATCACTTCCAAATATGCCTAATAAATAGATAATATCAAGCTCTACAATTTAAGAAAAGGTTCCTAATGATCTTTCAATTCAAAAGTTATGGCCTTTGATTTTTTTACCTCCTATTTGAAATATAAAATTATCCAAGACATAGAAAATAGTTGTGCGAGGTAGTTCACTTGTTGACCAACTTATGATACATATTAAGAAACATCATAGGGCATATTTAAATGGAGATAATGTACCCAAAATGATATTCTAGATTTGGTTAGTGGTTTATGATGCAATCATAAGTGGAAGGAAAATACTACTTTTATCTTATGACCTCATATTAGTATTTTGGTATTGGTTTTATCATTAGTTAATTAATGCCAATTTTTTTAAGTTTTAGCTCATGATTTTGTAAATAAAAAATTGATGGTTTGATGTTCTAATTTTCCTAGTTATATAATGCTTGAGATATATATTTTCAATGGTGAGTTTATCAATATTGTTATGCTACAAAAATTAGTCTAAATATTTTGTCAGTGTTACTTCTATGAAGGCTTTATATACAAGTGTATTGTAATTTTGTTTCTTTTAGTAAGTAAGAAACTAGACGACATTGGAGTGTGGGGTTGTTCCCCTAAAATGGTCTCCACCCACTCACATATGTTATGGTATGATTTTGTTTGATGTTTAATATGTGCTTCTCTTTTATGTAATTATAAATAACTTAAAATTAGTACAAAGATTATCCTAGGAACTATATTCAATTAAAAGCACAAAATTGTATCACATTTCAATCCAACTTATCAGCACGAATGAATTTAAGTAATTCTAACTAAAAGCTAATTTTACTCAAACATATGGTCTATAGAGATTCATTATAGCTATCTTATATTTGGGCCACAACTTTTCCAAATGGAATTGTCTAGTAAATGTATATATTATACCACTTTGGGTCTAATTGCCAAAAAAAATTATTCATTTTGAAAAGTTTGATGTTTCAACAACTCCTAGTCTTATAAATAATATTTTTTGGAAATTTAAAAATACCCTTTTATAGATCTATAAGTGAATTTTCAAAAATATCAATCTTTTAAAATTTTATTTAGTTTCTATATTATATATTGTATTTATATTGAAACTAGGTCATCGGCACTAAAATATAAGGTTGATTATCTTGTAAAATAAAAATACTAACATTTATTTAAAATTTTTGATAAAAATAAATGCACTAAAGAAAAGAGTCTATGTCAAGATGATATAATTATTTTCTAATGTGGATAAATAATTAAGAAAAAGATGACACTAAATGGAAACACTTATATTTCAGTACACACAACTTTTCAAATTTATTGAAAAATAAACATACATAAAAAATAGTTAAAAATATATGTTTGCACTAAAGTTTCAAGTTATCAATATACACAAAAAAATTGAAAAAAAATAAGTTAAATTTACTATATAAAGTGTGATGCCTCATGTAACTTCAATTTCAACATTTTATCACCAACTAAATTATAGTGTTTACTTTATAAGAAAGTATATTCAAATATTTTTTAAAATTTAAAAAACATTACAAACATAAAATACACAAAAATATATATATTTTATTAGTTTACATAATTTCAAAATTCAAAATCTATATTTCACTTTCTATTGAATCAATTTAAAAAGTTGAATCAGCATTGGCCATTTCCTTTATAAAAGTGTAACATAGCTTTATGCTTTTACCCATTCACATACCTCACTTCGTTTCATTTATTATTAGATCCTACAAAATTAAATTCTAGGTTTTGGGTAGAGGATCTTATGTAATAGTATTTGTTTGAGTGTGAGGTTATACATAAGGGTTTAATATTATTGTAAGAATAAACGAAACATAGATCCAAAATAGAAGTAGAGAATCTCTTATTCATATACATTGAGAACTGAAATCTTAAGATACATGAGATCCATATGATGTATTTAGATCTAAAGTAACTAGGATGTCACAAGAAGACAAAGACAAAGTATACAAAAAATATAAGGGTACAATTAGAACCTATTTGGTTGACCTTGGTACTATTGAGTGTTCGTAAAGAGACTACTACACACTTATTTGAATAAATTAAGAGATAGTTATCAAGATAAATGCATGGTTCAAAAAGGGTACATCCCATAGTGTGTTAGTTAAGTGTTGGTGGTGTTGTTGTTCCCACCAAGGATCAAACCCCCACTTAGCCATTGTGATCATAGGCTTGTACCTTCACTAATACAATGTGTTCATAGTTTTGAACCTCAATTTTTTTGTATGGGAAGAATCTCCCCATCTGTGACCTCACTAATTCATAACTCCAAATAAAAATCATTTCATGTGGTACCAAGGGGCATGTCATGCTAGCATCACCTATCACATAAACAAAGTTTATGCAACACTTGAAAAGAAAAAGTATGAATAAAAAATCCTTTTGAGAACAAATTTATATATTATTAGGATTGAAGATGGTGGGTCTATGCTCAAACATAAGTACCTTTGACATTGTTATTACCTAGTTGCATTTCCTTAGAATAAAAATGGAGTAGAAAGACTATTGCTTGAAGTTTTATTTGATGTATTTCAATTAATGGGATGACCTTATTATTGTTAACAAAGTTACTATCATGAAGTTAAAAATGGATGGGTAGTGGCATCATTATTTTTAAGGGATACAAAAATATACTTCCAAACATGTTGAAGAGGCCCTTGATTTCTGTGGTACATAAAAAGTGAAAAGTAAAAAGAATAACAAGAAGAAACAGAAGTATAGATCTATATCTCATAGGAGATCAAAATATCCTAATGATTCTAAGGAAAAATATTGGAATTGTGATAATAGTAGTAATTATAGAAGTGTAAGGATGAGATAAAAAATAAATAATGGTAATGAGTCTCATAATTGCTCGCATTATTAATATGACACCTTTGTCACAACCTTACTGTATGTATTATTAGTGTGTAAATTATTTTCTCAACTAATGGGTGCAAGATGGTCAAATGATCTATGATGTTTGCTAAGGGTATTCAAATAAGTACTCTATCTCTTTTGTATGTATACACAAATTTGTGATATCATTATTAAGTTCCTATAGTGATGGTATCTATAGAATCTTCACCTTTACTATTCAAACAAGTACCAAAGAGGATTGTTTTACCCACATCTAATGGCCATTCTTTCTAGATACTTAAGGATTCTTATTCATTGTAGACTAATATTATCATAGAAAAAAATTAATAGCACTTGAAGTGATGGGTCACATAGGTGATAATGGTCTAGAATGAACTTGAAGATCAAAATTATTTTTGAGGGGATAATGATTGTAACCTTGAGTTTAATTTTTGACAACATTTTTTTATAAAAATTAAAATATTAGGACAGAAACCTAAAAAAATTCAAACAACAACCTAAAATTATGATACTAGTGTTCTAACAACAACACAGTATCTTGAAGGTGTGCTAGTGTTCAAACACTTTTTCCTAAAAAAATTAGGATAACCTAGTAGCTTCCTGATTCCTGATCTTAAAAAATATCAAGATAAAAGATCCTACCACATTAGTCCAATATAATTATCTCTATATTTTAGCACCAATTTCTTATTTATATTACAATTTCAGATTTGTTACTCTTATGTATTTTCATTTTGTATCTACCACATTCTATCAAGCTTGTGTAATTTAGCTTTATTTAGCCTATTTTATTACACACTCAACAAATCTCAATCACATGGAATCAATAGAAGTGTGAGTCCAATATATATTGGTTTTTCTTTGTGGATGAAAATTCAAGCCCACTCCCATCTCTAAGGTTATATGGAAGAAGGATTAACCTAGGTTATTTTGCGTGTTATTCTAGGATCACTTTTGTTAAAAATCAATAGCATATGCGAAGAATAAAATAATACATAATTTCAATGAAAATATTCACATGATAAGTTCTCCACTCATAATACACAAATTATTGAATGAATGTGGACATTTCCACTTTCTATTCCCAAGCTAATGCAATTGATCCCTTGGAAATTGGTCTCTAAATGATCTCCCAATCAACAAATCAATTTTCCTCCAAAAAGAGTTTATTGTTTACTATTATATTCCTCATTTTGTACTCCCTAGATTAAACTACATACACAAACACTTCACTTTCTCCTTTCTCATCATCATAATAATAAGGGAGTCAGAACCTCAAGTGCCAATCTCTCCTTTCAAAATAATATTTAAGCCTATTCTTGTTCCCAAATATTATGATAAGAGAATTGGGATCCTTAAATTGCATTATTTATCTTAGAGATCCTTCCCCAACGTTTCCATTCCATAAACTATGATCATAATTTGTGTGTTGACGGGAGTGCTTGTTTAACCACAAGAAATAACACAGATCATCATTGCCTTCCCAACCATAGATGATATACTGCTATCATCTCCCCCGCGCACTACTATTCAGGATAAATGCAAATAAATAGTATGTTCTATTTGCCTATATGTCGACCTTCTTGTCTTCTACATTCTAAATGCTATATATTTGATTTCTTATGGAGAGAAGATCAAACTTTATTCATACCCATGTGAAGGTGTCCATTCACCAAGGGTCGGCTCCCTTCGAATCAACATGACTCTCTTCAAGGGTGGTGGACTTTCCTAGTCGGCCCTTTTAATAAGGTAAATCTATTTTACGAATAAGGTGCTAATTAAACGGTCAAAATAAATATGCAAAGCAGAAAGGCTAATTGCATATTTTATCATAGTTAGCCAAGGAGTCTCCCGCCACTACAATTGACAACATTGTGGAGCATAAAACATGATGATATTTTATGTTCTACAAAATGTGATCACATTTTATGGAGCATAAAACATGATTGTATTTTTTGTTCTAAGAAAATATTATCATAGTTAAGGAAAATAAAAATAAAATAACGTGAACATATTTTGAGAACATGAGCATGTTATGTAATGCACACATATTACATAACATGTTTGTTTTAGATAAAACACTCATATTTTTTACTCAAATTTTTTTCAACCTATTTTTTCTTTGGATAATTATCTGAAATGATTTGGTTTCTAATTCAATTCCATCTTTTTATCTTCAATTCTATTTTTGAATTTTAACATAAGTTCACTCATTTTATAATAATACGAATTTCCCACCAAAATATGATACATTTTCTTAACTTCTACTCTTATTTTAATTTTTCCTTGAAATACATTAACATATTTATTTTTATTTTCCTTTACTAATTATGTTTTATATTCCTCATATACAAATGTATTAATTTTTCTTTATAAGTTTTTGTCTGACTATCAAATAAATTATTAGTTATTCTACATTTTGCTCTTTACATATTAAAAAAATATGTTTTTAATTATTTTTGTCCAAGTTATGTGACATGTACATTTAGAGATGCAATTTTTAGGATGCATCATACTGAAATATCACAGAAACTATATTCAACAAAACAAATAGTAACATTTTTATGTGCACACAACATTTAGCCCTACTATGGGGTGTCATTTAACTACACATAGTTGTTGATTGGGTTTCATTTAAGGGCATCTTATTGGAGTCCTTTAGATTATACCTTGTTACTTTTGTTGAGCTTTTAAATTAAGTACTTTTGTTTACCCTCAAATTGTGACACACTATTATGTTTCCACCCATGAACATATAGCTAAGTGGAATGAAATCTAAGTATGTCAATTTGACTATAAAAGAAACCATTATTTATAAATAAATAAACCGAAACCTAGATAGGTAAATGCATTAAAAATAATTTTCTCGTCATTACAATAATATTACAACTAGGAAAAAAGTGGCCTTGAGATTTAGTAAATTTAAAACCTTTCACTAAGATCTTGTCATAATTATTAAGTTTAGACTCAAATAACTCAACAATGAAGATATAAAACACACTAAAACTATTGTTGAACATTTTATTAGATAGAAAAACAAAAGAAATCACCCACATAATCACATCTACATCTGGTATTTTAATTTAGTCAAAAGAATTGTCTCTTGAGATATCCCTGCATATCCCAACTTATTACAACTCTTTTCTAATCTAAATTTTATTTATACCACTCTACCATTTTACAAACTTTTTCTCCTTACCAAAATCCATTGCCGAATTATTTTTATATGACCATAATAATATATTTCAACATATTATCATTCTATAAAATCACTCTACAATAAAACAATAAAATTTTAAAAATAAAAATAGCAACAAAGATATTCATGAAACAAAACAAAGAATATTTTATTTGACGATAATCACATCCCTTCTTCTACCCGTCTAAAACATAAATCAAATTTTAGAAACAGAAAAACACTGACTACAACCCTGGACCTCCTCCAATTAGTGGACTACCCTAACACAGATTGTATGACACAGTCCATCTGGTCAAAGATCTTCTTTCTCCAGTTCGCTTTGAAAGTGAGTACCAAAACCACGGCCAAAAATCCTGCCATAATTGACCATCCAATGCTCAGCTCATACCATGAAAATCCTTGCTTTGCATCTTCCTTGACATCAATGGTAGGAGGAGTAAGTGGTGAATGATGCGTAGAACACTTCCAGCTTTCAACAGGGCATCCCCTGAGATTTGGATTTCCTGAAAATGCTGATTTATCAAATGTTATCATATGAAGACCTTGCTGTGGTATCACCCCTGACAGATTATTGTAAGAGAGATTTAAATACCCCAAATAATCCAGAGAACCAAGCTGGACTGGAATTTTTCCTGAAAATCTGTTAAGAGAAAGATCCAGCGATTCCAACTGACTAAGATTGCCTATGCTACCTGGAATGTTACCATTGAAACTGTTCCTAGAAAGGTTTAGAAACATCAAGCCTTTTAGATTTCCAATTTCCGTTGAAAGATGGCCCCATAATCTATTGTTTGACAGATCAATGCATGTCATACTTGAAAAGACATAACCATAATACCTTTCCGATCCTTTTGTAATTAGATCTAAGTCCTCTAAATAGTATTTTCTGCCAATATTTTCTCCAAGCACTGTGTCGCTTACAGCATGACCACCACGATAATGTCTAGTGAAGTAGCGTTCCCCACGGTTTTCTCCGAGCACAGACACATCTTCCTCTACATGGACGAGGGCTGAGAAATTTAAGTAGCTATTTGGAATTTCACCGGTCAAAAGATTCGAAGAAAGGTCGAGGACTCGAAGCTCCGCCATTTTGCCGATCTGTAGAGGTAGATTACCTCTGAAATTGTTTGATCTCAGAACAAGAACTTGTAGATTTGAGTAGTTAGCAATCCAATCTGGAATGTTTCCTGTCAAATTGTTTTCTGCCACGTCAAGCACCTCCAGCTGTGAAAGTTTTATTAAGGACAGAGGAAGGAGTCCTTGCAGATTATTCTTTCCAAGATGGAAAGAGAGAAGCAGTGTTAAGTTTCCAAAGTCTTTAGGAATCTCACCCTCCAGATCATTATTTGCTAGGTTGAGCAATCTAAGTGCCGACAGTTTGGCCAGGCCGGCAGGGATATGTCCACTTAAATGGTTGTTCTGCAAATGCAACACTTCAAGCGATTGCAAATCACACAAACTATCAGCAATATGTCCTCTCAGCTGATTATTTGACAAATCTAGAAGTTTTAGAGATGTCAGTCTCTCTAAGGAAACTGGAATTGATCCTCCAATTTTGTTGTCTGAAAGTAAGAGCACCTCTAAATTTACTGTATGCTGAATACCTAGCAATAAAGGACCATTCAATTCATTTGCAGACAGATCCAACACATTCAGTGGAAGTGGGATTGAAGTAACGGTGACAGGACCCTCCAAATGATTGTTTGACAGGTTCAATCGAATCAATCCCGATGAAAATTCCCATAGCCAAGATGGAAGATCTTCCACAAGGTTGGCGTCTGACAGGTCCATGTTTTCAAGTTCAAATTGAGTTGAAATCCAGCTGGGAATCGGACCTCCAATATTACAACTTCTGAAATTCAAGGTATGGAGCTGAAAAGGCGGAATCCAAGGCGCCGAGTCAATGTGGATATTCAACCCACTGTAAGACAAGTCCAATTCTGCCAACCTTGAACTATTGCGCAAGAGAGCTTGATCTGAAACTGTTCCTGTCATGCTGTTGTTGGAGAGCAAAAAAGTGTGCAGAGAAGATGGTAGCGTAAGCAAAGAAGGAAAACTTTCATTCAAATGGTTGTTTCTCAGATCAAGTGTGACGAGTGAAGACAATTGACCAAATGACAAGGGAAGGCCTCCACTCATCTGGTTGTCGGAAAGGTTTAAGTGTTTCAGTGTGCTGATATTGCCTAAACTGAATGGGATACTGCCTTCCAACTGATTGTCTTGTAAATCTAAGACGACAAGAGACAGGAGATTACCTAGAGTGGGAGGAATTGGACCACTAAGCCTGTTGCCGCTAAGATCTACGTAAGTAAGATTGAAGAGTGAACCCAAGCTAGATGGGATGGTACCTTCTAACTGATTCTGGTGAAGGTCTAAGTAAGAAAGACTTCCCACATTAGTATGCATGTCCCCTAAATTCGAAGGTATACCATTCAACATATTAGCCGACAGATCCAAATATCGAAGACCGGTGAGATTTGTGATAGCCAGGGGGATACCCATAATTTCATTTTTCGAGAGGTCAAGGTGTTCGAGGGAATGAAGGTTTGAGAAACTAGTGGGTATGGAACCATCTAACCAATTGGAACTCAGATCAAGGAAAGTTAATTTGCTCATGTTCCCCATCCAACTGGGTATCGATCCTGGCATCTCATTATTATTAAACACTAGAACAGCAAGTGAGGAAACATTTTGTAAAGAAATTGGAAGAGTGGAATTAAAAAGACATCCACAGAGGTCCAGATGTGTAAGGTGGAAGAGACGACCAATAATATCCCACAATGTTGCCTGGACGTCCTCTAAATATAGCCCACTCAATGAAAGATACTCTAGCAAGGATAGACTAGACAACCACTCCAAACTAGTGTTATCCGACAAAAGAGAATTATCACTCACATCCAAATGACGCAAGGAAGACAAATTTCCGAGTTGAGTTGGAATATTACCTGCAAAATCGGTTCTGGCTATGTTTAGATATGATAAATTCTTTAAAGAGACCAAACCTGGAGGCAAAGAAGTTAACCCAAAATCATTACCACTCAAATCCAAATATTTGAGATGCTTCAATTGTGACAAAGCTGAATCAATGTCTACAGCACTGAGATAAAAGTTGCTAATATCCAACTGAGTAACATGTCCACCCAATTCCATTTCATCGCAGTGGACACCCTTCCATAGACAACAGTCAGCTCCCACCCATGACTTCAGAATTCCATGAGTGTCAGGGAAGGCCATTTGATCAGTGTCAGTGAAGGCGGCCTTAAGGCTGAGAAGAGCTCTCCGTTCATTAGGAGGACATCCATGGACACACAAAAATAAAATTGTAGAAAAAACAACACAGTACAGGAGAGAAAGGGATGTCACCCCCATTGTCACCAACATGCACCCTAAATTACTGTTTCAGTGCTTAATCTGGAGAGCTGTAAAGTTATTAAATATCGCCATTCCATTTACTTTCGTGTATTCATTTATAGCAACAATATTCATGTGTGCTTTACGAACAGGTAAAGACACAGTAATTGCGATGCACGGGTCTACATACACAATGTGGTTTTTAATCGGATAAAAAACGCGTTGACCACTGATTTATGATATTTATGACAACGTCGAAGACGCGTTCTAGTTCATGGCTGACGTTTTGCCGTAGGAAACACATTAGCCGGGAGTTCCATTCGACCACGCAATGAACTGGAACGGGTCTCGCACGTTGAGTTGAAAACGCAGTGGTGTCGATGCATTTTGTAAAATATTGACCAAAGACGCTCAAAATCACATTACAGTTTCTACCCAATGCCCGTGCATAGCAATTAATGACATCCAAATTTTATTATAATTAATCAAATGTAATATAGAACAGTTTATTTTCTGATATTTTTTATTAATTAAATATTTTAATTATTTTTTTCTGTAATTAATTAAATATAATGTTTAATTCATTATTTTGCTTTTCTTTAATAATTAATTAAATTTAGTTCTTTGTTCTTTTCTAATGGTTAGTTACTTAAATTAGTTTACTTTTTACATTCAATTTTAAAAAAATTCATCTAAAACTAATTAGTTGTAGTATTACTGGAATGGGTGACCTTCCAGGAAAGTTCAATATTTCATCTTTGTGAGCATCATCTAGATGCAATGGAATGGGTGACCTTCCAAGAAAGTTCAATATTTCATCTTTGTCAACATCATCTAGATGCAATGACTGTCAAGTGTACCATTCATTCTCATGAGAGATGGACTACTCATGAAACATGGGGCAATGAGTTACACAATTGAATCTTGATAGCAATATTATAATCATGATCTTTTCCAAACTATACTCTTTTATCCTCTACAACCAAAAAGGAAAAAGAATTTGAAAAAAAAACCCACTAGGTAATCCATTTATCCAACTATGCTCCGTAAAGGCTCCACACCCCACTCTTAAGGGCAACACGCGTGAGCTTTTTCATAAATTTCTCCACCAAACACTATCATTTCATTGGTGAATTTGGTATTCCAAAAACTATCCAAGTATATAAAAGGATTTTTGAAGTTACAAAACTTATGGAAAATTTAAAAATGTAAAGATCTAAAAATTATATTCAAAATAATATAATATCTGAAAAAGTAATTAAAAATAATATTGACAAATATATACTCAAGTTTGACAATTCACTATTAATTTACTAGAAGAATAATATAATAACGTTTTCATAAGATTAAATTAGAGGAAGAAGCAAATGTCAAAAGTCAACATTGATTAGCATTTCACAACTAGTGTAAGAAATTATATGATGTATGGAGTTATAGAATAATGTGGTGTTCAAATTTTCTAATCATGGAATCCATGATTTAGATACTTTTTTCACTTTAAATTCTATCTAAGTTTGTATCTAAGACTGTGCGTTCGAGGGATTTGAGAGTAATTTTGTGAGGTGGATTTGAGAGTAAATTTGTCTCACCTCACAGCATTTTTGAGGGGTTAGTACCAACTCATTATCTGTATATGTTGACTTAGCATTACGAACTTGACTCAAACCTAGTCATGATGAGGCAAACTACGCGTTGGAGGGAATCCTTGGGTCGGAGATTAGTAGTGTATGATTTAGATGATCATGATTGTTATTGTATTTTTTTTAATAATGTTGTTTTGTTTTTTTGAATTGGAGTATCATGGTTTTAAATTATATATCAATTACATTTAAATTTGTAGAAAAAGTAGATAAGGAATTGATTGGATTTTTAAATAATTGTTGAAATATTGGCATAATAGAATTTAAGAGGAGATATTTTTTGTTTTTTCTTTTATTACTTTAGTGCACAAGGAATTAGACAAGGCACATGAAGTATTTGATAGAGCACCTCAAAGAAGTGTTATCTATGTCATGGCTATTGTAATATATGATCAAAATGAATTTCTAAAAAGATTATAGAAACTTTGTAGTGAACTTGCTATTTAGAGCTTCAAGAATAGAAGATGAATGGCCACAACTTTTTATTGTTAGATCTAGTACGAAATATTTATTCTCGACATGTTGATGATAGTAGACTTCCAAAATCTCCTGTTGTCACACTAGACAATAATAAAATAAGTGATAACTTGCAAGAGATTTATAATGGTAAGGGAAAGTATAATTCATTTTTAGACTTATCAAAATGAATAATAATTTTGTGTCATTTTACAACGTGTTACAAGGTTAAATACTCATTGTTAGTATTGGTTGGTTGCACAAGTATTAAGAAGTCGTGACTCATACTCAATCTTGGTAGACTTGAAAAAACCATTATCTTTCTTTTTTGATTGTGCAATGGAGGATGCCATCAAAAAGCATACCGGAAGCATACCAATAGTCATTATAGATAACTTTGCACACGCACAAATTCTAAATAGTACATCAGATTTTGACGATTGTTTTTTGGTTGTCACTGCATGTGACTTAACTTCTTATAGCTATTATTCTATCTTTTGGGTAGTAATGATGCATGTTGTGGGATTTGTTAGGTGTGCAAGGGTCAAAAGGTACACATTTCAAAGTGTTTTTCGATACCTACTTAAAGATGCCCCAATAGTCTCGCACTTAAAATTGTCAATGCTTATGCACAAATGCCCCAGTAGTCGTGCACTATGGGTACCAATAATGGTGCACAAACCACCAATTATAATAAAAAAATGCTAAATACAAGGATGACTATTGGTAAATTTGAAATTTATTAATGAGCTTTAAGTTTGTTTTTTTTGTTTCTTTAAAACTTTAGTAATTGGGGGTTGGGTGTACATGGGTGAATAGTTATTGGAATATGGGTGGTAATTGGTGCTCTTCTCCTAGTTTGATAAATGAAATAGTAGGTATTCTCTTTCTATTTTCCTTTCAATATGATGTTTTCTTTCATTGTAATAAATACGTAATGTTTAGATCTCTTGAGCAAAGCATTTGGACCAAGTATTAAGGATATAGTAGTTTCCTTTTAATACAACAAAAAATTGTGTTTGAACATCTTAACAAGCCTACTAGACTAGATATCAAAGACCTATTTTTATTTTACTATAATACTTATATTAATGTTGAGATATCTTTATAGGGTATCTAGAAATTTATTTTCATTGTTCATTTGCAAAGAGTTTTTATGATTCAAAAGATATATCTTATCTATTTTTATTTTTATTTCTTCAATCTTGTATTTGTTATTTTTTAATTTTGATTTATGGTACAAAAGGGATGTAATTATTCAATGGTTTTGAGTAAGGAATTTTACATAATGACTCGGCCTAAAGTGAAATAGACCTCAAAGTTATGTTTAGAAGACCCAAAAGATGTCCTATTTTGATATTAGGCATGATAGAGTTTATTGACAAAAAAATTCAAGCATCTTTTGTGGGCTTGAGTAGGCCACCACTATACTACTTTGTACTACAATATAGATTTGTATTGTTGTATTGATCTATATGACTATACAAATCTATATGATTGTATGGATGCTATGAATACATAGTCTTGTAATTCATTTAAATTTCAAAAAATACATTTATTTTAGTTTTGTGTGCCTCCACTACCATGAATGCCCTATTACAATTTTAAAACCAAAAAAAAAGTTTTGAAATAACTTTTATTTTATTTTAAAAAAGAATTGGCATATTTCGAGGCATTCCACCCTAGTATGATAGGGTTGACAGTCCCTTGGAGACCACCCTAGTAATAGGTGTGGTAGCCTAAGGTACTACCCCTCTTTAATAGGGTTGATAGCACCTTTGGGTCCACCCCCTTTACATGGCATGGAATGAGCGGTTAAACCCAAATTAACAAAAAATATTGTGTTGAAAATTCATGCTAGATGAATGGGAAAAAATCAAAGCCATGAGTGTTTTGGGTTCTTTGTAATTTGAATATTGTCTCGTTGTTTCTTATTAGCTACATTCTATTATTAGATTATCCTCTCTTTCATTGTTTGGATCAATATTAATTAAAGTATAGTCTCATTTTTTATTCCATTATCTTTAATGTTTACTATGTTTATTTGAACTATGACACTATATAAGTTTTAAGGACCTTTTAAAACCTTTTTATTCACCCATTAAATCTTATATGGAAACAAGAGACTATAGTGGTTTGATTGAAAAAATGTTGTCAAAATTGTTTTTTATTTTCATTTGTATTATGGCTGCTTGACCTGCTCCAAATGGACAACATTGTCAACCTCATGGGAGCATAGGTCTTTTTCGCTTCGAGATTAAACATTTTAGGGTTTTGTTTTTATGTGGTGTTTCCATATGTAAACAACCAGAATATAGATGAGAGTAGCAACTAGGTTTGATAGGGTCTTTACTATTGTTAATATATATGTGTATATGCATGTATATGTATGTTTAAATATTTTGTTTTTTTCATTTTCCTGTGGTGTTTTTTTTTTTAAATATAAAAAAAAGTGTTGCCCCCTTTGCCTCCTAAATATATTGTTATTCAAAATACAATAAAAATTTAAGGTTTTGTGTTGACCAAAAAAAAACTATACACCCCTACAACATAAGTTGGTAAGTTGAATTAGAGGGGACCCTATAGGTCTCTTTACGATGTGTCTTTGTATATAATTTTTTTAAACGAAAAATTATTTACTTGTAATTTTAAATTGCAATGGTTCATTTTTCAAACCACATATTACGTGCAAAAAACTCTAGATATTTTAAATCTTCAATATTCAAAATCTAATAAGCATTTAAGCTTTTGTGGTGTCCACTTTATAGATATCTTTGTATATGATTTTTTAAAATGAAAAATTATTTATTTGATATTCTAAATTACAATGATTCAAATTTTAAATCTTCAATGAAAATTTAAAAATAACTTCTCTAATAATATTATAGTCAACTCTCCCCTTTCTCACTTAGATATTTTGTTATCCAAAATACAATGAGAATTTAAGCTTTGTGTGTTGTCCACATCATAGATATCTTTCTATTTTTAAAATGAAAAATTATTTATTTTGAATTTTAAATTACAATGATTCAAATTTTAAATCTTCAATGAATTTTTTTTTTTTTTTAAACCGTTTTTAATAAAGTTGTAGTCTATATAATTAATACAAGCTCTATTTCTTTAAGTATTCTCTAACAAATAAATATAACTTTTTTAAAATTGAATAAAGCAACTTCAAAAGTTTGTTCCAATTTTAGAATGTTAAAGACTATTATTAAAATTGTAATATCATTTTCCTTTTAAAATATATTTTTCATTTGTCTAAATCCCCTTCAAATTGAACTTCCCGTATTAAAAAAATGCAGCCCTCTTTATAAACCGCTTGTCGACTACCCATTGCACACTAGCATAACCTTGCAGCTGCTAGTAAATATTAGTTTGTTTACCTCCACCCATTTCTATGGTCTATTGTCAGCTGTGATGCTTTTGAGTGTTTTGAGATTGAATTAAGTTGAGATTTAAAGAGATGTATCAAAACACAATTTATCACTCAAGTTAAGAAATGGGCTAGTAAACACCATTATGTGGGTGAATTTTTGTAAGTTATTTTCTATAAAAGGTTGAACAATTATTTTAGTGTATTTTATACTTCCATTATTGAGTTATTTGGAAGAAATATTTATAGTTATAAGAAGATGATGCTTAATGATTTTAGATTTAGGAAAGCTCAAAGGCTAACTTATTTCTATTTGTCAACTTATGGTATACTATTATAATGGTCAAAAGCACATCCTTGATGTACTTTTTAATATAGTTTTGTGTGTAAATTTAGTCAATTTTTAATATATTTTTATAGCTATAAATGGTGTACTTTTGTGTATAGCTAGGTCAATTGCAACAAGATTTTGTACTGTGGTGTTGGTATTCACCTTCAAAGTGAACGGGAGAGAGAAGACCTTTGATCAATTGAACATAATTATAAAACTTGTCTTAGGGGAGTGCACTAATTGGAAGTCATGAAATTAAGACATTAAGGATAAGTTATTTTGATTTCATTGCAATAAGTATAGACTATTTAGATTTCTTAATAGGGCATATGGACTAGCCATATAATATTCTGCTTTCAATGAAGTAAAAGCTTGTGTTTAGATATCTTAATAAACCTTCAAGACTAGACAAAGGGGATGCATTTTGCATTCATTTTAATAAATACATAATGTTGAAACATATTTACAAGGCATATTGAATGTATTCTTTCTTGTTGTCTATTTGTAAGAGTTCTATGGATTCTAAGGATTCAAAGATACATTTACAAGATATCAATTTTTTCATTTTTATTTAAAATTTAAAGATATATTTACATGACGTTATTTTTTAAATATTGTAATGGCTATTTTTAAATTTTGATTTATGGTATAAAAAGGGATGTAGTCATTGTCAAGTAAAATCTCTATCTATTTTGTTTCTTAGATATACATTTTTTTTTTAAGTCTATTGACTATTATAGAGATTTTTTTTTTGAAATATAGCTTCATAACTTAATTTATTGCTCTAAATCCTTTTATCAATTAATGATTTAGAAATTTAAATTATTTTATTTTATTTTATATGAAAAATAAAAATGATGCATTATTAGAGTTAGAAAAAATTGTTTACTTTTATTAGTAATTTAATTGATTTTAGTTATAAATTAGTAGTGGGAGTTATAGTGAAAATCCTTAAGTTCTTTTATTCTATAATGGAAATAAAAATAGTGAAGATTTTGAGTGGGCAATAAAGAAATTTTGAGAACTCTTATAAGCCTTTTGGTGGGAAAAAGATCTAGGAATTACAAAAGGAGTTTAGTTACAATGGTGAGAAAAGAGGAGAAGAAGAAAAACTCATTAAATAAGGGAGAATGGGAGGTATATCAAGGGGGGTCTGCAATATCAAAAGGGGGAATCATAAGAACGAGCAAGCCATTTTTGTAGAGTACAATATACACCAACTTCAAAAGAAAAGACAAGGCTTGTAAGGGTGAAGATATTATGAGATATGGAATTCATCCTTCTAAGACAATTGTAGGAGAACACATGCCCGAGGTCATGTGATGAGAGAGAGTGAAGAATGGAAGATCATTGAGATATATGGAGTAATCAGTTTTGTGTGTTATATCAAGTATGGAAAGAAATGAAATCTTTTATCGTTTCTATAATCTCTAAGTTATTGTGTGCAACTATGTTTAAGAGAGACAAATGAAATGAACTCGATAATTAATTTAGAACCAGTCAATACTTTTCACTTACCCCAAAACTCTCTATCTCATTTTTAAGGAAATAGAAAGTTAGTAGTAGGTTATGCTCATATAATCACCTTGATCTAGCATACTCAGTCTTTAAGAACTTGGAGTTATAGAAGTTTATTGATTTGTACCTATGATAGTACATCAGATGGGGTTCTTGTTTGGATTATCATAACATGCAAGTTAGTAAAGGTGTTTTGATACTGTTGGATTGATGTCCATATCATTGCCTAGATAATATTAATCTCATTAAGACAAAATTTAGACACAATTAAAAGAGGTATAGTTTTTCATTGCATTTTTACAATCATCTTAGTTTCTACTAAAATTTAATGACATTCATGATCTTGGATTTTATGAAATAGTTATTGGATTATTCTCTATTGAATCGGTGCCTATATTGAAGTATAATTATCATGTTGATATTACTTGGATGATGTTTTGGTGCTACTATATGCTTATGGGTGCATAGTGCATCTTGTGTATTCAATGTGTTTTGTGTGAGATCAGACAGTATCAAATATGGAGAACAAAGAAGGATAGATATGCACCCTAATTTATTTGTTGGTGAATTGAAAAAAAAGATGCTTTGGTCAAAACTTGTTTTATCTATTTAATTTAATCTATGTTGCCAATTTGATTGTTGTGTCTCAAACTCTCTCCCATATCATGATATCATTGCATTAGCATTTAGAATGTACATATATCATGTTCTGCATATTCCATTACTCTTACTAGTTTCAGATTGTTAGGCATCCTTATGCGGGGACAAGTATTCTAAATATGTCTATTGAAGGATTTTAGGGAAGAATAAAGCTCCAAGGATGGGTGGAAAAGTGCTCAAATAATGTTATTGCACATAATGTGCTCAAGTGATATCTTATATAGAGAATACATGTAATGGTTATCATCAATTTTAAACTCTCTGTATACAACCTTATGGTCTCATCTAAAGGAAAAAATTTCCTTATTTTTTGTCTAGTCATTAGTTTTGTACTCAAATATTATATCAAAATCTAATATCAAGTCTCTATTCTTTTACATTTTGAGAATTTTTTCATTATTTATGCTTAATTATGTGTCTGATTAAGTATATTTATGTAAATTATTAGTTTTTAATATTATGTAGGTCCTTACATATGGTAGTTAGAGCTTTAGGTTCATCTCTAGGGCCTTGAGTTTACTATGTTAAGTTGCAACACTTGATTGCATATAACCCTCTATCAAATGGTTCTTACCGTATGTTTACATAAGTGCTAGTTGTTTGAGTTAATAATTGAACCAATGTGGATCAATTTGAGTAGTGTAGAAGAGATTCCCCTAGTTTATATGTTCTTTTTGAGGATTTGTATGTATATACTTGTTTATATGTGTGATTTTTTAGTTGTCTTTTGTTGGATATATTGATGGAAGTTGAATTGTGAGAAGTGAATTTGTATTTGAATGGTCTCCTTGATGTTTCATAACCTGTCAAATGCAGTTACTGTTGAATAGTTTTTATTAATTTGTGCACTCTATCTATTGGTGTGATTGTGAAAAAATTTCTTGAAATTTTATATTTATAGCTTCATGGGTAAGTGGACTAAGATACCAGATAATTTAATGGTCACTCATCAAAAAAATCCCTAAAAGGAATGAAACACATGTTAAAAACTTTAGTTATGTTGAGTTGTGTTGTCATTGGTGTCAACCTGTCTGGTGTTGTCATTGATATCACTATGTTTGGTGTAGATGTTTTACATGGTCAAGAAGTGAGTATTTAGATGTTGTTGTGTGGTTTGGTGGTAATGTTTAGTAAGTATGAGATTTTTTCCAAAGGTTGGTCTAGTGGAAGTTTCAATATGCAGGAAAGCATATTTAATGTCCTTGAGGAAGAATGCTTTGCATTCCCCTGGTTTGTGAAGATTATAAATGAAAATCTAGATATAATGTTTATGATCTATGTATATTACACTATTAGTTTTTCAAGCACTCTATTGCTCAAATGGTAGAGTTGGTTCTTATCATTTTTAACATTGAGGTTGTCTGTCAAAACTGGTCTCGAGAATGCCTAGCACTTCTCAGATATGTGGATTCAAGTGTTGCAGCTCAAAGGAAATGTTCATTTGGTTTGTGTAGTATTATAGTTCATTTTTTTAGTGCTAGTTTGATTGGCAAGTGAAGTTATGTTGTTTTGTGTTTGGCATGTTTAGTTGTGTTGGATTTTGGCTGACCCAACTGGTATATCTTATTTGGATCATTTTCTTTTGGTCTAGATATGTATTGGAGGTTGAAATTAGATATTGATATGGATATTGTTGGCAATTGACACTCATCCAGTAGTCACCTTCTGAGGTAAATTGCATTTTGGGTTGTCATTGATGGCAACTCATCTTCAGGTATTGATATTTTTCATCTGGAATCATTTCTTTATCATTTTGTATAGATTGGGCCAACTGGTATACACACTTTGCTTTACACTTATTAACCAGTTAGTCTTGGTACCAGTAACATATATTTGGGACCTGGTTATGTATAGGACCCAGTTAAGGAACTTTGGGACCTGGTAATGACTTTGAAGGAATTTAAGGTAGCATGTGGGCTGACATCAGATATGATCATCGGGATAATGCATATCATGTTTCGTGATCAGGCAGTCGATAGATTTATTTTCATTATGAGGTCGACATATTGAAAAAGTTATAAAGGTATTTAAGGGAGATTTTTTAGCGATGGAATTATTATGATTAGATAATGTTTGAGATGCAATTTTTGGTGTGAATGAGTCAGAGATTGATTGTATGCAAATTGGTCAACGAGTGTTATCTTTTGTGCACAATTACACGTGCGCAATCCTAACTGGTAGAGCAGAACAGAGAAACAGTATAACCGATTCAGTGAAGGTTGTCAAAGCTTAAACTATAACTTATCCAGCATGGCCAGATGCACTATTTAAGTTTATTTCTATTTGTAATCATTGTGTAATATTTTGTAAGTCAGTGAGACTTATGTTTGAACAGTGAGCTCTAGGCAGTGAGCCTGTATGCATGTGCATACCCCTTATGTAATATTTGTATACCTCGATCAAGTATATAGATATTGTGGGTACCAACCCCACCATGGTTTTTCCCTTTGCAGGGTTTTCCACGTAAAAATATTGGTGTTATGGTATTGTTGATTTATGTGTTGATTTGTTTATGCACTTTAATTTTATATTCTGTTAACCGGTTGATCGGTAATAAGTTTAGAAATTCACTTATCGATAGAATACTGATTCACCCCCCTCTCAATGTTCTTGGATTCCAACAATTGGTATTAGAGCCTAGTTCCTTGGAATAAGTCTAACAACTTGAGGAAGATCCAGAACTTGGAATCAATGGAAACCGGTTTGCAGCAATAGCTTCAACTTGCTCTTAATGATCTTGATAATGAGCAAGTGGAAAACAATAAATTGAAGAATGAACTGAGGCAAGCCAAAGAACACATCATTTCATTACAAGGAAAGTTTTTAGTTGTTCAAGCCAAGAGGAAGGAACTCTATTATCAATTGTAAAATCAAACTAGTGATGAGGAAGATGCTTTGGAAGATCAATGTCAAAAACTTACTCAGGAGAATACTACCTTGAAAAATGAGATGCAAGCCCTAACTATGAGAATGTGTACGGAGATTGAAGACAAGAAGAAGAATGAAGAAAACCTAGCTCAAGCTTTGAAGGACAGATTAGATGAACGCAACAGACTAATACATGAGATTGACATATTGAAACTTGAGTTGATACGGTCTCGGAATAATGAACAAGAACTTGAGAGACTGATCATAATCATGAGAGATGATTTAGCCACTACAAATCAGTACAAGGAAAATTTCAAAGCCAACTTTTCAAGACTTCATGAACTACTGAAGACTTAGAGAGATGTTAATGACAAGAGAGGTCTTGGATATGAAGTAGGAGAAAGCTCCAGTACTCCACAATAGGATCAATCATCCAGTCAGAAACAAAATCATGCCAACAACCGGAACCAAAGATCACAGGTAAGACAACCTAATTCTGACAAATTCAATGGTACATGCTTTGTTTGCAATAAATATGATCATATAGAAAGTCAGTGCAGAAATAGGAATAATCAGAGCAATGCATCATTTACCGGTCTTGGAAATATCAGATGTCATGCATGTAGTAGATTTGGACATATGGATAACAAATGTAGATCAAAAGGAAATCAAGGAAATCAAGGGTATGACAAAGCAATTAAGAAGAACAATATTGTATGTTATGCATGCAGCAAGATTGGACATATTGCTAAGTATTGCAGGAGTAGGAATCCACCGGTAGATGATGGAAATGCAGATGAGAAAGGAAAGGAAAAATTTAATGATATTAGAAAGCAACGTGAGAGAATATGGGTTTGGAAATTAGATACTCAACCAACAGATCAATCAGTAGAGCCATCAAGTCCTGCATCGGAAGCGGGAACTTCAACTGGTAACTAAGGCACTTTGCCTTAGGGGTAGGCAAATCATTCAAAATTATGCAAACACCCTGAATTAGATTTGTAGTCAAGGAATTCTTATTGCGGATGGATACTAGGGTGAATTCAAGCGTTTACCAGAACCTACATATGGGTTAAGTGATCCAATCAAATTCTCCAATAGCATTTATGACAATGGAAAATTAGGGTTAATGGCAATAAAAAGAGGAAAAGTTAAATCATTTCTTCACATAGCGATCGAGTATTCTGAAGAGAAATTTCAAAGGCATTCAAGAGTCCAAAGGCAATTTGTGTGAGCATCGGCATTTAAAGATCATTTCACCATCCGGCAAGATCTTAAGGTATTTATTGCTTGCAAAAATCCTAGAAACTTATCATGGCTTCATCATTGAATGTTGATACTCCTTTGGTAGTGGAAATCAAGGACTGCCCTCATCCAAAATTTAAGAAACATCCTTTCAAATCACTTTTGGATGATCCTTTGGGTGCATTTTCGAGTGTTTGCCATGGTGTTCTTCACACTGAAGACATTAGGGCATACATTCACTACAACATTGAGGAAATCAAGAGTTATGAGATATCATGTGTATTCATTGAGCACCTTATCACCAATAACCAACTAAAGCCAGAATATGCACATCTTCAAAGGAAGGGTTTTACCCAATTCACAGATTTTTTGACTTTCGATGAAGATGAATGGGTCAAGTATATTCTCAGTCGCATTCATGGGGAATTCATATGGTTGGACTGGCCATATAAAACCACTTAGGAAGTGATAAAGAATATTACATGCCTTCATAAGGTCGGAGGTTTGCCAGGGCATAAGTCAAAAATTTCTAACACAGATCTCTGCAAACTAATTGGTGCCACCTATGATGGTAGATCTATGAGAATTGATGACATTATGGATATTTATGTAAAATTTATCGTGATGGTGATTGGCTACAAAGTATATCGGTCAAACCGGCTAAACTTTGTCTCGGGAACCATCATTCTCATTTCATATCAAATGGTGAAGGAGGATGCACAATATGATATGTGCAGTGTAATGCTAAAGGAACTGATGACTAATCTCCAGAAAATAAAGCAAGATATATAAATACTTTCTGGTATGGTTCTTTTATCATATGTTTGGTATTTTATTTTTTGAATATGGTTCCCGGCTATGGGAAGATTCAATGGGCTTTTGATAGACCGGTTACTACACAATTTGCACAAATACTAGACCTGCAAGGTGATAAGTAATAGAAGGATAATTTGTGGGCATTTTTCAAAACTTTTCAAGAATAAATGAATAACAGGGTTAGAATTCTAAAAGAAATCATAGAAAAATATAAGGATACAATTTTCTTTATGGTTAATAAAGATGAATCTATGATGAAGGCAATCTAGCCTAGAATAGTTTGGATCATGTCGATGGGATATGAAGTGGATGAGGCCATACTAGATGCTTATGCACAACATTTACTAAAGCTCTAGTTGATGGGAAAGAAGAAAAATTTGGCACTTCTTAGGAGAAGGGACTAAAATTCCATCAAGAACAAGGTGCACCCGCTACCTAGAAGAAAATGATAAGAGTTGCAGCAAAACAACTAATCAGTTAAGGGCATGACAGGGCAGAGGTAGAACAAAAGGTCAAAATCCTTAAGGCCAGGAGGAAGGAAGAAAAGAAGAAAAAGAGGAAGGAGGAGAGAGAGGTGAAGAAGGCAGCTTGGGCCACACCCAATGTTGTATCAGTTGCCACTGATCCACCAACTCAACCAAAAGCACCATCTAGAAAGCCTGCAAGTTCTAAGCCTAAGGAACCAGTGAAGAGAAAACAGAAACCAGCTAGACAATACATGATTGTTTCTTCAGAGGAGATGGAATCATAAGAAGAAATCCAACAAGCTCCAAAGAAGAAAGGTGTTTTTTCTAGAGTTGTGAGAGAAAAGAAGGAACTAGAGAACGAGCCTCCCTGGAAGACTCCTAAAATCACAATTGTTCATAAAAGGAAGCCTAAGGCTGATGAGAAATCTAAATTGGAAGCAAAAAGGAGACTCAGTAAGAAGAAGAGATTAGATGCTTAGGAAATCATTGATCAAATTATTAATGATGGTAATTTGGATAACATTTCTACATTATATGATGATTTTGATGATAAAGACAAGAAGCAACTAGAGGGAGTAATTGTTTTATATCTTGATTCTTTTAGTAGGACTTTGATTGAGTTAGAGAAGATTTTGCCTAAGGAGTTGTATGATAAACTAGAGGTCAGGAAATTACATGCTTAGAACTTGGACCGGAAAATAAAAGAAATAGAATCAGTTAATCTTTGTCCATCAATAACTCCACCTAAGATTGTTGATTTGATTAATAAGACCAATTCAACAGAATTCAATCCCAAACACTAGATTAATAACCTAATGCTAGAGAAATTTGAAGAAATCTAGAAGGAGATAGTTGACATATGGGTCAAAATTCTTTTGAGTCTTGGTTATGAGTTAAGTCCCATTTTTGTCCAGTCATAGAACATTCAATTACCTAAGGACAAAGAACCAGAAAAGAAGGATGAGAAGCATGTGGATACTGATCCATCGGTTACTAATGAGTCATATTTTGATACTAAGGATACACAAAATCCTCCAAAAACACATTTATAGGATGTTGAGGCAGAGGCTGTAAAGGATAAAGGTACAGAAGATAAAGTTTCAGAAGAGACACCACCAAGTGGTGAAGCCACCGGTGCACATGAGGTGAAGACTTCTGAGGATAAGACACCGGTAGGCATAGGCAAAATGACAGGGTCATATTTCCCTTCCAGTTTGGCAATTGACACATCACTGTCAAAATCTAAAGGGAAATTACCATAATTTACTATTAGTTTGGACAAACCTTATCATTTAATGTCACTG
The DNA here is from genome assembly GCF_030272615.1 of Cryptomeria japonica. Classification (NCBI taxonomy): domain Eukaryota; kingdom Viridiplantae; phylum Streptophyta; class Pinopsida; order Cupressales; family Cupressaceae; genus Cryptomeria; species Cryptomeria japonica. Next base: position 134,372,856 of record NC_081409.1, read on the forward strand.
GCAGAAAAGGTTTTGGCCACTGCAACACTTCAGGCTTAGGCTACCCAAGAGTTGGCATGGGAAGAGTCTAAGGACAGAGAGCTAATACAGAATACTTTTGAAATTTTGAACCGACTTGCAATGTAATTCTAGGTAAAGGAGAGCTCAAGCTCATTCGATAAATTGCAGGAAATAATTGAATACATTCCTAAACAATGCAATTCTTTGGTTAAGCTTTTTGTAAATGAGGCTAAGGATAAATTTGTTGAAGCAAGGAAGCAGACATTTTTGCAGATGATTGCATCTGAGAAAACGAAACTTCAAACATGTTTACAGTCCATTGATGCAGCCTTAGCGGAAGGAGGTAAGGTATATAAGACTTGTCTAGATTTTTCAAAGCTTACTGCTTCTATAGACAAGAAAATTTTGGATTGCAAGGGCCAGTTGCTACAAATTTTGAATTCTTATAATCCGGCAACAAATTTAAAAAGTTATTTAGGTCCAGTTTTGGCAGTTATGGATCAGATTTTGAGGTTAGAAAAGGAAAGGGACATCATAATAAGATGAGAAACAAAGCTCTATAATTTCATTGGTCCTTAGCTTCATAACCTGCTATGTCATAAAATAGAATTTATATCTAATATGCAACAAGCGGATCCCACTAAATCCCCATCAATTGAGTACTATGCTAGTCTCTTGACTAGATTTAACTCCATTTTTTATTCTCTTAAGCAGGGATGGGATACATATTTTTCATTTTTGAAGACTTTGTATGTTGCCATTTTGAATCATGTATAGGAATCGGTATGTATGTGTGTGTGTGTGCGCGTGTGTGTGTGTGTGTGTGTGTGTGTGTGTGTGTGTGTGTGTGTGTGTGTTTGTGTGTGTGTGTGTGTGTGTGTACAACATTTTTGGTGGACACTCACTTTGGCATTGATGTCAAAGGGGGAGGAGTACAGTGAAAAATGAATACTTCAATACAAAGAATATTCATATGAGTATAAAATTCCAATTCATAATTTTAATTTGAGATCTAGACTCTTCCCTTTCAAGGCACCCTTTCCATTTCAATTTAAATTCAGCTATATGGTCAATTCCAAACCTACGGTTTAACCTAGGCAAAGCCCTATCAACCTAACAAAAAAGTTTCCTCTACTATGTGTAGGTGATAGATTCAGAAGACAACAAATATAAATTTGTAGAGGTATGATTTGGAACTAGGGTTTCACCAAATTGGATAAGACCACTAATGAACCAAATTAACCTTCACAATTCAAAATCAGGATGAATCCAATAGATCTAGCCTCAATCCAAGTAAGAAAATGACTGAGATTTTTCATTAGATTTACCTATTAGGGTTTTGACTCCCTCTTTCTAAGTTGAATTATGAAAATGTTGAAATTAAGATAAATAGGTGATTATTGAAGAGATCGGGCATAAACAATGAGCTATAGTCATCATATGGAGCTACAAACCTAGATCTGAATAGAAGATGATGGTTCAGGTATATTCCCAAAATTTCAGCCTAAATTGTCAGGATTGTGGTGGTGGTTGCCATGGTCCTCCAAACTTCTCATCGTTGAAAGGTGAATATATTCATCTCTATGAATTATGTCAATCTTGAAAAACACAGCTTCGCACATGTTCTTGCACAAAGAGAAAAGGGGAAATATGTTGGGAATAGGGTTTCGCCTAAGTCAAACCCTGGTTTGGAATCAATCTTGAATGAAATAATGTAAATATTAAAATAAATACAAGAAAGATATACCTCATATCTACAATTGTTGATGATGATGCTTTTCTCTTTTAATGTAATCACATATGTTGTATGAAATGGCATGACAAACACAAAACCATAATCACACACACACATGATTGCATAAGATTGATGTATTTTTTATCCACAATGGTTGAAGGATGAATATGTAGCCTTAAAGATCTCTAAAAATGCTTGATTAATGCTTCATGAATACAAGGATGCTTTAGCAATTGATTTCTTAGAGTCTTAGAATGGATAGATCACTTAGATGAAAATGAGTTTTGAAGGATGCCTTATATAGGGATTTCATAATTGAAATCACCTTTAGGACAACTTATAATTATATATTTTTACACGAAGCTAGATTTGAATAGGGTAAGACCGCCCAATTAAGCTCCCAAAATTCGGGGAAAAAAGTTCAAGACGTCCGGCCAACTTTTTTTCAATTTTCTAGGGATGCGAGCGATCATGGTTCTAATATAAGTCCATCTTGGTTTCTTAGACCAAGATGTGTAGATATGTGAAATATTATTTGAGAGTTGAAATTAGGGTAGGATGAATGATAAAGCGGGATAAGATGATAAAGGGCACACCTAGAATTAAGGGCCCAAATAAGAGTGTGATGATGTAATAAAGTGGAATAAGACCCATAATATTGAATTAAATATTAATTTTAATTACAATAAAAGTCCTATAATGTATAGAGGAAAGGGAAATGAAAAAATGGGTGCTAGGAGAGTGTGAAATTAGACACGCTAATAAAGGTGTACAATTTACAATGCTACACTTAGCCCCCACTTTAGCAAAGTATGAACTTACAGTCATACTCTTTATAAAGTAGAAAGATGAGAGACAGGAAAAAATAGGAGTGCAATCGCAAGGAGATAAGACATCACTAATTTTGAGAAACCAAGCCCCCAATCTTAGGATCTTAACTCACGCAATCTCATGCAAGGACACACAACACAAGGGGTTATCACTAAAAACAAGACCTCGAGTCAACTAGCTGAAGAGACCTCAACAATTAAAATTTCTCAACTACTAATATCATTCTTGAAATTCCATCTCAAGAACACAAGTGATTACATAAAAAGAGCTAGAGCACGCATCATCCATGAACTACAACTAGAAAATCTATGAGCTCATGGGAAGAAAAAAAAAAGAGAGGCATGAATACACATTCTAGTTGTGTTTTTATAGGTAATCCATGAGAAGAAGAGTGAGAGAAGACATGGATACACATTCTAGTTGTGTTTTTCTAGGTTATCCATATTGGGGAGGAGAGTAGGAATAGTCTAGTTGTGTTTTGCTAGTTCCACTCATCATCATGTGTGTGAGAAAGTGATGTCTAGTTTTAAGTATTGATCATCCCAGTGTTTCTCTAGTTTCGAGCCTGCAACAACTTGTGTAATACATGAAATGAAAATGAAAACGTGTTTCTGGCATCGGGAACATCTCATGTAAGAGTGTTTGCTCTAGTTTCAAGTATGTGTAACCCTCTATAAGACGAATATATGTCTAGTTTTGAGGACATCCGTGTAAGATTTTGTTTAATATAGTTTCAAGAATGTGCACCTCGTATAACCTTTTGGTTTTGGGCATGAAGCATCTCATGTAAGAGTTTGTATTTTTTTTATAATGAACACCTCGTTTAAGACATGCAATGTAATGCCCGCCAAAATAACCTAAAGAAATAAGCATAATATAACCATAAATAGAGATATTATTTTTAAAAAACAACTACCAATCAACATATGCAACATTTCCTATCTTGCATAAGACATCATAAACATGATCATAGAATCATATAATGCAAGAGGAAAATAAAGATAACATAACATCCATTCCCTAGGGTATCTCAACATCACTACTTAATGAGGAACATCTTCATACTATTATATTTTCCATTCATCCTCAATCTCTAAGTTCATTTTATAACACCAAACCAAATGTTCCTAATTACCATTCTTACATCATCCCTCTAGTACATTATGAATCTATATATCCAGCTCTATGATTAGGACTAGATCATTTCCTTTATAATATATTACATAACATCAATATTACTAATGCATGCACATGAATCATAACAACAAGTATTAACATTTCCTAATCACATGATTCCATTTAGGTCTACATATACAAGTCTATCCCAATCTTAAACATAATGAACGTTTCCATAATATAACCCATATGATATTACATCATCTTATTACATTCCAAGATCATAGTCTTTATAATATCATATTACAAGATACGAGAGTATATAATCTTCTTTCACATTAAAATGCCATCATGAATATATTATTTCTCAAATTACTTAGAAATCAAATCCATAGATCATTTGCATAATGAATAATGATAGAATCCTTATCCACGCATGCAATCATCCAATGAAGAAAATCCCAATAGAAGAAGGAATCAAACCACCCAACCATGTGGAACCAAATAGGAAGCACCCCTCATGCTAGGAGATGACATGAGGTTCCAACTCTCATTCAAGCCCTAGGATGACACCCAACAACCAAGGGACTCAACAAGACATTACAAAGGTATAAAACATATCAATAACCAAATCACATCTCATAGCTAAAAGAAAATAAATAAAACTATCTCCCAGAGGCGTAACAACAAATTAAGGCATAAGGACCATGGTCATATGTAGGAGTGGAGTGTCATCACATGTTATCCTCACATAGAAGGGAATATGGCCAACCATGATAAACTCGTCTCTACGTGCTACCCTCACAAAGAAGGTAAATATACAACCATAGTAGTCATGCATGATACCCTCATATAGAAGAGTAATCCATACCCCTAATATACATACAAGCTACTCTCACATAGAAGGCTAAATTCAATTATCAATAAACATGTGGATGTTGCCATTGTGTTGTCATTGATGTCAACCAGTATGGGATGTCAATCGGTATGAAAGTTGGAGATTGTTGGCATTGTGTTGTCATTAATGTCAACCGCTATACAAGTTGATGTTACCGGTATGCAAATAGGAGTATTGGATATTATTTACATGTTGATGCCAACCGGTAAGTATGTCACTTGTTAAGAAATCAAAGAGATAAGTTGAAGGATTCCCATCGGATGTAGATGTAGTATAATTGTTGATGCCAAGATTGAAGACTGCCACTGGTAAATGATGAAGACCCCCTACTGTGGTTCATGGTTTGGCAAGTGCAGTCCAGGATAGCATGTCCTAACTAGCAGAACAGAGAAGTGCATGATATAAATATTAACCAATTAGAGTATACCGGTAGTATGTTTGGTCGGTAACTAAGTTTGAACCGACACGATCAAGTGAGTCAGATGTTGACAAAGATAACACATGGACTCCATGTGGCAAACATGCAATGGTAGGTGAATTGTATATCAGTGAGGTAGTTGTCAATTAGGTCAATATTAAACATTGACTATGAAAATCATGAATCGATTGTAGAGGATTGTGGCTCAAACCAGATCGAAAGGAAAAAGCTCGATCATTTATTGTGGTCGACAAAATCAAAGTTGATGAATAGGATCCAGTTTGCTAAATATAGTAAAGATGTGTTGGAAGGATCAAGAATGGCAGTGATGTTTGATTCATTGCAAGTTGTCAATCCAAGAAATGTGATCTGATTTGATTTAATATGGATCGTGGTTAGTGAAGAAAACCCTAGGCACGTAAAGTTTAAATTTTATTTTTGGTGGGAAAGCATGAGTATAAATGTGCAGATCGAAGATCTAAGATGATGATGAGAAAGTGTGTTTCTTCCAAGTAAGACTTGATTAGTCTGAGTGTTGATAGAAAAAATATTGAAGTGACTGAATGTTAGAAGAAGAACCGGCAAGAAGGGTTTAACCGGTAAGAATTAAGGTAATCGATAAACTGTTATAGAGCATAATAGTCTATTAAACCAGCAGAGATTGAACCGGTAAGGCAGAAGCACAAAGTGAAGGAGAGCAGAGTAAGTGTGAGAGGAGATCTGGCAAGGCAGAAAATGTGTCAAAAAAGATTCAGACAGAGAACTGAGATCCGATAGAGAAGAAGCAGTGTGACAGAAAAGAGTTTAATCGACAAAGAGAATTGATTGCAGTGGTTACAAAACTCATTTGTAACAAGGTGTATATCATTATATTGATTTTATATCTCATTGTATTTCACTGAGTGGGTGCTCAGTGTAGGGGTTGGTGCTCCTTGAGTTGGTGCTCAGAATAGATTAGGGATTGGTGCTCCTTTGGGTAGGTTCCCATAAGTTGTTAGGGGTTGGTTCTCCTTGGGTTGGTGCCCTAAACTTTGTAAATCTATTATTTCATTGAGACTGGATTGGAATAGTAGATCTCCAATAGCATTTCTCACCGACGATTTTCCCACATGGGGTTTTCCTTATATATTCGGTGTTATGTGATATGCTCTTGTGTGTGAATGTTTGTTAGTGTTCTCATTATTATATCGGTTTCACACACTATTTGAAATTGTTTATTATTACTGATTCACCCCCCCTCTCAATGATATATTATGTTCTACAATTGGTATCAGAACCTTAGGTTTCTGGTTGGTCAAAGCTTTCTCTAGCTTGGGTAGATTCTGATTTAAGAACACAATGGCAAGGAATGAATCCTCCTCCTCCAAAGATCCCATGTTTGATAGTACCAACTATGCCTTCTGGAGCAGAAGAATCGAAACTTATCTATCCTCCCTAGGTTTTGATGTTTGGATTTTTGTGAAGAATGGGTACACTATCCCTAATGCTCCCCCTACATATCCAAATGCTAAGAAGGAGTATGAAAATAATGCCAAGGCCAAGCATGCTATTCTCAGTGGATTGTCTAATAATGAGTTTGTTAAGGTTAAGCACTGCTCATCCACCAAGGAAACTTGGGATAAGTTGAAGAGATTGTTTGAAGGAGATGTCAAGGTCAAGGAGGCTAAATGGAAAACATTAAGAGGTCAGCTTGAAGGCTTGAAGATGAAAGATGAAGAAAAGATTGTTGATTATCTTCAAAGAGTTGATGAAATAGTGAACACTATTAGAGGACTTGGAGAGGATATATCTAATGAAGTTATTGTCAAAAAGGTACTTATCTCCCTCACATCTAAGTACGATACAAAGGTCTCTGCAATAGAAGAATCCAAGGATCTGAAAAACCTTTTCAATGGATGATTTATTTGGGTCCCTAACTGCATATAAGATGAGAACAATCGGTGAAGGTACTTCAAAGAAAGAGGTTTCTTTCAACTCCATCAAAAAGGGTAAGGAAGAAATTACTCATGGAGAATCTAGTGAAGATTCAGATATAGCGGTAGCAAACTTTGTAAGGAAGCTTAAAAGAGGATCTGGTAAGTACAAAGGAAAATTACCTTTCAAATGTTTTAACTATGGTAAAATAGGACACTTTGCTTCAAAATGTCCCTATGGTGAAAATAGTGGAGAGGGGCTACAAAGCACCAGCAGACCTTCGGGCATGGATAAATAGAAGAAAGCCTATCGACAAGAAAGAAGAAGCTACCAAAAGTAGAACAACCTATATACTTTTGAATATGATTCTACAGATGAAGAAAGTGCCTCAGAAGAGGGTTGTTGTGAGGATGAAAGAGAAATTAATTTCTTTATGGCACTAGATGAACCTGTTGATGAAGCTAATGAATATGAAGACATTGAAGTTGAAGTGGACTTGGAAGGTGAGCTCATAAGTGCTCTTGAGGAGTTGAGTAAAACAAGAAGGGAACTTAAAAGGGTTAAGTATGCTAATGCTGAAGAACAAGATCATTTGAAGCAATCACTGGAGGAGACCAAGAAAACAATTTCTAATCTGAAACTCCAGTTGGAAGAAACTAAAAGGATATGTGAAAGGATAAGGAGCATCAGAATCTGGAAGAAGAAATTGTAAGGCTCAGAAAAGATCTTGAAAAGAGAAAGAATGAATTAAAGATGAGGAGAAAATATGAAAGCAACACTGAAGCCTTGGACAAGATGTGAAGTAACTAGGAGCACTCAAAAGATACTAGAGGTATAGGATTTGAAGAGGGGCAAAGTTCAAATAGCAAAGACACATCAGGAAAGGAGATACAATTTAATTCTTCAAGTGAAAGTAAATAAAAACAAACCTTTACAGTCAGTAAAGCTACTAAGAAGAAGACCTATGTTGAAGCCACACGAAATCATCTTGTGAACCGAAATGCTCAAACTTCTAACTGAAAGGCTTACTCATTGTACCGGAATGTAGATCCTAAAGGAAAGCCCAAGGTTGATAATGAAGGGTTCACTAAAGTTAATAACATGAGTAGAAGATAATTGGTGAAACAAAGGTTTACCAGTCCCAAGCGACAAGAGTGGCATGTACCCAAATTCCATGGTTACTATTACCGGTCTAATAAGTTTGGACATAGAATTGTAGATTGTAGTTTGATGCTTAAGTCCCCTACTAGTTTTGAAAGTAGAAATCTATTTGTTGTACTCTAAGAGATGAATGTTATGTGTTATCAATGTAATGGGTTTGGTCATAGGAGTTATGAATGTAGGAGAAGTTTGTCGGTGTCCTACAATAAATTCTCAAATTCATCATTCAATGCCAATGTGAAATGCTATCATTGTCAAAATTTTGGCCAAACTGCAAAGCATTGTAAAACTCAGAATAACTAATCAAAAGAAGTCAGTACCGGAGCAGAGACCGGTACCAAAATTGGAGCAGAAAATTGTAGCTGACAAGAAAAAGGAAGCCAACTAGGTTTGGGTTGAGAAGGATAAGAATAAAGAAAAATCAAGTCTGATTGTATAGACCGTTCTACATGCACAAAGAAGAAATTTATCGGTTGTAGACAGTGGTTGTTCCAATCACATGACTGGAGACAAAAAAGAAGTTCATCAAGTTTGAAGATTGGAATGGAGGTTCAGTGAGGTTTGGAGACAACTCTTCCATCAAGATAAAAGGAAAAGGAATCTTGAAGATAGACGGCAAATTTAAAGCACATGATGTTGTTGGCATTTGGGATTAAGTTGTCATTGATGTCAATCAGTTTGGAAAGGTCACCAGTAAGTAAGAAGTGGTGACCGATATGATGGAAATACACATGAGAGTGAGCAGGCAGACAGAAGGTTACCAGTCCACATGAATTGGGTCATCTACCGGTAAAAAAGGCTTATCAGTAAGGGATAAATCGAGATGAAGGTTGTTTGTGTGTTATGAAGGCACAACAACTGGTGAACAAGACAGAAAGGATGGTTGATGGTCATACCGGTAAGATAAGCTAAAGAGGTAGTCAACCTTGGTCGATAAAATATGTCAAACTGACATAGGAAGCCAAGAAAAGGTGGATGTCGACAATCATGACAGCTAGATGCCAGGTGGAGGTATTGCACAGGTCGGTGGAGTGTGCATCGAGGTAACAAATCTGCAGGCGAGTCATCTTTTTTGAGGAACCCGTAAGTCACGAAGGATGCCAGAAGATTGTGGCTTGAGGAAGGCAAGCTGGAAAATCAATCGCACTGATCTTGCAAGAAGATTTGAAATTTGTACTTGTTAGGTGAAGGAAACAGCAAAGCCATTAATGGAGAGTGACAGAGAAAAACATAAAAGCATGGTGCAGATCTCCAAATTTAGAAAATGCACATTGAAATGTGAAGTTTTGTTGGTTATTGAACATTGTTATAAAGATCATATCCCTGAAAAGAAGATCGAATCTGAGGGGATTCAGATTGAGTTGGAAAAGGAAAACCTAACACGGTAGTGTTTGAATGCATTCTTGGCAGGAATCCACGAATATAAATGCATGAGCTCAAAACAGAAAGGATTGATGCTTGTGGAGAAGAAGAAGAGTGAAGAGTGTAGAGAAGAATCATCTCCCTTAGAGTTTACTCTAAGTAATTTGCAGAGTGAGTCAAAAAGCAAACCGGTGAGAGGGTTTAGCCGGTAGTGATTGAGTATCGGTATAACTCTAGTAGGTTCAACAATTGAGCAAATAGGTATGATGTGGTTGAGTAAGGTGGCATCCAAGTGTGACACAGTGAGTTGTGAGACTGTGTGTGTGTGTGTGAGAGAGAGAGAGAGAGAAGAGAGGCCAAGAATCAGAGAGAGTGATCTCATAACCAGCAATTTGAGATCCCAGAAAGAAGAGAAGACTGTTAACCGTTAGAGATCTATTTGACCAAAGCATTGTAGAATTCATTTGCAACAAGAAGCCATAATTGTATCTAAATTGTATTTCAATATACATCACCAAGTTGGAGCTTGGTGCAGGGGATGGTTCTCCTTGGGTTGGTGCCCTAAATCAATAGGGGTTGGTGCTCCTTAGGTTGGTGCCCTAAATCTTTGTAATTAAGTATTTCACTTGTGAGGTTGGATTGGAGCAGTAGTCTCCAGCAACATTTCTCACCAAGGTTTTTCCCATATTAGGTTTTCCTCATACATGTGGTGTTGTGGGTTGCATTTGTGTGATTGTCTTCTTGGTCTCATCAATTGCTTTACTGGTTTGATTGTTTAGTACTTAAGATAACAACCAATATTCTAAAATTGCCTCAAAAAAGAAAAGAGTTTAAGAACCACTGACTCACCCCCCCCCCTCTCAGTGGTACTTTGTGTTCAATAATTGGTATCAGAGCATAGGTTCCCAATCATTTATAAACCCTGGGTAGATTCTGGACTTAGAACACAATGGCAAAAAATGATTCTGCCTCCTCAAAATCCCCCATGTTTGATCGATCCAACTATGCCTTCTGGAGCAGAAGAATGGAGACCTATATCTCCTCCCTTGGTTTTGATGTGTGGATGTCTTTCAAGAGTGGGTATATTGTCCCTAGTGTTCCTCCCATTGATCCAGATGCTGAGAAGGAGTATGAGAACAATGCAAAGGCCAAACATGCTATTTTGAGCGGGTTGTCTAATAATGAGTTTGTCAAGGTCATGCACTGTGCATCTGCCAAGGAAGCCTGGGATAAAATGCAGAGGTTAGTTGATGGAGATGCAAAAGTAAAAGAGGCCAAGATGAAATCACTAAGGGGCCAACTTGAGGGTATCAAGATGAAGGATGATGAAAAGATTGCAAACTACCTTCACAAATTTGATGAAACTGTGAATACCATCAAAGGACTTAGAGAAGATATTATAGATGAGATCCTTGTCAAGAAGTTACTTAGGTCTCTTACACCTAAGTATGACACAAAGGTGTCTGCCATAGAAGAAGCCAAGGCTCTAAAGATATTTCCAATGGATCACTAATACATTTGGACTATATTTCTGATTGAGGTTTCCGACGGAGAAGGTATATCGTGGCCAAATTTGATTTTTTTTTTGAAAAAATGCCCACATTTGTCGTAATTCTGATGAAAATTTCCCATTTGGTTTCGACAAAGAAGGCATTAGCAATGAGAATTTATTTTTTTCAAAAAAGTGCTCGAGTTCGTCGTAATCCCGATGACAATGGTCATTACTTAAAAAAAAAGAAGAGGGGAATTCATTTGTGCATTGCAATCCCACGTAGGCGTCTGTGGCAACTTCAACCCCCAAGAACATCAAACCCACGTCAAAGGTATTTGTGGCATTTCTTGCAATCCCGCATAGGAGGTAGATTCAAATTGCCCTAGTTTTTAATTTCATGTTGCAAAAAATATACATGTGGTGGTTAATTGACCTAGTTTAATCTCGTAAAACCATAGAACTGTGATTAAGGAGTGAGCATTCAATTTTTTAGCAGCAATCCCTTCCTCCCATATATGCACATGTTGATTGTTCACATGAGATCACATCTCTTTGCGGTATCGTATCAAACAATTCACAAGCCTTGTCCATATTTCCAAATTTTTCATTCATGTCAAGTAGGGCATTTGCAAGTACAACACCTAACAAAATTCCTCTATCCGTTATGCTTTGATGGATGTCCATACCCTGTTACAAAGCTCCCATTTTTGCATAGGTAGGGAGGATGCTGGCAAAGGTTGTGGAATTTGGTTTTATGCCTTCCAATTTCATTTTCTTGAAAGTGTCTAAAGCCTTTTCGACAAATCTATTTTGTGCATATCCAGCAATCGTTGCAGTCCACGAGACAACATTTCTTTCAGGCATTCTATTAAACAATTCACGTGCCTTGTCTATGCTTCCACATTTTGCATACATGTCTACCAGGGCAGTTGCAACTACAACATCTGAGAAAATTCCTCTATCCTTTATGCTTCGATGAATGTCCATACCCTGTTCCAAATCTCCCATTTTGGCACAGGCGGGGAGGATAGTAGCAATGGTCATGGAATTTGGCTTTACACCTACCGATTGCATTTGCTTGAAAGTTTCTAAAGCCTTCTCAACAAATCCATTTTGTGCATATCCGGCAATCATTGCAGTCCAGGAAACCACAATTCTTTGAGGCAATCCGTCAAACAATTCCTGTGCCTTGTCTATGCTTCCACATTTTGCATACATGCTAACAAAGTAGTTGCAACTACATCTGACGAAATTCCTCTATCTTTTATGCTTTGATGGATGTCCATGCCCTATTCCAAAGCTCCCATTTTTGCACAAGCTAGGAGTATGCTGGCAAACATAACTAAAGAAATGCAATGATCAGCTCCAAAGACATCAAACCACTACTAACAAAACCGGGAGTCTAAAATGTGATAGGGAATAGTATGAGCTGTCCTAAAATAAAATATTTTATTTTCAATTTCAACTAAAACATAATTACTTAGCCATTTAATGTTATTAATAAGTGTTTAATTTATGGAAGAGATAAATGGTTGGCCACAAGTACATGAGTTACTAAATGCACACAAATAAGTGAATTTGATATTCAAAACTACCTACAATGAATTAAATTCTTGTCCATTAGTCATTTATGTTTGCAATAAGCATCTTTCTTTGTTTTTCCTAATCTTTATTCATAGTTATGTGCATATTTCACATTCTATAATTAGGATATCAATTGCTATGGCTGAACACTAGCATGATGTTTGTGTTGTGGTATAGATGCGTGGAAACATAGTTATAAGATTGTTATATTATAGAGATCATAAATTTAGATATCGTATATTAGTTCTAGCTCTTCTTGGATTGAGTCTAAAGTTGGCATACAGTCATAAAGCCATTATTAGCAGATCTATCCATTTCTAGTAAAGACAATTGAGAAAGTCATTTTGATATTGAGAGTTTCTTATATGTTTACCTATTGATCATTATTAAGCCATAATATTTAGGTCTATTTATCTCTCTTGCAAAACCTCTGTAAGTGTCCTAGATTGTCCCTACTACTCACTCTTCAATGAAATAGTGGAGTTCTAAAGATTTGTTGCACAAGATGGTGTTGAACGTATCGACAAGGCTAGCATGAAAGGCATGTTCAAGCTTCCACTTGTACAACTCACAACAAATGATTTGTTGATAGAAGAAATTCTTGAAATAGGGATACAATTGAAAGACAAGTACATACAAACCTTTTCAATTGAAAGTAAAATATGTGCATAAAAAGAGTACATTGAATCCCAATACATAAACACAATAGAGATACTAATGGAGACTTAATTGGATGTAGCATGTCGCACCAAAGTTGATAGAGTATGCTAAGCTAGTACATAATGTTTCCTAAAGCCACATTAGTATTTTACCCAGATCATTATCTACCAAAACTAACTATAGTAATCCTTTTGAGGATTCATTTCATGGTGCTAGATCTTCATTTAGTTCCACTTCTTGTTGGAGAAAAGAACAGTTATTTCTTGAGGTAGATAAATATACCATCAACGAAGGACAAGACCCTTTCTAGAATATAACAAATTGTACTCCAACAAAAGATCATGGGGGTTTCACTAGAGATATTGAATAAGAGATAGACTTCTACTGCTACATTAAAAGCATTGGCATGTTCTTCATTTATTGATGTAAACTCTCTGTGACGCCACCACAACCAACAAAGGTGTAAAAAGTTGTTTGCAATGCATGGATTTTTAGGATTGTCCTTTGAGAAAATAGAATTAAAGTATGGAAGCAGGATCTGCCAGCTCCCAAGGGAATCTTGATGAAAAATAACTGTAAAATATTTGGGCGAGCTTATATGCAAAAATTCATGCTTCCTGATGGGTTTATGTACAGAAATAAGCATGAATTAAGTGGTAAAGGGGCTTCTGGAAACAAGAGGGATGGAGAGGCAGTGGAAGTGAAAACTTTTGGTGTTGTGTCTGCTCCATCTCAGAATGGGAATGGTGAAGGTGATGTATGAGGAGCTGAGAAGTCTGTTGGAAGAAGTGGGGGTGTTTACATTCCCCCATTTAAGCTGGCTCAAATGATGAAAGATGTGGAAGACAAGAGTAGTGTGGAATACCAGTGCATGACATGGGATTCCCTTCGGAAGAGTATCAATGGGTTAGTAAACAAGGTAAATGAATCTAACATCAAGAACATCATTCCAGAGTTGTTTGCTGAGAATCTCATCCATGGGAGGGGTCTATTTTGTAGGTCTTGTATGAAATCCCAAATGGCATCCCCTGGATTTACAGATGTTTTTGTTGCGTTGGTTGTTGTGGTAAATACAAAATTTCCTAAAGTTGGCAATCTGCTTTTGCAAAGAATTATTTTGCAGCTTAAGAGGGCATACAAACGCAATGACAAGCACATGTTGACAGCAGCAGCCAAATTCATAGCTCATTTAGTGAATCAACAAGTTGCACATGAGATCATTGCCTTGGAACTTCTCACCCTTTTACTAGAGAACCCCACAGATGACAGTGTAGAGGTTGTTGTTGGGTTCGTGATGTTGGCATTTGGCATTATAATAGACAATGGGAGATTGTTGGCATTTCAATAAGGATATTGAGAAGGTTGTTGATGATTATGGATATAACTGATTAAGGATATTTACTGTCTTGATATTATTATTTTGTCATTGATGTCAAGAAATTGATTTTCTAATTCAGTATGATGTTGCCATATCTTGAGAAGTATGATTTGAAGAGTATAAAGATGTCGGTAAAAGACACAGAAAGAATATGATGAATAAGGGGATGAATAAGGTATTCAATGGGCAACTATTACCGAGTCAGACAATGATAAGATCATGATGTTTAGATTGTTTTAACATCATACATATGTTGTAAATTGTAAGGTTAATACTATACTATGTTACCAAGCAAAGAACCTAGTCGGTAAACCCTAAGGTTATCGCTATCGGTTAATGAAGGTAGAATGTCTACTGAGTGAAGTTTAGTATTTACCGAGTTATTATCGAGTTGTAACCGAGCTGTAATAGAATACATTAAATGGTTAAATGTGTTATTTAATGAAGGAAGCTGATGAGCTGGAACTGATTAAATGATTGGTATGCCATGCATGAAGTTTGTTAATAAATCTATGGCAAAGGAAAATCGGCATGAAGATCTACAGCTTAGATTGAACCACAATACCCTAGCACAAGTTCCAAGAAATGTATGCAAGTTCCAAGGCAGGGTAAAACATTTTCAGATCGAAGGATGCATTGAACCTGGTCAAAGTTTGAAGATCTGATGGCTATGATTGATCATGGGAAATGTGATCAAGGAGATTAAGCGGTTGGCGAATTGTTTATAAATAGGGAACTATTGATAAACAATGTATGCAAGCAACTGTATGCATAGGGATGCTATAGAATGATTACCGAGCATAGAAGCTTGAAGACCTATTTGAATAATAGAGTATAGAAGCCCAACAGATGGACAAGATTAGTTCTATGTCTAGATTGTATTGAGCAAATAAGAATCTGCTTTAGCATTTTAGATGTGAAGTTGCAGATAGACTTTTATTACTATTATTTTGTGAAAGTGACAGAAAATCTCTTAACCGAGTGGACTTAACAGTCTTATTTGTAAAACCCTCTAGCAAGGTGACATTCTGATTGAGTGTTTGAAATCCTTTAACAAGGTCACTTCTAACAAGGTGAAGATCCTAACAAATCTGAGGGAAATCCCTTAACCGGGTCACATCTAGCAATGTGTTTGTAATCTTTAACAGGATTTTCTTTTAACCGAGCATACTCTAGAAGTGTATATTTCTTAGTGGGTCTGAAATCCCACAGTGGTTTTTCTCTATTTGGGTTTCCACGTTAAATTTGGTGTTATGAGGTTTATGATGTTTATATGTTTTTGAGTTTGCATGTTTAGCATTTTTGGTTATATTACTGAAGTATATGTTACCGAGGTTGAATATGATGTTTTTATGGAAGATTAAGTTTGTATGATTCACCCCCCCCCCCTCTCATCTTGTTGGCTATTGGATCTATACTTACATTAAGTATCAGAACTATCAATTGGTATCAGAGCTTTGGACTCTGGAAGAAAAGTTTAAAGGTAATTGAGGCAAAGATCCAAAGATGTATAAAAGGGATGCACCGACGCTGAACAAGTCAAGTTTCTCTACATGGCAGAAAAGGATGAAGCTACACCTATCAGGAGTTGGAGAATGTGTTGTATATTATCTAGAGAATGATTTCATCACACCGAGCACCTATCCATTGACAATAGAAGAGATAAAGGCAAAGCAAGAACATATCCAAGCAATGATTGAAATAACATCTGCATTGACTGACTTAAGAGTTCAATGATCTAGAAGGTTGCAATGTTGCAAAGGCTATTATAGGAGTTGAGAAATACAACCCCACAGTAGCCTGAAGATCTTTTGCAAGCCGAATAACCTATTACAAGGAGAAGCAATGAAGCAAAATCTGAAGAACAAGAAAAACACAGGAAAAAATATTCTCCAAACAAGAGAGCTCCAATTCACCAGAAAAAAATATGTAATGTGATTCTTACAATGAAAAGAAAGAACTCAACCTTTAATAGGTCAAGAAACCCTAAAAAGGGAAAACCTAGGTTTGCACATAATAATTAATTAAAATAATTAATTATATGCACCTAAAGTTAGCTTAAGTGTAAAAGAGATAAAGGGAACTTAAATAATTAAACAAAGAATGTTTAATTAATCAAGTAAATACCTGAATACTCTAACAGCTATGTGGGGTAAGCTCATATCAGTATATGGAGGAGATGAACATGTTCAAAGAGAAAAAGTAGATAGTCTAAGAGGACAACTTGAATCTATGAGGATGAATGAAGGTGAGAACATAACTCAGTACAGTACAAGACTAAAGGAGATTGTCAATCAAATCAAAGGAGCAGGTGGAACTATTGAAGAAAAGGATATAACAAGTAAGTTGTTAAGAACCCTTCTACTGGCTTATGCAATCAGAGTCTCTGCAATCAATGAATTGAGGTCTATACCTAATATGTCAGTTTCTTTAGATGCTACCATTGGTAAGCTACATGCATTTGAGTTAAGTAACTTTGATAACAGTGGATCTTCGGTAAATAAAGTTGAATCTGCATTTAGTTCTTTTCATCTTGATGAATCTAATGATTACAATGAAAGAAAGTATAAGTACTCTAAAGGAGATCACAGTGGAGCAAGTGAAAGATTTCATAAGAACATGGAAGAAGTACACAAACTGTATGAGGAAATTAGAAAGCAGGAAGAGTTTGAAGCACTATTAGCCAGAAGGTTACCGAGAGGCAAAGGTAAGTATAAAGGAAAACTACCTTTGAAATGTTTCAATTGTGATAAAATAGGACATATGGCTTCTAACTGTCCTGACAAAGAATCTACTGAAAAGAGAGATTATCGAGATGATAGACAGAAAGACAATCATTACAGAGGACACCGAGACTTCAGAAGAAGAGATAGAAAGACATGCTTAATAGCTGATGAAGAATCCAATGATGATAAATCAGATGAAACTGATACAGAAGAAGTAGTTTATGTGGCTATCAAAGATGGATCAGATGAAGAAAGGTATGAAGAAAAAGACCTAATATCTCACGTAAATACTAATGATTCTTGGATCATAGATAGTGGATGCTCACATCATATGATAGGAGATAAACACAAGTTTGTTATGTTAGAAGATTGTGATGGAGGCTATGTAAGATTTGGTAATGATGCACCATGTCTGGTGAAAGGTAAAGGATCTATAACACTTCTTGACAATGCAAGATGCAATGATGTTTATTGGGTTGAAGGTTTGAAATACAATTTGTTGAGTGTAGCACGGCTAAACAATACAGGTTACCGAATAGAATTTCATAAGGGAATTGTCAAAGTTCATGACAAGAATGGAAAGTTAGCTGCTACCAAGACACAAACAAAAGGTAACACATTTCACCTTGACTCAACTCGGAACAAGTGTCTGTATGCAAAGATAGATGATACCTGGTTATGGCATAAAAGGTTTTGTCATGTAAATTTTGATAATCTAATAAAAATAAGCAAGAAGCACCGAGTAAGAGGTCTACAGAGTCTTGAAAAGCCTAAGAATGCTATGTGCCGAAGATGCCAGATGGGTAAGATGACAAGATCAAGCTTTACAAGTAAGTCTTACACTTCTAAGGGAATTTTATATCTTGTGCACACGAATCTTTGTGGTCCTATGAAAGTTCAAAGTTATTATGGTGATAAATATTTCATATTATTTGTGGATGACTATTCAAGGATGATGTCAGTTATGTTTTTAAAAGAAAAATCAAAAGCTTTTCAAATTTTTAAATGGTACAAGGCAAGAGTTGAAAATGAAAGAGGAAGACAACTAAAATGTCTTAGATCAGATAGAGGAGGAGAGTTCACATCTAATGAGTTCAACTTATTATGCAATGATCATGGTATTAAAAGACAAGTCTCTACACCAAGAACTCCACAGCAGAATGGAATAGCTAAGAGAAGAAACAGATCTATTTTGGATTGTTCTAGAACATTGATGATTGAAAAGAAAGTGCCACAAACATTTTGGAGAGAAGCAATTAGCACAGCAGTTTACACCCTAAACCGAGTACAACTGAAGAAAGGTACTTTGAAGACACCATATGAAATCTGGTATGACAAGAAACCTAATGTAAGTTATTTTAAAATCTTTAGAAGTAGATGCTATGTACACAAAGATGATAGAAATGGCAAGTTTGATCAGAAAAGTGAAGAAGGAACATATCTAGGTTATTCTTCTAGAAGTAAAGCATTTAAATGTCTGATCAAATCATCTAACAAAATAGTAGAAAGTGCAAATGTGAAAACTGACAAATTTGCAGAAATAAATGATGAAGGAAATTCCAAAGAACCAGAAGATTATGATGAATTTGACTATGTTCAACCGACAAGTTTTACTGAGAAAACTATTGAAGAAAATAACCAGTTACCAAGTGATGAAGAAGATCATACAGAGCCTACCGAGCCTGTATTAGCCAAGTATGTTAGAAGGCATCATGCACCAAGTTAGATTATAGGAGATAAGGATGATCTAGTGATGACAAAGAACAAACTAAGACAGAACACATGTCTGATATCTGAATTTGAACCGAGAATAGTGAAAGAGGCATTTAACAGTGAAGATTGGATAAATGCTATGACAGAAGAGATTGATCAAATCAAGAAGAATGACACATGGACACTAATCCCAAGACCAAAAGACAAAAATGTAATCGATACAAAGTGGATTTTTAGAAACAAGATAAATGAAAAAGGTGAGGTCATTCGAAATAAAGCAAGACTAGTTTGCAAAGGTTATGCCCAAGAAGAAGGAATTGATTATGGTGAAACTTTTGCACCTGTGGCTAGGCTTGAAGGAGTAAGAACATTGTTGGCATATGCTGCTTTCAAAAACTTCAAGGTATATCAAATGGATGTCAAATCTGCATTTCTGAATGGAATATTAGAAGAAGAAGTTTTTATTGAACAACCTGAAGGATTTGTTGAAGACAATAATAAAGATCAGGTATGTAAATTGAACAAAGCATTATATGGTCTGAAACAAGAACCTAGAGCATGGTATGAAAGATTGCACTCTTATTTGATTAAGATTGGTTTTATAAGGACAAGTGAGAATAGCAATATGTACATGAAGAATGATGAAAATGGAATACTGGTCTCAGCCATATTTGTTGATGATATTATATTTTGTGGAAATGACTCTCTTTGTAAGAACTTTGAAAATGAAATGAGAAAAGAATTTGAGATGTCATTAATCGGTGAGATAAAGTATTTTATGGGTTTACAGATATTGCAAATGAAAAATGAGATTTTCATTACTCAATCCAAGTACATAAAGAAAATCTTGAAGAAATTTGGAATGGAGGATTCAAAACTAGTAAGTACTCCTATGACTACCAACTGTAAACTATCAAAGAATGATGAATCTGCATCTGTTGATGAGACACTTTACCGATCCATGATTAGAAAGCTACAATATGTTGTTCACAGCAGACCAGACATAGCACATGCAGTAGGTATAGTTGCAATATTCTCTACAGATCCTAAGGAAACACACATGACAGCAATCAAAAAAAAAATTAGATACTTGAAAGGCACAGAGGATTATGGCTTAGTATATCAGAAAGGAAATGATTTTGATTTAAAATTTTATACTGATGTTGATTGGGCAAGCAACATTGATGACAGGAAAAGCACAAGTGGAGGAGCTTTCTTTTTAGGAGAAAGACTAGTGAGTTGGCTTAGCAAGAAACAAGGATGTGTTTCACAGTCAATAGCAGAAGCTGAATACGTTGCTGCAGCATTGAATTGTACCAACATTGCATGGATCAAACAACTGTTGGAAGGTATAAATGAGAAATTTACCGAGCCAGTAACTATATTCTATGACAATGCTAGTGCCATTAACATTTTAAAGAATCTTGTTATGAACTCTAAGACAAAGCACATCTCTATCAAATATCATTATCTTATAGAAGAAGCTCAAGAGAAGAAAGTGGTGTTGGAATATGTTAGCAAAAAGGAACAAATAGCAAATATCTTCACCAAGCCACTACCAAGGGACACTTTTGAATATCTTAGAAGTAAGTTAGGGGTCCTACCCCTATCTTCTACTCACTGACCGAGTTTGGTGAAAGCATCAATTCAATGACTCTATCGAATATCTTTTAAGAGTTGATGCTGATTTACACACTTTAGGATGTTTTCTAAAGGTGTGCAGGAAATAATGCAAGATACAATACAGAGAATAGGAATTGAAAACAAAATGCTTTGGCTGAGACTCAGTTGATACACAACAACAAGAAATCACTTCCTAGGGGAAGAAATTATGTTTTAGTTCTTTACTTTTTGGCATTGTTGTCAAAGGGGGAGAAGACTGATTAAAAAGATTGAAACTGAAAGAGAGAAGACTGAAGAAAATAGGAGAAGTCTGTTGACAGGAGCAAGAGAGCATTTCAGCATTTTAGAATCACAGCAATCTGAATCTTTTTAAGGTCAATTCAATTGGTTTTGCCATCAATGCCAAAGGGGGAGATTGTTGGCATTTGGCATTATAACAGACAATGGGAGATTGTTGGCATTTCAATAAGGATATTGAGAAGGTTGTTGATGATTATGGATATATTTGATTAAGGATGTTTACTGTCTTGATATTATTATTTTGTCATTGATGTCAAGAAATTGATTTTCTAATTAAGTATGATGTTGCCATATCTTGAGAAGTATGATTTGAAGAGTATAAAGATGTCGGTAAAAGACACATAAAGAATATGATGAATAAGGGGATGAATATGGTATTCAATAGGAAACTATTACCGAGTCAGACAATAATGAGATCATGATGTTTAGATTGTTTTAACATCATACATATGTTGTAAATTGTAAGGTTAATACTATACTATGTTACCGAGCAAAGAACCTAGTCGATAAACCCTAAGGTTATCGTTATCGGTTAATGAAGGCAGAATGTCTACCGAGTGAAGCTTAGTATTTACTGAGTTATTACCGAGTTGTAACCGAGCTGTAACAGAATACATTAAATGGTTACATGTGTTATTTAATGTAGGAATCTGATGAGCTAGAACTGATTAAATGATTGGTATGTCGTGCATGAAGTTTGTTAATGAATCTATGGCAAAGGAAAATCGGCATGAAGATCTACAGCTTAGATTGAACTGCAATACCCTAGCACAAGTTCTAAGAAATGTATGCAAGTTCCAAGGTAGGGTAAAACATTTTCAGATCGAAGGATACATTGAACCTGGTCAAAGTTTGAAGATCTGATGGCTATGATTGATCATGGGAAATGTGATCAAGGAGATTAAGTGGTTGGTGAATTGTTTATAAATAGGGAACTATTGATAAACAATGTATGCAGGCAAATGTATGCACAGGGATGCTACAGAATGATTACCGAGCACAGAAGCTTGAAGACCTGTTTGAATAACAGAGTATAGAAGCCTAGCAGATGGACAAGATTAGTTCTATGTCTAGATTGTATTGAGCAAATAAGAATCTGCTTTAGCATTTTAGATGTGAAGTTGCAGATAGATTTTTATTACTGTTATTTTGTGAAAGTGACAGAAAATATCTTAACCGAGTGGACTTAACAGTCTTATTTGTAAAACCCTCTAGCAAGGTGACATTCTAATTGAGTGTTTGAAATCCTTTAACAAGCTCACTTCTAACAAGGTGAAGATCCTAATAGATCTAAGGGAAATCCATTAACTGGGTCACATCTAGCAATGTGTTTGTAATCTTTAACAGGATTTGTTTTTAACCGAGCATACTCTAGAAGAGTATATTTCTTAGTGGGTCCGAAATCCCATATTGGTTTTTCCCTATTTGTGTTTCCATGTTAAATCTGGTGTTATGAGGTTTATGATGTTTATATGCTTTTGAGTTTGCATGTTTAGCAATTTTGGTTATATTATTGAAGTATATGTTACCAAGGTTGAATATGATGTTTTTATGGAAGATTAAGTTTGTATGATTCACCACCCCCCACCCTCTCATCTTTTTGGCTATTGGATCTGTACTTACATTAAGTATCAGAACTATCACGTGAAAGAATGTGGTTCTTTGTTGCAAGACCTTTCACCCAAAGGTCTCTATGGGGTTTTTGAAAGATTTAGAGGTATTCTCCATGAGGGGGAAATTGACAAACGAGTATAGTTTTTAATTGAAGGCCTTTTTGCAATTCACAAAGCTAAGTTCAAGGGTCATCCAGCTGTGCATCCAAATCTGTTAACACATGAAGTTTTCCTAGAAGATGAACTTGGTCAAGAAGCTGGTTTGGATGTTTTCAAGCTAGATCCTGATTTCTTAGAGCATGAGGCAACCTATGAAAAACTGAAGAAACATATCCTTGGAGATGCTTCTTCAGATGAAGCAGAAGGGGAGAATGATTCAGGTGATGATGATGATGATGATGATGATGATGATGATGATGATGATGATGATGATGATGATGATGATGATGATGATGATGATGATGATGATGAGGAGGAGGAGGAGGAGGAGGAGGAGGAGGAGGAGGAAGGTGAGGAAGCACTGAGAATACAGGATGACATAGAGACAAACTTGGTCAATTTAAGATGTACAATTTATTTGACAATCATGTCAAGTGTTGATTTTGAGGAAGCTGGTCATAAGCTACTAAAGATCAAGCTTGAACCTAGTCAAGAGAGAACATACCTTCGATAGTATGGTCTTCTTGTTCAAATATTTTGTATGATCAATAAAATTTATGAGGAATTTTTTGATAAGTGTTTTGTACAACGGTATTCTATGATACACAGACTAGAAACAAATAAACTGCATAATGTTGCAAAGTTTTTTGCCCACTTACTTGGCACAGATTCTCTTCCATGGCATTGTCTTGCTTATATACATCTGACAGAGGAAGATACTACTTCCTCTTCCCGTATTTTTATAAATATTCTCTTGCAGGAGCTGGTAGAGCAGCTTGGTATATTGTTGCTTGATGAAAGGTTGAATGATCCAACAATGCAGGAGTCTTTTGATTCAATTTCTCCAAAGGACAATCCCAAAAATTCACGGTTTGCTATCAATTTCTTTACTTCTATTGGTCTTGGTGGTATCACTGAGAGTTTACATGAGTATTTGAAGAATATGTCAGGGCTTGTAATGCAGCAGCAAAAGTCTATTCCTGAGTCAAATGTATCTACCTCTAATGATGATTCTTCTAGTTCATCAGGTTCATCAGATTCTGATACATCGGACTCAAATTCTGAGAGTGAAACTGACAGTGAGAGCAGTAAAGAGTCACCAAGAAAGAAAAATAATTCAAAGCATGACAATGAGTATGAAAAAACAAGAAGAAAGAAAAGGGTGAGGGCATTTGACTCAGAGGATGGAAGTGACAGTGAAAAAATCATAAGGAAAAAGAAAAGGAATTAAAAACCTTTCTAGTCGGTTATTCAAGGCTCCAGTAGACGTCGTTTTCCTGGACTGTGACAAACAAAAGAATCACTTCCAAGTGCTTTGGTTTTATAACAGATGATTATAAGATGCTATAATTTTGTCTTATGTATTTTAATAGCCACAGGTTTTAGAGTTATGTACTTGACAGGTAATGGATAAACAGTGTAAGGAGGAGAAAATATTGAAGGCCAAGTGCAGATTGTGATAATACTAGATCAATGAATCTTGTTATTTATTGAGTATTTCTTGTTTTCCATGTTGTGTGATGTACCATAAGTAAACTAGAAATCTAAATTCAATAAGATGCTATGTTCAATGATGATAATTTCTATTTTCTTGCCTGTGAAGAAAGACCATGTCAGACAATATCAATGAATAACAAAATAAGGAGACAATTGCTAGATTGTGGTCTAACTTGAAAAGAAAAGGTGATGGAAAATGTTATTGTCCGTGCAAAATTTGTAAGGGGTTAAAGAATAGAAGACTTCTAATAAAAACAGTGAAGAAACATTGTAGGTTGCATGGTCACATTGAAGGTGGACATGATTATCATCCATTGGTAAAT